>NC_138769.1:198934061-199574061 GCF_965119305.1 Pelophylax lessonae
ACTTGTAATCCTCTCTGTAGGGGAATGAGGAAATACTGCCTGCTATGCTAAGACTTGTAGTGCCCTCTGTTAGGGACTAAGGATTCCTCAGTCCTCAACATTCTAGGGCACTATAAGTCTCAGCATAGTGGGCTGTCATACCTCAGTCCCTCACAGCTCGGGTCAAAAGCAACACAGTTAAACATCTAAAGGACAACTCCAAACAAAACTACCAATAATGGACAGAGTCCATATGCTCTATAATGTCAAAGACCCGCTACCACTCACCTTCCACCTCTGGTGCTGTCATTGTGTAGGGCAAAGGGCTCCATCTACACCATGTTTGGCTTTCAGGTCAGATAGGCAGGACTTGCTCAGCTCCACTCTCTTCCTTGGCAATTGACTCTGGCGTCATTGTGGATCTTTCCTCCTCTAGAAAACACCCAGGGGCCCTCTCCTTGTCCCCCAGCCACCCAGGGCCTTCTTCTCCTCCTCCTCCACCAACCATTTTCAGACTCTTCCAACTTCCCTTGGGCAACTCAACCCCTTTGCATAGTGGACACAACAAATCTATGACCAGCCTGCAAAATATCAAGTCTGGGCCTGGTTACCTGTATGTTCCGGGTCCAGGGCGGAGCTCTCCTCCCAGAGCAACAAATGATGATAGCAGAGTGAGTTGACCGGCCAGTCACTTCCTACTGGTGCAGGTACACACCTACCGATTCCTCCACATCTTAGGATAACATGATCAGACGGCCAATCCCCAGGCAGAGAAGGAGGAGTAAGTGTCAGCGGACAACAGACACCTGGCAGACGCAGTGAAGGGACTGCAGCACACTGCTGCAACTTTTTGATCCGAGGATTGAAAGCAATCTTTTACTTGGGAGATTTCCCTGACTGCGCCCTTCGAAATGTTGGTGCTCCGCCACTGGCCGCAAGGCCCCTGTAGGTGCGAGGCCTTAGGCGCCCGCTTAATTTGCATGGTGCCCTCCTGTTTTAAAACATGGTCAATGCATCTCATTGGTGTAAGTGCACTTCTATGTTCTGAATTTTAGGGGCATTGAGTATGGTGCTAGCATGATGAGAGGTTACTGCCTATTTGTGTCCATAAATAATATATAATGTTTTTCTTTTATTTTAGAAACCAGTGATCAGGATGTTGCGGCTCAGCCTTCTCAGGCCCCCTGTAAGTAATGTGGATGTGCTGGTGTGTTGTGTATTAGGTCGAACTTGGAGGAATGATTGTTTGTTTTGTTTTCTTTTGTGGTTGATGTAACTTCAGCAAGAGAGGAGCCTCAGGCAGGGCCAAGTCGCCTGGATCCGGGCCAGGAACACATTGTTGCCCAAGAAGAGGCCAATTCGTCTGAACCGGATGAGGACCTGGGCTCTCCTCAAATGGGAAGTAAGTATTCTACATGTGTTTGTGTGTTCAATGTGTCCTGGGAAATCTAAGGGCTGTAATATCTATATTTTGCCATTGGGGTTATGTAGCAGCTGACATTGAGGATGTTAGTTGTGGAGGACTGGGGAAGAGGGGCTGCTGCTTACCCAGTCCAAAGTAACTACTACCTTCAATGTTTCCCAACTACTTTCTGTGTGCCTTTATCAAATAGCTTTGGTTAAAGGATTGTATTTGTGTCTTTGTGTTTCTAGGAGATACGACGCCATCCCCCCATGAAGGGACACCATCCCCCCATGTAGGGTCTCCCCCATCCTCCCCCACTCCAGGCTCCCCTGAACTAGTCTGTAAGTACCTAAAATTAGATTCTCACATGAATTGTGTGTGCTAGGATGATGTGTATCTAGGATAATCTAAGTTGGAGTCTAAGCAAGTGTAGTTTTGCTATATGTGACAGGAAGGTTGGTCATGAAACACTCTTGCTTAACCTTCATGTTTGCAAGGTGGTTTTGGGGAGCTTTACAGGACATGTTATCTTTTGTAAGTTATCTCAAGCCACCCTATTCTAAATTGGTGTTAGTTTCTCTACATTGGAAATGGTGTGCTTTGTACTTGTAAATTTTTTGTGGACATTGTAATTTAATCATGTCCTGATTTAGTCAACACTGAAAATGTGTGTTTGTCAATCTTTCATAAATACTCTTCCTCGGTAATGTACCACATTCCAGTTCACAATTTGTGTTCTTTTTGTGCAGTTTCTCCCGAGCCAGCCACGCCATCAACTTCGGGGGCCCAAAAAAAAACTGATGATGGTAAGTTGTGTGCTTTTCCAGTAATGTGTCTACTTAGTAAGTGGAGAAATGCTAACTGTGTATGTCCCCGCTCAGGCTTCAAGTTCCTCTAAAGGCAGCAGGTTCTTTATGTGAATGCATTCTATGCATTAGTATTCCAAGTGATAGGTGTGCATATTCCCCCTCAGACTTACTGGGACCATTTTTTACTGTCCACATTTTTGCACTAATACTTGTCTGGAACAGACTCCCCCTCCTCCTTAACTGAGGTGACAGCATGCCAATATTGCCTCCTGATGCTGTCACTCCTAATCATTGAGACCATCGGAAGGGAGGGGGCAAGGCTGGCTCACAGTTAGGTGCCTGAACAGGCACAGGGTGCTTGGCTTCATCTCATGTGCCTCCATAGCAAGCTGCCTGCTGTGGGGTCAACCAACAGGAGGGAGGTGCCTAGAGGTGTGTACAGGGGCCATGTAAAAAGGAGGATTGTTATTTATCTTGTCCCCAAAAACCTAGAGAGTGTAAGTCTAACCTGATTAGTTTTCCACAGCCCTCCCAAAATATGTTTCCAACACTTAGAACAGGCAGGGCTGAGGCACCAAAAACATCCGAAAAACACAATCAGCACAAAAGCAGGGAGTACGTATCCTTAACGCTACAAGCTTCACCCAGTAGAATGACGCTTGCACTGTACAAATCTGCATCACCACCATATCAAAGTCTAAATAAAACTTTCAGGGAAATGTGGAGGGGTAATGAGTGGGTGTTAGAGCGTTTTCATGACTGCCTAACCTACAGTTAGCGTGAGTCCATTTGTTGATAAACTTTTTCTTCTCTCTTAACACAGCTGGGATGGCGGAAAGGAGATCAGGGGAGCAGACACATCTGCTCCGTCCACAACTGGCCCTCCGAATTCCAAAGGGTAAGTCTCTACTATGTGTCAGGTTCAATCTATAGACAGTAAGAGGGAGAGAGAACGCTACACAAACTCCAATGGTGATAGAGATAAATGTGTGCACATGTATCGTGTTGACCAATTGAACCCAAAACACCTTACATTCTTCTAAATGATTGCTTGTGTTGACATGAAGAAAAGCCTTTTACTTAGCTTTGGTGGAACTGCTACTAACATTCCAAGCCATCTTATGTAACCTTTTGAACAATTTGCTGTGAAAGTTTGAGTTTAAGGTTTACACCAGCAATTTAGCATATTTGCTTCAGAGTGTTGATAAAAGCCAACCAATAGACTCCTAAGCATATTTGTTGAGGCACATTAATTACAATCGTTGTTTGGATCATTTTGCATAAAACTAATTGTCATGTCTTTTTCTACCCAGGACACACGCACCTCACCTATGAGGTCCTTTTGGAATACGTAACATGGTGCATCGACAGAATCTTAGTTTTGGAAGAAACTTATGGGGCCGATCCAGCCCCTCAGGAGCCATTTGTCAGGAATGTTTCCCCCTTAAAAAGATTATAGTTTTTATTTTTTAATTTGTTTGGTTAATTTTACAATGTTTTTTAACTGTCACATTTCGACATTCTAAAAAAAAATATAACAAAAAAATTTAAAAATTCAAAACCCTTTTTTTTGGGACCAAAAAAAAAAAAAAAATAAAAAAACCCTCGTTTTTGGGAAACAAAAAAATTTAAAAATTCAAAACCCTTTTTTTTGGGACCAAAAAAAAAAAATAAAATAAAAAAACCCTCGTTTTTGGGAAACAAAAAAATTAAAAAATTAAAAACCCTTTTTTTTGGGACCAAAAAAAAAAAAAAAAAATAAAAAAACCCTCGTTTTTGGGAAACAAAAAAATTAAAAAATTCAAAACCCTTTTTTTTGGGACCAAAAAAAAAAAAATTAAAAAAACCCTCGTTTTTGGGAAACAAAAAAAATATAAAAATTTAAAAAAAACCCTTTTTTTGGGCACCAAAAAAAAAAAAATAACAAAAAAGCCTTGTTTTTGGCAACCAAAAAAAATATAAAAATTTAAAAAAAACCCTTTTTTTGGGACCCAAAAAAAAATAAAAAAACAAAAAAAGCCTTGTTTTTGGCAAACAAAAAAAATATAAAAATTTAAAAAAAACCCTTTTTTTGGGCACCAAAAAAAAAAAAAATAACAAAAAAACGGAAAATTGATATCAAATACTTACCGTAATTTTCCTTTCCTGATGGACTCCATGGCAGCATACGTTCGGGTAGGCTCCGCCTCCTCTCCTACCTCATAGGACCCCACTCCCATAAATCTTTGCTCCCTTTCAGCATCAGTGTTCTGTAACTAGCCTACTCAGGAATTGGGAGGGTACTCCTGCTGCCATGGAGTCCATCAGGAAAGGAAAATTACGGTAAGTATTTGATATCAATTTTCCGTTTTCCTGACAGACTCCATGGCAGCATACGTTCGGGAAATAACTCGCTATACACTCCCGGGTGGGAAGATGCTGAACAAAGAAAACTTTAATTGGCACTGTCAACTGACAAAACTTGAATGCCGAAGTTAACTGAAGATAAAGCAGCAGGTTCAACACAGTAATGTGTAAGGAAGGTATTCACAGATGACCAAGCGGCTGCTTTGCAGATCACATCAGGCGCGACATGTTTAGAAACTGCCCAGGATGTAGCAATGCTTCTGGTAGAATGAGCCGTAATCGCCTCTGGAGGAGCCAAGCCTTTTGCTCTATATGCCCATTGTATAGCCTGGACAATCCATGCAGCCACCGCTCTTGAAGATGCACGTGTACCTTTCTTATTCCCATGGAGAAGAACAAACAGGAAATCCGATTGCCGGAAGGAGGATGTGGCCTCTAAGTATTGACTCAGAGTGTCTCCCACATCTAAAGGATGGACTAAGGATTCTTCATTTGTTCTGAAGGTAGGCAGAACTATCTCAGAATTTTCGTGGAAGACAGATGTAACTTTAGGGTTTGACCCCAACATAGGGATTAGGACCACCCTGTCCTGAAAAAAGGTCAGAAAAGGCTCTTTGCAGCCCAAATTGTGTATCTCTGAGACCCTCTTGGCAGAGGTGATAGCCACCAGAAATACCGTCTTCAACGTAAGCTCCCTGATGGACATGGAAGCAACCTCTTTCGAAGCAAAGAAGTCCAGGACCAACGGAAGATCCCATTTCGGGAATCTAGGTTTTCTCTGAGGCCTGAGCCTGACTGCGCCCTTAAAAAACTGTTGGATCAGTTGATGTCTTGCCCACTGAATTCCGGTGAAAGCTGAGATGGCAGAAACTTGCACCCGGAGAGAAGAGACTGAGAGGGACAGATCTAAACCAGACTGTAGGAAACTCAATACTTGCTGAATGGTAGGTGCCCCTGCTGGACCCAAACCCTGGGCTTGATGACTCAGAAACCTTGCCCAGATTTTCTCATACACTCTGTTGGTGCTAGCCCTCCTCGAACTCATAAGAGTGGGAATCACCTCTTCTGGACATCCGAGGACCTCCAGCCTCTCCCTCTCAAGAACCAGACCTTGAGGTGTAGACGCGCAGGGTTCGGATGTAGAGTAGGCCCCTGCGATAGAAGGTCTGGCCTGAGAGGCAGAGGGATCGGGTCCCTGAAGCTGAGAAGGGACAGCAGAGGAAACCAAGGCCTGTTGGGCCAGAAGGGAACTATCGCTATGACCTCTACTTCCTCCATCTTCAGTCTCCGAAGGAATTGGAGTACTATTGGCACCGGTGGAAAGGCATAGGCAACTTGGAAGTTCCATCTGTCCGTGAGGGCATCCACCCCGAAGGCTCGAGGATCCCTGAACCTCGTGTAATACTTCTGAAGTTTTTTGTTGTGTGGACTCGCAAAAAGATCCACCTCCGGTGAAACTCCTAGAGACAGAACCCAATTGAACACCTCCTGATGGAGGGACCATTCGTTGTTGTCCAACTGGAATCTGGACAGGAAGTCTGCTTGCGTATTCAATACCCCCGGGACAAAGACCGCAGAGAGGTTGGCCAGGTGTTGCTGGGCCCAAGACATAATTGGATCTGTCTCCTGGAGTAGAGACATGCTGCGGGTTCCACCTTGCCTCTTGACGTATGCCACTGCCGTGGTGTTGTCCATCCTGAGTAACACTGAGGCCCCTTGAGTCAGATGGTGAAAAGCCTGGAGGGCTTTGAAGGCGGCTCGTAGCTCTAGGATGTTGGACACCACTCCGTGACTGGCGAAATTCCACCTGCCCTGTGCCACTTCTGACCGGCAGTGAGCTCCCCAGCCGGTACTGCTGGCGTCGGAGGTTATCGTCACCCACGAAATTGGAGCAATTGAGTGGCAGTTGGTTAGATTTGCACGGCGTAGCCACCAAGGAAGACACCCCTTCATGAATGGTGTTAGATAAATAATCTGTGACAGGTTCTCTGTCGTCCACTGGTGGAGAAACCCCTTCTGAAAGGGTCTCAGCCTCCACAGAGCCCACTTCACCATGGGTGAGGTAGCCACTAGAGTCCCTACCACCTTTAGACACTGACGAGCAGTGAGCTGGGAGGCAGCGAGGGCGAGAGCCACCCTGCTCTGGACCACTGGAATTTTCTCTTCTGGTAGAGATATGGTGCAATTCACCGTATTGAACAGTGCTCCGAGAAAGACCAGGGACTGCGTGGGCACCAGATGGCTCTTCTCCAGATTGAGAATCCATCCGAACTCTTGAAGAGTACGAATCACCTGCTCCAGATGTAGCAGTAGCTGGGACCTGTCCTGGGACAGAAGAAGGAGATCGTCCAGGTAATGATGTAACCTGATACCTCTGGTTCTGATGAGAGCCACGATTGCCAATAGCGTCTTGGAGAAGGTGCGAGGCGAAGTCGAGAGCCCAAAGGGAAGACATGTAAATTGCATGTGGACATGATTGACAGCAAATCGGAGAAACTGATGATATTCTTTTGCCACAGGAACATGGAAGTACGCATCTTTTAGGTCTATTGATGCCAACCAATCTCCTGGGAGAACCGAGTGCTGTATTGTAATTAGGGACTCCATCTTGAATCTCTCTCGACGTATAGATCTGTTGAGATAAGTTAGATCTATTACCGGTCGCCAAGTGCCGTTCTTTTTCTGGACAAGAAAAAGAGGCGAATATACTCCTTGACCCCTTTCCTTTTCGGGAACTAGTACGACAGCTCGTTGATCCAGTAGGGTATCTACATAACTGAGAAGAACCTTCTTCTTTTCTGCTGCAGGAGGAAGGGAAGTTGCGATGAACCTGGGTTTGGGAACGTTGTTGAACGTCCAAGAGTGCCCTTGCGACACAACATTCAGAACCCAGGGATCCTGGATCGAGGCCGCCCAGACGTTCCGAAATTGGAGCAACCTGGCCCCTACCGGAACAGACTGGACGGGACCAACCTCAAAAGGATTTGATGGCCTCCCGGTCACCGGACGAAGAGCCCTTGGGGCCTTTCTGAAAAGAGGACTGTCTTGACTTCCAGCTTCTCCCATAGGATTTACCTGGTTTGTAGCTGCGCGCTTCCCTAGAACGATTAGCATTTTGCCTCCTTGGGAAAGAGCGTTTCTGATTGCTTGGGCGTTTGTCCTGAGGAAGGAACCCAGATCTTCCACCCGTGGCCCGGGTTATGGCTGCATCTAGTTTATTCCCAAAGAGGGAAGAACCCTCAAAGGGAATCCTACACCAAGCCTGTTTAGAGGCAGCATCGGCAACCCAGGGCCGAAGCCAAAGGGCACGTTTGGCCGTAACAGAGGCCAGCATAACCCGGGCCAAAAGGCGAATAGTATCTAAGGAAGCCTCCCCCAAGAAGCCCGCGACCGTCTTCAGCTCCTGTATAGGAGAACTTTGGAGCACTTCCTCCGACACTCCTCCAAGAGTATCTTCAAGGGCATTAACCCAAACCTCCATAGCCTTGGAAATTGTAGCCAAAGCCATTGCTGGCTTACAGGCCATGCCGGCCGATAGGTACGCTCGCTTAAGATCAGCGTCAATCCTCCGATCCAAAGGATCTCTAAATGATGCTGTATCCTCCATTGGGAGAGTGACGTGTTTCGCCAGACGCATCACTGCTGCATCCACACTAGGAGATGACTCCAAGTATTTCACCTTTTCCTGTTTAAAAGGATAGAGCTTCGCTACTTTAGTGGTCATGGAATTTTTCCTTTCCACTTTGCTCCATTCTTCCGACATTATGTCTCCCAGTTCCTCTAGAAATGGGAAATTTAAACGCTCTTTGCATAACTGCTTGAAATATTTCTTCTGCTTAGGAGAAGAGACAGCAGGATCCTCCCAATCAAGGGCCTCTCTCACCGCTTTAACTAACGGAGACACGAGGGCAAATTCAAATCCAGTACTGGAGTCATCCGAATCGGAATCGGACTCAGACGGGAGGATAGATGTATGGCTGGGTTGGGAGGACTCAAACGGATCCTGAACCGACAAATCTCCGTCAGGAGAGCGTGACGGACCTGCAGAAGTGCTTGGCTTATGCAAATCAGCAAGAGAGTCCTTTAAAACTCTGCGTACCACCTCCTCAATATGTTTGTCCGTTTTTTCCCTTTCACCCGTAGCTTGGGTATAACAGGGTTTGCACAAAGAGGAACCGTCTGGTATCAGGGTACGGCAACCACAGCATTTTTTCCCCTGCGGGCGTTCTGAGCTGCCATGGTGCGAGGAGGAATGGTGCTCACGTCCCCTGCTGTGGGAGGAGCTGCGCTTAGACTTAGATGAGGAGCGCTGGTGTTGCGTATTTGCATGACTGTCTTCGCTGCGTGTGCGGGGCTGTTGATCAGACCTAAGAGAGCTGAGACAGACATATACAACAAGCCATAAGGAAGAAGAAAGAAAAACAGACATTTAAAGCTGATAAAACCAGCACATACCTAGAAAGAGCAGGCTGGCCACTAGGGGGCGGCGATGAGTCCATTGCTCCAGTAAACACAATGGTGCACTATTCAGAGATAGGAATCCTGATAGGAAGAGGACATAACATCAGACCCATCTACCCAGAAGCAAAACCCCCAGAGGATGGAACCTTCTTACCTTGACTACAGGACCGGAGTCTGGGGGAGGCTACCGAAATGCCGACCTTCCCGCCAGCTCCGGTCTAATTCTGAGTTTAAATAGACCGCCAGGCCGTGACACGCCGTATTGCGCAACCGCGCGTGACGTCAGACCGCACCACTGCGCATGCGCGGCGACTCCGATACTCGGAGCGTACCGCGCATGCCCAGAAGCGCCGAACAACCCGGAAGTAGCGGCAAAGACCGTGGCGGCGGCCAAGAAGCACCATAAGTAAGTACTAAGCCACAGAACTAACAAAACCTGAGCAATAACTGACAGAAAAACACCCTAGACACGAGCATAGACAAAATAAAAGGCACTAAAAACGAAAGATAAGCATAAAAATGAGGAAAAAGAAATGGTCCCATATAAGGGCTTACCACCCTCCGATAGCATAACCGAGTCCAGGAGACGCAACACCGGCTTGTGCCTTCAGGCAATAAAGGGCCACCCGCAGCAGCAGGGCTCTCTCGGCCAAACCACATAGCTCCAGCTAAGGGTCTCTTCCATTGCCCCTCCATACCCCGCTAAGAGCCAGGGCTTATCGGAGACTCCAAAACTCAGTCTGCCACCGATATACAGGACCAGATAGTAGGAACATCAGACATATGTATGAGGAGGACGAAAAAAGAACACTGATGCTGAAAGGGAGCAAAGATTTATGGGAGTGGGGTCCTATGAGGTAGGAGAGGAGGCGGAGCCTACCCGAACGTATGCTGCCATGGAGTCTGTCAGGAAAGCCTTGTTTTTGGCAACCAAAAAAAATATAAAAATTTAAAAAAAACCCTTTTTTTGGGACCCAAAAAAAAAAAAAAAATAACAAAAAAGCCTTGTTTTTGGCAACCAAAAAAAAAATGTTTACAAAAAAGCCTTGTTGTTTTTATGGCAACCGACAAAACCACAAATGTTTACAAAAAAGCCTTGTTGTTTTTGGTAACAAACTAAACCAAAAATGTTTACAAAAAAGCCTTGTTGTTTTTATGGCAACCGACAAAACCACAAATGTTTACAAAAAAGCCTTGTTGTTTTTATGGCAACGGAAAAAAACAAAAATGTTTACAAAAAAGCCTTGTTGTTTTTGGTAACAAACTAAACCAAAAATGTTTACAAAAAAGCCTTGTTGTTTTTATGGCAACCGACAAAACCACAAATGTTTACAAAAAAGCCTTGTTGTTTTTATGGCAACGGAAAAAACCAAAAATGTTTACAAAAAAGCCTTGTTGTTTTTGGTAACAAACTAAACCACAAATGTTTACAAAAAAGCCTTGTTGTTTTTATGGCAACCGACAAAACCACAAATGTTTACAAAAAAGCCTTGTTGTTTTTATGGCAACCGACAAAACCACAAATGTTTACAAAAAAGCCTTGTTGTTTTTATGGCAACCGACAAAACCACAAATGTTTACAAAAAAGCCTTGTTGTTTTTATGGCAACCGACAAAACCACAAATGTTTACAAAAAAGCCTTGTTGTTTTTATGGCAACCGACAAAACCACAAATGTTTACAAAAAAGCCTTGTTGTTTTTATGGCAACCGACAAAACCACAAATGTTTACAAAAAAGCCTTGTTGTTTTTGGTAACAAACTAAACCAAAAATGTTTACAAAAAAGCCTTGTTGTTTTTGGCAACGGAAAAAACCAAAAATGTTTACAAAAAAGCCTTGTTGTTTTTGGTAACAAACTAAACCAAAAATGTTTACAAAAAAGCCTTGTTGTTTTTGGTAACAAACTAAACCAAAAATGTTTACAAAAAAGCCTTGTTGTTTTTGGTAACAAACTAAACCAAAAATGTTTACAAAAAAGCCTTGTTGTTTTTGGTAACAAACTAAACCAAAAATGTTTACAAAAAAGCCTTGTTGTTTTTGGTAACAAACTAAACCAAAAATGTTTACAAAAAAGCCTTGTTGTTTTTGGTAACAAACTAAACCAAAAATGTTTACAAAAAAGCCTTGTTGTTTTTATGGCAACCGACAAAACCACAAATGTTTACAAAAAAGCCTTGTTGTTTTTAGGGCAAACGACAAAACCACAAATGTTTACAAAAAAGAATTGTTTTTGTGAAAACCTTCCAAAAAATGATGTCAACTCAAAACATAAAAAATGTTTAAAATGTTTATCTAAATTAAATTTAAGTATGTTGCTCTTTGCAACACAAATGTTACATTGGCAATTTAGTTCATTCTATTATATATTGTAATATATTTTTTGTACGCTACAGTTGGTAGACACCCACATGTGTTATTAAAACATTTATTTTATTACCCAAGTTTTCTTTTTGGTGTACACATCGAATGTCTTTTGTGTTGTATTTGTTTACTTTAGTGGTGTGGTCTGTAATTGTTAGTATGTTGGCTTTGGTTTATGTTAGCCTTGAGACTTGTTTTGAAGCTACATTTGAAGGGAGACCTTTTCTTGGGTCGTTATGTGAACATTGAGTTATCTAAATTTACATGAAATCATATGTTTGGAGATCGAGAAGCACGTGTGTATAAATGCCTACATTAACCAGGGCCATTACTTGGCCACCAACACTCCTAAAAAACCAAAGAGCAAACACAAACTAATCATTTTGCATAAAATTTTATTTCATCCCCAAAAGAAGCACTATAATAAATCATATTGTGCCACCCTCAAATTAAAAAAAAAAATGGCCCAAAAAATTGGCCAATGTAAATCATTAACAAAACTAAACCAAATTAAACAAAAAAACAAAAAATCAAGTTGGTGGTCGTGCCTGAAGCAGTGTGGTGAGCACTGTTAAGTTTCCTGCCATCAAATGGTGGGCCAATAGTTCCATCTGGTCTGGGGTTAACTGTAGAGTTGTGCTCAAGTGGCCCATTAGGATCATATCTTCTGTCTGAGGCTGCTGATGATGCAGGGTGTTGAACGTTGGAAATGTCCCAGACAGAAGATGTTCGGCCAATAGTGTCATCTGCTCTGGGGTCAGCCTAAGCATTTGGGCAACGTGTGCCATTACCATGAGATGGGATCGTTGCTGCTCCAAGGCTATTTGATGCTGCTGGTGGTGCAAGGGTTGTGAAGATGTGTGGGGAGTGGTGGTTGATTGTTTGTTGTGGTCCACGGTGCGGGGGCAAACGACATGTCGCATTGGTGACAAAAAAGAAGAACGGCCTGGGGAGGAGTGAAGGGATAAAGGTGTGGAGGGAATGTAGTCAGGTGGAAGGGGTACTGTGGAACCAGTGCGCATTGAGGTTGTGCAGGAGGATTGCTCATTGAGGGGTGTGGGAGTCCGAACGGAGTGTGAAGTGCTAGGAGTGGCTACAGGAGGAATTGTCCCATCCCCAGCTGCCTGACAAGTGGCCAACACTGGCATTACCCTCCCACTACCACAACCTGCAGTGGCAGGTGAGTGAGATGTTTGGGAGGGCTCTGCCAATGGGGCATCTTCAGATCCAAACAGGCATTGGCGTGTGGCCAGCACCTGAGTGTCAACACTTTGCCGATCCCGTTGATGCTGGTCTGCTAAACTTACCAAGCTGTTACGCATATCCTGTTGAACCTGTAACATATCCTGGTGAACCTGTACCATTGTTGCTACAGATTCCTGTATGAGCCCGAGCAGACGTACTGCCTCAGTAGATTGCTGAGTACGCCTCCTTAACTCATTTTGGACCTGATACTCATCAAGCAGCCTCTCGGCTACATCCAGCATAGATGGACGAAGTTGGGTAGGTGACAATCCCTCTGCATCTAAGGCTACCTGAAAGCAGAAGAAATAGACCAAATCATTATCAAACATCATGACTAAATATTTCAGATTAGTTTGACAACTTAACACCCCAAGCAGAACGTTGAAAAGTTTGATGTGCTTCTAATGAGTACTTGTTCATTGTAAGATTATCCAAGCTAGCAACACTTCTGATAATGGGTACATATTATATTGGTATGACTAATATGACAAAGGCAAAAAAGATTCAACATGAAGGTGTTCCCAATTAACCCTGGTGTGGTAGGTTGTTTATGCTTTTGGTAAATCTGTTACTACACCAATGACTTTATACATCTACGTATGTTGTCTAAAATCTTGCCATCAATCGGCTACAGGACAACCCAACCAAACGATACCCATGAATTTGGACCTGGAAAATCAAAGACGGGCCGGACTTTAAAGATCCTGGATGTTTTTGGAACATTAGTGGCACACCAAATTATAACATAATTCCCTGATGTTCAAGATAGAACTCTTGTTGTGCTGGTGCATCGTCAGAATGTCATAGCACTAATTTAACACACACAATGTAAGCCACATCTAGTCCAAAATCAATGCTACCATTGAAATGTTACATGTGCACCTTGTTCCCTTATATCACATACCACAGCACTGGATGCAGAATCGTCGCCAGCTCCTGATCCAACTCCAGCTGCAACGTCAAGAGGGGCCTGATGTTCTTTTAAAAACAAAAAAAAAAAAACATGTTTAGTACATAACCTTAGTCAGTAATGATTATGGCCAGATTGCCCTCCTAGCTTCATGAATGAAGCATTGAGGCCAAACATTCAAAAGTGCTTTCCTGGGCTCATAGGACACTTGCTAAACCCTCCCAAAGGTTAAGAAGGCTTGGTCTGCCTACTAATGACGGCACCCATTAATGCTGTCAACTGTGTTTTGCAGGGTAAACATCTAAAAGGCAACACTCTTTCATAAGAAAAAACATGTGTGTTAATGGGGTTAATAAGATTCAAAAAAACATTATTTGACTAGACATACCAACACCTTCCTCCAGGCCTAGCTGCACTGGGTGTGTTCCCTGCTGCGGATCTTCTGTAAAGGACATAGCAATATGAGCTATCTTGGAAAAAAAAAAACATCTACATTGTTTGGCACAGTATGATATTGGACCTACCAGGAGGAGGGTCAGCACTGATGTCAACACCTGTGAGTCCGTCTGGTTCGCCAAGCTGCATGGGCTGTGGAGGGGCTGAGATCCGTGCTACAGATGAACAAATTGCAGGTTGGGGAAAACAAAAAAAGGACAATTGGAAGGGCAAGTATCACATTCTCTTAATGTCACACATAGGATAGTAGTTAATCTTTTCCAAACAACTCACACAATTGACATCCAAGATAATATCCTACCTCGGTGCAAAGCATCCGAATCTAAGTCCTCTCTGGGAAAGATGGTATCGGGTCCTATGATGTTCAAGAAAGGTAATTGATAATCCCAGAGAGAACTTTGTGCACGTTCATCCAGCCGACCTTGACGGTCATAAAGACCCTCCGCAGCCCATGCAATTAGCTTCTTCCGAACGGACCCACAGATGTCGTTGACCTTCTTCCGCACACTGTCACGGTGGCGAGGTGCTTCACCCAGTGCATTTACAGCATCCCGGATTTCATCCCACAATCTGTTCTTCTCTGTTACTGAGTAAGACGCGGCCCTGGTCCCATGTATCGCCTGATATCTGGCCATATAGGCGTGGACCAGGGCACAGCACTGATTGTGGGTGAAACGGGGAAGCCGGGGTAATGTGGACAAGCTGACTCTGGTGGACGGACCCGCTCCAGGACTACTGTCAGAAGAGCCAGCTTGTCCACTTGGTGTGTTAACACCTCCCCCGGCTTCCTCCTCCGGGATGGGGATGGTGGACTCCCTCATGGATACAGCTGGAGCCTCCCTCACACCAGAGCCAGACGATCTGCCCACCCTGCCCCCCCTGCCCCCCCTGCCCCCCCTGGCCCCCCTGGCCCCCCTGGCCACCCTGCCCCTTCTCATCCTTCCAGTGGGTGGGGCCATGGGAGCACGAGGTGGGCAGAGAATCTGGCTGTCCAGCAGCAGCAAAGAGCCCCAAACTCCTAAATCTGAAATGACAAAAGAGAAAACAGAAAAAACAGGATTTGCAGATTGCTCTTCATATACAGTATAATTAGTGAACAGTTACAGAAACCACTTACCTAATGGCACAAACAGACTTGGTGGTGGTGGTGGTGGTAGTAGTGGGCAAAGAGCAGAAGAGGCTGCAAAGAAAAGGAAAAAAAAAACACATAAGAAAACGCATATGGGTACAAATCACACGAGGCCCTCCAAACACTTACCTAATGGCACAAACACGGTGGTGGTGGTGGTGGCAAAAAAAGCAGAAGAGGTTGCAAAGAAATGGAAAAAAAAAACACATAAGAAAACGCATATGGGTACAAATCACACGAGGCCCTCCAAACACTTACCTAATGGCACAAACACAGTGGTGGTGGTGGCAAAGAGCAGAAGAGGCTGCAAAGAAATGGAAAAAAAAAACACATAAGAAAACGCATAGGGGTACAAATCACACGAGGCCCTCCAAACACTTACCTAATGGCACAAACACAGTGGTGGTGGTGGCAAAGAGCAGAAGAGGCTGCAAAGAAATGGAAAAAAAAAAAACACATAAGAAAACGCATAGGGGTACAAATCACACGAGGCCCTCCAAACACTTACCTAATGGCACAAACACAGTGGTGGTGGTGGCAAAGAGCAGAAGAGGCTGCAAAGAAATGTAAAAAAAAAACACATAAGAAAACGCATAGGGGTACAAATCACACGAGGCCCTCCAAACACTTACCTAATGGCACAAACACAGTGGTGGTGGTGGCAAAGAGCAGAAGAGGCTGCAAAGAAATGGAAAAAAAAAAAACACATAAGAAAACGCATAGGGGTACAAATCACACGAGGCCCTCCAAACACTTACCTAATGGCACAAACACAGTGGTGGTGGTGGCAAAGAGCAGAAGAGGCTGCAAAGAAATGTAAAAAAAAAACACATAAGAAAACGCATAGGGGTACAAATCACACGAGGCCCTCCAAACACTTACCTAATGGCACAAACACAGTGGTGGTGGTGGTGGTGGTGGTGGTGGTGGCAAAGAGCAGAAGAGGCTGCAAAGAAATGGAAAAAAAAAAAACACATAAGAAAACGCATAGGGGTACAAATCACACGAGGCCCTCCAAACACTTACCTAATGGCACAAACACAGTGGTGGTGGTGGCAAAGAGCAGAAGAGGCTGCAAAGAAATGTAAAAAAAAACACATAAGAAAACGCATAGGGGTACAAATCACACGAGGCCCTCCAAACACTTACCTAATGGCACAAACACAGTGGTGGTGGTGGTGGTGGTGGTGGTGGTGGCAAAGAGCAGAAGAGGCTGCAAAGAAATGGAAAAAAAAAAAACACATAAGAAAACGCATAGGGGTACAAATCACACGAGGCCCTCCAAACACTTACCTAATGGCACAAACACAGTGGTGGTGGTGGTGGTGGTGGTGGTGGTGGCAAAGAGCAGAAGAGGCTGCAAAGAAATGTAAAAAAAAAACACATAAGAAAACGCATATGGGTACAAATCACACGAGGCCCTCCAAACACTTACCTAATGGCACAAACACAGTGGTGGTGGTGGCAAAGAGCAGAAGAGGCTGCAAAGAAATGGAAAAAAAAAACACATAAGAAAACGCATAGGGGTACAAATCACACGAGGCCCTCCAAACACTTACCTAATGGCACAAACACAGTGGTGGAGGGGGGGTGGTGTAATCCTTTATAGGCAAAAGGAGGCTGCAAACATTAAACATACATGAGAAATCGCATGACCTACATACGTGCACATAATAAATTACAGTTATCAGGAAAGCAAAAATGGTGTCTTTGGAAGCTGGGAAGGTAAGGGGGCAGGTTTAGATGCCAAATCTAGACTGCACACCTTTAACAAACATGAGAAAACACATGTCCAAACCACATGCACATGGGGCCAACTGCCAATGATTAAAAGACACTTGAGGGGTTCCCAAGCTATTGTGGGTTGGAGGGGATTCACCATAGACAACTTAAGCACACCCAAGATAAGTACAAATTGTCTCCTTCCTTTTTTTTGGGAGAGAGAGATACAATTGTCTTACCTCCAGATAATGTAGGTTGTGGGTCACAGGGTCTTGCTAGCACATAAGAAACATCGATCTATAACATCCAGCAGCCATATTGGCCATGTGCTCCTTTTATAGCTGGCTCACAGGTGTGATAATTAGCGGCCGTTTCTATATATATCTGCGCATTCGCGAATTTGCGCGTTCAAAATGGAGGACGATATCCCAGACGCATTAGATGGTGCAATGCTGGCATTTATCGGTGCCTTGTTTGAGGAGGCCCTGGCACAGGAGGCAGCAGAAGGTGGGGAAGCTGCAGCAGCACCTCCAGCAGCAGCACCTCCAGTCCGTGTGCCCTTACCTCGCCAGCCACGCATTTTTGCTCCAAGGATCTATTTGGACAAGCTGCGGGATTCTGATGTCAGGAGGAAGTTCCGGCTCGAGCGAGGAACTATTCTACACCTCTACCAGCTCATAGCAGAGAAAATTGACCCGGACACACAGCGCGGCCATGCGGTGCCCGGCATGGCCAGATTGCTGGCCACTTTGTATATTTTAGGGCGTGGCAGCTTCCAAGCCACTTCGGGAAGTATCATGGGCATTAGCCAGCCCACAGTTTCAAGGGTGTTCATGTTGGTCATTAATGCCATAGTGGATATAGTGCCCAATTTTATCCACTGGCCACAGAATGAAAATGAGTGGAATGAAGTCAAGTTGGGTTTCTACCGGCGGGCACACATGCCGCAATTCCTAGGGGCAATCGATGGCACCCACATAGCCATTAGGCCCCCAAGGAGCCACGAAAGTGAATACCGGAACCGCAAGCAGTACCACTCCGTGAACGTCCAATTAGTGTGTGACGCCAAACAGCGCATCATGAGTGTCAACACTGGTCACCCAGGGTCGTGCCATGATTCCAGTATGTTAAGAACAAGTACTCTGTACGAGGTGTTTGAAAGTGGACAAATGCCCGAAGGGTGGCTTATTGGTAAAGTATTTTGTCTTAACAACATAAACTGTAAGATTACATAGACATAGGAATAAGCTACATCGGTGTACACCCTGATTTAAGCAAAGCCTACCTAAAATGGATGTGTTAGGAGTTGTCAGGCTGTTCACACACAACCAGATCAGCAGCTTAGCAGCTCACAAAAGAAAGATTTGCAAAGTTGTCTTTGAGTCCAATGAAGGTGGTTAACCAATGTGTAAATGGTGTCCTCTAGCCACCCAAAGAAAACCTACAAATGATTCCAATGGTATTGCCATATCCCCAAAGTACTTTGCATAAGTGAGTCAATATTGGTTTCCTCACTCTAGTTGCAGATATATTCCAGAAGTAAGACCTAGGCTAATGTAATAGGAACAAAATAGGGGCCAAGTTGGAACTTGCAAGAGAAACCCACCACTTTGTGTGTCCTTTTTCCCATTTGTATTAGTGATTTAGGCAGTTAGACAGAGTTGAGATGTTTCATATGATTTTTTGCAAACAGACGAGCAGGTTGTTTAGTAAAATGCCTAATTGTCTCCCATTTTGAGGAGTCATCTAAAGTCACATGATATGAATAACTAATGTATATTTTTCTTATTTTTCAGGGGATGCTGGTTACCCGCAGCTGACGTGGCTGATGGCTCCAATCAGGTACCCCCAGGGCCCAGCAGAGAGGAATTACAACAGGGCCTTGCGGAGAAGCCGGAGTATCATTGAGTTGACCATAGGTCTTCTCAAGTCCCGGTTTCTCTGCTTGGCCCGGCCTGGGGGTGAACTCCTGTACTCTCCTACAAAGGCTTCCAAGATCATCCTGGCGTGCTGCGTGTTGCACAACATGTGCGTTGCCCGGGATGATTCTTGGGAGCTGACGGAGGAGAGGGAGCCAGAGGTCCGTCAGCCGGCGGCCCCCAGGCGGCGGAGCACCGCTGCCGGTATGGCCACCCGGAATACCCTGGTTGCTAGCCACTTTACATGTAAGTACTGTAACCGGTCAAGATAGGGCATGTGTATTAATTAGCTAGTTAGCAGAGGTGCCACTCACAGGGAGACAGAGGGTGATTATCATCTGCCAATGACACTTGCCATTGTAGATAAAGTGTAGTCAACATTGGTAAAATTGTGTTACTTGAGCAAAAACATGCACCTCTAACCATAAACATGTTGGTATTGTGAATAGTGTAAAGGGCTGAGAAGAGCTGGCAGGTGTTTATTTGTGTCTATGCCACCTGTGTAGTTATTGATAACATGAACGGCTGCTTGGTATCTTATGGTGTTGTAATTTTCCAGAACATCAACATCTTGGAATCATGGCACGTACCATGGGAAGCCTGTGGTGATGGGCTGTCTGGCGTCACAGGTGTGTATTCAAATGTTTACATTAATGATTTCTGGTTTGTGTAAGTTGGCATAAAATGTGTTATTTCACTCGTGATGTCGAAATTAAATGAAGTTCAGAATGAAGCAAACAGGCATTAAGATGTGATTTTCATTATGAAATGTCTTATCCTTTGTTTTATTTTTCCAGGAGTGGTACTGCTTGCGGGTGTAGGTGGTAGAAACCCACCTTGATGGACTCCACTCATTTTCTTTTGTGGTCAGTGGATATTTGGTAAGGCACATGGCCAATGACCAACATGAACACCCTGGAACTTCGAAAGTGGCTTGGAAGCTGCCCAGCAACCTTGCCATGCCTGTCCCCTATGAGCTGGTAGAGGTGCAGAATGGATTCTGAACTCTGCCGGAAGTTGTGGAAGACATCAGAATCCCGTAGCCATGGAGCAAAGATCGTGGTCTGGCGCTGTAAAGGCACACGGACTGGAGAGTGACAATATTCTTTTGCTGCATCCCTCCTTCTGCTGTCATTCTCAAATAAATAAATACATTAGAATTGAACATGTGTTTTTTTGTTTTGTGTGGGTGCCTACAGACAAAAGGGCCATCCACACTGTAAGATTTAGAGAAGACTTTATCCTTCAGATTGACATTTTCTATGTAGTGCAAGGGCCTGCCTGATTGCATCCAAATTGAAAGTGTTGAGGTTTGAGCTTCTATTATATGGTTTGGTTAAGTCTACAGGAAAAAGTCTAGACAAATTGTTAGTGTATGGCCCATTAAGCTGCCAAGGCCGGAGTTTTGCACTTTGCATGCTGCTTGTACTGGTGATGTGAGGGGTTGTAATGTAGAGTAGGGATGTGACAGTGTTGTGTTGAGGTGTGAGGCAAATGTAGTGTTGGACTATGAGGGTCTGTGTTGTTGAAATATGGAGAGAGTCCAATATCAGACACCTATGTTTATTGGTCAAGAAATTGTAAGAACCATGGTAAATATGTAAAGAATTGCATCTCGATAAAACTAGGACCACACTCATAAAATCAAAATTGTGTTGTTTCCATTGATGTGCTTGAAATTTGGGTAGGACACCCCCCTCCCCCCCCAAATTCAAGATAGTTTAAAAAAACTGTTTAAAAAAATGAGAGTGAAAAGAGATCCCAAGTGTAGTGATGTGATTTGAACCCATGACGTTGTGAACTGCAGTGAAGTTGCAAAGCACTTAGCTATTGTGCAGAATAAAGCTGTATGGTGGAAAAAAAGGAGTGTGTTAAGGCTAAAAAGCACATATAGCTAAAGAACTAAACATTGTATGGAATGTGGGAAGAAGACCATGGTAAAATTGTGAGGTTTCATCTTGCCCTGAAGTAGGGTAGGGGTTTGGTCACTTGCCTTTGGTACTTTCCTTCATAAGATCGATTCGACACACAGACAAGATCAAAAAAACACTTAAAATGGTGTAAGCTTGCAAGCGCTTCTGAGTGTAACATTATTTAGCAATATATATGATGTAATCCGTTACATTTTAGCAATATAAACAAAAAAAGAAAATAAAAAAAGTAGGTGGAGATGGTAAGCCTCGAACCTACAGCAGAGGGAGATGAATTACAGACATGTGATGTGTGCACTAATCCACTAGCCCACATCACTATGTGAAACTGCTATAAGCACGAAGACATAAGTTTGCGAATTGGCGAAGCCGCGATCGTAAGTGAATCCCGCTGACGGCGGAATTCATTATTGCTGTTTTACTCGCCAATTCGCCGCAGCGCCAGTTAATTGATTTGAACGCGGCGAAACTGAAACACGTCATAGATGTTTGAAGCTGCAGTTTCTTTAAATCCGGCCCTTACTT
The DNA here is from genome assembly GCF_965119305.1 of Pelophylax lessonae. Taxonomy (NCBI): domain Eukaryota; kingdom Metazoa; phylum Chordata; class Amphibia; order Anura; family Ranidae; genus Pelophylax; species Pelophylax lessonae. The sequence continues at coordinate 198,955,260 of NC_138769.1, forward strand.
CTGTATACTGTGTGAATGCCTAATGTACCTTCAGCCACAGAATACTACGTACTTAGCTGTCTGGTAAACCCATGTGGGCTAATGTTTGGGGCCTGGAATGGGCGACACTTAATTCTGTATCCTGTGAATGCCTAATGTACCTTCAGCCACAGAAAACTAGGTTCTTAGCTGTCAGGTAAACGCATGTGGGCTAATTTTTGGGGCCTGGAATGGCCGACACTTTCTTCTTTATCCTGTGAATGCCTAATTTTTCAGACTGGAAATGAAAAACAATGGGTCTGTAAAGGTTCCGCCAAGTTGTGGAATGGATGCGGACCCATTTTACAGATGTGTGAATGGACCCTATATGTATTAGACAATGTATTTACCGGCTGCTGTCAGTGCTGGCTGATTTATGAAAAAAATAAATATATATTATTGCTGTAAAAAAAAAAAAAAAAAATTTAGGGCAACTTTTTCAATTGCAATACTTCTGTTATGACATTGTCCATGTGCTGGGACTATTTGTGCACAGCTAGTACGTCTTTTGTGGCTGCAAATATGACCTAAAGGTTTTTAAAGTTCGCCTGCCTATAAAGTATATGGGGCCCGCCGCGAACTCGCAGTTCGCAGACTTTTGAGAAAATTAGCGGCTGGCGTTTGCGAATTGCTCCGGCCGATGTTCGTCCATCACTACCATAGATAATAAACAAAAGATAAAATGGAAATTTTTATTCAAAAATGTAGTTTTGAAAACAATAGTAACATACATATGCACATAAATGCTGCATAAAAAATTGAACAGTTGTACAAGCACGGTTACAGTTTTAACAATCCAGTGGCGGATTTTCAAACTTCCAGGTGTGTATACCTCGACATGTTTCGTGGTCAAACCACTTCTTCAGGAGGGTATTGTACACACTATGCTTATTCTAATAATAACAAACAATAAATTAATATTCACATAATATAGTACAGATTAGTATATATGCAGAGGGATGGGAGTGGCTATCTTACCCAATGTTCAAGGCTCAAGTGGATCACAAACACGTGGACCCGTGGAAGGTAGAAAGGGGGGGAATTAGAATAGGTAAGAACCAAGCACCAAATAGATAGCCTCGTGGTATCATGAAAATCCCAGGGTTGCAACAAGAATTTGTTCAAAAAGAAAGAAAAAACATACCAAAAATGCTGGTTTATATGTCATATAGTAAAAACAAATCGATAAATTCTCCACCAGGGCACATTCATAAGCAGGAACTTTGGCTGGGGCAGCTGGTGCAGATGGGCCACATATAAGAGAGGCTCAAAAAGAGGTTGCATAAAAGAAAGGAAAAGGAGGCGCAAACACCTAGTGCATTACCCGTGGTACTGTTAAAATAATTTAATAAAATGCTGAATGCATACTCACAAACATGAAGAATTAAAATCGTATTGCAAATTCCCGTCACCCATGTGTTGGACCATGTCCTGGAAATTGCGACCGCTAACGCGTTTCGGGAGTCAAGCTCCCTTCCTCAGAGCTGGTCGTGCCATAGCAGATTGAAGTTTATATAGAGAGTAGCTCAATGTTCCTCCACCTCTTCCCCTCCCTTGCCCCTCCCTCTCCCCGGAAGGAGGGGGCGGGACCATCCAGTGTCAACAAACCTGCTCTTAATGGGCCTATATGTCTTAGTCCTCATATCTATGTGGCTTCTAATATTACATTTCATGCAACACTTCAAGTGGAGACTGTCTTCAAAACCTATAGCCACAACCAGCAAACAACAAAACAAAGGGGTCCCCAAGGCTGGGAATGCGATCCAGGAACAGCATCTGGACAATATGCAGACAAATGTTCCATGCCATTATGAAATCCTGTGCACACTCCAGACATGCCACCTCCAATGCACAGATGGGACCTTGAGTGTATGTGTGACTTACCCCTCCCAGAACTCCTTTGTGATTGCTCGTGTTGCATGAAATGTAATATTAGAGGCCACATAGATATGAGGACTAAGACATATAGGCCCATTAAGAGCAGGTTTGTTGACACTGGATGGTCCCGCCCCCTCCTTCCGGGGGGAGGGAGGGGCAAGGGAGGGGAAGAGGTGGAGGAACATTGAGCTACTCTCTATATAAACTTCAATCTGCTATGGCACGACCAGCTATGAGGAAGGGAGCTTGACTCCCGAAACGCGTTAGCGGTCGCAATTTCCAGGACATGGTCCAACACATGGGTGACGGGAATTTGCAATACGATTTTAATTCTTCATGTTTGTGAGTATGCATTCAGCATTTTATTAAATTATTTTGACAGTACCACGGGTAATGCACTAGGTGTTTGCGCCTCCTTTTCCTTTCTTTTATGCATCCGTTTGGAGTTCCCTGCCTGAGGAGAGCAGCACACCAGTCTTCCCCTTCGGAGTGAGCGCTTGGCTGATATATATTCATTCAAAAAGAGGTTGGCTAGAGGCAGTCCTGGAAGGGTTCAGGACGTTTTAGATAATAATCTATTAAGATATGCAAAGAAAGTATAATGGAAATTTTTGTTATTGACCAGTTGGTTAAAATGATGCACCAAAGCAGAATAAAGAGAAGTTCTTACCCGCCAAGATTATGAATGACGTGAGCCGTTTGGAGATAAGAAGCAATACCAAGCGGCCTACGTCCTGACAACAAAGTTGGGGCACCCCAAAGCACCCTCCCCATTTTGAGGGTAAGCAGCCTAGTATGGTTCAGGAGGGGGGGGCCACTCGCTCGTCCCCCCCCCTATCCTGGGGCTGCCAGGCTGCATGTTCGGATAAGGGTCTGATATGGATTTTGGGGGGGACCCAACACCATTTTGTTTTCAAATTTTGGCATGACCCTACGTTGTTTCTTTTTCATTTTTTTTATCTGTATTGCCAGGAGCCAACAATACATTACAGCCGCGAGCAAGTTTAAATTACATTTTTTCCTTTAGAAATGTCAGTTTTGTTGCAACAGGCTACATACATCGTACTGATGCGCTACTTTACAGGTATTTTAAAGGGACCCCCAGGCATTATATTTAAATTAATTTTTCATTTTTATTGTTTCACCTTAAGCATTATTAAAATCACTGCTCCTGTGAAAATGATTGTTTTAAAACATTTTGTTTGCATTGATACATGTCCCTCAGTGCAGTACCTGGGTCCGCACACACTTTTTATGGCAATGACTTGCATATAAGCCTTTAAGATGAGGACTTTTGATTTTTCATATTTGCATCCCATAGCCTTTAATAGAGTTTGCATGTTTGCTAGAACTTTTCCTTGTTTGAGATGTTCTGGTGCAAACCGAACAGGGGGGTGTTTGGCCCATCACTAAACGTTGGTCTGTGACTGTTTTCAGTCACAGCGGGAGTCGGGCCAGGGGAGGAGCAGCGGCGATCGCCGCCGCTCTTCCCCGATCGTCGGGGAATCGAGTGAGGAGATCCGCCCGCCTGTGTAAACAGAGCGGGCAGATCTCCTAAGTGACAGACAGTGACAGATCGGAGTGTTCAGCATAGCTGAACATCCGATCTGTCCTTCTGTCACATAGTCACCTCCCCCCCCCCCCACACGTCAGTAAGCACCAGGCATACATTAACCCCTCCCTCTCCAATAAAATTAACCCCTTCACTGCCAGTGTCATTTTTACAGTAACAGTGCATATTTATAGCACTGATTACTGCAGTAATGTCACTGATACCCCCAAAAATGTCAGTCAAGGGTCCGATCTGTCCGCCGCAATGTCGCAGTCCCGCAAAAAAAATTGCAGATCGCCGCCATTACGCGTTAAAAAAAAAAAACACCAAAAATGACATAAATCTTTCCCTTAGTTAGTAAACGCAATAACTTTTGCGCAAACCAATCGAAATACGCTTATTGTGATTTTTTTACCAAACATAGGTAGCAGAAAACAAATTGGCCAAAAATTTTAAAAAAATTAGATTTTTACATTTTTGGGGGGGGGGGGGGATTTCATATAAAAAAATGTTAATAATATTGTTATTTTTTCAAAATAAACGCTATTTTTTTGTTTATAGCGCAAAAAGTAAAAAGCACACAGGTGATCAAATACCACCAAAAAAAAAGCTCTATTTGTGGGAAAAAAAGGACGTAAATTTTGTTTGGGTACGGCATCGCACATCCGCGCAATTGTCAGTTAAAGTCGCACAGCGCCGAATCGCAAAAAGTGGCCTGGACGTAAGACAGCAAAATCCTCCGGTGGTAAAGTGGTTAATTTCACTCAAAATATAGTTGGATGGAAAATGTATTTACAAAACTTTGGTCTATCCTTATCCAAGATCCACATCTGACATCATCCACCCCACAAGTACCTAAATTTGCTTACAGACACCTAACTTTAAATGTAAAATCGCCTCGAGCAAATTGCAATCCTCCACTAAATCCACTGATTTGAGACAACGTACCTTGATTTCACTGGTGGGTATGTTCTGGTGTAATAAATCTGTATGTCTAACTTGTGCACACATCCCCCATGGCAAAAAAATCATTATCATTTGCTGCTCAGTGATTGCAGTAGTCTAGTCTGCATCTCCCCAAGGTAATACTTAAAATCTGGCCTGGTAGTGTGCCCTGAGGATCGGAGTTGAGAAACACCGACTTACATGCATCCCTTTAGTAACTTCAGACCAGGCAAAGAGAAAGTTTTAAAAACCTTACTGAAATTTCAGTACATTACAACTTCAAAAAAAGTGGAGGCGGACAGGCATTCCTGCCACGGCCCAAGTGGCCTGACAGCAGCGCAGGGACGACAGGCGCTTGCCACCCGCTAAGTTCGGTGGCAGGATGCACACAGGAATCGGGACTAATGCTTGGTTGGGGCTGGGTTGCTGGGCAGGTGGGGCCCTCCAGGCAAGTGGGGCCCCCGGGCAAATGCCCAGTGTGCCCATTCGGTAAGATGGCCCTGCCTATACGGTTGATGTGACAGCAGGCTGGCTTGCTCTCCGAGGTGGAACTGCTCCCCCTTCTCTCTTCCCTGTAAGCAACTGGAGATTACATGGTGTGACTTGTCTGTGTCTTCTTTCCCATGCAGCAGACAGTATGGGCAGAGCACTCTCCCTTTTTATTATCAGCACAGAGGGAGAGTCAGAGCTCAGCAGAAAAGTGTGGGAAACCAGGTTAACTATTTCCCTCCTGGCTGGGGCGGCAGCTATCTCACTAACCAGCATTTCAACCTGCTAACACGCTGGCCATACATGGATTACAAATTGGCCAGTTCAGCAAGGATCAGATGAATTTAAACCTGTGGGTGGCCACTGCAGTTGAACAGAAGTCGATCTACCAATCAACTTCTGTTCAACCACCCTGTTGGATAAAAGCAACACTGCAGTGCTGCTGATCTGCGTAATCTGACAGCGGAGGACTTTCCCCTCTGTCAGAATACAATTACGCAGCAGGGAGGATTTGCCCATCCACCTCAGTTGTGTGGATGGCATAAGTAGTTCAGTTTTTTTTGTTCAGCCCAAAGGAAGCATTTATAACCAGCTTTACACAACTTTTCATACAGGCATATAGCTAGCTAAAAAAAGTTAGAAATCCCTTCTTTTATGTGCGCTGACAAAAGACCAGGCGCCAGGACACAATATCTAGTCGCCATGGTGACCTGGCACCTAGGATTTGTGGAGCCCTAGCCTGGAAAAGAAAATAGTGGTAGTTCCAATTATTTTATGTCACAAAATATTACCGCATAGGTTTCAATGGTAGTTCCAATTTTTTTATGTCACACGATATTACCGCAAAATGTCAGTAAAAAACACAATAAAGTTGATTTTAGGGGGCAGAAAAACACAAAATGTACCCAATTTTTGGTAAAATATAAAAGCCAAGGTTGTACCCAGTAAATAGATACCCAACATGTTAAACCTTAAATTTGCATGCTCTCGTGAAATGGTGAAAATTTTTAAAGTCCCCTATAGGTCACCAGTTTACGAACAAGATCTGCTAGAATTATTGGCCTCCAGCATGCGCAGCAATATGTAACATGTGTATCGACACAATCAAATTTCTTTGGGCTTAGCCCCCCCACCTCCCCCACACCAATGCATTTAAGTTTGTATGTGCATGTATGTGCTTGGGTGTAACTTGAATTTTTTTACACTTAAAAAAAAAATTCTACCTAACTTTTTTTTAGCACATAGGGGACAAAAGTGTTTTTTTTTTTTTGGTGGCAGGTTCTCTTTAATGAGACATCCAGGGTCTAAAAGACCCTGCATGTCTCCCCTGTTTTCCATTGAATGTAACACAATGCACATGGCACTGCATTGCATTCGTGTCTATGGGTGGCATGGTTCTCTGTTCTTAAAGCACGCTCCCAGCACCAAGCTATCAAAGGCAGCTCTCAGTCTGTACTAATGATCAGGAACTAATGGGTCCGGCTCCCAATCATGTAACCACTGTGACAGCTAATAACAGTGGTCACATGATTAGGCAGACCTTTCTACCCCCCCCCCCCCCCCCCCCGGCATAATAGCTCAGTTAAATTGACACCAGGGCAGACGGGAAGGAGTAAAGATGTAGTTGTTTATTGGGTTATCCTTAAATAAACACCACAAATGTTTATGCCATTAGCTTCACCTTGTGCATGTGTCCCTTATATATTGCTGTTGTTTATTGCTATGTCAGGCTTCTGTGTGCCATTTCATGAATAAGTAGCTGCAAGAAAAAGCTAGGACCCAAAATGAGGTTAAACAATGAGGCCTTGTGTTTTTAATTATTGTTGATCCTTTACAGGTTTGCATTTCAAGCACATGTACAAGACCAATAGGTAACAGCTGTGTTGTTTTTCCAAATGCAGTGGTTATTGCATTATGTCTATAACCTGTATTGAATCTGCGTAACACCAAATGTTGATACCGTTGAAGAGAGAGACTCAAAGAAAAGTGTCCTCCCCAACCTCACCAATACAGGGGCTGGTTATCCAGTTTAGCGCTGGAGGAACACCATTGGTTACCTATTGGTTTTGTTGGTTTGCTCTTAATTACTTGGTCAGCCTGAGCTTTATGGCTAGTCTATTGGAATTTTATGTTTACCTACTGTACGTTTTAGTTGTTTATTTGATTGCCATTAAAGCGGTAGTAAACCGCCACCTTTTTTTTTTTTTTTTTCAAACCTGCGAGGCATGATTATTATGTGCTGGTATGCATACTAACAATTATGTAAAACTTACCTTAAAATTAATCCCTCAAGCACCGCGTTGTCACTGCTGACAGGGATTCCATCTTCACCCGGTCTTCTTTCTGAGTTGGCGGGCTCCAGTCCTTTGATTGGACAAGCCGCAATGATGTAACTCCCACACACGTGCGTGGTAGCCGCTGTTCATGACATAGGACTCTGAAGGAACCATGCATGTTTAGGAGATATTTACTGTACCTATAGGTAAGCCTTATTATTGACTTGCCTATAGGTAAAAATCCACAAAGGGCCGTTACTCCCACTTTAAACATTACAGCCATTTATGCTTTTTAAAGTCAGCTTGGGTATGTATCTTCCCTTGCTGCAATATGATCATTTTGTAATTCTTGGGAAGACACCTAAGAACTACAACCAGATTAACCACTTGATGCCCACGCTATAGCGGAAAGACGGCTACAGTGCAGGCTTCAAATGCTGGGAGGGCCTACATGGACATCCTCCTGTTCTTGTGTTGCCTTTGGACTCGGCTGATCACAGAGCAGGATAAAGGGCCAATCACAGCAGGCCCTTTACCACGTAATCAGCTGTCAGCCAATGACAGCTGATCACGGAAGTAAACAGAAGCCGTTTTCAGGTGTTTTTTTTTCCTCACACTGTCAGAGGTACATCGGCCCCCTCAGTGCCCACCAGTGCTGCTAATCAGTGCCCTCCAGTGCTGCTAATCAATGTCCACCAGTGCCATCTATCAGCGCCCATCAGTACTACTAATCAGTGCCCACCAGTGCCACCTATCAGTGCCCATTAGTGCTGCAATTCAGTGCCCATCATTACCCCCTGATAAGTGCCAACCAGTGCCACCTATCATTGCCCACCAGTGCCGCCTATCAGTGCCCATCAGTGCCACCCATCAGTGCCCATCAGTGCCGCCTATTAGTACCATCTCACCATGCCGCTTATCAGTGCTCATCAGTGCTACCTATCAGTGCCCATTAGTGCCACCCATCAGTGCAGCCTTATCATTTCCTCCTGATCTGTGCCCACCAGTGCCACCTCATCAGTGCCCATCAGTGCCCATAAGTGCCATCGATCAGTGCCGCCTCATCAGTGCCCATCAGTTCAGCCTATCAGTGCCCACCAGTGCCACCTCATCAGTACCCATCAGTGAAGGAGAAAAATTACCTGTTTGCAAAATTTTATAACAAAATATTATTAACCTTTTTTTTTTTCGGTAGTTTTTGTTTGTTTAGCAAAAAATAAAAAACCCAGTGGTGATTAAATATCACTAAAAGAAAGCTCTATTTGTGTGAAAAAAAATGATAAAAATTTAATTTGGGTACAGTGTTGCATAATCGCGCAATTGTCATTCAAAGTGTGAGAGCACTGAAAGCTGAAATTGACCTGGTCAGGAAGCTGGTATAAGTGCTCAATAAGCAAGAGGTAATTAAAGTGGAGTTCCACCCATTTTTAATAACTTGGATTACATAGATGTATGTAATCCCCTTTAAAACTACTTTTACCAATGGAAACTTTTTTTTTTTTTTGCTAGTAAATACCTTATTTTCTTCTTTATTCATCCTCTCCTCACTTCCGGGTCTGGCCGCCGATCGGCGATTACGTCATTCGGCGATTCGCAGGGGGTGCTGCGATGTATCTCAATGCATGAAATCTTGCATTATTACACAGGAGTATTGAGCTGTACTGTTTGTATTGAGGCCGTGCTCTGCTGCGCCTCCGCCCCGCCTCCTCTCAGTGAGCTGTACTGTATGTATTGGATTGAGGCCGTGCTCTGCCCCGCCTCCGCCCCGCCTCCTCTCAGTGAGCTCAGTGAGGATATAATGCTTTCAGTCCTCGCTCACTGAGAGGAGGCGGGGCAGAGGCGAGGCAGAGCACGGCCTCAATACAAACAGTACAGCTCAATACTCCTGTGTAATAAAGCGAGATTTCATGCCATGAGATACATCCCAGCACCCCCTGTGAATCGCCGAATGACGTAATCGCCGATCGGCGGCCAGACCCGGAGGTGAGGAGAGAATGAATAAAGAAGAAAATAAGGTATTTACTAGAAAAAAAAAAAAAAGTTTCCATTGGTAAAAGTAGTTTTAAAGGGGATTACATACATCTAAAGTTACTAAAATGGGTGGAACTCCACTTTAAGTGCATCTGTTAGTATACAGTGCCTTGCGAAAGTATTCGGCCCCCTTGAACTTTTCGACCTTTTGCCACATTTCAGGCTTCAAACATAAAGATATAAAACTGTAATTTTTTGTGAAGAATCAACAAGTGGGACACAATCATGAAGTGGAACGAAATTTATTGGATATTTCAAACTTTTTTAACAAGTAAAAAACTGAAAAATTGGGCGTTTAAGTTAATACTTTGTAGCGCCACCTTTTGCTGCGATTACAGCTGTAAGTCGCTTGGGGAATGTCTCTATCAGTTTTGCACATCGAGAGACTGAAATTTTTGCCCATTCCTGCTTGCAAAACAGCTCGAGCTCAGTGAGGTTGGATGGAGAGCGTTTGTGAACAGCAGTTTTCAGTTCATTCCACAGATTCTCGATTGAATTCAGGTCTGGACTTTGACTTGGCCATTCTAACACCTGGATATGTTTATTTGTGAGCCATTCCATTGTAGATTTTGCTTTATGTTTTGGATCATTGTCTTGTTGGAAGACAAATCTCCGTCCCAGTCTCAGGTCTTTTGCAGACTCCATCAGGTTTTCTTCCAAAATGGTCCTGTATTTGGCTCCATGCATCTTCCCATCAATTTTAACCATCTTCCCTGTCCCTGTTGAAGAAAAGTAGGCCCAAACCATGATGCTGCCACCACCATGTTTGACAGTGGGGATGGTGTGTTCAGGGTGATGAGCTGTGTTGCTTTTACACCAAACATAACGTTTTGCATTGTTGCCAAAAAGTTTGATTTTGGTTTCATATGACCAGAGCACCTTCTTCCACATGTTTGGGTGTCTCCCAGGTGGCTTGTGGCAAACTTTAAACGACACTTTTTATGGATATCTTTAAGAAATGGCTTTCTTCTTTTGCCACTCTTCAATAAAGGCCAGATTTGTGCAGTATACGACTAATTGTTGTCCTATGGACAGAGTCTCCCACCTCAGCTGTAGATCTCTGCAATTCATCCAGAGTGATCATGGGCATCTTGGCTGCATCTCTGATCAGTCTTCTCCTTGTATGAGCTGAAAGTTTAGAGGGACGGCCAGGTCTTCGTAGATTTGCAGTGGTCTGATACTCCTTCCATTTCAATATTATCGCTTGCACAGTGCTCCTTGGGATGTTTAAAGCTTGGGAAATCTTTTTGTATCCAAATCCAGCTTTAAACTTCCCCACAACAGTATCTCGGACCTGCCTGGTGTGTTCCTTGTTCTTCATGATGTTCTCTGCGCTTTAAACGGACCTCTGAGACTATCACAGTGCAGGTGCATTTATACGGAGACTTGATTACACACAGGTGGATTCTATTTATCATCATTAGTCATTTAGGTCAACATTGGATCATTCAGAGATACTCACTGAACTTCTGGAGAGAGTTTGCTGCACTGAAAGTAAAGGGGCTGAATAATTTTGCACGCCCAATTTTTCAGTTTTTTATTTGTTAACAAAGTTTGAAATATCCAATAAATTTCGTTCCACTTCACGATTGTGTCCCACTTGTTGTTGATTCTTCACAAAAAATTACAGTTTTATATCCTTATGTTTGAAGCCTGAAATGTGGCAAAAGGTAGCAAAGTTCAAGGGGGCCGAATACTTTCGCAAGGCACTGTATATGTTTATAGACGGTGCAGATGACCCAGAATCAGCCCTATATAGGAGTGATATTAACAAGAATTCAGGAGAATCCACCACATATTTTGAGTTTGCAAACTAATGTGTCCATAATGAGTAGGGGGATATTTATCAAGAGATTACACAACAAGTTTACATAAAATTAATGCTGCGGTACAATAAGATATCAGGAATCTGTTGGACACTAACAGTTTTTCTAGAATATTAGTTACTAGAGTTGGGCGAGCAAAATTTCGGCCCGAACATTGCCTGTTCTCCCACTCAGCGAACACCTGAATTTGCAGGGCATTCTGCGGGTGTTTGCCTCGCACTGAGCACCGCACTGTGCATTTAAATGCCTAATCAGGATGCAGTGAGTAGCTGCTTGTTAAGGAGTGGGGCAGGAAAGCCACCCACCGTGTCCTTAACAACCAATGAGTCATCAGTCATCAGACAGCTGAATAAAAAAAAACATTGCTGGCAATAAAAAAGTGAAAAAAAATAGTGTGAGGGTGCTTCCCAATCCATCACAGCCCTTTTGGGTCTGGAATGGATTTTAAGGGACCCCCACAACAAAATAAAAAAATAAAATAAAAAAACGGCCCCCTATGGGGGACACAACCGACAACGGAAGCCCCATAGTAAGTCTATGGTTGACGTAATTTTTCATTCATTTCCCAGCTGTTGTCAGCTGTGTCCTCTTCAGAGCTTCCGCCGCTGGAGACCGGATCAGATCGGCTTAAAAAAAGTTATGTATACTGATTTCTTCTTTACAGGGCTAGATAGGTTAGTGTTAGATCGTGAATGTCTGTAGATGCAGAGATTTTATACTTTAATAGGGTTCACAATTCGGATCAGAACTTTTTCTCTGTTCAGGAGTTCTGGTGCGAACTGAACAGGGGGGTGTTCGGCCCATCTCTAATAGTTACTGTTCCTGCCACATTAGGCAAATGTTATGCCTGTGATTAGCCACTGAAGCTGCCAGTCAGGGCTGGTGCAAGGATTTTTGAACCCCTAGGCGAAACCTGATTTTGCCGCCCCCCCCAGCTCCACCCCTGACTCCACCCCCTTTGCCCTGCCCATGAGTGCGGTAAGATTATTGTGGAAGGATTCAAGAGTGCATTTCGTACATAGTGCAAGGCTCAGGGGTGCATTTTATACAGGGTACCAGGTTCAGAAATGCGTTGTACAGGGTGCAAGGTTCAGAAGTGCGTTTCGTACAGGGTACAAGGTTCAGGAGTGTGTTTCGTACAGGGTACAAGGTTCAGAAGTGCGTATGGTACAGGGTGCCAGGTTCAGAAGTGCATTGCACAGAGTGCAAGGTTCAGGAGTGCATTTCATACAGAGTGCAAGGTTCAGGAGTGCGTTGTGCAGGGTGCAAGGTTCAGGAGTGTGTTTCGTACAGAGTGCAAGGTTCAGAAGTGCGTTGTACAGAGTGCAGGTTCAGGAATGCATTGAGCAGAATGCAGGTTCAGGAATGCATTGTACAGAGTGCAGGTTCAGGAATGCATTGTACAGAGTGTAGAGTCAGGAATGCATTGTACAGAGTGTAGGGTCAGGAATGCATTGAACAGAGTGCAGGTTTAGGAATGCATTGTACAGAGTGTAGGGTCAGGAATGCATTGTACAGAGTGCAGGTTTAGGAATGTATTTTACAGAGTGCAAGGTTCAGGAATGCATGTACAGAGTGCCCTGTTCAGGAATTTGTTAAACTGCAAAGACACCAATGAATTAAACATAGCACACTTACATCCTAAAATCTTGATTAGCAGCATACAGGAGCCGAGGGAAGAATATAGGCATCAGATAGATAATAAATGAGAGCAGCCTATAGCAGGACATTCAGCAGTATAAAACTCTATCCAGCACAGCCAGGGATTGGTGGGCAAGCCAGCGGGGCGTACGGCCAATGAGAGTGAGTGTGAGTCCATGAGAGGAGCTGTCAAATTGAAGCTGTGATGTCGGGAAGGGTGTGGCCAAAGTGCGGGCTCCGGCACTTTGTCCCCTGCATAACAAAACAGTCAGCATTTATACACTGGTGGCGGGGAGGAAGGTGGCAGGGGGCAGGACCAACGTCTGCATGTGCACCCACAGCTCTATATAATCAACCTGAATTATACAGAGCTGTGGGTGCACATGCAGTAGTTGGTCCCTCCCCCTGCCACCTTCTTCCCCGCCCATCAATGTGTAAACGCTGGCTGTTTTCGCTACAGATGGAACAAAGGGGGGGAGCCCCACATATCGACCCCGCCCTTCCCCACATCAGAGTTTCAATTTGACAGCTCCACTCATGGACTCACACAGGCTCTCATTGCGGCTGTACGCCCTGCTGGCTTGGGACTGTTGGGACTCAAGGTATGCTACTCCACAACTTGTGGTCTCGTCACAACTCTCTGCGGCTGCCCTCCATACAGCAGTGCTGTGCCACCTGAGGCTTGCTGCAGCGCTCAGGCGGCACACAGCATGAAGAGTGCCGCCCCGGCCGGCGGTTGGTCCATTACTGATTCCGGGTGCAGGATGCCGGCGCCCCCTACTAAGTTGCGCCCTAGGCGGCTGCCTAGGTCACCTTACAGGTAGCGCTGCTTCTGGGTCCCCAAAACTTAAATTAATACTAAAGTCTTGTTTTATTGTTTTATTTTAGTAGTTAAAAATAGCAAACATGTTATACTTACCCGCCCTGTGCAGATCCACCTCTTCTCGGGTCCCTCTTTGGTGCTCCTGGCCGTTCCCTCCTATAGAGTGCCCCCACAGCAAGCAATATGCTATAGGGGCACCCGAGCCGAGTCACAGCTCCCTGTGTCCATTCAGACATCGAGCCGTACTCCTGCAACATTGCTGGATCTAGATGGGCCTCAGGTAAGTATTAGGAGGGCTGAGGGGGGCTGCTGCACACAGAAGGCTTTTTATCTTAATGCATAGAATACATTTAAAAAAAAACCTCTGCCTTTACAAGCACTTTAACTTTGTTCCGGTGGTGTAACATCCCTGAGGTCCCTTGCCATTGTCAGTACTCTCTCATTGTCTGTGTCTTCTGCAATAAATACATGTACTAGAAATAAGCTTAGTGTAGCACTGCCCTTTAGAGGGCTGCTGGATATAGTATCTTCTGCATTCCCTTGGGTTACCCGTAGCAACAGTCTATGGAAATGTATCACTTTAAATGCTTGACTCAGACAATGAACAGTCCAGGGGATGTTGTTTTGCAGTTTATTGTAGAACTGGGATAGGAAAAGGGATGAGTGGGATACTCCAACTGATAACTATTCACAATGTTGAGGACAACTGACTTAGGATGCGGCAAAGCCGCTGCTTCACCTTGCCACTGAAGTTAACATACTTTAGGTGTTTCTGCTTGAATTATCTCTTCAGGGTTCTAAACTTGGCAACCCCCTTTCTCTCTTACTGTGTGTGCTGACACCCGTCCACTGACTCTATTCACTGGATTGGTCCCCTTCCTGGGCAGACCCCCGGCAAGCTTTTCTGTACTCACGGACACTGTCACTCTGTCTTCAACTCCACCAGTCAGCTTTCCTGGACCTCCGGATTCAGCCCCACACTCCTGGCCCACAAGGCCAACCGCCTGTGACCACCATCCACAGCAACAGAAGAAGAGACAGCTGTCACCCTCCTTCCGGGACCTGGCTTCCTGCCCAAAGACCCTGAGCACATGTGTCCCTGGCTTTATATACCCTGCACCATAATGCACTAAGACAGCAGTCTGTGCAAATCTCTGGGGCAGTAACAAAGCTTGTGTGTCACTGGCTGGGTTTCCTCCACTGTCCAGTGTACCTCACTATTGGATACAGTGGGGACACTCCATCAGCCCAGATGACTCACACAGTGGACACATGCAACAGGCCCAACTAGAAATCCTGCTCCCTGATAAGCAGAAAGAGCAACTAGGTTTTGCCTGCTGTTCACCTGATAAGCAGGCAGAACACGATATACTCACTACCTAGCACCTATCTAGGAGGGTGCTACATCATCATAAATAATCTTTCCCCACAGGTTCACATTTCTGTGCATAGTTTACAATAATATATAATAAAGAGGACAGCCATAATAGTTATGCCTAGCTGATCTTTGTATCTGAAAGTCTCCCAGACAGGATCTGTCTGACAGAAATTACCTGCTGCCTCTGATAAAATAAAACAACCGTAATACTCCATACACAAAAAACATACATAATCAACATAAGCTAGGCTACACAGGAATGTTTTTTTTTTTTTTGCCAAGAATGATTTTTTATTCCATTAAATTATTAATTTAATTGGTAATGATGACATAAGCCCTAATGTTTCATGCGAAGTGGGAATTTTAATAAAGGGTACTTTTCAAAGAGAAACTGCCACCTTGGCCATTCCGTGCAAAGTAACAGTGTCTTTGTAGGACCCTCCCTCCCACAATCCCCTGATACCCACTGCACCACTGTTCCTCCATCACAGCCGGAATTGTTATCCCTAGTGGGACACCACTGGCATCCTGATGTAACTCAGTTGACTGCTAAACCAACTGTCATCTGGGGAGGTCCAATGCTCTCCCATACAATGGATGCGCCGGGTATTGTCACCAGCTGTGATGGAGGCAGGAATGGGGTGGGACTATAACTGGGTCACTGTCACTTTGACCTGAATGGGAAAGTTAATGACACCTCTTTAATGTTATTTCGGTAACAATATTAGATAAGGCATCACATTTACAATTCTTTATATTTCGAAAAAAAAACTTTTAACAGTATTAGCAGGGCAAGGCAGTGAGTTATTAGATTATTCAGATAGTTAAAAAGAAAAAAAGATTTATTTGTGCAGAGATTGATTTTAGGTTGCTAAGCAAAGATTATTTTTGACCAAAGTTTGCCATTCTCAGTAAGAAGATATCAATTAACTATTTAAAAGGTCAAAGTTTATTTACATGGAACCTAAAGGAATTTACAGAGAATATACAAAATACCATGGAATCCACCAGATGGAAGACATCTACCAATTCCTTATGCAAGCAGTGAAATTCATGGGAACATAAAGAAAATAAATTATATTGTATAAACTTCGATGACTTGAAATGATGGTTTGAGAATTTATCTTTTAACAAAAGAAACTTAGAACTAGACCTTAAAGACATTTTATTTCAGCTAATCTGTTTTATTTTTTGGACGTGTTGTGTAAAAGCTTATTTTGATTTTAACCACTTCCTGCAAATGGACATACTTGTACGTACTTGGGATTCAGTAGTTCCACCAAAGACATGGCTGCAGCTGCAATTATGACCCTGGTGTCATTTTAGAGCTGACAATGCTCTATAATGTAAAAGCTATACAGCCCTGGATCACTTTTAGATGTGGCAGAAGGTGGTTCCCCTCCTGGCACCTTCTCCCGTACCACCAGGGAGCCTGAGACTGAAAACGGTAGTCGGGGCAGCACACTATAGAGATGAAGGAGGAACTTTAATTCCACATTCATCTCTATAAAGTATAAAACTGGAAGCGACAAGGAGTTTGGCAATTACGGTTTTGTTTTGTTGTTTACAAGCCGTTATCGGCTTGTAAAGCATCTGATCAAACCTACCTCAGTTTGATCAGATGCTTTTGGGGGCAGAGGAGAAATCTCAGATCTCGTAGAAACCAGATCTCTCAGTTAGGAGTACCTGTCACTGCCCATGCTATCAAAAGGGATTTTGTTGATCCCCTGTGATAGCAATAAAGTTGATAAAAAGAAGATTAGAGACAATCGTCAACAAAATAATTTTAAATAAATTTAAAAGAAAAGATTCACATGAATTTTTTCCAACAAATTTGCATTTGCGATATCAAAAATTACATCAACCAACATTTTTTTTTGCTTTCAGATAATATATAATGTTGGGGGTTCTAAGTAATTATCTAATAACAAAAAAATGCAGATGTTTGTGAAAGGTGCCAGAATTGGCTTGGGCAGCAAGTGGTAAAATAATCTATTCACCAAGTTCCATGTTCCAATGCTGATCTGCCCACCTAGCTCATATTTGTGCATAACCTAGGCATTTCTGATAAACACTTTCCAAGGGGCTAAAAGTTAGAAGTCTCTCATCAACACAGAGATAGCTATAAGTTATAATCACTATTCTAGACTGTATTATATACTTCATGTACTTTTTGCAATGATGACCATCATTTTATTTACTGGCACAGCGTGCATTCAATGCATATAGTATCAGATACCACATTGATGTCACACTAATAGGTAGAATACCATTTTAAACATGCAAAGTAGATTGCCTATATTTAGAATAGGCAACAATTAGGCTGAGCTCCAGGCAAACAACTAAATATACATTTGAAAAATTGCATATTTGCATATTTGATTTTTCTTACCTGCCAGAAGATTTGTCAGTTGTTCAGCCAGCTATTGATCCAGCACCCCTGTAAGAAAACATAGTCCAGCTTGGAACCTCCACTGATATTAATCAGTACGTCTTGATCCATGACAAACTTATAGCCGATTGAAAGGGGAATAAATGAACATCAGCACACCAATGAGTCATCACTCAGTCAGCTCTTTCCACTTCAATCACATTCGCTATGTTAGAGCAAAAATACAATCTAACACAACAATCGGCTTTTACTGCCCTACATCCTATTGACCTTTGTACACTGCCTACATCCTTCTGACCTCTGGACACTGCTCTAATTCCTACTGACCTTTGGATACTGCTCTACTTCCTACTGAGCTCTGGACACTGCTCTACTTCCTACTGACCTCTGTATACTGCCCAACATCCTACTGACCTCTGGACACTGCTCTACTTCCTACTGACCTCTGGACACTGCTCTACTTCCTACTTACCTCTGTATACTGCCCCACATCCTACTGACCTCTGGACACTGCTCTACTTTCTACTGACCTCTGGATACTGCTCTACTTCCTACTTACCTCTGTATACTGCCCCACATCCTACTGACCTCTGGACACTGCTCTACTTCCTACTGACCTCTGGACACTGCTCTACTTCCTACTGACCTCTGGACACTGCTCTACTTCCTGATGACCTCTGGACACTGCTCTAATTCCTACTGACCTCTGGACACTGCTCTTATTCCTACTGACCTCTGGACACTGCTCTACTTCCTACTGACCTCTGTATACTGCCCACATCCTACTGACCTCTGGACACTGCTCTACTTCCTACTGAGCTCTGGACACTGCTCTACTTCCTACTGAGCTCTGGACACTGCTCTGCTTCCTACTGAGCTCTGGACACTGCTCTACTTCCTACTGAGCTCTGGACACTGCTCTGCTTCCTACTGAGCTCTGGACACTGCTCTACTTCCTACTGACCTCTGTATACTGCCCCACATCCTACTGACCTCTGGACACTGCTCTACTTCCTACTGGGCTCTGGACACTGCTCTACTTCCTACTGACCTCTGTATACTGCCCCACATCCTACTGACCTCTGGACACTGCTCTACTTCCTACTGACCTCTGGACACTGCTCTACTTCCTACTGACCTCTGTACACTGCTCTACATCCTACTGACCCCCGGCAGTGCCAATAAGCACTGTCCAGACAGAGGGTGAGAGGTCATGCAGCCTCATAGGGCAGTCAGAGGAGAATTAAAACTCCTCCTACAAGCTTTAACCACTGTTCAGCCGAACACTGATGTCACAAGACTGCTATATACTGTTGCTGAGAAAAGGTTTTTAGCAGTTTATATTTACTAAAATAATTGCATTTCCATGTTCTGCGTACTGTGGGAGATCAGCTATAGTGAATGCAGGGTCCTGGGATTAGTAACACATTAATGGGGGTTACTATGTCCATTTGGTTTTTGGCTGGGCTGTAATTAGCTCAGACTGTTTGTATAGCTTTTCACCTGGGTTTTCTCACTTTCATCAGTAGATGTCACTGGTATCACTGGTCATTGTAGGATATTTCACAAGCAAAACTAAGTTATGAATATTTATATATTGTTCAGCCAATCCAGTAGGAGGTTAATGCCACTATTTCATGCGGGGGGGGGGGGGGGGTTGTATAAATATTTGAGACAGGCCAATTGCTCTTTCTCTGGGCTCAGGCTGAGGCCAGAGAAGTTTCTGCTGGATGGAGTTCTGCTATTAGACCCAATAGCCTGATTTGGGGCCCAACATGTTCTGAAGTGGTCCTGAAGCTGTCCTGCCTGTGTAAAGGAGGAGACCCAGGGATGACTCCTGGCTGGAAAGAGCCAGGAAGAAGGCTGGTCTCTCAGAAGGCCCTGTTGACACACTTGGAGGACACACTGAGGTTTGAGATCCTGCTTACAGTGCTGCAGGGTGGGCTTCACCACCCGCAGACCGCTCACCTTACATTTACTGCAGACTTAGTACGTGATCTGACACTTCCGGGTGTGGGGCGCCGCTGGCAGACCGCTGTTCTGTCAGTGATGAACACAGGGATCTTGTGTTCCTGCTATTTAGTAACACAGATCTCTGTGTTCATCCAGTAAATACAATGCCCACACAGTTAGAAAGCATCCCCTAGGCACACATTTAACCCTTTGATCGCCCCTGGTGTTAGCCCCTTCCCTGCCAGTGTCATTAGTAATGTTAAGATATATGACATTTTGTTTATATGCCCTTATACAGCTTATCCATTGATCTACAGTCATGTGAATATGTTGTCTGTTTGTTAACCAGGAAGTGTTTAAATAAAGTTGCACTCACTAAGAAAAAAAAAAGAGAGAAGAGGCAGCAGTGACTGCAGTGTGTGTTCCTGAGGAAACTTAAGCATGGTGCCTGTGTGAGTCTTCCCTCCATCAAAGATCTGCTATAATCCGGTTATCCTATCTCTTAAGTAAAAAATGGCAACAGGTTATGGGCCCAGGAGAGAGTAAACAAGCCGATGGAACAGGCTGCTTTTCGATGGAGATGAGAAAAATTATGAGCTGTGGGAGACAAAATTCCTAGGCCATCTGCGCTTGATGAATCTTAAAGAAACAATCCTGCAAGAACCACCAGACGGAACAGACCCTGTGCAAGATAGGAATAAGAATGAGGAAGCTTATGCTGAGTTAATACAATTCCTGGATGATAAAAGTCTATCTCTTATAATGAGAGAAGCAACTGATAATGGAAGAAAAGCGCTGAAAATCCTGAGAGATCATTATGCTGGCCAAGGTTAGCCACGTATCATAAATTTATACACAGAACTAACATCTCTTCAGAAGTCTGAATGTGAAAGTGTCACAGACTATATCATACGCACAGAAACAGCGATTACAGCACTTAGAAATGCAGGAGAGACCCTCAGTGATGGACTATTAGTGGCTATGATTCTTAAAGGCCTGCCTGAATCATTCAAACCATTTGCAATCCACATAACACAAGGTAAAGAAGATATGACTTTTACTGACTTTAAAACCCAGTTAAGGATTTTTGAGGACACTGAAAAATATCACAGCAGCACAAGCACTGATAATGTAATGAAGATCAGCGCCCCTGTTGTACCAACAAGGGAGAAAGACATCATTGTCTGCTACAGTTGTCATCAGAAAGGTCACAAAGCTAATGCATGTCCATACAGAATGAATAAGAGGAAGACACAGTGGTGTAATTATTGTAAGAGCTCCACTCACAGTGAGACATTGTGCAGACGAAAAGCACGAGACAATGTAAAGCAGGTAGTGGATGATACAGAACAAACATTTGCTTTTAAAATAAGCGAAGACCAGTTAAACAATCCCAAAACAAAAAGCCTGATGGTAGATACAGGAGAAACATCGCATATTATCACAGACATCAAGAAATTTAAAAGATTTGACACCTCGTTTAAGCCAGAGAAACACTACATGGAGTTGGCAGATGGGAAAAGAACTTCCGGAGTAGCACTCAAGAGAGGCGACGCTGAGGTGTACCTAATGGACAGTAAGGGAAGACAAAGGAGGACACTGCTACAGAACGCATTGTTTATCCCCACATATCCACAAGACATTTTCTCTGTTGAAGCAGCAACAAGAAATGGGGCGTCTGTTGAATTCAGACAAGATGACAGTATTCTGATCCATAAGAATGGTACAAAATTTTTTATAAAGAAATACAACAGGCTTTACTATTTGAACACCTATAAGGAATGCGATGACAGTTGTTACGGTTGTTATGATCTTGAAACTACAGAATCTAGTAGATGGAATGAAGATCCAAGGTAAGGTTGATAAGTCCAACCTGAATTGTGAGATTTGTATCCAAGGGAAATTTGCTCAGAGTAGAAACAGGGAGCCTGACACCCGTGCAAAATGCCCACTTGAACTAGTACACACAGATTTAACAGGTCCTATAGAGCCAGTTCTAGCCACAGAGAAGTTTATCGCTGATACTGCCCCCTATGGGATCATCAAGAGAATGAGGTCAGACAATGGTACCGAATTCACATCGAATGCCTTCCAGTCACTACTCATAAAGAAGAGCATAAGACATGAGACTTCAGCACCTTATTCACCACATCAAAATGGAACAGCTGAAAGAAACTGGAGAACACTGATAGAGATGGCAAGATGTATGCTCATAGAGAGCAAAGTACCAAAAGAGTTATGGACATATGCAGTGATGACAGCAGCTATGATTCGAAATAGATGTTTTAACAATCGTTTGAAGCAAACGCAATACAACATACTGACAGGGAAGAAACCAGACTTTTCAAAAATGAAGATTTTTGGGTCAGAATGTTTTGCATACAAACACGATAAGAAAAAGCTGGATCCAAAATGCTCAAAAGGAATTTTTGTAGGATATGACAAAAATAGTCCCTCTTACCTAGTGTATTACCCTGAAACTGGAAAAGTTTTCAAGCACAGACTAGTAAAATTCATTGAAAAGGATGTAATCGAGAAACAAACTCAGACTGAGCTGTTGGACAATAATGATGATTTCTATGAGGAAAGGAGTGTAATTCCTGTATCAGATCCAATGACTAATGAGACCCCAGATTCTTTAGAGGAGATTGTAGAGGACAAAGATGAAGACCATGGTACAAGATACCCTACAAGAAATAGAAAAACTCCTCAGTATTTAAATGACTATGTACTAGAACCTGTTGGTGATGATCAGGTACTGATGAACATAGATTACTGCTATAGAGCACATGATGTACCTCAGACCTTCAGAGAAGCTATGGAAACACCCCAGTCACAAAGTTGGTTAAATGCAATGAAAGATGAGATGGAATCACTAAAGGAGAATGATACCTTCAAATTGACCACACTACCAGAAGGCAAACATTCAGTGGGGGGTAGATGGGTGTATGCAATAAAAAGCAATGCAAATGGAACTGAAACGTACAAAGCCAGATTTGTGGCAAAAGGCTATAATCAAGTAAAGGGAACCGACTACATGGAAACTTTTTCTCCAACTGCGAATTTTACTTAATTACGCATTTTGATGCAAATGGCAGCACAATATGATTTAATCTTGCATCAAATGGATGTGAAGACAGCTTACTTACATGCCCCAATTGATTGCGATATATATATAGACCAACCAGAAGTTTTTGAGATCAAAGATGACACAAATAAAAAGCTAGTTCTCAAACTAAAAAAGTCACTGTATGGTCTTAAGCAATCGGGAAGAAACTGGAACAAGATGCTACATGATTATTTATGTTCAAATGCATTTATACAAAATTCTGTAGACCATTGTGTTTATGTCAAACAGAACAGAGATGAACAAGCAATATTACTAATATGGGTGGATGATCTCATCATTGCTGCAAGCAATGAAAAACTACTCAATGATGTGAAGTCAACTATTTTTTGGGCATTGATTTTAGACAGACTAGTGAAACGGTGAAGATGAATCAGAAGAGATACATTTTGAAAATGATAGAAAGATTTGGTATGTCAGATTGTAAACCGAGACCTACTCCTTGTGAACAAAAATTAGATTTTGACGACAAAAGTGAACTTGCAGATGTAAAAAGCTATCGGGAGATAGTAGGCAGTTTGATTTATGTGGCTACGTGTACAAGACCGGATTTGAGTTGGACTATAAGCAAACTGTCACAACACTTTTCACAACCAAGTGTACAACACATGATCACGGCCAAACACGTACTGAGATATTTGAAAGGAACTGTCAATTTTGAACTATGCTACAGAAAATGTAAAGAGAAGTTAAAACTAGAGGCGTATAGTGATGCCAGTTGGGCCTCAGACCAGATTGATAGGAGAAGCACAACAGGATATTGTTTTAGCCTGACTGAAAATGGACCTCTGATTTCTTGGAAATCAAAGAAACAACCAACAATTGCACTATCTTCATGTGAAGCTGAATATATAGCATTAGCTGCAACCACGCAGGAGAGTCTATATCTTGCACAACTGCTGAGAGAATTGGACAGTGAATGTCAGTTTGAGCCAGTGAAGATTTTTGAAGACAATCAGAGTGCGATAGCTCTCGCAAAGAACCCAGTTTACCATCAAAGATGCAAACATATTGACATTAAATTCCATTTCCTTAGGTCTATTCTGAGTGAAGGCAAGATAGATCTTGAGTATTGTTCTACGGATAAAATGGTAGCTGATGTTATGACTAAACCAATAACAAAGTTTAAGCTTGATAGGTTTGTGAGTTATATTTTTGGAGTATAGAGAGTAAAATGATGTAACTGTACTAAACTATTTTTCATAAGCAGTATAAGAGCAAGTGGGGGTGTTAAGATATATGACATTTTGTTTATATGCCCTTATACAGCTTATCCATTGATCTACAGTCATATGAATATGTTGTCTGTTTGTTAACCAGGAAGTGTTTAAATAAAGTTGCACTCACTAAGAAAAAAAAAAGAGAAAAGAGGCAGCAGTGACTGCAGTGTGTGTTCCTGAGGAAACTAAAGCATGGTGCCTGTGTGAGTCTTTCCTCCATCAAAGATCTGCTATAATCCGGTTATCCTATCTCTTAAGTAAAAAATGGCAGCGAGTAATGCATATTTTTATTTATGTTTTTAAGGGCTGCCAACAGGAAGGCAAGGTGCTGCCAAAAGGAGAGTGGAGGAGGTAACAACATTTCCTATTTTACCCCTTGAAGTCTCAGCCTATGCGGGTGTAAATATCCTTGAGGAGATGTATCCATGCTTAATACTATTTTCCATCTGGTAAGAGGCTTGATTGATTACATGTTTCACCCATGTGCAGTGGAGCACCATATCACTGTCACTACATAGGAGGTCACTTGAGAGGAGCTATTTGCACTCGCCATATCTGTCTGGTAAGAGTATAACTTGGAAGGTGGTGGGATTTATGCACCAGTCACGTGGATAAATGGACTTTTATTTTTGAATTAATATCACGTTCATCCAAATATATGTAGAAGATTTGTATGCACCAGTCACGTGGATAAAAGACTTATATATTTTTGAATTTATATCACGTTCATCCACATTTATTTAGAAGATATATTGAATCATATGGACTTTGGGATTTATCACGTTGTACATTCACTTTGTACACACTTTATCACTTTGTTTGTTTCATAATTATCATGATTTTTAAGCCCCATGCACATTGGGCATTTTGAACTGTAAGAGGAGTGCACGGGTACGCTACCAGCCTGTCAAACTCTATGAGGGGCTGACAGCTTCTGTGGTTGGACAGGACTAGTGGTATGAACGTGCTTTTCCACTGCATGGAACTGAACGGTTCGGCTCGCTTTTGTGCTTTTCCACTGCATGGTACCACATGGTACGGTGTAGGAACGGTTCGGTACGGTACGGCGGCGCTTTTCCACTACATGAAACCGAACGGTACGGCTCTCTAAACAGTACCATAAACAGTACCACCTCAGTTGTGGTTCCAAGAGGGCCGTACCGGTACCATATCCCACAATCCTTTGCATGCAGCCTTGACTGTTGTCACTATTTGCCACTGATTGGTCAGAGAATCGTTGTTATCCCACCCACTTACTTTAGTACTACTTTAGTGGAAAAGCAAACCATACCAAACCGTGCCGAACTGTTCCAACACCGTACCATGCGGTACCATGCAGTGGAAAACCAAACCAGGCCAAGCAGGGCCAAGTGGAGCCGAGCCGGTACTTGCAGTGGAAAAGTGCCATTAAGGGTTCATGTACACTGGCAGCTCCTAACTGCGACCATGGAAGAAGCCAGTAAAAACGCAAACCACGTTTTTTACCACAATCTTTCCGTGATTTGCGTTTTACAATGGCTGGCGGTCAAAACGTTCCTATCCTCAACGCAATTCTTCTGCGTTCAGGTGAAGGAGGTATAACCTCAATGAAACGCCGGAGCTCCTAAACTCTGCTAAAACCTATGTGTACATGGACACCTAGGCTTTTATGATGGAGTTGAGTTTACGAGCTTTGTAAAAAAAAAACACCAAAAGCTCCTGAAAGTTTAGGAGCTGCTAGTGTACATGGAGCCTTGGGGCACAAATGCCCAGAATGAAACCGCCTAGTAAAATTTGGGGCCTAAATTGTGAGGCAAAATGACATTCAGATTGTTAATTCCCAACCCCTATCAAGCTGACAAGCATGATGGTTGCACAAATACAGTAATTGAAAAACAATTAGAAAAACCTGTGTACTTTTAGCACTGCTGCTAGCCATCATTCTGCAGTGATCTAGCAGCTAAATAAGGGAACAGAAGAGGGCAGTATTTCCTCTGTAAGGTATACATATAAAAATGAACCAAGCTGATCCTTTTTACAATCTATATTCTTAAACCAATAATGTGAGAATTATAGGGGCTACCATTGTTGACATACTGTACATCCAAGAATATCCGTCGCTGCTATTTGTCTGCTTTCAGTACTTTCTTAACTACTGGCCAGAAACAAGCACAGAGATTAGGAAGTGAGAGTGAGGTCAGAACTTCCGATCTTCCGTTTTGTACTTGGTCAGCAAATAAAAAATATTAAAGTGATGGTAAACAGAGAAGTGTTAATTACCATAATAAGTATGTTATTACTGCAGAACTCTTGTATGGTCACATGGCCTTCCCCTGTTCTTTGTCATCTACAGGGAAAGATCTCTGGAAGGGGTTTCTAGTACTCTGCTGATAAATGCTTTAATTAAAGTGGAGTTCCGGCCTATTTTGCAACTTTAGTGATTCCTGGAGTGCTCGTTATGCTGATCAACAATTGGGCATTTAAAATTTTTTTCGGGGATCCCTTACCTTATTTTCAGGGCATTTTTGATTGTACTTCCTCCTTCTCCACCCTCTGTGGCACGGCCACCGACATCACTTCCGCCTTTGCATTGCATCCTGGGAGCTGTTTGTCATCACTCCCAGGAGGCTGGAATCAGGAAGAACTCCCAGAACACTCCCTGGAATCAGGAAGAAGGACACAGCAGATTACACTGCGGCTTCAGATGCCCACATCCAAGATGGCCGCGCCCAGACAACGTTTTTAAAAGTAAGATTTTGACTAAAATCCAATATTGTACACCTTGTAAGTATGAGAATAGCGGTTTTGTAAAGGGCGATGGATTAGTATTATAGGGGTATTTTTAGTTAAAAAAGGTATTTGAGGCCGGAACTCCGCTTTTAACAGTGTGAGTCTGTGTCTAGCTAGCCCTGATTGGTGCTGTATCAGCCACATGGCTAAAAAAAATTCAGAAGAGCAATTCAAATTAGATTATAAATATCAAAAAACTGTTTTATGGCTCCCTCTATATCTTAATTGAACATCTAATGCGTATTTTTGTGCATGAATATGGTGAATACGGAGTCAGAGATGATTAACACCAGCTTTCATTTTCATCCAAGGCTCTTTTTTACTTTACGGTATTAGCAATTACATTTGGCATATTTAATACTGACTTTTTTGAAAACTAAGCATTTTGTGAGTTTCCTAGTGAATGTAACAAATCAGTATAGTATATCCTACCTGTTAGGCAATAGGAGGACACAGAGTAGGAGGGAGGGGCATGTAATTTACTACTGTGTATACACCCACATGTGTGACTCTATAGTTAAAGGTTGCGGGAATAAGAAAAAAAGAGGAAATGAAGAGCTTAGAAATGGAATCCGAAAGAGGATACCGGATGCATTGCTCCCAACTGTCCCTGATTTGGAGGTACTGTCCCTCATTCAGGACAAAGTCCCTCTATCCCTCTTTCCTTCTCATTTGGCACAAATTTTGGTCTGATCTAATTAGTTGTATGTAAAATGCTCTACATATCTATCCAACCTTTCATCCAATGTCTAAAATGCTGCATTTGTGAATACCAAAAGCCAATATAAAGGATTAATAGTGGTAAAAAAAGCACTTGTGGCTTTACCCAATCATTTTTTTTTTTGTACAATTCTCATTTAAAGTAGAAGTCCACCCTAACACTAAAATGTCTAAATCTAAGACTAACCTAGCTAGCCCTTTAAAGAAATCACTATACATACCTTTTTTGAACCCGCTCTGGTCCAGTCCCCCGCTGAGCTGTCAGTGGCGACTTCACTGTGGAGGCGAGTACAGAAGAGGCAGCCGACAACAGAAGCCCTTGAGTAACTCTATGGGTGATGTCACTTCCCATTCATTTCCCTGCCGTTGTCGGCTGTCTCTTCTGCAGAGCTTCCGCTGTTGGAGACCGGGCCAGAGCAGCTTCAAAAAATATATGGATACCATTTCCTCCTTTCAGGGCTAGATAGGTTAGTCTTAGATAGTGGATGCTTGTAGATTTAGAGATTTTAGTGTTAGCTTGAACTTCTACTTTAAGGGGGGTGTGGCAGGGGGTGTGTTTTATGCCCAGGCTCTTTTTTTCAGCGGGAACGCGGGGGAACGCAGTTCCGGCACCTCCAGAACTGAATGTATGTAATGGCAAGGGGTACTGGGGTGTGCTGGAGGGTCTATTGTTGCTGGGGAGGTCTTCTGTTGCTCATGGGGATTTATTGTTGCTGGGGTGGGTCTTCTGTTGCTGGTGGATCAGTTGTTGCTGGGAGCGATTTATTGTTGAGGGAGGGATCTTTGTTGCTGGCTGCTGGAGGGTCTATTGATGCTGGATACTGGGGAATCTAGAGTTGCTGGAGGGGATCTATTTGTTGCTGGAGGGGATCTATTTGCGCAGATGGTCTATTGTTGCTGGGGAAGTCTGTTGTTGCTGGTGGGGTATCATGTTGCAGGGAATCAATCATTGCTGGGGGGGAATCTACTGTTGATGGAGGGGTCTAATGCTGCTGGCTGCTGGAGAGTCTATTGATGCTTGATGTTGGAAGTCCATTGTTGCAGGGGTGGATCTATTGTCGCTGGGGTGTCCATTGTTTCTAGATCTATTATATTGCCTTTCTTATTATCGTTAATTCTCTAAAAGGGGTGGTACTGGGAGGTGGGTAGGAGGTGAAACCAAGGAACGGTGCTCGGGGGTGAGTAGGGGACGGAGTCAAGGGGTGACTCAGAAGGGAGGAGTTCTTGCACCTATTCTCTGAGAAAAAAGCCCTGTCTATGCCTACATACTTTTGCTAATGGGTGTCCCTCATTCCCATCTCAGAAATTTGGGAGGTATGCAGCTGGTCTACACAATCTCAGGCTCCATTGGAGACACAGAGAAGATGGGAGGGACAGCTAATGGCAGGATCAACCAGGTATATTTTACTCTACACAAAACAACTGTTCTTTTATATATAGCATTAATAAGGCTCCATTCAGACTACCGCGACTTGTCAGGCGACTTGTCAGCCTGACAAGTCGCGGTCCATTGACTGCTACAGGACCTGTTCTAATAGGAGCGACACAAGTCGCTCCGACTTAGAAAAAGGGTCCTGTACTACTTCGGGGTGGCCTCGGAGCGACTTGCATAGACATTCATTATACGAAGTCTGTGCAAGTCGCGCCGAAGTCGCGGTGCACGGGACTTCACAAGTCGCCCCCGAAGTAGTACAGAGTCGTGCCGCTTCAGTGTGAATGGGCTCTTAATGAGAGTTATTTATAGTCTGGGTTTAATGGCACTTTAAGGACCAGCATCACAGCCAGGCAACTAGCTTTATCAGAAGGAGGCCAGCATTAGAAAGGTACATGCTTCCTTCGCCTTAAGAGTTCTTTTCATATGAGTGGTTGGATCAGATCTGCATGTCAGTTTTTCAGGTGGATCTGAAAGCTTAATGTTAGTCTATGGGCAGAAAGATGTAAACAGACATGCATCCATTTACAGCCAATTAATTTAGAGTCCTTCTAGGTCTTGCTCACTTTTCTGTTTTTTTGTTTTTTTTTTGGACCAAACTGTGACAGATCAGAAGTACATTGCCTACCAATGGACCTTGCATGGTTCCATTTGTCTCTAATCAAAAGCTGAAGGAAAAAAACTGAAAAGACATAAATGTCACAGAAGGCCTCAGGGCCTGGCCAGTGCACCATGCATGGCCACTTATTTATTTATTTTCTCCCACGTTTGTCACCTTTCACTTATGTGTGTGTTTTTTTTCTCCCTAGGATGGAGGGTGTGAGTCATCGGGCTTGCCCTGAAGTCTAGAGGGAGGATGTGTGGCCTTCTGGTTCCTTCCTCCTCTGT
Organism: Pelophylax lessonae; assembly: GCF_965119305.1. Taxonomy (NCBI): domain Eukaryota; kingdom Metazoa; phylum Chordata; class Amphibia; order Anura; family Ranidae; genus Pelophylax; species Pelophylax lessonae. The sequence continues at coordinate 198,984,618 of NC_138769.1, forward strand.
CCCTGGGGGGGTCTCTCTTCGGGAGGGCCCTCGACCTAATATGTGGGTGCGGTTTCGGCTGCCCAGAAGAATGGAGTCTGCCAGGCCTTCTAGCTAGGCAGACCATTGGAAACCCTTTGTCCCTGTCAGGAGCCTTGCGCCCCGGGGGATCAGGGTGGAGGTCCTACCCCCTTCGGGGGGTGGACAAAGCACACCCCTAAGTGCGCTTTTTTGTGTGTGTTCACATGCACCTTTTTTGTGTTCACTTACCGGGTTTTTTCGTTGTAGTTTTTGCACCCCTGGGGATAAGAAAAAAATAAATAAAGAAGTGCAATCTGTTCTGTTCAGTAGGGTATATGTTCTGCTGATTGGAATGGAGGATGGCTACCTAAATGGACACTTTAAAGGGAAATAATGTTGTTTTTTTTTTTGCATGTATACATTAATATCTTAACATTGTGCCCTACAAATCTTGTTTCTATCTATGATTTGTAGTTAGTATACTGGGCAGGCACTTTGATCCTCTTATCTCACTGTCAATTGAAAACTGAGTCTGTACACTAATGATGCAGAGGTCAGCAGGAAGAACCATTTACAGCTGCAGGGGACCAAGAGATTGACACTCCCAGAAGCAGTAGTTCCTGCATAGCACACCAGCAGAGAATTTTCCATCATACGGACAACATTCAGGGGCAACGATGGCAAGTTTATGCTTCCTTTGTACAGGCATATCATTTATATGCGTTTTAAAACTCAAGGCAGGTATGCATTAACCCCTATCTCTAAGTCCCAGCCATGGCACAACTCTTACCCTAACCCTTAACATTAAAATACATGTTCATCTTATCAAGGTCTTTCTTGTGCTTAAATTTCAGCAGTGAAAACCACTGATCTGATCATATAACACAGTTCAAAGCCCACTAATACCATGCTAATGAAACCTATATAAAACATTTTCAAAAGCCACATGCAGCACAGGACCCATGCATTCAGATGGCTTTTCAGTTTTGACCTGTCATATAAAAAAATGCCAACAGATATGTCATGCTCGGGCCTACCTAAGCCGTGCATTTATTTGCTTTTAAGACAGGAGGACTATCATATTACAAAGCTGTTAGTAAATTTTGTTAACTTGACAAATCAAATGTCGAAAATGGAAAATTGTATACTCCCCTTTCTGTAATTTTTCTTTCCTGGTGCATGTTCATGGCAGTATACACTGGATTGTGGCTCTGCACCCTCAACCTGATAGAACTGTTTAAATATAAAGTTTTGCAGGATTTGGCCCACAGCATTCTCTGTAACTATCACCACAAGGGCAGGAACCGATATGCTACCAGGATAATGCACCAGGAAAGAAAATTACGGAAAGGTGAGTATACAATTTTCTATTTTCCTGTCGCATCATTGCAGCATATACTGGGAAATAACTCGTCAGACGGGAGGGTGCAACACAAAGAAAAGATTTTAATGATATGTATCAGGACAAGCCTGCACAAAAGATCTTCTGAACTCCACTGCGGTAAGTTGGGCCAGATCTACTTTACAGTAAGAGATGAAAAGTGTTCCGCGAGGACTAACTCACCGCCTCACAGATTGTCTCCAGAGGAACACAACAATACGCTGCCCAAGAGATAGCCACTGCCCTAGTTAAAAGTGCCCTTAAGCCCTCTGGAGCAGTGTTGCCAACCATCAGTATTTTTACTGGCAGCCATTAAAAAATGGGCACTTTTCTCCTGCCAGTAAATGCCAGTGAAAGGAAAAGGTTAAAAATATGGCTGTGACGTTCAGGTCGGAACATGCGCTGTTCTGGTCCAGAGCTGGCCGAGACCATCCAAGTGCCTGCTACAGTGTGTTCAGGCAGCTTCAGGAGGGAGGAAGGTGTGGCAGAGGCAGTCTCTGAGCATGTCATGTTGTGATGTCATGGGGCAAGGGAGCTGAGCTGAGTGGCTGGACCTGCGGGATGGGAGCAAGGAAAGAAGGGAGCTGTTTGGATAGAAGGGATCACCTGGTGTGGAGAGAGACTGTCACTGTAACTCAGGAAGGGACGTGTCATCATGATCTGTGCTCTTGCACACTGCTGTAGTCAATTTTATGTGTGTGCGCGTGCCTTCCAATTCTAATGGGATAGTAGTCAGGATCTTTTGATATTAACCCTTAAATTATATTAAAAACTTATATAACTACCTATATATATAAAAAAAGACAATGACCCAGAAAAAACTTGGCTTAAATTGGCCGCGGCCGAATATTACTGGTTAAAAAATTATCAATAAATAATAAATTCAAAATATTTTATTAAAAACATTACAGACAACCTAGCCATTAGAGCTCAGGCTGCATCAATAAATAAAACAACTTTTTCTTTCAAAAGACAACTCCCATACATTATAAAAACACACTAGTCCCCCTTTGCATAGTTGCAAAAGTGACCTTCCACATAACAAACAGCCGCGACATAAGGGGGGGGGGGGGGTGTTGGGAAACTCCAAGCTTGAAATGCTCTGAGGTGAATGAGCCCTTCAAGTAATGTAAGCTCCTTATATAACCGCCTGGAATGTTCTAGAAAATCCTAACATACCTTCCCACTTTTCCAGCTAAATGAACCTATCACCTGACAGGCTACATAACTCCACCCTTACTAAGCTATCTCCAGGCAGGTTCCCTGAGGTAAATTTTTATGTACCATTTACCCGCCTAATTTTGACTAAAATTTATTTTTTGACCTGCCACTTATCCCATGAGGAAAAGGGGGCATATAATATGCACCTTTTCCTTTCATTTCTTTCCCTCCTGTCCTGTCCCTAAGTTACTTACTTACTATATAGAAAATAAAATAATAATGCTTTTTGCATTAATATCTACCTTAAATCACATTGCTAATTGCATACTGTACTTGTTTATAGCCTAAATACTGAAATTTGCACCTAAAACTGTAGTTTTGTAACTTTTGTAAATGTCAGTAAAAACATTGCCCAGCCAGTAAATTTTGGGTGTAGTGTCAGTAAATTTCAATATGGTAGGTTGGCAACACTGATCTGGAGCGAGAAGCCTCTGCAGGAAGTAGGCTTTCCTAATGGTTTCTACTAGCCCGGAAGCTATACTATTAACTGGTGTCGCCTTTCCTTTCCTTAGATTGCATGGAATCACAAAAAAGTAATCTGCCTTTCTGACTGAGGCAGTTGCAAATAGGTAGGCTTTTAGAGTGAGGCCTACATCCTACGGATGAGGAGAGCCTGAGTCCTTAACCGGTTGCCGACCGCCGCACGACTATATACTGCGGCGGTCAGCCCCGGCCAGGCAAAGTGACATATATATATATACGTCACTTGCCTGTCACTTCCTTGTGAGCCAATAGCGGGCGAGCGCCCGCCCGCCGCGGCTCGTTCACAGGGAAGTCAGTGCGTGTGACCGGCGGACCCGATGTCTGCCGGTCACTCGCCGATCTTCGGTGCAGAGGGAGAAAGTCAGGCGGCTGATGTAAACAAGCCGTCTGTCATTCTCCCCTGTGTAGAAACAGTGATCATACGGTTCTACTATGTAGGACCGTTGATCACTGTTCCTACACTAGTAGCTACAGCCAATCACAGTAAAAAGCACGCCCCTAGGGACACACTTAACCCCTCCTTCCCCAATAAAGTTAACCCCTTCCCTGCCAGTGTCATTTTGCAGTAACAGTGCATATGTATAGCACTGATTACTGCAGTAATGTCACTGGTAAACCCAAAAGTGTCAAAAATGTCAGTCAAGGGTCCGATCTGTCCGCCGCAATGACGCAGTACCGCAAAAAAAAATTGCAGATCGCCGCCATTACGCGTTTAAAAAAAAACACTAAAAATGACAGAAATCTTTCCCTTAGTTAGTAAACGCAATAACTTTTGTGCAAACCAATCAAAATACGCTTTTTGCGATTTTTTTTTACCAAACATAGGTAGCAGAAAACAAATTGGCCAAAAATGTTAAAAAATTTTGATTTTTAAATTTTTTTGGGGGGGGAATTTCATATAAAAAAATGTGAAAAATATTGTTATTTTTGCAAAATTTACGCTCTTTTTTTGTTTATAGCGTAAAAAGTAAAAATCGCACAGGTGATCAAATACCACCAAAAAGAAAGCTCTGTTTGTGGGAAAAAAAGGACGTCAAATTCGTTTAGGTACAGCGTCGCACGACCGTGCAATTGTCAGTTAAAGTCACGCAGTAAAAAAAGTCAGGAAGGGGGTAAAATCTTCCGGGGTTTAAGTGGTTAAGGAATGATGGAAGTATTATTTCTTGATTGAAGTAAAAGGACTTGACAACTTTTGGGATGAATCATTCCAAAGATTTTAGGACCACTCTGTCTGGGTAAAACACTAGATGAGGCTCTTTAAACACCAGGGCTTGCATCTCTGACACTTTCTTGGCTGAAGTTATTACCACTAGGAATGAAGCTTTTAAGGTTAAGTTCCACGAAGACATTGACTCTAAAGAATGGAACAGAGGGTTTGAGAGGACTTCAAGCGTCACCACAAGGTCCTATTTAGGAAAAGTTGGCTTCCTAGGAGGCCTCAACTTTAGATATGTCTTTATGAACTGGTTGACCAGAGAATTGAAGGCCCATTTGACTCTCATCATGCCCGAGAGAGCTGAGATGTGAACCTTTACAACTAGGCCTACAGTATATCCAGACCTAACTGAAGAAACAGAAGGATTTGGGGAGACTCTGGAGATAACGGGTTCCAGAAATTTTCTTCATCGAGCTTGACCAATTTTGCCAGGACGTTTTGATAACAATTATTTTTTTGTAATTTCTTTATTTATTTGTAGAAAATACATGTTGCAGTAACATCATACAAGGTTACAGTAAGGCAACTGAAAAACATCTCAAGCAAGTAATAGTCATGTAACATGTGAGGGTAGGATAACGACAAGTCAACTGTCAACTGTTGCCTTATAGGAAACAACACAAATATAGTTGAAAAGAACCCATAACACATCTCGTATTCATAAACAAAATCGTTCTGAGACAGAATATTCTGGTATGGACGGGGTCGGGGTTGATGATTAATACAAATGATTCTGGCCAAAGTAAACTGTTTTGATTTAAAAGTAAGCTACAAGAAAATAAGGTCAAGCTAGCCGGGGTTGACAGGAAACTCCCGGTGGGCAGAAACTCTACAAAGTGTGAAGAGTGTGTAGGGATTGTTTTACAAGGGAATGGTCTAGTATAGGAGAAAAGTGTAGGGACGAAGTTAGAGAGGAATGAAAGCGAAAATGTAGAGAAAAACAAAGAAAAAAAAAACAATAGGGGGTTAAATAGAAATTTGGGATTAGGGAAAAGGGGCTTAGGGAAAGTGGGAAGAAAAAAGGGTGGCAAGAAGAAGGACAGAAGGAAAGGCAGTAAGAGGTGCGGCAGAGAAGGGTTCCCCCACCAGGGCCACCGCCCAAACCCCTCGAATGGCTTTGTGTCATGAGATCTTCCTGAGATAGGCATCCGTGAAAACAAAATGTTGCCAAGGCCTCCAAGTGTCAGGGAAGGACTCCCCTTGGTTGTAATGAGTGGCCATATGTTACTACTTCTGCTTCTGGCAAAAACAATTGGACAATGTCTTTTCAGGTTTTCCATGTGGGTTCACCACCCCAGAGAGTCCACCATCTCATTGGTGATGCAAATCTGATGCATGAAGGCTCCATCCCACTGCTTGAGGAATGAGATTTGGAATATATGAGTGTGCCATTGAGCCCACTAGACTATTAGGAATGTAGACATCAGAGAACCCAATATGCTCAGGCACCTACTGGCAGGCATCTTTCTCCCAGAGCAGACATCACTCTCCGTAATATTAACTCGGCTAACTTCCTGAGGGAGCTGCACCATATTGCCTTGCTTATCCAATAGCACTCTCAGAAAGACCATTTTCTGTGCCAGACACAGCTGGCTCTTCTTCCAAATGATCAATCAGCCAAAGCTTTGGAGGGTGAGCAATAGCAGTTCTCAATGCTGTATCATCACTTCTTGACTTTCTGCCAAGAGGAGAACATCATCCAGGTAACGTCCAGGCGAATGTTCTGGGGGAGGTGGATAGGCCGAAGGGAAGATTTCAGGACAGAAAGTGGGGGTAGTGGACCTCGAACCACCGTGAGTTTTGATAGGATGGATAGGAACATGTAAATAAGTGTTCAACAAGTCTACGGACAGCATCCACACACCCGAATTTACTGACAGAAGGATCAACTGTAAGCCTTTCCATCTTGGATGATTCAAAGTCTTTTCACCTGTTTAGCTTCTTCAGGTCTAGTATGGTCACAGGTCCCCACTACTGTTTTCTTTCTTACTAGGAATAGAGCCAAGTAAAAGCATTTTCCTCTCTGGGACTCCAGGACCTCTACAATAGCCTCTTTCCGGATAAAGTTTATCACATACTGGATTAGGAATCTCTGCCTGTCCCCAGGAGATGGGCACCTGGTAGTGAAAAAGTGACTGCTTTTGCACTGCCACTTGAACATCCAGAGATGGCCCATAGGTATGGTAGTCACCTCCCAGTTATTCAGTTCAGTCTCATCAGTGCCCGTAAGTGCAGCATATTAGTGTTCATTAGTGTAGCATATCAGGGCCCATCACTGCAGCATATCAGTACCCATCAGTGCCCATCTGTACCACCTTATCAGTGCCTCCTTGTCAGTGATCATCAGTGCAGCTTATCAGTACCAATCGGTGCTGCTTCATCAGTGCAGCCTATCAGTGCCCATCAGTGCAGCCTCATCAGCGCAGTACACGCACTACTACATGCAGTTCCGAGTGTGAATGGGCCCTGAATCGATTCATGCAACCATCAATATCCTCTCCCTAGACTGACAAAGCAGCTGTACAAAGATTTCTTAATTGCATCCATCTCTTATTCAGATCGATCGAAAATATGATCAAATTAATGAATGGTGATGAGCTCAGACATCTTTGGGCTACGATCTGAACCCACATGTGTGAGCCGCCATCTGTAAGGGCCAATAATTTGCTCACAAGGTGTTTCCCACCCATAGCTGCACATATTCAATGGTCATGTTAATAAGCAACTGAGGTTGGCAGTTATCCCTCAGCTGTATCTGCCCACACAGGTGACAGCTTTCTGCTGGACTCACATGTGGGTTCGGATCCAATGCCCAAGCTCATAACTAGTAGGCATGGGCTTTGGCATGTTCGGACACAAGGTTGAACTTGGCAGCGCTATCCTGCTGGGAAAATGTCAAAACCCACAGCCAATTTTTTTTTTTTTATTTGGTTGAGCACACAAGCAAATGTGACAGTTAAGGCCCGTACACACGTACCGATCGTCGGCCGAAAAGCTTCGGCCGACGACCGACCTGCCGATTGTAGGCTTGTTAGTATGATGCCTCCGACAGCCGTCAATGCACATTCTGCCGACAAGAATCTGTCATGCAAGCATTAAAATTTTTGTATGCCGACACCAGAGCGGCCGATTGTTCGCCAGTCAGTACAGAATTCGGCCGACAGACCGCAGATTTGCAAGACTGGGCATGCTCAGAAAAGAAAAAACACAGGGAAGTTAACCATTACATGACATCACTTCTGCAGTCGGCTGTAGTCGGCGGACAAAATTCTTGTGCTGTCTTTGCACTTTTCAACAGACACCGACAGCCCGGGGACAAAAGACGGCCGATCGTTCGCTGACAATCGGTACGTGTGTACGGGGCTTTAGAGTTACCGGTATGCCGGGAATTAAACTATTTTTTTAAACTATGGGTTTACTACCACTTTAAGAGCCCACTCACACTGGGGACTGCATGTGAATCGCACAGGAACACTGTGTGGTTCCTGTGCGATTCACATGCATCTCTGTGCAGCCCATTAATTTTGAATGCACCAACAGTTCAAACAAAAGGCAACCACCCCAACCTATAACTGGCCTTTGCAGCAAGGAGCACATGGAAGGGCGACGTATGTAAAAAAACAACAAATAAAAATTCCCAGCTCACTTACCAGCCAGCCTGTAAAAAACTAAATTGACCTTGTCTAACAGTTCACAGAACTGTTATGCTACATTCACACTTGTCATACGACTTTGGACACTAAAGTTGCATAACAAGTCGCATCCCATGTTTTTCAATGACAACCATTCAAATATATGCAATTTAAAGTCGCAACGACTTTATGAAGGGTCCAGCACTACTTTGGTCAGACTTTCATGTAACTTGAGTGCCATAGACTGCAATGTAAACCCTTAAAAGTCACATTAAAGCTGCACCTGAATGTTATACATGCAACTGTTGTCCATTATCATTGCTCAAAGCATCCCATCTAAAGTTGTGTCAAAGTTGCATCAAAGTTGCACTCCAAAGTCACAGGAGTGTAAATGGAGCCTTACACCCCATTCACACTTGTGCGACTTCTCATGCAACTTTGGACATTAAAGTCACATGACAAGTCATACCAAAATGTTTTCCAATGAGCACCATTAATATATCTGCGACTTAAAGTTGCAGTGAATTCAAAGTAGTTCATGCACTATTTTGATCCAACTTATATGCAACTTGAGGGCCATAGACTTCAATGTTAACCCTTTAAAAAGTGGATGAAAGTCGTACCTGAATATTTTACATGCAACAGTGGGTCCGACTTTGCAGAGGGACAAAAAGAAAAATACTGACTATGACCCGAAGAACACCATCTCTACAGTCAAGCATGGAGGTGGAAACATTATGCTTTGGGGGCTGTTTCTCTGCTAAAGGTACAGGCTGACTTTACCGCATTGAGGACCTTCTTCCCTCAGCCAGAACACTGAAGATGGGTCGTGGATGGGTCTTCCCGCATGAAAATGGCCCAAAACCTACCGCCAAGTCAACAAATGAGTGGCTCAAGAAGAAGGACATTAGGATCATTGAGTGGCCTAGCCAGTCTCCAGACCTAAATCCTATAGAAATTCTATGGAGGGAGCTGAAACTTCGAGTTGCCAAGCGACAGCCAAGAAACCTTCATTTTTAACTGTCAAAGTAGAAAAATATTGTTATTTTTTCAAAATTGTCGCTTTTTTTAATTAATATCGCAAAAAATTAAAATCGCACAGGTGATCAAATACCACCAAAAGAAAGCTCTGTTTGTGGGAAAAAAGGACGTAAATTTTGTTTGGGTATGGCATTGCATGACCGCGCAATTGTCAGTTAAAGTCGCACAGTGCCGAATCGCAAAAAGTGGCCTGGACGTAAGACAGCAAAATCCTCCGGTGGTAAAGTGGTTAAAGGGGAAGTCCACCCTAAAACTAAAATCTCTACATCTACAGACATCCACAATCTAAAGCCCCGTACACACGTACCGATCGTCGGCATACAAACGTTCGTCTTTTCTCCCCGGGATGTCGGTGTCTGTTGAAAAGTGCAAAGACTGCCCAAGAATTTTGTCCGCCGACTACAGCCGACTGCAGAAGTGATGTCATGTAATGGTTAACTTTCCCTGTGTTTTTTCTTTTCTGAGCATGCCCAGTCTTACAAATCTGCTGTCTGTCGGCAGAATTCTGTACTGACTGGCGAACAATCGTCCGTTCTGGTGTCGGCATACAAAAATTTTAATGTTTGCAAGAAAGACTCTTGTCCGCAGAATGTGCGCAGACAGCTGTCGGAGGCACCATACTAACAAGCGTACAATCGGCAGATCTTTCGTCCGCCGACGTTTGTATGCCGACGATCGGTACATGTGTACGGGCCTTTAGACTAACCTATCTAACCCTGTAAGATAGAGAGGGGAGAGAGGGGAATGTCTGGTGACGTAGGTCTACGTCGCCAGACGATAATGAACCACTTTGCCGCAGTACAGTCAACGTGACTGGTCGGCAAGTGGTTAAGGATTTAGAGAAGCTCTGTAAAGAAGAGTGGACCGAAATCCTTCCTGATATGGGTGCAAACCTGGTAACCAACTACAAGAAACCCCTTACCACTGTGCTTGCCAACAAGGGTTTCTCCACCAAGTACTAAGTCAAGTTTTGCTTGGGGATCAAATACTTATTTTACTCACTGAACTGCAACTCAGTTTATAACATTGGTATCATGTGTTTTTGTTTTTGGATTTTTGGTTGATATTCTGGCTCTATCATTTAAAATACACCTATGATAAAAATGATACACCCTTAATTTCTTTGTAAGTGGGAAAACATACAAAATCAACAATGGATCAAATAATTGTTTTCCCCACTGTACATGCAGTAGGGATGAGCTCAGACATATTTGGACACGAGTCTAAACCCACCTGAGCTATCCCGCCAAGGAGCTGTAACTGCAGACCACCAATTCTTATACAGGGGGTGTGGCTGTGGGAGGGGGAAGCCTTTGCTGTATGTGATTGGCTGTTAGCTTTGACAGCTTCCCAGGCAGGTTTGGTCTTGTGTCTGAACACCAACTTGCAGAGAACTACAACAACGTTATTTCCGATGACTGTACACCAGGAATAATTGGAGATTTCGACCACTTGGTGTTTTCACATAACACCGGCAGCCTTTACACTCCGGTAGATGCTATAATTAGTGCAGATTGTTAATCTGCCTGCTAGTAACCAAAAACATGGCCACCTCCACGGCGACAACTAGAGGGCGGACTAACAATCTCCACTAATTATAACATCCACCTGGAGTGTAAAGGCTGCTGGTGTTCTGTGAAAACACCAAGTGGTCCAATAATCTCCAAATATTCCTGGTTTACATTCACTGGAAATAACGTAGTTGGAGCTCTCTGCAAGTTGGAGTTCTCGGCAAGTTGGAGTTTTCGGCAGAACACCGGATCTCACCTCTGCTCATCACTATTTATGAAAAGATTATCTCAGCAGGGGTGGGCAAGAGGGACAGCTGCCTTGGCCACAGCTGAGCAAGGGAACAGAGAATGGACACAGGGTAGTAAACCCTTTCTAGAGCATGTATTAACAGTGGGGGAGGGGTGCAATTCTGTATGCTTGCCTTGGGCACTTGACGAACCTGTCCTGGTACCGGGTGTACCCAGCTAGAAGGTGTCTACAGATAACACAGTCCTGGGAGTACTGATGACCCTGGGCAGAGGAGATACTGTAGGAAGATGGCTGTTGAGGTGCTGCACGCAGGGCCAGGACAAGGGGTGGGCAGGAACTTCCTTGGCCACAGCTGAGTAAGGGAACAGAGAATGGACACAGGGTAGTAAACCCTTTCTAGAGTATGTATTAACAGTGGGGGAGGGGTGCAGTTCTGTATCCTTGCCCTGGGCGCTTGACAAACCTGTCCTGGTACTGGGTGTACCCAGCTAGAAGGTGTCCACAGATAACAAAGTCCTGGAAGTACTGATGACCCTGGGCAGAGGAGAGATTGTGGGAAGATGGCTGTTGAGGTGCTGCACGCAGGGTCGGGACAAGGGGTGGGCAGGAGGGACAGCTGCCCTGGCCACAGTTGAGCAATGGAACAAAGAATGGACACATGGTAGTAAACCCTTTCTAGAGCATGGATTAACAGTGGGGGAGGGGGCGCAGTTCTGTATCCTTGCCCTGGGCGCTTGATGAACCTGTCCTGGTACTGGGTGTACCCAGCTAGAAGGTGTCCACAGATAACACAGTCCTGGAAGTACTGATGACCCTGGGCAGAGGAGAGACTATAGGAAGATGGCTGTTGAGGTGCTTCAGGCCAGGACAAGGGGTGGGCAGGAGCGCCAGCTGCCCTGGCCACATCTGAGCAACGGAACAAAGAATGGACACAGGGTAGTAAACCATTTCTATAGCATATAGTAACAGTGGGGGAAGGGTGTGCAATTCTTGATCATTGCCCTTAGGCACTGGACAACCTTGTCCTGGTACTGCATTTCAGCATGGGGTAATACGATACGATCGATAATTTTCTGCCCTGGCTGATCGACTCCATTTGATTGTCTCGGATCGAAGTCGATTGGAAAGGAATTAAGGATTCATTCGATTTTAAGGATTAATAAAAAAAAGCACTATATTTGTGTTTGTCAGACTTTTGCTGAGCACTGTGATAGGTAAAGTTTGATGGAGAGTTGGTGATGAGTGATGTGGCAGCAGACAATGTAGAGTCCAGAGTGACAGAAGCATTCATTCTCTCTCTCCCAGGGATAATCAGGGAGTGATTGCTAAGCAGGATAGGGGGGAGGGAGGGAGACAAGCAGCAGGGAAGCTTCTCCTGCCAGCCCTTTATTATTAATGTCTGTCCACCCACAACAACAGATCCGATCTCCCATGATCCCGGGCTGACTGCACACAGAGAGCAGGATAGGAAGCAACAGGCTGCAGGAAGAGCCGAGTCCCCGGTGCCAGGCGGTCAGGTAGGGCGGGGAGGGGACAAATAAGGAAATTGTCAGCCGGGGATGCAGGGAAGGTGACGGAGTCCTGTGTGGAGCATAAACAAGGCGAGATCTGTCCTCTCCGGACAGGTGGCTCCATCCGAAGGGACTGAGAAGTGGGAGATCGGCCGGGAGGAGGAGGAGAAGGGGGCTGTGTGCACCGATCCCCGGACATGTGTCACCTGCTCTCCATGTTGGATCGCCAGGAGGGGCGGCCATGGCCATTGTACTTGGACAGATAGGACGGCCCTCCCTGGACTCCTGCAGCCGGAACTCTCCTCATTAGGGACTTATTACCTCCATTCATACCAAAAAAAGTTCCCTCTGCACAAGCCTAACCCTAATCTAATATCTTATGACCTCTGGATCTGATATCTTCACAAGTCTAGACCTGTTCAGAGGACTTTGCCGCCTATCCCTGATCGGAGGTCTTCACTGGATTACCCCTGATCGGAGGTCTTCACTGGATTACCCTTGATCGGAGGTCTTCACAAGATTACCCCTGGTCGGAGGTCTTCACAAGCTTGCCCCTGGTCGGAGGTCTTCACAAGCTTGCCCCTGGTCGGAGGTCTTCACAAGCTTGCCCCTGGTCGGAGGTCTTCACAAGCTTGCTCCTGGTCGGAGGTCTTCACAAGCTTGCCCCTGGTCGGAGGTCTTCACAAGCTTGCCCCTGATCGGAGGTCTTCACAAGCTTGCCCCTGGTCGGAGGTCTTCACAAGCTTGCCCCTGGTCGGAGGTCTTCACAAGCTTGCCCCTGGTCGGAGGTCTTCACAAGCTTGCCCCTGGTCGGAGGTCTTCACAAGCTTGCCCCTGGTCGGAGGTCTTCACAAGCTTGCCCCTGATCAGAGGTCTTCACAAGATTACCCCTGATCGGAGGTCTTCGCAGCCTACCCCTGATCGGAGGTCTTCGCAGCATACCCCTGATCGGAGGTCTTCACAAGATTACCCCTGATCGGAGGTCTTCGCAGCATACCCCTGATCGGAGGTCTTCACAAGATTACCCCTGATCGGAGGTCTTCGCAGCCTTCCCCTGATCGGAGGTCTTCGCAGCATACCCCTGATCGGAGGTCTTCACAAGATTACCCCTGATCGGAGTTCTTCGCAGCCTACCCCTGATCGGAGGTCCTTACCAAGTCTACCCCTGATCTTTACAGCCTAACCTTGATCTGAAGTCTTTACAAGTCTAACCCTAATCATATATATTCAAAAACCTGATCTGAGATATTTAAGAGAAACTACACCCAATTTGAAGTCTTGACAAGCCTACCCCTGATCTGAGGTGTCCACAAACCTACCTGTGATCTGAGGTCTTTACAAACTTACCCCTGAATTGATTTGTCCACAAGTCTGCCCCCGATCGGAGTTCTTCACCAGTCTGCCCCCGATCGGAGTTCTTCGCCAGTCTGCCCCCCGATCGGAGTTCTTCACCAGTCTGCCCCCCGATCGGAGGTCTCCACTTGCAATAGGCAAATGGTTTCTGCTGATTTTATGAGTTATGTACTATTAAGCTCAAGAGTTGCTTATTTGGTATATTCATTTTTATTTGGATTAGCAGCAGTAGGGGGCTCAGTACCTGGGATCAATGTGATGCGGCCTGGACTTTAGTACATCTATAGCACTAGAAGTATCAGGACATCACTGGCAGAGCATGGAGAACCTGGAGACCAGAGGGGGGAGAGAGGGCTTTGTACCTGATGACATGAGGACTCATCCAGGCTTAGTGGACCAAGGACATAACCTGATGATGGAGAGGAAACTAGTTGAGGGCTGCAAGTTTGTGGATGTGTTTCTTAATGGTGGTGCTCCCTGGGGATTTACTCTGAAAGGTGGAAGAGAACATGGGGAACTTCTAATCATCACAAAGGTAAGAATGAACTTGTGGGCACATTCAAGTGAAGTCATTTTTTTATCTGTGAAAAAATCTGTGTTGGCACATACAATGGTATACAGAAACATAAACTTGTGTCAGCTGAATCAGGTAAGGTCCCAACACATTAACAAGGCAAGTTGTATGTCTTTAGTGGGTTGGCAATGCAGCCCAATGTTGCCCTATGTAATAGCATACCAAAAATAGGAAAAAAGGGATTGAAAAAAAGTTTTGGAAATTCCACATAAATGCCCCTGTGAAGTTGGAGCTCCAGCTCAGAAAAATTTGGGTAGCATTGTTCTCTCCAAATTCTTCAACCTATAGGGCATTCATTTGAAATGGAAAACTTGTATTTACCACCTGAATCTTAACATCTGGATTGAACATGGGGCTATAGGTTACACAAACTTTAATATAGAATGAAAGGCAAAACCTTTTCACTTCGGATAGCTTAAGAGTGGGCGTTGGTTGGGTATAACCATGATCATATTTTTTCGTCCTCTGTGTCCTATTGGGGAGATTTCCCTTCACTTCCTGTCCCACTGCCATAATAGCAAGTGAGAGGAAATCCTTTTCAAAGTGAGGGAATCCCTGGTTGTCACTAGAAGTAGTGTCCCCATTGGAAGATTCCTCCTCTATTCTTGTTCTGGGGATTCTCTCTTACTTACACTGTCCATAATAATGGTTAATAGAACAAAAGGTGAAGGTGAATCTCCGTAATGGGGACACAGACAGCAATAAAAACCTGATATGCATTCTAATCAATCTCCAAGCTATCCAAAATTAAAAAAAAAGTTTTGCCTTTTAGTTATACTTTAAGGCTAGGTTTCCACTAGTGCGGCTACGAAGTCGTGCTACTTCTAGCACTACTTCGTAGCGAAAGTAAACTGCGGCTTCAGTGAGACTTGTCCCTCATATATAGAGGGATGTCGCACTGAAGACGGCTCAAAAGTAGTGCACGAACTACTTTTGAAGTCGCCGCAACTGAAGCCGCGGCAGTGGAAATGGGCCACATTGAAAACAATGGCTTTTGACTTGCTGTGCGACTTGACATGTGTCAAGTCGCACCGCAAGTCGCACTAGTGGAAACCGAGCCTAAGGCCTCATACACACTGGGCATTTTTGAAGCTACTTCTAGGGGCATCAAGGCGTTTTTTTTCTCTTGCCTGCTTGTTATCCTAAATGTCAATGCACACCTAGGCTTATAGCAGCATTTTCAGGCAGGAGAGTTTAGTTTAGTGGCCCAGTGCGTCCTAGAGCAGCGTAATTATGGCAGAAAAAACTATTGAAGCTGCTAAAGGCGCCTAAATCATAGACGTGTTTAGCGAATGAGTGTTATTTTATTTTAATGACCAGAATAAATTATTCTGGCCAATGAAATAAAATAATGCCCAAACGTCTGATGAGGGTAAACCCTTTTACAAGGATCAGACTTTTCCTTTGGCCAAAATGCTGCTGCCAGGAAAAGGATTCTGGGTAGTTAAAAAAAAAAAAAAAATGTGCATGAGGCCTAAAGCAGAAATCTACCCAAAATTATAAGCAGCGTTACTTTTAAGTTTAGCAAAAATGATCAATGAAACTTTTTGAACATAAACCAGTCGCAACAACCGGATTTCGTTCTGTTGCTGGGCATTGGTCATGTGATCTCTGACAAAAGAGGTACGTGGGGCAACCAACCAAGAGCTACGCCTGACTATCACTTTTTATAGGTCAAAACCCTACTACCAAGACGTTGGTGCTGGTTACTTGATCAGTTAGGATGCTTTTACATTTTCAGTACTTAATAAAATAGGTCTTTTTTTTTCCTACGGAGAACAACCTTTTCACTTCAGTTTTTTGTCAATCAGTCCTAGTGTTCTGTGATATTTCAGCAGACTGTCAATCGGAGTATGTGCGGTTTTATCTTACAACATTGTATACGCTTTGTGATGGTGTGGATAAGAAAATGCTGTTTCATGGATAATAATTTAATTCGCTACGAAGTACAAGCATGACTTGTTTTATGCATTGTTTGTTTGATTTGCATTTTGTTTATGATCTGTATTTATTTTAATTTTTTTTTATGTTTCACTTTGATGGATGCTACTTATACTGTTTATGCCATACCCTGGTCATTGTTCTAACCCCACATGAATAAGATGAGTAATTCTCATCCTGCCACCAGAACTGCTTGACAGCGCATATTCTCCATGTTATTTTATACTGATATTGACCGCTAAGCTTCTTTGGCTTGCGGGTTTGCAGAAGCTGGTTGGTGTACAGCGCTGAGAACCACTCATTGGGACCATACCGTCATTTTATAATAATTTTCGATTTTTTTTTTTATAGTACATTAGGCATCTCCGGGCCCAATCTTAAAATATATGGTGACTGCCATTTTTCCTGCACCCGATCAGTACCACTCAGTGCAAGGGCACATAGAATACAAGGGGAAATTTTAATAAAGCTGCTGCATAGTGGCTCGGCCGAAAACGGGTCATACAGTGCCTTGCCTTTTGCCACATTTCAGGCTTCAAACATAAAGATATAAAACTGTAATTTTTTTTGAAGAATCAACAAGTGGGACACAATCATGAAGTGGAACGAAATTTATTGGATATTTCAAACTTTTTTAACAAATAAAAAACTGAAAAATTGGGCGTGCAAAATTATTCAGCCCCCTTAAGTTAATACTTTGTAGCGCCACCTTTTGCTGCGATTACAGCTGTAAGTCGCTTGGGGTATGTCTCTATCAGTTTTGCACATCGAGAGACTGAAATTTTTGCCCATTCCTCCTTGCAAACCAGCTCGAGCTCAGTGAGGTTGGATGGAGAGCGTTTGTGAACAGCAGTTTTCAGTTCTTTTTACAGATTTTCGATTGGATTCAGGTCTGGACTTTGACTTGGCCATTCTAACACCTGGATATGTTTATTTGTAAACCATTCCACTGTAGATTTTGCTTTATGTTTTGGATCATTGTCTTGTTGGAAGACAAATCTCCGTCCCAGTCTCAGGTCTTTTGCAGACTCCATCAGGTTTTCTTCCAGAACAGTCCTGTATTTGGCTCCATCCATTTTACCATCAATTTTAACCATCTTCCCTGTACCTGCTGAACAAATGCAGGCCCAAACCATGATGCTGCCACCACCATGTTTGACAGTGGTGATGGTGTGTTCAGGGTTATGAGCTGTGTTGCTTTTACGCCAAACATAACGTTTTGCATTGTTGCCAAAAAGTTCGATTTTGGTTTCATCTGACCAGAGCACCTTCTTCCACATGTTTGGTGTGTCTCCCAGGTGGCTTGTGGCAAACTTTAAACAACACTTTTTATGGATATCTTTAAGAAATGGCTTTCTTCTTGCCACTCTTCCATAAAGGCCAGATTTGTGCAGTATACGACTGATTGTTGTCCTATGGACAGAGTCTCCCACCTCAGCTGTAGATCTCTGCAGTTCATCCAGAGTGATCATGGGCCTCTTGGCTGCATCTCTGATCAGTCTTTTCCTTGTATGAGCTGAAAGTTTAGAGGGACGGCCAGGTCTTCGTAGATTTGCAGTGGTCTGATACTCCTTCCATTCCAATATTATCGCTTGCACAGTGCTCCTTGGGAAGTTTAAAGCTTGGGAAATCTTTTTGTATCCAAATCCGGCTTTAAACTTCTCCACAACAGTATCTCGGACCTGCCTGGTGTGTTCCTTGTTCTTCATGATGCTCTCTGCGATTTAAACGCACCTCTGAGACTATCACAGTGCAGGTGCATTTATACGGAGACTTGATTACACACAGGTGGATTCTATTTATCATCATTAGTCATTTAGGTCAACATTGGATCATTCAGAGATCCTCACTGAACTTCTGGAGAGAGTTTGCTGCACTGAAAGTAAAGGGGCTGAATAATTTTGCATGCCCAATTTTTCAGTTTTTTATTTGTTAACAAAGTTTGAAGTATCCAATAAATTTCGTTCCACTTCATGATTGTGTCCCACTTGTTGTTGATTCTTCACAAAAAATTACAGTTTTATATCTGTATATTTGCCTGAAATATGGCAAAAGGTCGCAAATTTCAAGGGGGCCGAATACTTTCGCAAGGCACTGTATATGCCGAAAATGAATGGCCGCAGCAGCAGCTTTCACTTTGACTTATATGGTGTGTGACCGGCCGCGGCCAGCTCCCGAGACCCGCCGTTTGTACCTCCTCTCCCACCCTGTGCTAGGCTGGTTGCTAGAATTGCCAGCCGCCTGGCGTCTGGCAACCAGTGAAGTCACGGTCCCGAGAGGAAAGCGAGGCAGAGAAGAGGACCCAGCATGCAGAGCGTAGGAGGATCTACCTCGTCCTCCACGCATATTACTGACTCTCTGGCTCCACCCACCTCCTCCCTCCATCTTCTCCTGTATGGCTGCTGCGGATAGGAAGGACGGGAGCAGAGCCAAAGTCAACCTGCTATCTATGGGGAGCAGTGAGTGACAACATATTATGTGTTATGATGTGCATCGTTGTTTCCCTATAGTTAGCTAACCCCTGGCACTATACCTGTATAATACAGCTATGGGACAGGTATATAGTGCCTGGATCACCTATATACAGGCTGTAACTATTTTAAAATCATTTGGGGGGAAAAAGTCAGTTTCGGTTTTTGGCCAAGGGCATCCTGATTTTTCAGTTTCTGTTTCGGCCCAGAATTTTCATTTCAATGCATCCCTACTGCTGCGCCACTTTATTGGCCTTAATCCCTCTTGTTAACGTACTGCAAATTCATGAAGCATTTGCAACCCTTTTGGTTCTGACTGCACCAAATTCAGGTAGTTTTACAAAGCGCCACTTTTACATTGTGGCACAATGAATGTACCAAATTCAAAATAAAATACAGTTTGTAGTTAACGAAACTGGAGCTAAGACCAATTCTCTTTTGGCGTACAGATTTTGCTAAAGTGTCTCTTGTACATGGGCCAGGAGGATGCATCTTATAATCTAACTAAACTAATACTATAAATAAAAACCAACACTAATTAATGTTTTGGCATAAGTAAATGGCTGCGGCACTTTATTGGTTATAAATAAATTAAATAATTATTTATTCAAAATTCCATCAAATTTGATTTCAAATCCAACAAAATTATAAAACATACATCTGTATCGCTCAGTCCCAGAACTCGAGCGAAAATAAAACATATTTAAAACCACCAAAGTCCCCCCTTGATTCAAGGGTGACTCTACCACATAAAGTGCCAGCGACGGGTGGGGGGGAGGGGAGCTCGCCAGGCAGTCACTTCCCAACTGAGGGGCTTACCTCAGGGACCCCCTATATAAAGCCTTGGGTCAGAAGGTTCTAGAGGGGCGCGTGCTGCTGTGAAGCCCACCAAAACTGTGAGGGGCTACCTTATTACATTTAAAGGGCCAGTGTCCTATAAATTAAATACAATTCTGACACTATTTTTTTTTCTTTTAACATCCCCTGTCCCATGTGCGAGGGCACTTATACTTGTGCCCTCTTACCATTCTATAAGTGGCGCAGCATGCACCAAATTAACTACAGGTTCCAGACAGGTACATGAATTTGGAGCATACTGCAACACTTTTAGAATGCATAGGAGACTTTTTCACAAAATCTGTCTGCGTCAGTCTTCATGAATTCCAGGCACAGTTATTTATGTTACAGTGCTGGTGTGATGTGCATTGTGCTGTGGCAAAATGCGAACGTTCTGGTCACGGCAGTACATCGCACTGTACTGCTGTGCAGAGGCTTAAATGGAGTATATTTTTGTACACTCTCAATAAATTTTTTTTAAAAAAAAAAAGTCACACAACTCGGTAAAATGGACACAAGCCCTCATGCTAAAACAGAGCATTTTAGTGTGTGGGTAGTGTGAACAGGCCCTTTCTGTATAGGTCAAAACAGGTGTCCTATAATGGTATGCCTCCATGTTGCAGCATCTATGTGATGCTGCAGCTGTTTCTTGCCGGCTCTAAGACGAGAACTGAAAGGTCACATGACTGCTGACTGCCCAGTTCTCAGTCCGCTCTGAGGGCCGGTTCATACTTGAATCGCATAGAAATGCGTTTCTGTTCGATTCACTGCTGTGCAGTTTTCAGCCCACTGTCAGCTAAATGGATCACAGGAGTACAAAAATAAATGTACTCCTGTGACCCACAATAAAAGTATGGCCAAAAAAACTTTCTCATTGAAGCCTTGACCACCATTAGGGTCCTTAGACACGGGCAGGTGAGCCCTATTAACATGCATTTCTGGCATCTTACCTCCTGTGAGGGATCAACAATTGTTTTCTATACTTGTTTTATGCTTGTTGTAGACTGGGTCTTGTTGATACAGTGTGCATTCAAGGCTGCTCAACCACATGCCTCTCGAATTGGGATGAGTGGTAGTGTCCATGCAGCCACTGTCTCACCATAGATTTAAGTGGGCTACCTGGCGGCTCAATCGGCATATACATACAGTCCATTCAACGACTATGGGTCTCAGGGCCTGTGTGAATGAGACTAACTTTGACATAAAGTTTTTGAAAAAAACAAAAAGCAACACAAGGCACCACACCCCACTCCCCACTATCGGCACAGGATGGACACCAGCCTGTACACTAACATGAATCACTTTAGTGTGCAGGCCTGCGTGAAGGAGGGATATCGCCTCAGTGGGGATACAAACCGCAGTAAAAATGCGACATAGGTTCTAACCTTTCCAGACCTCCAGCCTCATCCAAAATGTCATAAATTTATTTTAGCTTCTATATTTTTCTGTAGAGTCGTTTGTTCTATGCGTGTTGGTGAGTTTTTGCATGTTGTATCATTGTTCTGTGCCATTGGTGTCCAGTGACAAAATTCGTTCATTTTTGTCAAAATTTTCCTCAGCTGCCTTTTTATGTTGACGAAAAGTACACCACATTTTTGTCCAATGATGAAAACTATAATGAAAATCAATTTTGTTTTCATTCACAAACAGAATTGTAAGGCAGGTACATTTTATCCTCATGAACGGCCGGTTTACATGGAGCTCTGTCTGCTTCTGCGCCCAGCAAGCAAATGACTCGAGTCTGTAGCAAGTTTTGCTTAGCAGACTGTGCAACCAGCATTACAGCCCTCCAAGTCCTCAGACGACTGTCCAGAGCAGCACTCTGCATTACAGGCCTCCCGATGAGAGTCCCACTCCCGATGACGACTGTTCAGAGCAGAGAGCACTGTGAGTGTGTACAATACAATTACAGGCCTCCCCTCAGACCACCGTCCATCTAGAGTACTGTGTACATTACAGACCTCCCCTCAGACCACCGTCCAGAGCACTGTGCAGCATTACAGGCCTCCTGAGACCATTGTCCAGAGCACTGTGTAGCATTATAGCTGCTGTCCAGAGCACTGTGCAGCATTACAAGCTTCCTCAGGCCGCTGTCCAGAGCACTGTGCAGCATTACAAGCTTCCTCAGACCGCTGTCCAGAGCACTGTGCAGCATTACAAGCTTCCTCCAGACCGCTGTCCAGAGCACTGTGCAGCATTACAGGCCTCCTCAAACCTCTGTCCAGAGCACTGTGCAGCATTACAGGCCTCCTCAGACCGCTGTCCAGAGCACTATGTGCAATGCATTACAGGCCTCCTCTTTAGACTATGTATGTCCAGAACACTGTGTGCATTACAGGCCTCCTCAGACCACCGTCCAGAGCACTGTGCAGCATTACAGGCCTCCTCAGACCGTCCAGAGTGGCTAAATCTGTATTTGAGTTTGTTCAAACCTTAATACCATAAATAATCACATATTATTTTTTATTTTTTTACTCCAGGAGTGTATAATGAGTTTGGAAATTCTATAGAAATGCTTAAAGCGGAATTCCAGGCACAGAAACATTTTTTTAATAAACATACCCCCGGGACAGTCAGGGCTAGTACATTCCACAATGGCTAGCCTCTGATCTGTCCCGGTTCGCACTTACCTGCAAGAAGAAATACTCACTTATAAAATTTCTTCCACAGCGTTGCCATCTCTCTTGTGGGCAGCTGAAGCCGGCGCGATCCTCTTCGGCGTCTTCTCCCGCTTCTTCTCACCTTGTAATTTTAGATAGAATATACTCACCTATTCTTCACTTCCTCCCTCAGCGCTGCGGCTCCGCCGTCACTTCCTGTCTTGCGATGATTCCTGGGAGCTGAACGTCATCGCTCCCAGGAATCAATGCGCCTGCACCGGCCCCTCTCGTCACTTCCGGTGCGGCGCCGCCCGGAAGTGACGAGCGGGGCCGGTGCCGTCGCATTGATTCCTGGGAGCGATGACATTCAGCTCCCAGGAATCATCGCAAGACAGGAAGTGACGGCGGAGCCGCAGCGCTGAGGGAGGAAGTGAAGAATAGGTGAGTATATTCTATCTAAAATTACAAGGTGAGTGTAAAAAAAAAAAAAAAAAACCTAACTATCCAATTCCTTTTCAGGTTAAGAAGACCAAGTGGACGGGCACAAAAAAAAAAGGTAGTTTTTGTGCCCGGAACTCCGCTTTAAATATTAAATTACAATTTACTAAACACGTTTGTTCGATTTTAGTTGACTAAAATTATTTTATTTGGGTAAAATGTACTGGAGATTTTAGTTGACTAAAACTATTACAGGTGAATAAAATAGGACTAAAACTAAAAACGTTTATTAGTCAAAAGTCTATAACTAAATCGAAAATTTGATGCCAAAATCAACACTGTTGGTGTCTTGGTCCAGATATTCACATTACAGATGCAGCAGTAACCTTTTTGATGTATGACATTATGTACGTAGTGCTTGTATTCAATGTCTTTAAAAGCCTGTTATTTGCTGAATTATTTAATTAAGCTTTCTCCTGTCTGATCTCCAGTCTTCACAATGAAGCCGGTCCCAGACATAATTATCACTTTCTAAAACATCTCTTCTTCAGCACTTTCCGAGCTTATATCCTCAAATAGGGGGGATCCTCTGATTTCTAGGACTTCAAAAGGATGTAATAGTTTTATAAGTGAAATATATGAAAGGAAATGAATGGTCGGGTGGATACAGGTATATGTAATTACCAGCTTGGGAGGCCTGCCAGCTCTACACCCTGCTTTTCCTGCATGTGACTGATGAGGAGTGTTACAATGTTGTGGGAGATACAATAAATTCTGCCCACACTCGGGGCATGCATAAAATGAGTCTATTTTAGGATATGGTACATAGCGCTTGTAGTTATTATATCTTGTATATCTCTAGTCATAAAACTGTCAGCAGATCTTATTGCTATGTGATTTTGCTGTAAAGTGATTGTGGCATAAGCATGCACAATTGGGCAGGCCAAGCAAGTATATTTATGCCTGTTGTACAGGGCAGGCCCAAGACATTGTGCTGCCTGAGTCCAAGAATTAAATGTTTTTTACCCCCCCCCCCCCAAAAAAAATCATGCCCACTAAAAGGCCCCTACATCCATTATTTTATGTAAATATAACATTTTGAAAATAATATATATACTGTTATTTTCTTCCAGTTCCATAGCTCACCACGGGACCGGTCCACTGTCTGTCCTCAGTCCTCCTGTCACCCACTGTCTGTCCTCAGTCCTCCTGTCACTCCTGTGTCTGCTGCGTCCACCTCCCTAGAAGATCAACCCTGCCCTGCGTGAGATAGAGTGCGCTGATGTCTGACGTCATTGCGCACACCACAATCACGTGAGGGATGTTCCCCGGAGGAGACGCTCCGCCTCCTCATACTCATCAGTTTGCACTACGGGTGACCGTATGGAATGGGGAAATATCGCTTGTAATGCGCTACAAACTGATGACACACAAAACTGCTGGAAAAAAAAATCTTGAGGGTCAATTTGCCGTCCCTCTCCAAGTTCTGCCTGGGTCCAATGGACCCAGCGGGACCCATAGTAGGGCCGGCTCTGCTTGTGTATATATGCTGGTATTGGCTTGGCACAAAAATTTATACTGCTCATGGTTGCTTGGGCTCTTAGATACATGTACCACTTGCGATTCTGTCACTGTTAGTTCATCTTTATGATAAAATTTACAGTGCAGCCAAAGGGTCCCAGTAGTTTACAAATCATGGTGCAGCGCGGAGAAATTCAGCTTCCTTACAAGCTGAGTACACAGTATGAGAAAAATTCCATATGAGGCACGATCGTTAAATTTTCATATATTAATTTAAACATCCAATTCAGACTTTCCAAGCGAAAATGTCCGAAAGGACCAACTCCAAAGTTTCTTTCATAAGAGAACAGAACAAACAGTTTTCATGTAATGTGTACTGTTTTCATAGGAGAATAATCAGGTATAAAAGACTGCGCATGATCAGAAACGATCAACCAAGAAAAAGCCTTTGTCATGCAAGAATTTTCGTACATTACTTCCATCTTCTTTTTCCACTTGCTGTGAAACCTTAAGGTAAAAATGGAGGATTGGCCGCCAGATTTATTTATTTTTTTCTTTTCTTTTAGTGCGTACTCACCTTTTACACCCAACCCTGGAACCACTTGCCACAAAATTGCGTACCTGTACGTCATTCTGCTTCAAGTGGTTCTACTGGGGTGATGCCTGCAGCTACCGACGGCCAGCTTTGTGGTAATTACAAGTGATGCAGCTAAGCAACTGCTGGGCTGTTATTACAAGCAGTGTAATAATCCCGCTGCTCTGCCCAGGGTCTCCCGTCCCACCTGGAGACCCAAGCAACCAGCCGCCACGTCCGCCGGCTGGCTGGAGACCCAAACACAGCCGGAATCTGCTTTGATCGGGTCTCCAATGTAGTAACCCAGAAGCAATGTCACGTTAATACAGAAGTTTTCCTGGAGTCTTAAAGGCGCCAGTTTTAAAAATGTGATAAGCGTTTTTTTTTAATACTTTCAAGTAGGGATAGACCGCTTATCGGTGGCCAATATGCACTTTCCCCGATGTATCGACCCTGGAACTGGCTGATATTGCCGATATTTTGTGACGTCATTCTGCCTTCTTAGGCCGCCTCCCTCGCCTTGGACAGCCTCGTCGGGACTAGTCTTGCGGGAGTGTATCACAGCCATACACCCACCCACAGCAGCCCGGTTCCAGCCAGCAACCCACATCCACAGGCACTGAACCAGCGAGCCAGCCAACCACCCACAGGCGCTGTACCAGCCAGCCAACCACCCACAGGCGCTGTACCAGCCAGCCAACCACCCACAGGCGCTGTACCGGCCAGCCAACCACCCACAGGCGCTGTACCAGCCAGCCAACCACCCACAGGCGCTGTACCAGCCAGCCAACCACCCACAGGCGCTGTACCAGCCAGCCAACCACCCACAGCCCCTGTACCAGCCAGCCACCCACAGCCCCTGTGCCAGCCAGCCACCCACCCACCACAGGGTTCCAGCCACCCACCCACCACAGGTTGCCAGCCACCCACCCATCACAGGGTGCCAGCCACCCACCACAGGGTGTCAGACAGCCACCCACAGGCCCTGTACCAGCCAGCCACAGGCCCTGTACCAGCCTGCTAGCCACCCACCACAGGGTGCCAGCCTGCTAGCCACCCACCACAGGGTGCCAGTCTGCTAGCCACCCACCACATCCACCCACCACATCAGTGGCGGCAGCACTCATGCAGCCCCAGACCATGACACACCCACCACCATGCTTGACTGTAGGCAAGACACACTTATCTTTATACTCCTCATCTGGTCAGGGCCGGTGCAAGGATTCTGCTGAGTGAGGGGGGGGGGGGCTGAGAGAGAGGGTGGCAGACAGAGGGTGGGGCTGAGAGAGAGAGAGGGGGGCTCAGAGAGAGGGTGGGGCTCAGAGAGAGGGTGGAGCTGAGAGAGAGGGTGGTGGACAGAGAGGGGGGAGGGCTGACAAAGAGTGTGGGGTTGAAAGAGAGGGTGGGGAGATGAGAGAGAGAGAGAGACCCCCTAGCCCTGCCCTATCCGCAGTTCTTCCTCTGCCCCCCATCCCAGTCTGTGTCTGCAGGTAGGTCTGTGTCAGTGTATGATGCCCAATACCTTCTCGATTTGGGAGGTGCTCTGCTGCTCCTTCCAGCAGCTCCCCGACAGCTTGTGCCTCCCACTCGTCCTCATCCTCCGGGCTTTACTGCTGATGCTGGAGCGGAGAGGAGGTTGGAGGTGACGGAGTCCAGGCTTTGGAACTCCGGGGATGCTTCTGCGCGCCTCTTCTGTGCTCCCAGCTGCCCTCCGGGTATTCCAAGGGGTAGTGGCCTCCTTCCTTCTGCGGGGCTGCACACTCATCATGTGGGGATAGATGCCCACACCCCCAGGATGCCGCCAACCACCTGACATTACAACCAGCTACTGCAGGCTTCAGACTGACTGGGATCGAGTCCGCACACTCGGGACTGTCACTGCCCTTCTGAATTATGCGCGCGGGTCCATAGTATACTCCCAGGTGACCCCCCGATGCTATACCACACCACTGCTGGAATCTGAATCCCCAGCGATTGGCTTGGGATATGGATTTTGCCGCCTCCCCCCCCACCCTGGCGCCCTAGGCAGCTGCCTGACTTGCCTATTGCTTGCGCCGACCCTGCATCTGGTTGCCGCCACACATGCTTGACACCATGGTGAACCAAATACATTTTATCTTGGTCTCATCCGACCACCGGACATGGTTCCAGGAATCCATGTCCTTAGTCTACTTTTCTTCAGCAAACTGTCTAAGGGCTTTCTTGTGAATCCTCTTTAGAAGAGGCTTCCTTCTGGGATGACAGCCACGCAAATCAATTTGATGCAGTGTGCTGCGTTTGTCTGAGCACTGACAGGCTGACCCCCCCCCCCCCCCCCCTTCAACCTCTGCAGCAATGCTGGCAGCACTCATACATCTATTTCCCAAAGACAACCTCTGGATATGACGCTGAGCACGTGCACTCCACTTCTTTGGTCGACCATGTCGAGGCCTGTTCTGAGTGGAACCTGTACTGTTAAACTGCTGTATGGTCTTGGCCACAGTACTGCAGCTCCGTTTCAGGGTCTTGACAATCTTCTTATAGTCTAGGCCATCTTTATGTAGAGCAAAAATTATTTTATCAGATCCTCAGAGTTCTTTGCCATGAGGTGTCATGTTGAACTTCCAGTGACAAGTATGAGAGAGTGAGAGCGATAACACCAAATTTAACACTCCTGCTCCCCATTCACATTGGAGACCTTGTAACACTAACGTTGGGGTGTGAAAATGGCTAATTGGGCCCAATTTGGACATTTTCACTTAGAGGTGTACTCACTTTTGTTGCCAGCGGTTTAGACATTAATGGCTGTGTGTTGAGTTATTTTTAGGTGACAGCAAATTTACACTGTTATACAAGCTGTACACTCACTACTTTACATTGTAGCAAAGTGTCACTGTGCGATCCGATCCTGATGCGGCTGAAAAAAAAGGGTCCTGTGCGTCTTTTGTGCGGGTGCAGTGCGAATTTCAGCCATACAAAGTGTATGGCTAAATTCGCATCCGCACAGGAGATCGCATGTAATGAAGGAGCAGTGCGCTCCGAATTACATGCGATCAGCTCACCCGCAGTAGTGTGAACCGCCACTTAGAGAAATGAATACTGTCCTGCAGATAGTGGTCACTATGACATGAATTTTAGAAAGCTTAATGGGAACTATAAAAACCAAAAGCCCCACACTGCAGAGGTTCTAACTTCACACGATTAAAAAATAAATAAATAAAATATATGGTCAGGTCGCTAAAATGAAAATGCTTTCAATGTCCGCTGCAGTTTTTGAGTATATTGTATTCTCTGGCTCCTGAGAGTACAAAGCAGCATGTGTCTTTCATTTGAAGCATGTTACCCCCATTTTGTTTTTTTTTTTGTTTTTTTTAATCTATGTGTGTTTGTGTTTCTCCATGTAAATGTTTCTCGTAGTATAGTCGTGTTTTTTTTTTTTTTTTTTCCATTTACCCCTTCAAATGACCAAAGCAAGGTTATTTCTTAAGCAGGGTATACATGCACATTTGTTTTTTTTTTTTTTTAATTTTTATTCAACCAGGAGGTTGAATGGAAATAAAAGGCCAATCCCCCCACATCCAGACAAGCAATGTGGATACAGGGATCTTCCCTGCCAGGCTCTTGTTTTTTGACAATGAGGGCTCCCAACACCCCCCCCCCCCCACCAGAATACACAGATCAGCTCTGCAGATATTACTACACAGAGAGGAATACACACCGTCCGCACGTGTACGGGGCTTTATTGGTATGTTGATGATGACTTTCACACCTTAAAGCGAAAATTTACTCCAAAATGTGAAGTCCTGCAGATTCGCTCTCTTCCACCAACCTGTACCTTAGTTACAGGTGTGTTTTTTTTTTTTTTTTTTTATTGGGGGGGGGGGGGTATTATTTTCTATTAGTACCCACTCCTACTTCCGAAATCCTCTCCTAGGCAAGAATGATGTCCCTTGCCGCCGCTCCCCCCCCCCCTCCACAGACTTCGGGACACGTCACACGTCCCAGAAGGCTGCAGGACACTTTACAAAAGTGCAATGCAAGCTTGTGCATGCGCAGTGGGGAGCTGGCTATGGTTTCTCTGGAAACGGCAGATCGCTCCTGTATCCAAGATAGCAATGTCAGGGATCCACAGCAGTAAGAAGAATGACTGCGCTGGACCGCAGGCACTGATAAGCATCTGGTTTTTAAGAGCCCATTCACACTAGCGCGACTTGTGAGGCAACTTGTGTTGCCCCAGGTAGCTTGACATAACAAAAGCAATGTTAATCAATCAGTGCCGTCTTAATTGGCACTACTGAAGTTGCTCCGACTTCAGAAAAGGGTCCTGTACTACTTTGAGGCGACCTGTGATCCGACTGTCCCATATACTTCAATGGGAGTCGCCTCCTTATCTTAATTGACACGACTTGTTTTCAGACTTTCCAGGAAGAAGAAAGAGATTAGCCAGGCATTCCCCACAGACAAAGTCGCCTGTCTCTTCAAAGTAGTGCACAAGTCTCTTCCAAGTCTCTTCCAAGTCTCTTCCAAGTCTCTTCCAAGTCTCTAAACAAGTCTCTTCCGAGTCTCTTCCGAGTCTCTTCCAAGTCTCTTCCGAGTCTCTTCCGAGTCTCTTCCAAGTCTCTTCCGAGTCTCTTCCAAGTCTCTTCCGAGTCTCTTCCAAGTCTCTTCCAAGTCTCTAAACAAGTCTCTTCAAGTCACGGGGCGACTTTCTGGTAGTGGTAGTGTGAACCAGCTCTAAAAGTCAGCAGCTACATTTATTTTAAGATAAATACATCTAAAAAAGCAAAAACAAAAAAATACTAAAGTTCCTCTTCAACCTTCTTTTTTCAGGCTGGGCAAAGCTCCTAAAATGTAGAATAATCTTGAAGTTGGTGCCATTCATGTTGTAGTATTTTTGCTTCGTTGTAGACTCAGTAGGCCCAGTGTTTGAGCTTAGACTATTATGGGAAATGAAGAGTGTTTTAGGCTGGTTACAGAGTGATATGACTATGCAGTCATTGCTTGTAATGATTACCTTTTTGATTATCTATAGCATTTATCACACATTTTTTTCATACATACAATAGTATTTAGTTCCCTTTTTTTGTGGAGAGAAGGAAGCATTCAGTGCTTGTGTGCTGCAATAACCTTTTACTGCTCCGAGGTCTTTGAAGCTTGGATGCAAAGGCCGAATTGTAAGTATAGCTAAGGCCAACGGATTACAGTTTATCAATTTATATGTTGTGGTTGCATTTGTTTTCTTTTTTCCCTTTATTTTTATCAGGTGATTCTGCCAGAAACCTACTTTTGAGCATTGTGATACTAGGACACAATCAGCCTATTGTACCACTAAAACATAAGCAGGACAGGCCACTAGAACCTCCCCCTGTTTACTTGTCTATATCATGGATGAGTGGCATCCTCTAGTCCTCAGAACAATGTTACCTAATAACAGCCTGCAGAGGAAGAGAGCACAGGATGTTATCAGCTGACACTCTGTCAATGATATGTTTATCTTATTTGCTCCCTTTTGGTTTGTTAAAGTCATTGGATTCCCTTTTTTATATAGGCTGACAAATGGACAATCATAAAAAAATAAAAATAAAAACACGATCTGTATGTTTTCCTTTTTTTTTCTACTGTAATTCTATCTGTCAATTACAATATTAAAGAGTGGCAAACTGCCATCTTCAGGCTGCAGGGGCACCTGTTAGCAAAGGCTTACCTTTTGTGACTGAACCTCCAGCCTACATACAATTAGGTTCCTGCTCGTTAGTGAGGGTCAAAGTTGTCAGTAGTATCAGGGGCTCACTGCTTGGAGGTTGCCAAGCTGTGCCCTTCTAATTATGAAACTTAGATTAATGTTCTTTTTGGTGTGAGGCATCATGCCAAGAAAATTGATCTACTTCTTGTAGACCGGAAGGGTTAATCAAATGAGTCAGAAATTGGGTTGTCATGCGTCAAGATGTTTTCCCTGGTGAGTTATTTGCCTGAGTATGGTCAACTTTAGAGGAACCCAATTAACTAGGATGAGTGAATGAGAAAGCTGCTTGTGTAAATCTCTTGGTGTATAGGCATGGGTTTGTGTCGATGCGTTTCCCCGGTATAGTTGTTGGAGTTGGAGCTCTCAAGTTTGCTGTGGGACGTTCATTTGTCGACCAGAATTTTTTGCACTGGAACTGGAAAGCGGTGAGTCATACAACCCCTTAGATTTACATAGTCACTTCATTAGCTTTGTTTACTGGATTTTGCTAAGTTGGTGAAAAAATTATATTGACTGAACAATATAATATAGGAGAAGTATAGCCAAAATAGGGGCCCTGCTCATGGGAGGTTACAATCTAAACGGTAATAACTGTGAGGGGAGTTTTCAGAGATCGCCTAAAGGTGGATAAAGTAGGTGATAGGTCGATTACATTTGGAGTAGGGAGTTCCTGAGGATGGCAGAGGCCATGGAAGAAGTCCTGGAGGCAAGCATGGGAGGAAGTGACAAAGGAGATGGAGAGCAGAGGGGATGGTTTGAATGGTATATTGAGATGAGGTTGTTGTAGCTCAGGGCAAAGTTGTGGATAGCTTAGCATTTGGAATTTTATTTCTTGGATGAGCGGAAGCCTCTAAAAGTGTTAGCAAAGGTAAACTGCAGGCACTGCACGGTTGGTAATGCCGATAAGCATGGTAACAGCATTTCTGATATACTGAAAGGTGGATAGCCTGTGTAAAGGTAGGCCAGTGAGGTGGGATGCTAGAGCGAATAAGTGAGTAAATTGGTAGCTTGGTGGTGTCCAATGGGCGTGTTTTGGATATTTTACAGAGGTGAAGATTGCAAGATTCGGATTAAACCTAGCACTCCGTGATGAGCAGTGGGACTGCGAGTTGTGCTATTTATCTTGATGGAAAAGTTAGGGGGAGGAAATAAACATAAAAAATATATGCTTTTATATCCTGCCTGTCTCTTATTGTCTGAAATTAGATAAAGTGCCAAAAGATGCAGATTACAAGCAAGTTTTTTTTTTTTTTTTTTTATTTATTTATTTTTTAAAATCATTTTGTATATGCCTCCTCCCTGAGGCCTGCTTTATACTTTTTTATGGGGGGTTGTCCTCAAATATTAATGCATGATCTGGTTACTGGAAATAACTCTTGTCACCCAGTGCTTAATTGCCTATGCCTCAGACAGTGGTTGAGGGGTGGGTTTGGAGGCCTCTCAAAGACCATAAAGACACCTCTTCTAATACGGTCGTTACCTCACAGCCCTAAGGAATGGATGGAAAAGTAGACCTTTGCAGAAAAATGGATGCAGATTGGCAACTGTTTGTGCTATATCATTCACCTCCGTTTGTCTCTCTTTCACACGGGCGGAATGATCGGGTCTGCCTGACAGTTTTTTAGGCGGACCCAATCAGACCATCCATTGCCCTGTATGGAGCGGCGGATGTCAATGGACATTTGTCCGTTGGCACCTGCCGACATCCTATCCAGTAAAAACTGACGGATGGGGGATCCCTTCCCTATCCATCTGGCAGGTCGGATGACAGTCAAATGGAAATGGACAGGCGGCCCATTTCCATCCAACCGCCCATAGAGTAAATCGGGCCGTGTCCGCTCTGACCTGTCATCCGCCTTCTCAGCTGGGATCAGCAGAGAGATTCCCAGCTGAGCAGGCAGATCCGCTAGCGGAGTCTGCCCTTCTGAAAGAGGCTTATGTTGGGTGGAAAGGGTTGCCTAAGTTTAGGTCCACTTTAATATTGAATAGTTTGGAAGATAAAATAATGGCTTCAAAATAAGGGTCTCATTCAGTGAATATTATTGTTTTGCACGTGATATTTCTGCACAAAACATCTATCAAATTTGGTAATTACAGTTAATGGCCAGATTGGGTTGCCTACAACCAAAATGTGTTGATGGGCTCAATGTGCTCATATATGGCCAGTTTAGATCTACAATATATGGCTAGTTTAACACCCCTATAAATATTCAGTATAGGTGTTCCAGTGAAGGGCATTAATAAAGCTACAGCATGCAAAGAGCAACAGTTTCGGAACGGTGTCCACATACTCAACCATATAGTATACATAGGAAGTAACTCATAGTATACTGGCCCATCTCTAGGTACTAGCAAAAGCTGATTTGCCTAATCAGTATTTTTAGATAAATACTGGGTAAACATTCAGAAGGTGATCACATACTAACTAGTGCTCTGGTGAGGAACAGACTAGCCAAAGAATAATTTTTCATACCAAGTAGCCAAAGAATAATTTTTCATAACAAGTAGATAGAGTAGCTAGAACAGCTCTATTGTCACAGCAGGAGGGGAAGCTGAAGGAAGAACTCCTTTTAGGAGTTGTTGATTGACCACATTGGTGGGACTGTTTGTCTTTCAAAATAAACCAAAGTGGAACAGTCTTGTATCCTCCGGTTTAAAATTGGTCTATTCTACGAATACAACTGTACAGGCAAGTTGCTTCAGCCTCATCCCTATTGATTTCTTTTTTCCTCTTGTCCAACAATCCAGCGCTGTGTAATTAGCAATGATGACAGGATTATTGCAGAACAATTGTCTAGTGGTCAGCATCAAAATGTTACCATGATGATTCACCAGCTTCACATAGGGTTTCAAAGTGGCACTGCTCCATGATTGACAGTACAGGTTGGTGCTGAACTGCTAATTCATAACTTTTAAAAGAAGTGTCTGTCACTTGGCCGAGTGATTGAGAGTAGAGGTCATCAAATGTCTAATGATAGCGTCCTCACGCTATTTTCCAAAGTTGTTGTGCATACAGCAGTGGGGTGTTGGAATAGACACTGAAAAATCCGGCATCCACTTCTAGAGGCTGTGATTCATGTCTGTTGCAGAAGATTAGTAAAGTGGTGACCAGAGGGATTTTGCTAATGGGGCAACTACCCTCTGTGAATGAACGTGTGTTTAAAAATTCACTAATCCTGCACACTCAAAACATAGCAGCATACCTCCCAACTTTCTGAGATGGGAATAAGGGGCACCTGTTAGCAAAACTATGTAGGCATAGGACATACCCCCTTAAAGAGGAAGTAACCCCCCCCCCAAAAAAAAAAAAAAAACCCTGTAAGACAAAGGCATAATGAGCTAGTAGTATATCGCATACTAGCTCACTATTAAATACCTTCGAACTAAGCCCGCTCTGTGACAGGACGGCCGACATGTTCGGCCATCCTGCTTCCTGGTTCGCGTCCTCCGGCCGTCTAACTGGCTGGAGGCGTGATTACATCACTCCCTCGCATGCGCGCGGGAGCCGCCATTCACGGCACTGGGCTCTGAAGGAATGGTGCGGGTGGCCGTTCCTTCAGCGCGCATACGCCAATGATGTCATCGGCTGCATTAAAAGTAAGAAGGGTATGTGCAAGAAAGTTGGGTTAACGGGAAGTGGGTTGGATGACACCCATTGCCAGCTTGAGGAGGATCAATGCTGGATTATGTTGTAGCCTGCAGAGGACCGTGCAAGTGAATTTTGCAGTAAAGCTGCTATATTTTTTTTTTATTTGTGATGGTGGACTTAAGTGGAACTTCACTCTCCCAAATCAACATTGATTATTTTTAATTCTCGTATTAGCATTAGTATATAGATTGAAAAGTACATCATATTCACTTGTTTTAAACTTAATTTTTACATTTTCTTTAGTTACTTCCTGGTTTCCTGCCTAGGCAAATGATGTTAAACATCCTAGGAGTTTTCTGTAGGTGAGGAGGGGCTTTCTCACCTAAGCACACCCCCTGTCTGCATGCCTGAGCTAATGGCAGATGGATTCCAGGAAGTAAATGCTATGTGAATCATCTGCCCTTACTCAAGGTGGCCACAGCCAAAGATGCTAGGGGGGGGGGGGTGTTTTATTTTTTCCAAAGTAATTTCTCAGCAAAATAAAGCATGGAGACATGGATAGATGGGTGAGTTCGCTTTGAATTGAAAAAAAAAAAAGAATTTTAATTTAATTTCCCCACTTTTTATGTTTGAAATGAACTATAGAGCTTTTCATTATACAGTTGGGAACTATGTAGCAGGCACCGCTGGGTGGCTTTATAACAGTCCCCCCCCCCCCCCCACCACCCGAAGCCCTCAGACTTGAAGGTGGTAAGGGGGGGACTGTTCTCCTTACCACCTGAAGCCTTCAGACTTGAAGGGGGTAAGGGGGGGGACTGTTCTCCTTACCACCTGAAGCCTTCAGACTTGAAGGTGGTAAGGGGGGGGGGGGACTGTTCTCCTTACCACCTGAAGCCTTCAGACTTGAAGGTGGTAAGGGGGGGGACTGTTCTCCTTACCACCTGAAGCCTTCAGACTTGAAGGTGGTAAGGGGGGGGGCACTGTTCTCCTTACCACCTGAAGCCTTCAGACTTGAAGGAGGTAAGGGGCACTGTTCTCCTTACCACCTGAAGCCTTCAGACTTGCAGGTGGTAAGGGGGACTTTTATCCTTTGGTGAAATGGTCACCGTGACCTCAATCGGTGCGTTTTAATTGCTGTACAATGTCAAAACATCGTAATTATGATGCTGACCGTACAGAATATATTTATGTTGTCATTAGTCTGGTGTCCTGAGACGTTACTGCCCTTTTCAACATATTTTTGCTTCACCACCTGGAGTGTAAACCACAGGCATGAATATTTCAGTCTTGCACCCAAGCAGCTGGGTCATGTATTGCATCTATCTAAACTCTTGAGCTCGTGTGGTTTGGAAGAATAAATAAGTAGACATGTTTTTTTTTAAACTGGCAGGAAGAGCCGATAAAGCACCACAACTATCTGCTCACAAAGCCAGTTTATGTGGTGGTTTGTCAGCCTTGAACTCTGTTAAAGTTCTTTTCACATATGTTGTTGACAATGCTGCCGGGGCAGAGGAACTGTGGAAAACTACCAGGCACTTTGCTCCATTGTTCCTGATTTGTTGCTGGGAAACTCAAGGATAAAGTACTGGAGAACTCCCTGATGTGAATCCTAATTGTGCTAATCAGCACTTCGTTACTCGCAAAGTGAGAGTTCAAATAAATATCCCTTAGGGGAAGGGGAACATAGACTTTTACATGCGACTTGCAAATGGCCTGCTTCTGTTTTTTATTATTCATGTTATTTTAGTTTTTTTACTTTACTATCAAGGGGGAATCCCATCTTCGTCCATGTTTTTTGCCTTTATTTTCTAACGTGTTGCCTTTGCATTTACTCAAGTTTTGTGGGGCCCACAGTCAAAAAAGAACATTTGCCCTAACTGGTAATTTACATTCAGTTCAGTGAATGTTTCTGTTTCTACAGGCTACCTATTGGCCAAGTCTGCTCATGATTAGTATTCATTTTCCAGACCTCTAGCTATTTTTTTTTTTTTTTTCCCCAGAGGCAGGGAACTTCTGCAGGGCACCTCCTTCTATAGGCACAAAGTTAATATTCTACAAACTTACTTAAACCACGTACCAAGTAAAAAAAAAAAAAAATCAGTACATCTTGGCAATACATGCATTTTTCACATATTTTATACTTTTGAAAATCATGCAAATACAGAAAAAGAAATAGTTAACATGCTGCTTTGGTAGCAGCCTCCACAGGGACACTCCAAATGGTAACTTCCAGGGGCAACGACTCCACCGTTACAGTCTGATCACCTCTCTCTTAGTTGCATATTAACGGTCACCTATCCAAGAAAGACAAAATATCTCCACACCATAAAACCACAGGACTAATTAATTTTTTTTTTAAATATAAATTCAGAACCCTTCCATTCATTTAATAGTAAAGCGCTTCTCAATACATCCAAAAGGTGAATAACATACGGTATGCAATGGCCCAGACAGGACTCGACCCGGCGTGTTTCGTCTGAATAGACAGTAGATGATGTCTAATATGTGTGTGTGTGTTTTTTAAGTGTAGAAAATTTTGGGCTGTTAGCATGTCATCCTAGCAATTGTGACATGAAAGGACAACTTGCAAGGTTCACTTAGAGACCCCTTACCTTCTATATCACATGTCTGTTGCAATTTTGGTGAAATCCAACCAGTGGCAGAATTGCCAGGAATGATATGAACCTTTTGATGACACTTTTGTCTTCAAAAGGTTGTGTGGGCTGAGAGAAATGCAAGAGCTGTCATCACTGATATCAAGAAAAGTGCAGTGGAATAATAAGTCAAAGTTACAAATTTAGTTATAAAAACTCTAAAAGTCAATACAGAAGGTCAATACAGAGAGTAACCGAAAAGTCCATCAGACACCAAGATATCCCTGTGACATGTATAATATTCAGATGCACCAAGGTGTATCCTCCCACCACTGGCAAACACTGTGGCCGCTCACCTCAAAGGATGACCTCCGAACAAACATGTTGGTCACAACACGCTTTTGCCTTTGAGGGGGTAAACTTAGATGCAGGTGTTGGACTTCTGCAGCATAAAGATTCCCAGGTGGCATATGCAGGGCAAAGAAGAGACTAATGTGCTCTCTGCTTTAAAAACTTTTTTTACTGAGAAGTCATAAAAACAATTACAAACTTAGCACTTGGCTGTTACTAAGCACAAAGCACTTGCTAAGCACAAACTGCTCTGACGAGCCAATCCGAACATAGCGGCGGGTGACATTACGATCATAGCTCCTCCTCCTGTATGTGTTATGCCCAATAAGGGGCCTTGTCAGTGGCGACCTCACTGACCTTACTCAATGGTCATCACTGACCTGCTTCTGAAAATTCTAGCTGCCTCCTCTGTTCTCTGTACTTGATCTGGGACGCGCATGCAGCAAATCCGACCCCAGATCTGCATACATCTTCCGCATCAATTGTTCAGAAGATAGTGTATGACTCAAATAGAAGGAATGATTAAAAAAAAAAGTGTGATGTGCACTGCATTCCATTCGGTGGTGCACAAGGGAGGCATGCATGACCCTGGATGGCTCATTAAAGAGAACCTGTCCCCCCCCCAAAAAAAAATCATCACATAGGGGACTTTGTCCCCTATGTGATGGGGTGAAAAAAAATGTAATTGCAAAAATAAAGTTACACCTAAGAAAAATCCCCCCAAATACGCAAGCACAATCATAAATGCAGGCGGTACACATACATATCGCTGCGCACGTCGGAATGAGAGCAATAATTCTAGCACCAGACCTCCTTCGTGACGCTTAACTGATGACCTTATAGGGGGCTTTTAAAGTGTTTCCTATGAAAAATATATGGTACTGACATTGGGTATCTATTTACTTGGTGCAACCTCTGCTTTTATATTTTATCAAAAAATTGGGTAATGTATTGCATTTTTGTCCCCCCTAAAATTAACTTTTACGTTTTTTTTTTTACTGAAACGTTGTGTTTCCAAGACCTTTTGCTGTAATATCATGTGACACAAAGAATTGGAACTACAGTACCACTATTTTATTCTCTTGGGTGTCTGCTTTTTAGAAAATATAGAATGCTTGGGGGTTTTATGTATTCTTCAGGCCTAAAATGATTTTTTAAACTTGTGCAAAAAAAGACTCTGGCTATGAAAGGGTTAAGGGACAAATCAATCTTCAGGAACATGTTACGTGTTCTACCCGTAACTGTATGGCTATTGCACCGCACAGAGATCGCATGTAATTTAGGAGCAGAGTGCGCTCCGAATTACATGCGATCTCTGTGATCGCACTAATGTGAACTGGTACTAACTGTTTTAGCTGGCTCCTAGATTCAAAGCACATTTGTCAAGCCCTGTGCTGCATTACACCTCCCTTAGAACAATGAAATGTTTAGGGCTGGGAAGGGAAAAACATCTTCTTCTAAAGTTTTGATTTGTATTTTAAATCCCACATAAATGTATGGAATTTTAAAAAGCTTAAAGTGGAAACTCTGCCCAAAAAGGGGAAGTTCCGCTTTAAAGACTCGCGACCCCCGCTCCGCTGGCACTTTAGAGGAGTGGGTAACCGATTTTGACAGGTTCAGTACCTGCTTCCAACTTCTGTTATCCTTCCTCCCTCCCTCCCCCTGCAGTCTTCTGGGACACTGACAGGTCTGCATCCACCACTCATGATGCGCAGCATGACTCACGCGTTGGCAGTTGGCACCCCGTAAGCTGTCACAGTTGGGTGCCCATATTGAAGATGCCGGCGCCGCCGAGGGGGGGGGACAGAGGATGAAGACGGCTGGGCTGAGTGCACTGCTGAATCCTGGGACAGGTGAGTGGCTGTTTTTTAAAAGTCTTTTATTTTTTTGACAGGTTACTGGAAGTCCTCTTTTAAAATGCCCTTTAGTCACATAGAACGAAACTGTGAACTTGAGGAATGAGAGAGCAGCAAAGCGTCTCAGACATTCCCTTTCACCTCCAGATCACATGAGCTCATAGTAGGCCCGTGTGTGTATATTTTA
Organism: Pelophylax lessonae; assembly: GCF_965119305.1. Classification (NCBI taxonomy): domain Eukaryota; kingdom Metazoa; phylum Chordata; class Amphibia; order Anura; family Ranidae; genus Pelophylax; species Pelophylax lessonae. The sequence goes on from NC_138769.1 coordinate 199,023,472, forward strand.
TGCTTGCCCTTTGCAGAGGTTTTGTGTGTCAGTTTGGAGATAAAGCACGCTCTCGTCTCTGAATAGTTTCAGACACTTGATCCTTTTTTCCTAGAGGATCATCAAAGCATTACTCTAGATTTGCTTAGAAATCATTCTAACTTAGATATTGAATAATTTAACACACCGTAGTGTTATGAAACAGCTGCATAATCCTTATATTATTTAAACTGCTTTTACGAATAATAAAAAAAAAAAAAGATATGCCATCAAAAGTAAGGAGTTGTGCAAATTTACTTTTAATTGTTTTTAAAAACAAGTGCAGATGTGTTTATTGATGCTTTTATTACTTCCCCACACTTAAAAGGTAACTCCACTTTCGTGGGGAAAAAAGTACCAAATAAAGAAAAAAAAAAAAATTATAGCATATACAATGCCGACACAAATCCTATTGTAATTAAATGTTATTAAAAATTACTTTTCCTTTTCAATCTGCAGCTGTTGTCATTTTCTGAAAACACTGACATTAAGGCTGCATTCACACTTGAGCGTAGCGTTTTACCATGTTTTTTTTACCGCGATTTTTTCCCCCGATTTTCAGGCGTTTTTTTCAGGCATTTTCATTGACCTCTATCAAAAACGCTGGTAATCAGCCCAAAAAGAAGCTCATGTACTTTTTTCAGCTACAGGCGTTTTGCAAAACGCTCAGATGTGAACAGGGGCCATTTAAATGAATGGGGTTTTACTTGTTGGGCGTTTTGGAACGTTTTTTTTTTTTGAGCGTTTTTGGAGCTGAAGAACACTCAAAAACGCCCAGGTGTGAATGGAGCCTAATGGATGTGTGTTGTTATTTTGAGGGGACAGCAAATTTACACTGTTATACAAGCTGTACACTCACTACTTTACATTGTAGCAAAGTGTAATTTGTTCAGCGTTGTCACATGAAAAGATATAATAAAATATTTACAAGGGATGTGAGGGGTGCACTCACTTTTGTGAGATACTGTGTGTGTGTATGTATGTATGTATGTATGTATGTATGTATGTATGTATGTATGTATGTGTGTGTGTGTGTGTGTGTGTGTGTGTGTATATATGTGTGTGTGTGTGTGTGTGTGTATATATATATATATATATATATATATATATATATATATATATATATATATATATATATATATATATATATATATATATATATATATATATATATTATATATAATATATATATATATATGTATATATACAGTTCCTTGCGAAAGTATTCGGCCCCCTTGAACTTTGCGACCTTTTGCCACATTTCAGGCTTCAAACATAAAGATAGAAAACTGTAATTTTTTGTGAAGAATCAACAACAAGTGGGACACAATCATGAAGTGGAACGAAATTTATTGGATATTTCAAACTTTTTTAACAAATTAAAAACGGAAAAATTGGGCGTACAAAATTATTCAGCCCCTTAAGTTAATACTTTGTAGCGCCACCTTTTGCTGGGATTACAGCTGTAAGTCGCTTGGGGTATGTCTCTATCAGTTTTGCACATCGAGAGACTGACATTTTTGTTCATTCCTCCTTGCAAAACAGCTTGAGCTCAGTGAGGTTGGATGGAGAGTGTTTGTGAACAGCAGTTTTCAGTTCTTTCCACAGATTCTCGATTGGATTCAGGTCTGGACTTGGACTTGGTCATTCTAACACCAGGATATGTTTGTTTGTGAACCATTCCATTGTAGATTTTGCTTTATGTTTTGGATCATTGTCTTGTTGGAAGACAAATCTCCGTCCCAGTCTCAGGTCTTTTGCAGACTCCATCAGGTTTTCTTCCAGAATGGTCCTGTATTTGGCTCCATCCATCTTCCCATCAATTTTAACCATCTTCCCTGTCCCTGCTGAAGAAAAGCAGGGCCAAACCATGTTTGACAGTGGGGATGGTGTGTTCAGGGTGATGAGCTGTGTTGCTTTTACGCCAAACATAACGTTTTGCATTGTTTCCAAAAAGTTTGATTTTGGTTTCATCTGACCAGAGCACCTTCTTCCACATGTTTGGTGTGTCTCCCAGGTGGCTTGTGGCAAACTTTAAACGACACTTTTTATGGATATCTTTAAGAAATGGCTTTCTTCTTGCCACACTTCCATAAAGGCCAGATTTGTGCAGTATACGACTGATTGTTGTCCTATGGACAGAGTCTCCCACCTCAGCTGTAGATCTCTGCAGTTCATCCAGAGTGATCATGGGCTTTTTGGCTGCATCTCTGATCAGTCTTCTCCTTGTATGAGCTGAAAGTTTAGAGGGACGGCCAGGTCTTCGTAGATTTGCAGTGGTCTGATACTCCTTCCATTTCAATATTATCGCTTGCACAGTGCTCCTTGGGATGTTTAAAGCTTGGGAAATCTTTTTGTACCCAAATCCGGCTTTAATCAAAAGTATCTCAGACCTGCCTGGTGTGTTCCTTGTTCTTCATGATGCTCTCTGCGCTTTAAACGGACCTCTGAGACTATCACAGTGCAGTTGCATTTATACAGAGACTTGATTACACACAGGTGGATTCTATTTATCATCATTAATCATTTAGGTCAACATTGGCTCATTCAGAGATCCTCACTGAACTTCTGGAGAGAGTTTGCTGCACTGAAAGTAAAGGGGCTGAATAATATTGCACGCCCAATTTTTCAGTTTTTTATTTGTTAACAAAGTTTGAAATATCCAATAAATTTCGTTCCACTTCATGATTGTGTCCCACTTGTTGTTGATTCTTCACAAAAAATTACAGTTTTATATCTTTATGTTTGAAGCCTGAAATGTGGCAAAAGGTCGCAAAGTTCAAGGGGGCCGCATACTTTTGGAAGGCACTGTATGTGTATATGTGTGTGTGTATATATATATATATATATATATATATATATATATGTATGTATATGTATGTATGTATATGTATGTATATGTATGTATGTATGTATATGTATGTATGTGTATATATATGTATATATATATATATGTATGTATATGTATATATATATATATATATATGTATATTCTAAAAAAAAATAATAAATATACATATATAAAATACTTTTTATGCATTCACTATGTGGCAACTGTTTTGCACGCACCTCATTTAGAGTCCCAACTCTCTTCTCCTTTTCAATTAATTGTGTGTACACTAATGCTGCCCATACATTTATACAATTTTCTTGTTCAAATTCCTTTAATTTTTCTTTCGATTATGTATTTCAAGGGCCTTCCTAATTGCATACAGTTTGAAAGTGTTTTAGGTTTGACCTCCCATATTATATGGTTTTGGTAAATGTAAAGGAAAATTGTATCATGTATGACCAGCCATACTTATGTGTATATGTACTGTACTTTCTGAGGGCTAGTTCACACCACATGCAGTCCAGTGCATTTTTTGTTTTCTGCTTTAAAAACGTATAGGAATTAGGTTATATGGTTTTTAATGGCATAGGTTACTCGAGTGCTTTCAGTTCCAGTGCATTCCAGTTCCAGAAAAAAAATGCATCAAAAACTCACTGGAACACATGTCCTTATTTAAGGTTAGAAAAAAAAAAAAATGAGGTAAAAATGCACTGGACTGCATCAAAAACACATTGGAACGCATCAAAAATGTGCATACAAAAAAGGATCTGGACTGCATTTCTAATTTTCTATGGTGTGATCTGGCCCTGAATGCGCGGTCACAGGATTGGGGAAGCAGCATTTAGGTGTGTTTTGCATTTTGGGAGATGCTATAAAATAACAATGACTCTATTATAGTTTAGGGAAGCTTTTCACATCTATTTTCTGTTCTTCCCTATTGTATTGTTGCATAGAGTCATTGTTCTATGACGTTGGATTATTCAGTGTAATAAAAAGTACCGGTAACATTGTCGCACACAAATGAATACGCTTGTTGGCCTGATGTCTCCAATAGAGATAACCTGTTATTTGTACAAGGAGTGACCTTTGACAGCACGTGCTTTTTTGCCCTAAGGAAAACATATCAGCTGTCTCGCACTGCATGCTTTTGTGATGTGCTTTGCGCAAAATTTTCCTGCTAAACCAATATGAACATCACAAGGCTAGCCATCAGGGTGGATTTGATTTAAATCACTAGTAAAAAAGGCTTGATTTAAATCAATTTGATTTTAAATCATAAAGAGCCGCTGTCTCCTCTGTCCCGCAGCAGCTCCTCCTCCGACCCACTGTTGACTCACCGACAGTCCCATTCACTTTAATGGGATGGCTGGTGATGTGCCAGTGACACAACAAGGTGAGGGAAGTGACGGCAGCAGGTGAGTGGATGCCCGGTAACAGGCGCTGCCATGAGAGATCGGAAATGACTGGTGCTCTTTAACTTGCCAACAAGTCGCGTTGACTGTACTGCGGCAAAGTGGCTCGATTCTGTCCAGCGACGTAGACCTATGTCGCTGGACTCCTCCCCCTGTAGGCGGCGCACTCCCGCTGTTTTCAGTCACAGCGGGAGTCGGGCCAGGGGAGGAGCGGCGGCGATCGTCGGGGAATCGAGTTTGGATATCTGCCCGCTTGTGTAAACAGAGCGGGCCGAACTCCTAAGTGACAAGGAGTGACAGATTGCAGTGTTCAGCATAGCTGAACATGCGATCTGTCCCTGTGTCACTCAGTCACCTCCCCCCACACACGTTAGTAAGCACCAGGCATACATTAACCCCTCCCTCTCCAATAAAATAACCCCTTCCCTGCCAGTGTCATTTTTACAGTAACAGTGCATATTTATAGCACTGATTACTATAGAAATGTCACTGGTATCCCCAAAAGTGTCAAAAATGTCAGTCAAGGGTCCGATCTGTCCGCCGCAATGTCGCAGTCCCGCAAAAAAAAATCGCAGATCGCCGCCATTACGCGTTAAAAAAAAAACACCAAAAATGACAGAAATCTTTCCCTTTGTTAGTAAACGCAATAACTTTTGCGCAAACCAATCAAAATACGCTTATTGTAATTTTTTTTTTTTTACCAAACATAGGTAGCAGAAAACAAATTGGCCAAAAATATTTTTAAAAAATTTTGATTTTTTTACATTTTTTGGGGGGGAATTTCATATAAAAAAATGTTAAAAATATTGTTATTTTTTCAAAATAAACGCTATTTTTTTGTTAATAGCACAAAAAGTAAAAATCGCACAGGTGATCAAATACCACCAACAGAAAGCTCTGTTTGTGGGAAAAAAAGGACGTAAATTTAGTTTGGGTACAGCGTCGCACGACCGCGCAATTGTCAGTTGAAGTCGCACAGCGCCGAATCACAAAAAGTGGCCTGGACGTAAGACCGCAAAATCCTCCGGTGGTAAAGTGGTTAAATGTAAGGAATTATTCTTGCTGGTAGTTAGAATCTTTAATATTTGCAAACAAAATGAAAGTTTCCTATTTAGAATAATAAGCTGTCAGGTTAGTAAAACAGCGATATCGGAACCGATTCAATCATACAGTTTGTAGTGTACATAGATTTTCAAAACAATGGGATAAAGGAATATTCCTGAACTGTGTTTTATATCATGGTTACTGTGTTTTATATCATGGTTACTGTGAAATTGTGTGAATGCATCAATGCAGTGAATGTTATCTCAGCTTGTAAATATTTCAGAATATACAGCCTTATGCTACATAACTAAGCTCCATTTCATGCTGAATAAACTAAATTATTAAAGTGGTTGTTAAGCCACTTTATAAATTACACACAATCCCCTCTATTATAAAGCCTCCTATATTGCAGTGTATGTTCTTTGTAAAAAAGATGCCTATTTCTACCTGAATTCACAGCGCTGATTGGCGGTCACGTGATATCTTGGAGGCTTCCTCTCCGATCTGAAAGCTAGAGAGGGAGGGGCCGAGATTCCCCCCCGCTGATGTCAGTCGGGGAGCCTCGAAGAGTCATGTGACTGCCGGCGGTGTGAATTCAGGTAGAATTGTGTGTAGTTTATATGGGTATTTGAGCAGCAGGAAAGGGGGGCGGGATAGGTAAAAGCTGACAGGCAGAGAGGGGTTATAGATTAAAGTGGAGTTCCACCCTAAAATTACTCTTCTGTTCATCTTCATGCCCAGGGTCACCTTAAAAAGAAATGGATAATCGCATTTTTATTTTTATTTTTATTTTTACTTACCTTGGATTAGAAGAAAATATACTCACCTTATTTCCTCTTCCTCTCCTTGGCGGCCACGGCCCGTCGTCACTTCCTGGCTTGCAATGATTCCTGGGAGCTGAACGCCATCGCTCCCAGGAATCAATGCGCCTGCACCGGCCCCGACGTCAGTTCCGGTGCGGGCGCGTCATACCTTGCTAAACAGCTTCTGGGCATGCCCAGAAGCTGTGCAGGGATGACGCTGCAGCCCCGGAAGTGACGGCGGGGCCGGCGCACTGCATCGTGGGACCGAAGAGGACGAAAGAGGACACAGAAGAGGATCGCGCTGTCTTCAAGCTGCCCACACCTGAGATGGCAGCGCTGGAGAAGACATTTTCAAGGTAAGTATTTCTTCTTGCAGGTAAGTGCAACCCGGGACAGTTCCGAGGCTATCCATTGTGGAATGTACTAGCCCTGACTGTCCCAGGGGTATTTTTATGTCTTTTTTTTTTTTTTTTAGGTGGAACTCCGCTTTAAAGCGGATCTGCACTGCATCTGAGCTCCACAAACCCAAAAACACTATTTAATTACTTTTTAATATTCAAAGCAAACTTCCCCATCCATCCATGTCTCCATGCTTTATTTTGGTGAGAAATCTCTTTGAAAACTACCCCTAGGATTTCTGGCCGTAACCATCTTAAAGCGGAGTTATTTTTTTTCACTAAAAATACCCCCGGGACAGTCAGGGCTAGTGCATTCCACAATGGCTAGCCTCTCAACTGTCCCAGGTTGCACTTACCTTTTAGAAGAAATACTTACCTTGAAAATTTCTTCTCCAGAGCTGCCATCTCAGGTGTGGGCAGCTGAAGCCAGCGCGTCCTCTTCCGTGTCTTCTTCGGTCCCACAATGCACTGCACCGGCCCCGCTCGTCAGTTCCGGTGCAGGCGCGTCCTCACTGCACAGCTTCTGGGCATGCCCAGAAGCTGTTTAGCAGGGAATGACACGCCTGCACCGGAACTGACAAGCGGGGCCGGTGCAGGCGCATTGATTCCTGGGTGCGATGACGTTCAGCTCCCAGGAGTCAATGCAAGCAGGAAGTGACGGTGCGGGCCGCGGCCGCAGAGGGAGGAAGTGGAAGAAAGGTAAGTATATTTTCTTCAATAACAAGATAAGTAAACAAAAAAAAATCTGGACTATCCATTTCTTTTACAGGTGACACAGAGCAAGCGGATGGCCCAAAGTCGTTTTTGAGGCCGGAACTCCACTTTAAGAAAGAAAAAATGTAGCATTTACTTCCTAAATAAGCAGGTGAAAATGTTGTTCACAAATTATGAACCCCTATCACACTAGCAGCGCTTAAGTGACCAGATAACCTCCAAATGACTGGAAGAAAAAAAAAGGTATATTGCACATGCACATAGATTCTGTTATTATAAAGTTCAAAAAAAGTTCATAATTCTTCTGATGAAAACAAATTCTTCACCATGGTGCAAACTTGACAATGGCTGGACCACCTTCACCACACCTGAGTGAGTCCCCCGTAGTAATGAACACTCACCAGAACATAGAACCAAGGGAGCCTTTATCAATATAAATAGATGTCCAGCATCAAAGGGAATACGCTCTGTTGGTCAATAGGGAATTCTCCAATATCCACCAAAAAAAATTCTCTAAACGCCCATAAGCTCCATCAAATGTATATGTGCATAGAAGGCAGAGAAAAGGGACCCATAGCGTAATAAAGTTTAAGCCAGGTTTATTTAACATAAAAACTAAAAATCACACCATGTAAAGAAAACCTGCGCCCTGGACGGAAACACCCAACCGGTGCTGGCTCAGCACCTCGAGCGAGCAAGTTCCAGGTGTGACACCAGACGCCGGGTATCCAAGGTGACCGCGTGCTCACGCCCTTACGCGTTTGGTCATCATGGACTTCTACAGAGGGTGCCGGCATCTTAACTAAGGAAAACCAGCGGGAAGCCGCAAGGCACATTGTGAATGGACCCGCAGAACACACTTTTGATGTGTGTGTGAATGGTCCCGCAGAACACACTTTTGATGTGTGTGTGTGTGTGTGTGTGAATGGTCCCACAGAACACACTTTTGATGTGTGTGTGTGTGTGTGTGTGTGAATTGTCCCGCAGAACACACTTTTGATGTGTGTGTGTGTGTGAATGGTCCCGCAGAACACACTTTTGATGTGTGTGTGTGTGTGTGTGTGTGTGTGAATGGTCCCGCAGAACACACTTTTGATGTGTGTGTGTGAATGGTCCCGCAGAACACACTTTTGATGTGTTGTGTGTGTGTGAATGGTCCCGCAGAACACACTTTTGATGTGTGTGTGTGTGTGAATGGTCCTGCAGAACACACTTTTGATGTGTGTGTGTGTGTGTGAATGGTCCCGCAGAACACACTTTTTATGTATGTTTGTGTGAATGGTCCCGCAGAACACACTTTTGATGTGTGTGTGTGTGTGACTGGTCCCGCAGAACACACTTTTGATGTGTGTGTGTGTGTGTGTATGGTCCCGCAGAACACACTTTTGATGTGTGTGTATGGTCCCGCAGAACACACTTTTACACTCCTGATGTGTGTGTGTGTGTGTGTGTGTGAATGGTCCCGCAGAACACACTTTTGATGTGTTGTGTGTGTGTGTGTGTGAATGGTCCCGCAGAACACACTTTTGATGTGTTGTGTTGTGTGTGTTTTTAAACGCTCCTCTTCAATATGCGTGCAATCTATGTCTGCACAGACACACAGGCTAATTTGAAGGTGCTTTACCAGGCCAACGCGTGTTTTTTTTTTTTTTTCTTAAGCCTAGTGCAAGATATTTGCTAGAACATCTTTCCATGGTAAACACGTCAGATACATTTTGTAAAGCATTGAACTACAAATCGATTTAAAGAATGTTACTGAACAGTCTGGGGTCTCATTCAGTTAACTATTTGCCGACCAGCCACCGCACTTTTATTGAGGCAGGTCGGCTCTATTATGCAAAACTAGGTACCAGTCAAGGGCGCGCGCTGATTGGTCAGAGGGGAGGCCAAACAGCGGGTCAGGCGGACGCATTATCCGCCAGCCACCCGCAATCGCTCCCTATAGAGACAGAACAGCTGTCTGCCTTTTGTAAACAAGGCAGACCACCGTTCTGTCAGAGATAAACACGGATCCTGTGTTTCTGCCCATTTATCTCCCACACAGTTAGAAAGCACCCCTTAGGAACACATTTAACCCTTTGATCGCCTCTGGTGTTAACCCCTTTCCTGCCAGTGTCATTAGTACAGTAACAGTGAATTTGTTTTAGCACTGATTACTGTAGTAATGTCACTGGTCCCTTCAAAAGTGTCAGGTGTCCAATCTGTCCGCCGCAATGTCGCAATCCCGCTAAAAATCGCTGATCGCGGCCATTACTAGTAAAAAAAATAAATAAAAATGACATAAATCTTTCCCCTAGTTTGTAGATGTGATTACTTTTGCGCAAACCAATCAATACACTTTTTTTTTTTTTTACCAAAAATATGTAGCAGAATACATTTTGGCCAAAATTGATGAAAAAAAATTTGATTTTTAAATTTTTTTTTATTGGGAATATTTTATAGCAGAAGGGAAAAAAATCGCAAAAAAATGGCCTGTTCATTAAGGGGGTTAAACCTTCCGGTCCAGAAGTGGTTAAAAAGGACATATAAATATCAAATATGTAACCAATGCGTTTGAAAATTTTAGGGCTCCATTAAAACTTGAAACTTGAAACGACTTGTCATGTGCCTTTTGACATCTAAATTGCATGACAAGTCGCACTCTGTTTGCCATTGAGTACCTTTCATATCTATGCGACTACTTTGTTCTGACTTTCTTGCGACTTAAGTGCCGTAGACTTTTTTGTTGACCCTCAAACGTCGCATGAAAGTTGCACGTGAATGTTTTACATGCAACAGTTGTGCAACCATCCCTTATCACAGGTCAAAGCTAAAGTCGCATCCAAGTCTCACCCATCCAAAGTTAAACCAAAGTCGCACTCGCGCAAGTGTTAATGAAGCCTTCTGTTTTATAATGGTTGGGACTTTGGGCCAGTCACATGATGCACAGAATCCTGTCCTGTCCGCCTACCAGTTTTGGGTGCAGAATGATGTGATAATATCGGCACCACTCTGCACCTTTAGGCCCCTTTCACACAAATGGCCCGTTCAGAGCTGCCTGTCCATTTTTCAGGCGGATCTGAACGGATGCCCCATGCATCTCTATGGGGCATCGGATGTCAGCGGAGACATGTCTACTGACATCCGATCCGTCAAATCTGGACGGATGGAACCCTATATTCCATCCGTCTGGCAGATGATTCGTTTCCATCCGATTCCCCCATAGAGAAGAATGGGGACCTGACAGCTCTGTCTCCGCACACAGAGCGGAGTCGGAGCAGCTATCCGTCTGCTCAGCGGGGGATCGGCGGATCGATTCCCCGCTGGGAAAAACGGAGTCCGCTGACAGACTACCGTGTGTGAAAGGGGCCTTACACTGTGTACTTGCAGAAATGGAATTACCGTGACGCACAGTGACAGAATTTCAGTCATAGCTGTGTTTTTTTTTTTTTATTTTATTTTTTTTAAACTGCCTGGGCCTTGTGAAAAAGAAAAGAGAAAAATCTCTAGATTTGGGCCTTAAAATTGAAAAGACCCCTCCTATTCTGAATAGCAATAACAACAATTCGGGGGCATAAAGGCTAAATTGACCTTTTTCAGTTAAATACAATAGGCAGTTAAAAGGCCCCAGTGTTCTCAAAAACACTGCAGCTTTAAAATATTGTGTTTTTTAGCAGCACCCATAAAGCCTTCTGTAAAAATCCCCACTGTAAAGATCAGTCCTATCATGGCTTGGATCCAGTGCATGCCAGACATTGGATGTTTGCTTCCAGCATCACAGGGAAGCGCACTTTCCTCCTCCATAAAGATGGTGCGTGCACAGTGCGCTCCCCCAGTACCTGCAGCAGCATCTGAGCCAATTTATAAAGAGGAATGTGTAGTTGTCCTATACCCATCAGACAATGGTTGCCTTCACACCATACAGGTATACAGGTGCATCTGATAAAATTAGAATATCATCAGTTAATTTATTTCAGTAATTCAATTCAAAAAGTGAAACTCATATTTTATATAGATGCGTTACACACAGAGTGATATATTTCAAGCATTTCTTTCTTTAAATTTTGATGATTATGGGTTACAGCTTGTGAAAACCCAAAATTCATAAGACCAATAAAAAAAAATGATTTTTAATATAGAAATGTCGGCTTACTGAAAAGTATGTCCATATACAGTATAGTATGCACTCAATACTTGGGGCTCCTTTTGCATGAATTACTGCATCAATGCGGGGGGCATGGAGGCGATCAGCCTGTGGCACTGCTGAGGTGTTATGGAAGCCCAGGTTCCCTTGATAGCGGGTTTCAGCTCATCTGCATTGTTCTGTCTGGTGTCTCTTGACAATACCCCACAGATTCTCTATGACAGAGGTCTCCAAACTTTGTAAACAAAGGGCCAGTTTTCTGTCCCTCAGACATTAGGGGGGCCGGACTGTGGCCATCGGGAGTAGAAAAGGACTCTACATCAGTGGGACAAAACAATGCCCCATCTTTGGTGTCAGTGGGAGCAATTGTGCCATGACGGTGGTGTCAGATTTGTGCCCCTTCAATGGTGTTGTTGGGAAAAATTGTGCCCAATAATTGGTGTCATTGGGAGAAATTGTGCCCAATTATTGGTATCATTCGGAGAATATGTGTCCCAGCAATGCTGTCATTTGGAGAAATTGTGACCCTTCATTGGTGTCAATAGGAGAAATCGTGCCACATCGTTGGTGTCATTGGGAGGAATTGTGTCCCATCATTGGTGTCATTTAGACAAATTGTGCGGTTTCATTGGTGTCATTGGGAGGAATTGTGCCCCTTCATTGGGGTCACTGGGAGGAATTGTGTTCTGTCGTGGTGTCATTGGGAGGAATTGTATCCCGTTATGGGGAGGATTTGTGACCCTTCATTGGTGTTTGGGGGAATTATACTATGTTGTTATCAGCCGGTGAAATAGTGCCCCAAGGGCTGGGTAACCGCAAGCAAAGGGCCACATCTGATTCCCGGTCCGCAGTTTGAAGACCACTGCAATATGGGGTTTAGGTCGGGAAAGTTTGCTGGCCAATCAAGCACAGTGATACCATGATCATTAAACCAGGTATTGGTACTTTTGGCAGTGTGGGCAGTGCCAAGTCCTGCTGGAAAATTAAATTAGCATCTCCATAAAGCTGATCAGCAGAGGGAAGCATGAAGTGCTCTAGAATTTCCTAGCAGAGGGCTGCGCTGACTTTGGACTTGATAGTCCACAGTGGACCAACACCAGCAGGTGACATGGCTCCCCAAATCATCACGGACTGTGGAAAGTTCACACTGGACCTCCTGCAACTTGGATTCTGTGCTTCTCCACTCTTCCTCCAGACTGGGACCTTGATTTCCAAATGAAATTCAACATTTTCTACAGTCTGTGATGATTTGGGGAGCCATGTCTAGATTAATTGTGAGAACATTTTGCAGGGCTGATTGCATTCTTTGTGAAGGATGAACTGTGCACTTCATAGGAGTGAAGGGGAGTGGTGGAGACTGGAGATATTTGTGTGGGAGTTCGGAAGGAGCTGTGTCCATTTAATCTCGTTATTTTGAGTGTGTCAGCAGATTATGCAGCCAGCATTACAGGTCTAGAAAGAAATTCAGCTATTTTTTTATTTTTAAGCCCGTGGTGTGTAAAACATACTCAGACAAACACCCGGTGCAAAAAAAGTACACACACACAAAAAGTGAGAACACAAAGTGCACTGGGTGTGCGACTGGTCCACCTCCGAAGAGGATGGACTCTGACCCTTATCCCCCAGGGCACAAGACTCCAGACGGGGATGGAGTTACTCACTGGTCCACCTGGCTAAAACCATACAGACCCTGTTCTCTAGAAGGACTGCCCAAACAGCCCACCCCAAGTACTAGGTGGGGCTCCCCCAAAGGGAGACCCCATGTGAGAGGGCGAACTAAGCCAGAAGGCCATATCCACCCATTCCCAAGACTTTCAGGGTAGGCCCGAGGACTCACACCCTACTAATCATTGTGAGTGAAGTGCACACTTGCAAAGTGACAAACCCGTAAAGAAAAATACACATACACAATAGTGGGGAAGGGAAAGTGTTTAAGAGTGCAATACCCTGGCAGGCCCTTCGCCCAGGAATAAAAAATTCCTCTGGTCCCAGCCAAAAGGCCCGGCCCTAGAGGCAAGTGTGAAAAAAGTGTTTAGGTGCAGTGACCAAAGTGCCGAAAACCTGATGAGCTCTCTCACCTGTGAGAATTAAGGCACCCCTGGCTGATCCGTACCAGGACCACATACACCATGGGCTTCTCTCGCAGCCTGGCCTTCGGCCAGACCAGTGCAGCTCCATCCCTAACAGGAGGTATTGGAATTTAGACAGCTTAGGGAGAGCCTTGCCTATAACTGAGGACAAGCCTTTTACAAGGCCAGATTCAACCCAGGAGAAAAAAAGTCTTCCCACGGCCATCACCATTCCATACCGATTACATCATAGAGAGATACTAACCAGCGCACCCCTGTTCAAAGGAACCGCCGTTCTCCCTCCTGAAGACTGATAAGAACAGATACTACACTTGAGCTTAGCCAAAAGGCCGAGAAGAAATTCAGCTAATGTCTGAGCCAATCAAATTAATATCACACCCTTAAAATGATAAAAAAACGGATTATACACTCAAGGTGCTGGTAAGCCCAATGTTCTTCTGTATGGAAGAGAAAGCTCTAGCATCTCTGTGCAGTACTATTGTTTTAAACCCGCTTGTTTCACCATCTCATTGGGAAGACTTCATAGCAGAGTGATTATCCGTCATTATTCGCTGTCATTTCTGTCTGCTGTTTCGTTCCTCTGCTTTCTGTCACTTCTGATGAGTTTTCCTGACACCAAGAGAAAAATGGTGACAGGGGGAGGGCACAGCCTGTGATTGACAGCATCAACTCTGTTCCTGTGTGCTGTGTGAAGGGAGGTGTGTCCTTTCCCTCCAATCAGCTCTGAGTTCTCCTCACTGATGTAACTTCAGCCCTCCGCCCCCTGCTTTTTAGAGCTGAGAGATCTTGTGTAAACTCTGCACTTTGAATGGATGTAGGGGAAAGATTGCTGCAGTTACACAGGTACAACTTATGTAGGAGGATTTGTTTAATCTCCGTGTATTATCTGAGGCCAGTCACTTCACTGGGTATAGGTAAGGGTTTACAACCACAGGTGATCTGTCTGCCTCAATGTCGCAGTCCCGCTAAAAATCGCTGATCGCTGCCATTACTAGTAAAATAAATAAATAAATAAAAGTGACATAAATGTCTACCCTAGTTTGTAGACGCGATAATGTTCGCACAAACCAAATCAAATTTTATTTAATCAGTACAGTTGTCATTTGAAAACACAATGCAAATACACTACAACACATGACATCACTTCCCAATTTTTTATTCTGTCGTACGAGGATTTTTGTCACTTTAGTGATCTATTCGTTTTCGATATGAGACTAGCAACCAAATAAAACGGACGATCTGTCGTACGATTTTCAGATCGTGTGTACAGGCCACAACCCTCCCCTCCCCCCCGGTTGACAGTGCTGCTGTCCAAAGCTGCCCCCTGTGCTCCTTTGTCCAAAGCGGGGGCACTCTTATACAAGAGGTGTGTTACCAACCAGATCACTAGGTGAAAACAGAGGGAAAAATTTATTTAAAAAGGAAAATGAATACAGCCACCACATCTAATGCAATATATTTACATTACGTATTACATTTTTGGTTTTGGGGTTATTACCACTTGAAATTAACCACTTTCAGACCGCCCCACGCACATATACTGCAGCAAGGTGGCCCTTTAGCATGAAATCACGTACCTGTTCCTTTTTTTTTGTTTCCAGGTCTTGGGTGCACATGTGTGCCGCCAGTGACCCGCTTCCGCTTTGATTGGACACAGCAGGAGCCAATCGGGGTCCAGCAGACCTGATGTTCACCAGCACCTGGCGATCATTTCCGGGAGAGTCAGAACGGTGGTCTGCCTATGTAAACAAGGCAGATTGCCGTTCTGTCAGAGCGGAAGATGGAGATCCTGTGTATTTGTTAAGCAGGAACACGGATCTCTGTCTTTCCCCAGTCAAGCACAGTTAGCAAGCACTCCCAGGGAACACATTTAACCCTGTAATCGCCCCTGATGTTAACACCTTCCCTGCCAATGTCATTAGTACAGTGACTTTTTTTTTTTTTTTTAGCACTGATCGCTGTATTGGCGTCACTGGTCCCCAAAAAGTGTCACTTAGTGTGCGATTTGTCCACCGCAATGTCGCAGTCTACGCCATTACTAGTAAAAAAAAAAAAAAAGTTTAAATCTATCCCGTAGTTTGTAGACAATATTACCTTTGTGCAAACCAATCAATATATGCCTATTGGGATTTTTTTTTACAAAAAACATGTAGCAGAATACATATTGGCGTAAATTGATGAAGAAGTTATATACATATTTTTTTATTGGGTATGTTTTATAGCAGAAAGTAAAAAAATTGGATTTTTATCTTACCTTAAAATCCTTTTCTCTGACGTACATTGATGGACACAGCTCCAGAATCGTCCTGACTATTGGGTTATGCTGCCCCCTACAGGAGTAGGTCACTAGGCAGGAAAAAGCTTTACCACGCCTATGGGGCAGTCCCAGGGGGTATACTCCTACACTTTGCTATAGGCATTCGGTTTTGTTGCAAGCAGTGTCAGAAGAAAAATAACCCAACTCAGTAGAGGGGTGGGTGTTGTGTCCATCAATGAACATCAGAGAAAGGGATTTTACGGTAAGACAAAAATCCAATTTCCTCTTTCGTTCATTGATGGACACAGCTCCAGAATCTTCTTGACCATTGGGACATCCAAAAGCAGTGTCAAACATGAGGGCTGGGAAAAACACAGCAGAAAATTTTTTCCAAAGGTTAAACCTAGCCAACCAGGTAGCTGAAGATAATTGGATCATGCTTTGCTGGGGTTTTTTCGCCCTTCCTCTGGATCAACTGGGGGTATAGGATTGTGTATATGGGATTGTATGGTTAGGTTTTCTTTTAGTGCCGGTTCACACTAGGTCGCTCCGACTTAGTTGGCGACCTGTGAATTTGCGACTTGCACGGACTTTATAAAATGAATGTCAATGCAAGTCGCCTCCAGGTCGCCCGAAGTAGTACTGGACCCTTTTTCTAAGTCGGAGCGACTTGTGTCGCTCCTATTAGAACCGGTCCTGTAATACTCAATGGACCGCGACGGTGCACGATATGCCAGGCTGACCAAGTCGCCTGACAAGTCGTATTAGTTTGAACCGGCACTTACTGTTTGTTTTTGCTTTTTATTGGTTGAGCCAGATGAACTTGTGTCTTTTTTTCAACCTGACTAACTATGTAACTATGAAGCTCCACCAGGAACAACTGTAGCTCACCTGAAAAAACCTACACCCTTAAAGAGGACTAATCCTCTCAAAAAGCGGCCTGCAAAACCTTGTGGCCAAAAGCAGCATCCGCAGATACCAGTACATCTACTTTGTAAAAATTTGTGAAAGTGTGCACAGATGACCAGGTGGCCGCCTTGCAAACCTGCATCACTAATGCCTGATGGTGGAAGGCCCAGGAGGCACTAAGAGCCTGCGTAGAATGCGTCACAGGAACAGAAAACGATAAAAGAATCAGACCAGAGATCCGAGCAAGGAACTAGGTCCTTACTCCTGACTAGGCAGAAAAAAACTGAATGGCTATAGCAGGAAGTGGGAGTATAGCCCCTGGGACTGCCCCATAGGCGTGGTAAAGTTTTGTTCCTCCCTAGTGTCCTACTCCAGTAGGGGGCAGCATAACCCAATGGTCAAGAAGATTCTGGAGCTGTGTCCGTCAATGAACGAAGGAGAAATGTTGTTTTTTTTATTACAAAACTTTTTTTGTTTGGAGCACAAAAAATAAAAACAGCACAGGTGATCAAATACCACCAAGAGAAAGCTTTATTACTGGAAAAAAGAACCTCAATTTTATTTGGGTACAGCGTGGCATGACCGTGCAATTGTCAGTTACAGTACCACAGTGCCATATTGAAAATCATGGCCTGGTCATGAAGGGGGGTAAACCTTCCGGAGCTACTAAAGTGGTTAAAATTGGCATGGCCATCCCTGATTTCCTTGTGCAGAGAATATTTCCTGTCATTGTTGGGCTGATGGTGATCGAGCATTGGCGACTTTCTCTGTTGAATAAAAAGAAAGTGTTCATGGGTAGGCAATGATTAATACAACTTCAAGGGCACCTTTTTTTTTTTTGTGACATCAAAATCGCTATTGTACTGCCTTCCAATAACGCAGAGGTTGACACGGTTTGCCAAAAAGTGAAAACGCCCTATGACAACAGCTCTCGGTTCCTTGTTTATTTAGTCGCTGTCATAATCCTGGGATGACACGGCAATGTGTATGCAGCCGTCTGCCCTGTGGCTTAATACATAGACACTCATTATTTAGGAGTATTTCTTTGAGCACAGTTTAATTGCATGAACAATAAAAAGTGAAGAGCATGTGAGAAGACTCAGCACAGACACGGAATGTCAAAATCTGGAGACACCGCCAAGCTGTTCAACATCATTAAATTTCTTCCTGACATTTATACTGTACACCTGGAGTCACCGCAAAAAATATTTGCAGGTATCCTCATCAGTATTGTCCTAAATTCGAGCTTTTAGAAATCTGCCAATTGGGTTCAATGGTTCTTAGATTTTCTGTCTATACCCACTAAAGGTTTAACCGCGCACACAGTGGAGCCAGCGAATCCTACTACAGTAGTTTGTAAAAAAAAAAAACGCAGATTAAAGTGTACAAAAACCTTAACAAGAACGTCTTATTTGGTCCCCTTTAGTCTGTTAAATGTACTATAAAAAGCAACAAGTGCATAAAAGAAAACAAAGTGCAAAAATACCCGTTGATCCTGACTAAAAAGATTTTGTTGGTATCTAACTTCCTGTGCTGGACCAGATACCTCCAAGCACATCCCATTTATGTTATAGAGAGGGGTGTGAGCGTTGTCATCCTAGGACAGGAAGTACTTACCTCGCAGGATACATACATTTTTCTTCCTGGTGGTAGATACACTTTGTAATAATAATTATTTTTTTAAAGTGGAAATTCACCCAAAAGGGGAGGTTCCACTCTTCGTCTTCCTACTCTCCCCCCATCCGCCTTTAAATTTGGCACATTACATTTTCCTGGGGGTGAGCGGGTAACTGATTTTGACAGATACCTGCTTCCCCACTTCCGGTCAGATTGCCAAGTTATTCTGAGCGCAAGTTCAACCCCCTCGTCTTCCCTCGAAGCCTTCTGGAACACATCACAGGTCCCAGAAGATTTCGGGACCAGTCATAAAGCATGGCTCGCGCATATGCAGTTCGAGTAAAGATGCCGGCGCCTGCACCCGAGGCTGATTGAAGAATCAGCTTGGGTAAGGACATCTCTGGATCCAGGGGCAGGTAAGTTTTGTTATAATAAAAAGCAGCAGCTACAGTATTTGTAGTTCTTGACTTAATTTTTTGGGGGGAGACTGGAGCTTTTCTTTGAACACTTGAATACTGGGCACTTTTACCCTCACAAATAGCAACACAATTGTGTACAATGAATGGCATGATGGGAAGCCATTCATTGTTTACAATTGTCATGTGATCGGTTGTGATTGGTCACAGCAATCATGTGGTACTGGCAGCGGGCCGGTACACTGATTAGTCATCAGCCTGTTCTTGGGAGGATGTCATATGATGTCATCCCAGAACTATAGAATTCCTGTCCGAAAGTCATTTCATAATGCCCGGACAGGAAGCAGTTAAAGTGGTTGTAGAGGCAGAAGGCTTTTTATCTTAATGTATTCTAATATTAAGATAAAAAACCTTCTGTGTGTGGCAGCCCCCCTAATACTTACATGAGCCCCATCTAGATCCAGCAGTGTTGAGCGAGAGACTCGGCTGTCCAGGCCTGTACGCCTCACTGGCTGTCAATCAAAGTCAATGAGCCAATGAGTAGAGAGGGGGGACAGAGGCGGACCACGATTCCGTGTCTGAATAAACACAGGGAGCTGTGGCTTGGCTCTGGTGCCCCATAGCAAGCTGCTTGCTGTGGGGGCACTCAACAGGAGGAAGGGGCCTGGAGAGGGACCAGAGAAGAGGAGGATCTGGGCTGCTCTGTGCAAAACCACTTCACAGGGCAGGTAAGCATAACATGTTTGCTATCTTTAACAAAACAAACAAGACTTTAGTTCATCTTTAACCACTTGCCCACTGGGCACTTAAACCCCCTTCCTAACCAGGCCAATTTTCAGCTTTCAGCGCTCTCACACTTTAAATGACAATTACATGTACCTCATCCGTGCCACATCAGTGCTCATCAGTGCCATATTAATGGATCGGCGGATCGATCCCGGCTGAGCAGAGAACGGTCCGCACCAGACAGCGGACCGTGTGAAAGTAACCTTAACTTTTAAATGTCTACTTTCCAAAAAAGGGGTCATTTGGGGGGTATTTGCACTTTCCTGGCTTGTTAGTGCTAGGCTGGCCATACATGGGTCGAATTTCATAAGAATATTGTTTCGAAAATCAGAAATTTGTGTGTTTTGTGATTTGATGGTGCCACCATTGATTTCGAAATTCGACCAACCAAGCCTTCAATTTCACCTATTGCTACAGAAAAGAATTTACGTGGCTGGGAATCTTCTTCTTTTATTTCCGGGAATTTTCTTTTCTTGCACTCATGCGCATTTCTTTTTCAATTATGTTTCTCTCAGGTTTCTCCAATCGTTGATTAGAAAATTAAGTTTTTCAAAAAATTTCCAACATGTCAAATCACTCAAATTCGATGACTGCTCGAAAATCAGCCCACTAATGGTGCGAAATTCGAACGAAAATTCTTGGATTGAATTTTCGAAAGAAAATTATTTCGAAATTCAGCCCATGTATTGTCAGCCTAAGGAGAGGAAAGAGCTGAACTGGACATGATGCCAATTTGTTGAGTGATCACCTCGATCAGTGATGCGCTGTCATGAACACCCATAGCTGCGCCCCCAGGCGGTGCGCGAGAAGTGCGAGCATGGGGGGGTCGTCAATAGACACCCTCCCAGAACTAGGCGGCCATGCTGTAGCCGTCATTCATCTATAGCAAGTGGTTTATGCCATAAAATCACTCCTGCTGACCATAGATGATTTTTTTTTTTTTTTTTTTCATTCAGCCAGTGGATCGAATAAAAAACAAAAGGAACAGATTTCTCTATCCACACAAACGAGGTAGATGGAGGAATCCGCCCTAAACAGTTCACCCAGCGCCCCCCACCCTACCTCTCTACTGGGCCATTGTATTCTGGCAGTGGGACTCTGCGTCAACTAAAGTTTTCCAACTTGTTCATTCAAAAAAAAATTGCTCAGGGGCAGTCACATACTGATTGAAACATAGGTGGTCTCTGCTGAACCGGTTGAATTTCAATCCATCTATGCCCAGCTTTACAATCTTTGCTGCTCATTGACGTAATAGTTTGTTTCCTGCACATGACCTAGTCTCCTGAGCTCTGGCCCCAATATCTACTTTAAGGCTGGCTCCTTTCCAATGCAGGGTGCCATGAAGCCAATCTTCAGTTGAGCCTTCAGCATAGGCCGAGTTCTGAGATTGGAAATAATTATTGAACGACATTGCATGTATGCGCTAAGCACAGTGGGACGAAAAGAAATTATGTTTTTAGTGTGCACTTTTTGACCGGAAGTTCAAGGAAGTGGCACACCGGAACCTAGACGATGCCAGTGAATAATGGTAAAAAAGTTTGTTTTTACAATGTACGTATCATTTAGCATGCTGTCCTCTCCTAAATACTACTGATGTGTTGGTGGTAAAAATAGAGGCATTAATACTACTTTAAAGTAAACTAAATGGGCCCTCTATCTTGTGAACATGGCACTCTTGCAGTGCTTCCTGGATATCATTAGCTGTTCATTAATTTTCTTTTTTTATTATTGCCTGTAGCTCCTTTTTTAGGATACCTAACAAAGAAGAATGCAGTTTCTTTTGTGATGATTAGCCATCTATGACAAAAATCGTTAATTATTAGTGTCATTTACTGCAAAGTATGGTTTACAGGTTTGTGTAAACAGCTTTAGGATTTTGTTGCTTTAGGGCCGGTTTCACACATATGCGATGCGGGAACCCTGCAAATCCACTGCGGGATCCGGCACCGCAATCAACTTGCGGGCAGTTCACACTGCCATATTCGAATCACTGGTAGTGTCAATGCAAAGTTAAAGACACCTCCAGATCAGTTTGCATATCGCAGTGCGAACTGTCCGGGCATGAATCAGATTGCATAGGTGTGAACACCTATGCATTCTGATTCTGGTGCGGACCAAAAAAGGGTCCTGTGTGACTATGGTCCGAATGCGATGCAAATTCCGCCATACAATCTGTATGGCGGAATTTGCAACGCACAGACATTGCATGTGATTTGCAAAGCAGTGCGCTCCGAATCACATGCAATGTCTGACATCGCATATGTGTGAACCAGGACTTCATGTGATTTGATTTTTGCTGGCTGGAATCGCTTCCAGCGAAAAGATAAAAATCTTAAAGCCTGAAATCGTAGCATGTATGATCTGCGCCATTAAGGCAATGAAAGATATTCTGTTGGCATAGGTTTCTGGTTTCTGTTCTTACACAAATAATGGAATGTGTATTTTTCTATCCGGTTTCATGAATTTCAATTTTTATTGTGAATGTTGCAATCTTCCTGTGCCTTACAGAATATTATCCCCTTCTTCTCTCTCCATGTCTGTACAATAACTCATCCAATTGTGACAGTGCGAGGTCCTGCCACTGTGGAAATGGAGGAGAGAATGGCACAAGATCTGCATTAAGGCTTAATGCGAAGTTCCAGACTATCGTTTCTGAGCAGAGAAAGCTGTGTTTTTTGGCTTTCTCTAGATTCTGTATATCTGGATCAGGGCCTGGAGCTTGAAGGTTCCAAAGTGTTGTGGTTGGGGTGGAACCTTCAATCCTGTGTCTGGATTTTATTGGATGCTTGCGGTCTGAGTGCACAGGTGTGAAGGGTCATTATATATTTAACTCTGAGTATAGCTCAGCACTCCCAGTTTGGAGACAGCTCCCATATTGGAGACAGGAGGTCTCAACCAGGGTTCAGAGGTGCCCTAGACAGGAGATGGGAAGTCTTGTCCCAGGAGTCATGTTGTCTCCTATCGGGGTGTCAGGAGAATCCCTATTTAAAGGCCTGGAGTGGGCCGTGCAGCAGGGGGCTGCAACTAAAGACTTAGGGAGCCAAGAGAACAATACAGTCAAAGGGACTGGTAAGAAGTAGCGGTGCTGCTGATAGCTTACATTTTTTTGGACTATTCATGTTTTTTTTACATTAGGGTCCCTATCATAGCTGCCCTTACACCAAGGTCCCCATCAGAGCTCCCTTACATCAGGGTCCCTGTCAAAGAACCTTACATCATGATCACTATCAAAGCCCCCTCTTAGATCAGTGCCCCCATCAAAGCCCCCTTATATGAGGGTCCTCCCCAGAATCCTTCCCTACATTAGGATTCCCATCAGAGTCCCCATAAGAGAACCCTTACATCAGGGTCCCTATAAAAGCCCCCCTTACATTAGAGTCCACCCAAGAAGTCTGTCCTCACATCAGGGTCCTCACCAAAGCCTCATATATATCTTAGTCCCAATCAAATCATACATTGTTAACAGCCTAGTTGTAGTCAATGTAGCAGTAGGGCTGGTGTCAGGAGGCAGTGCAGGTATGGATAGAGAAAGTTCCATCATTCTGCTGGTTTGTCATCCGTTGCCAGGACGCCAGTGGTTTTAGCCAACTCTCTTTGAGGGAGACAGTGCAGCAGGGTGAGCTTGACCCAAACTGTGGGCTGGGTGCAATCCTATAGCTGGTTGGATTTGGCCCAGAGGCTGTAGTCAGTGATGTTCCTTAGGCATTTCACTCCCTTAGTGTTCCTTCCTGCTGGTATAGCTGAGGATTGCCCACCGACTTCATCGGGACAAAAGGTAGCAAGCATAAACACATTACAAAGCAGGTTGCTGGAGAAGTGTCAAAACAGGCAGTAATGCTAAGCATTCTTTACTTCTTTTTAAAAACACAGATGATCAAACACTTCATAGGAAATCACCATATTTAATCATATTTACTATTAGAAGACAGCTTGTCTGCAGATTATTTTTAGTTTTCATTTTATCATTTATTTTTTGCACCTGACTGCTTTGCAAGCTAATGCATATGTATTTTCCAATATAGTTACCTTCCAAATAAATCTGAGTTTGTTAAAATGTAGACCAGTGTGTTTCATGGTTCCAGTTTGGCCCTTTCTCTGGGTCTACTACTGCAGCTTTTATTATGAAGGGGACGTTCGATCTGGTGCGGCTGGTCACTGACGTTCTTGACAGCTGCTGTCCTAAGGACCGATCTTCCATCCTGCTTTACAGTTGCTGGCTTTGATGGCTTGGCTTTTGAACAACAGGTGCTGAAGGATAGGGGTTTATCTGAGTCAGTGATTCCTACTCTGTTGAAAACTAGGAAATCTACCTCTAGGAAGATCTACCATCATATGTGGAAGACGTACATTGCGTGGTGTGAGTCTCTTGGGGTTCTTCCTCGCTCCTTCTCGGTGGCTCGGATTTTGAACTTCCTTCAACCCGGGGGTTGAACAGAAATTGGCCTTGAATACCATTAAGGGCCAGGTGTCAGCTTTGGCGGTCTTCTTCCAACGACCTTTGGCCACACACTCCCTGGTGCGTACCTTTCTTCAGGGTGTCCGACAGTTGGTTCCTCCAGTGCGGGCTCCATTCCCACCTTGGGATCCTAATTTGGTGCTTTCAGCCGTACAACTGGTTGGATTTGGCCCAGAGGCTGTAGCCAGTGATGTTCCTTTGGCAGTTCACTCCTCGCTGATTGGCTCCCCCTCTGGCTATTGCACGAAGCGACATAAAGGTACGTTTTATGGTGCAATAGAGTCAACCTGCCACATATGTATATGTACTGCTGGTGGTCGGCAAGTGGTTAATAAAAGAAGCGTTTCCATAAATTAAACTATTGTCAGACATGCCAGGGGCCACAGTTGAGTTTCCCTATATTTACCAAGTTGGTTACCACTACCATTGGTTTCGTGGACCAACATGTGTATGTACAGGCAAAAGTACAGGCAAAAGTTTTAGTTTTAAACAATTCAGCCAAGCGCTAACTCCGAAGGGGAAGACCGGCGTGCTGCTCTTCTCAGGCGGGGAACTACATAAGAGAAAGAAAAGGAAGCGCAACACCTAGTGCATTACCCGTGGTCACCGTATAAAATGTTTTATCAAAATGCCGAATGCATACTCACAGACGAGAAGAATATAAAATCGCATTAAAAGATTCCACCACAGATGAAATGGAACACGTCCTTGTAGATGAGACTGCTAACGCGTTTCGGGAGTCAAGCTCCCTTCATCACACTGAGCTCGTGCACTCAACTTCTTTGGTCGACCATGGCGAGGCCTGTTCTGAGTGGAACCTGTCCTGTTAAATCGCTGTATTTTCTTGGCCACCATGCTGCAGATCAGTTTCAGGGTCTTGGCAATCTTCTTATAGCCTAGGCCATCTTTATGTAGAGCAACAGATCCTCAGAGAGTTCTTTGCCATGAGGTGCCATGTTGAACTTCCAGTGACCAGTATGAGAGAGTGAGAGCGATAATGCCACATTTAACACACCTGCTCCCTATTCACACCTGAGACCTTGTAAAATGAATGAGTCACATGACACCGGGAAAATGGCTAATAGGGCCCAATTTGGACATTTTCACTTATTGCTGTACTCACTTTTGTTGTCAGTGGTTTAGACATTAATGGCTATGTGTTGAGTTATTTTGAGGGGACAGCAAATTTACACTGTTATACAAGCTGTATGTACACTCACTACTTTACATTGTGTCATTTCTTCAGTGTTGTCACATGAAAAGATATAAAATATTTACAAAAATGCGAGGGGTGTACTCACTTTTGTGAGATACTGTATGTAAATCTGTTGGCAATCTAACTGGTTTTACGGGAAGGTAAACTGACAATGTATGCAACTGATTACACAAAAGGGGAACTCACAGGTAATATAAACCGTTGTGCACAGACAGGCATTCTGTACTTGTAGCAGGCTCTTGGAAACACAGCAGGGGCCATCTGGCTTAGATACCGGCTTGATTAAGTATACAAAGTCCGGTTTAACAGCTCAGCTGCTATCACAGTTGTCAAAGAGCTGCACTTAGATGTTTCATATTATGCAGCAGTATTACGGTTATCTGCTGTCCATGTAGAGAGGGTTGTTTTTTTTGCCATGGTTCGATATTTCCATTGTTTTCATTGGAATCAATTGGAAGTGGATGTTTCACAATTTAGTGTTTCAGTAACTGTAACTTTAGCTCGTATTGCGTTGTTAGCTATTCAAGCCGGACAAACATGAAAAATTCAAGACAGCAGCTAAAGTGCTTGCTGTTGTTCATGTTGGCATAGTAATAGCTAAAGACCAATACCAGGCATCGCGCCCAATTAAAGTACTGTACATGGACTTCACTTGGGCCATTGGATGGCTTTGCAGTCCTAGGTACTGTGTTGAGTAACTGTTGTATTGAATGTTTCTTTGTCTGCAATAGATTAAAATTTCTTAGAGATGGCTTTCATTACTGGTTAGAGATCAATTTCCGTGCAAAAAGGTTGTCAGATTTCCCAGTTTTATAAAGGAATTTCAGGTTTGACCCTTTGTGGGTTAGATTTTTACAGTGACAGTCATTATGATTATATATCAAGGGTTGACCAGATTCATGTAGGTTTTGGAAGCCAGGTAGAAAAGTCTACTTGCAAGCAAAAACCAAAAACAATTGCCTTGTTACTGATGGAGAGTTGGGATGTGCTTAGGCATGCTTGGATCTTAGTCCAAACCCACAATTGAACCCGCTAGGAGGCTGTCGCCTATACTAGGCCAGTCATCTGTAGTGGGGCTTACCCGCCGCATCTATGCAAGGGTTGTGTATACATGTGTCTACAGGGCTAGGGAATGTCTATGCTGCAGATTAGTGGCCCAGAACAGTGACCGCTTCTTGGCGGGCTCAATCATGTGTGTTTATGACTAGGATCCAAATACATCTGAGCTTATTCTTTATGGTGGGCTCAAAAAAAGGTGGGCTATTATTTTTGGGGGGAATTGGCTACCTAACTTTTCCAGTCCTTTTTTTTTTTTTCTGGTGTTTTTGGTCACTATGACAAGTTCAGGTATTTCCGTTTCCTTCTAAGCGATTTTCAACACTCATAGCATTGTCTGCAGGGTGGTGCATTGCCATTAATTTTGAATGGTAACCTAATGCACAAACGCAATGCACTTCAGTATGCAGTACATGCATTGTAACGCACCACAGCACAAAGATATGAAGTGCCTTATTTTTGGGTTCAATACCGCTTTAAAGCATTTTAATCACCTTAATTTATGTTCATACTTTTCATAGCGGAACTTGCATCATCATGGTTGTAAACATGGCTGTTAGCCAGTGACGTACGGTATGTTTGTCTAAGTATGAAATTATTTCCAAGAATATGTATTTATTTACAGTACTTGGTCTTATTGAATTTGGGAAAAACTGCATGTTGACGTTCTGCCAAGATTTCATTTTAAGCTTATTCCTGTTCACAAAAATGTGAACATAACCATTACTTTTAACCCCCTAAGCCATTCACTACCCTTGCTTTTGATAAAACCATATAGACATTTTAGTTGGTTACATTCATTGATGCTCTTTTGAGTCCTCAGCTACACCTTCGGTAATGACCTTC
The DNA here is from genome assembly GCF_965119305.1 of Pelophylax lessonae. Taxonomy (NCBI): domain Eukaryota; kingdom Metazoa; phylum Chordata; class Amphibia; order Anura; family Ranidae; genus Pelophylax; species Pelophylax lessonae. Next base: position 199,050,466 of record NC_138769.1, read on the forward strand.
ACTTTCTTCCTGTTACATTTCTTTGAACCCAAGAACAAAAACTTGCCAGTACTTAGTTGTGGTAGCTGCATTCATTTTTATACCAAGCTTTTTTCCTTTGATGTTCATTTAGTACAGTGGTCTCCAAACTGTGGCCCGGGGGGGCCAGATGCGGCCATTTGCTTGCCTTTATCTGGCCCTTGGACACCAACAATAGGACACCATTTCTTCTACTGACACCAGTGATGGGGCACTATTCCTTCCCCTGATATCAATGATTGGCACTATTTCTCCTTCTAATACAAGACACTGACACTAACCATTTAGCACCATTCCCATTCCTCCCATTGACACCAATGATAGGGCACTATTCCTTTCCTTCATACCAACAATTGGCACTATTTTTCCCATGAATACCAATGATGAGGAAGTGTATACTTTCATTGATGCCAAAGCATTTTCTACTCACACTGGCCATAATTCCAGCCCCAAGTGAGGCTAAAGGGCAATAAACTGGCCCTTTGTTTAAAAACTTTGGAGACCCCTGATCTAGTAGTTCTGCCAGTAACACACATCCTGTCCTATAGTTGCAGGGAGGGGTTTTGTGCCTTGCAACAGTGGGGTCCTTGGTTTGAATTCCAACCAGGCACTACTTACATGGAGTTTGCATGTTCTCCCTGTGCCTATGTGGGTTTCCTCCCACAATCTAAAGACATGGTGGTTGGTTACTGAGCTTCTGCCTAAATTGGCCCTAGTGTGTGTATGCATGGAAGGTAGAGAATTTAGATTGCAAGCTCCTTGAGGGCAGGGACTGATGTGAATGTGTATGTTCAGCATTGTTGGCGATATATATATTTATATATGCAGAACAATCAGTTGCAAAAATGTCGGGATCAACAAGTACTTTTGTGCCAATTAAACAGATATAAGAAATGCTTTCAGTAGTATATTTAACCTCTTGCTTACCATGTAATGCAATGAATGCAGCAGCAGGAAAAGTGGGCCTTAATGCATAGCCTCTGTATATATGTAGCCAGGGAGGTCTAAGGTTGTATGCTCAATGTGGCCCAGCAGTGGGTCTCAGTTAAGGCTTCTGATTGGGTGCCATTGAAAGGGACTCCCGATCATGTGACCGCTGTGAGAGTCAATCACAGCGATCACGTGTTTAGGAACCCGCTCTCCCTCCCTGCATCAAAGCCCACTTAAAGGGCTTTGGAGAAGCGGTTAACAAACCTTAGTTGACCAAATAGGAGAAGTTCAATGTTAGGGTTTACATACCCTTTAAGATCACTTGAAACTGAATGTCTACAGCTGTCTCCCACCCGTTGTTGTATACATTCCTGTTCTCGATTGACTAAGGCTTGGTCTCCATTCTCTGCAATGCCTGTCACAGATATGGCAGAATAGAGAACTGATCGCTTCCAAATAACAAAGGGGCTTGAGCCCCTTTTGTTAGTAGCAGCATCTACTCCATGTTCTATGTTTAGAAGAGTGGTGAAAGCTTGTGCTTGCACCACTCTTTTAATTCTCCTTATTGTCTCTCAAGAGTTTCAGTCTGCAACTGCTGTCATTTTCTGTAAAAGTGGATGATGTATGGCAACCTGGAGGCATTTTGTATGCTATTGATGCACAGATCTTCCCCAGAGTTGTAATTTCCTGATTGGCTTACTGATTTTCCCTGAAGTTTGCACTTAGATAAATAATAAACTGTAGGTACTCCCTGAAAAAAAGAATTTCAGTTATAGTGAAAGTTTGGTGAAGGAGTTAAATACTTAGAAAGAGATGCAGACCTTGCAGCTTTCTCTTTAGAACATTAAGAAAGCCCTTGCTGATATTAATGAACCAGACCCTCCCATTCAGAATCGGCCTGCAATAGGTCTAGTGAAACTGACTATTTCTTTAGAACATGGGTCTCCAAACTTTCTAAACAAAGGGCCGGTTTACTGCCCTTCAGACTTTAGGGGGGTCTGAGTGGCCAATGAAAGTAGAAAATGCCCCAGTGGCAGTAGGAGTAAATAAAATTACATAGTGCTCGTTGCCAGTAGAAGAAGCAATAGTCACCCATCATTGGTATTAGTGGGAGAAATTATGCCCTGTTGCTGGGAGTCAGTGGGAGGAATAGTGTCCCATCATTGGTGTCAGTGTAAGGAAAAATGCCCCATTGTTGGTGTCAGTGAGTAACGGTTCCCCACTCCTGGTGTCAGTGAAAGGAATGGTGTCCCCACTCCTGGTTTCAGTGGAAGGAATGGTGTCCCCTTTTTGGTGTTAGTGGAAATAATATTGCCCCGAGGGCTAAATAAAGACAAGCAAAGGACCACATTCAGCCCACGGGCTGCACTTTGGAGACCACTGCTTTAAAGCAACAAAAGTTAGGAATCTGCTAAAAAGCTTGTTTAAAATTCATGCAATATACAATGATCACCCAGTTGGGATTGTTTTTTTTTTTTTTTTTCTCAACAAAAGAGTGTAATCTGTTGATGTGTAGTAGTTTTAGACCCCGTTCACACAGGGGCGACGCTACTTGCTGGGGCGACCTGTGAAGTCGCGGTGCACCCTCGGCGCGACATGCACAGACTTCATATCATTGAAGTCAATGCAGGTCGCCCCAAAGCAGTACAGGACCCTTTTTTCTAAGTCGGAGGGACTTGTGTCGCTCCTATTAGAATGGGTCCTGTGCTAATCAATGGCAGGCGACCCACCGCGACTTGTCAAGCGACCAAGTCGCCTGACAAGTCGAGCTAGTGTGAATGGGGACTTACTTTCATGCTCTTGCCAGCATTACATACATACCCTTTCTTTTCTTCCCCTGCTGTTTCAGCATACAAATCTAAAACAGCCCAGTGTAAGCTCAGTGTCTCTCCAATCAGAGCTTACACAGGGCTAAAGTTTCTTCCTGCCCCCCATTTGAAAGTGAGTTGCATACTCCTCCTGACTTTGTGTTTTGTTCGCTTCTAGGTGGGCACATGCAGAAAATAAATACCCTCCTTCCCAAATGGGTACATGCAGTTAGGGAGTGGCAATAAATCAAAAAAGAAATTGTTTAAAAATGTATTTATTTTTTTAAAAAAAAAACATGTTACACTAAATTGCACAGAGCGATCCTAAAACTATTCTTCTGGGGTCCTTTACTGGTGCTCTAGGCTCCTCCTCTTCTCTGTGTTTCCCTACAGGAAGCCACTTCCTCTGGCTTGCTCCCGAGCCATGCTGTGTGTGTCCGTTGCCACACACAGCGCTGCTTGACCCCTGCTTCGCTCCCTCAAGGGATTTGATTGACAGCAACAGGAACCAATTGCTCCTGCTGCCTCAGCAAAGCCTGTGAGAACTGGGAGAGGGAGAGAGCTGCTACAGATGGGCATAACACTGTAATGAGTAAGGACTTGAGTAAGTATTTTAGGGGGCGAGGCGAGGGGGGCGATATTATTACTAGGACATTTTTTTACCTTAATACAGGGAATGTAATATTCCTTAATGCAGGCCATGTATTAAGGTAAAAAATGTGTAGCCTTTAGAAATATATAAGGTGGCCTCTATCCCCAGACACTTAAAGTGAAATTTCATGCAAAACCTAACTACTCTTAAAAAATCTCCCTTTTCCCTCCTAACCCCTATTCTGACTAACTTGTGTGGCAAAGATCTGCATACTGCCTGTTTTTAAGCCACTGGTCAGCTCATGTGATCTCCCTGTGCCAACCAGTGCCAGCTACAGGGGAGAGGAAAGAGCGCTCAACAATGGCTGGTAATGCCGGAGTGGTGAAGTAACCCCTAGGCTTACTGGGGCACATACTTTGTTGCTCCTTCATCTCCACTGCAGCTGCTGCTGGCTGACCGTGGGGAGCCAGATCACGTGACCAGGCCAGAGCGGACTCAATATGGATAAGTATACTGATCTTTCTTACACAGGTTAGTCGGAATAGGTGTTAGGTGGCGGGAGGAAGAATTTTTAAGAGTAGTTAGGTTTTGACAGGAATTATAATCTAACCTGAAAACGCACAGTAACTAAACCTTAATATTGCGATGCGTGATTATAAATCTGTCATCATTCTGCTAATTTTTGATTACTGAGATGTCATAGTGCCTGCCACCTTGCATCAATATGGCCTTGGAATACCAAGGGGCTTTTGTGCTTACACAGTGCAGTAATTGCTATCAAGACTGCTGGTATTTTATTTGGTAAAGATTCCAGTGATGTCATAGTGTTCCTTTTACCCTTTTTGATTCTTTGACTTCTATGCTGACATGATTCTGTGATTGTTATCAGGGCTGCTGGTCTTTGATTTGGTAGACTTTGGTAGACCACACAGAAAGTTGTCCGCAAAAAACAATCACATCTGTGTGGTCCTTGTCTTTCCATGAAGGATATTAATTTAAGTGAAATCAGTTCTTTGTGTTCTACTAAGAAAAAAAAAATGCTCTAACGAGTTTTTCATGTTGAGGGCTGATTAAATAGCTGCATTCCTGGAAGTTAGCTTAGTCATGAAATAGGATGAAATTAATAGAGTAGCTTGTGTCAGAAACCCAATACACATGGCTCATACAGCCAGTCACTTAAGGCAACCCTGTAGTGAGCATAAGGAAATCAAAGTAATGGCGAAGCTGCATAGCAGGGACTGATCCCCGTCTGTCTTGGTGAAAAGGTATGGTATATGTGGGTGCACTTCCTCATGCCTCCCACAATGCACTGCTCCATGCTTAGGTGGCCAGTTGCAAACTTCTGACACTGTCATGTAAGAGGCTTGCCAAGTTCTATGCAATGAATGCCACATGAAAGTCTGTATCTGCACAGGTATAAAGAAAAATGAAGGCATAAGGGGTTAAAGTGCATCTTAAGTCGAGGCATTTTATACCCTAATGCATTCCCTGCATTAAGGTAAAAAAATGTCCCAGTAGTTGTATGGATCCCCCCGCCCATGCCATAAATGCTTAAATCCTTTCTCGGTCCATTACTGTGCCCATATGCCTCGGCTCTCTCCCTCCTCTTCTACTTACAGGACACAGAGGCAGCACCAGGACTGGTAAGCTGCGCAAGCAAAAGGCTATGGATTTTGCACTCTGTACTTCACCATTGTCCTATGCACATTGAATAGGCACTTGGTTATCTCTTCTCCCCCATGCCATTAATACCTGAATCTTTTCTCCATCCAATGCTATGCCCATCTGCATCCGTTCTCTCCCTCTTCTTCTTACAGGACACAGGCAGCACCAGGACTGGTAAGCTTTCAAAGCAAAAGGCTATAGGTTATTGCACTCTGTACTTAACTACTGTCCATTGCACATTGAATAGGCACTTGGTTATCTCTCCCCCCATGCCATAAATCCTTGAATATTTCTCCATCCAGTGCTGTGCCCATATGCGGTGGCTCTCTCCCCTCTTCTTCTCATAGAACAGAGAGGCAGCACCAGGACTGGTAAGCTATGCAAGCTAAAGGCAATATGCGTGCTATGGGTTATTGCACTCTATACTTCACCATTGTCCTTTGAACATTGAATAGGCATTTGGTTATCTCTCATGAAAGGGCTAATTATTTGGTAAAATATTTGCACAAGTAGAAGAACAAGACTGACCGATTAAACTGATTAATGTGAGAAAGGCCCATTGGTGCTTGTGAAACTGACCATTGAGTACACAAGGTCAATCGCCGCCTCCTTGAGATCATGCCTTTATCTTCCCCCAGAATTCTGCTGTCAGAGTCCTTGAGTTGTGATCATCCATTCACATTGCCAAGGCTTAGGTCTTAGACTAATGTCAAATGATATGTGTGAACTTGTGTAGGATTAGGCATGAGAACTGGTAAAACAGGCTTGCAGAATGTGGTAGAATGTATGTATATTCACTGATTTATACATAGGAATAATATCAAACCATACAAATGCAATTTGTTCAAATAGCCAGAATTTAGATTTTAAGGAGTAACGTCACTCCCTTTCTCCCTTTTTTTTTTTTTGTTACTTCTTTCTTCCTCTCCTACCTGTTGTACAGGGTTGTCCTCAATTCATATTTTTCCTGCATTTCCCCTTTGAGTCATCCACTCCTCAATTTTTGAGCTCCTGCATTTCCCCTTCGAGTCATCCACCCCTCAATTCATATACTCCCCAGCTAATCCAGCATATGTTCAGGTGCGGCAGCCTGGGTCCCACGCTGCCATCTTCCCCACTGATGTCACTGGGAGTCTAGCTGTCTTTTCCAGGTTAATGCAGCAAGCCCTCAATAACACGCTGACAGGAGCCTGCAGGACACCTAGGTGAGAATAGTCCCAGGAGGACAGGATGTATTAAAGAAAATTTTGAAAAAAACAGCCTTTTCCTATTGCTGAGGATGGGGAGATTGTAGGGAGTAAAGGTCTACTTAAAAGAGGAATTTAGGGTCCTTTCACACGGCCGCTCCGTGTGTCCGCAAATCATCCCATCCGTTTGCGGATGATTTGCGGACATAATGTAAGTGAATGGCACTGCGGATGTCAGCGGAATACCATCCGCTGACATCCGATTTTCCTCCTTTCAGTTCTGTTCCGTTTTTACGAATGGAACAGAACCCCATTTTTTCTTCCGTGTAAAAAACGGAAAGGAAGGAAAATCGAATGTCAGCGGTGTCATCCGCTGACATCCGCAGTGCCATATACTTACATTATGTCCGCATATCATCCGCAAACGGATAGGATGATATGCGGGCACACGGAGCGGATGACAGAAATGTCATCCGCTCTGTGGAAAAAAAAAAAAAAGTCCCGCAGCGGACCTTTCACACGGAGCGGCCGTGTGAAAGGACCCTTAATTTTGATTGTTACAGTAGATTACAGCAGTTGCAGACTGAAACCCCTGAGAGAGTCTTGAGTAGAGAGACAATAAGGAGAAGTAAAAAAGAGTAGTGCAAGCAAAAGCTTGCACCACTCTTCTAAACAGAAAAAATGGAGTAAATGCTGCTGCTAATTAACAAAAGGGGCACAAGTTGTTAAAGTGGTAATATACTCAGTTTTACTACTTGTACCTACAGGTAAGCCAATAATAAGGCTTACCTGTAGGTACAGTGAATATTTCCTAAACTTGCCCAGTTTAGGAGATATTCAGAGTGCATGCAGCCGATGGCGTAATCGGCCCATGTGCGCTGAAGGTCCGGATTACCATGCCGGAGCTTCAGAGCCAGTCCCGTAAACAGCAGCTCCCGCGTGCTTGCCACTCACAGGGCCGGAGCCCAGGAAGCTGGAAGAAACATTGTGAAAGATGTCAGCTGTCTCAGCAGTGTGCGGGCCCCGCTGGAGGGCTTTGTTCTAAGGTAAGTATTTCATGATGAGCTAGTATGCGATGCATACTAGCTCATTATGCCTTCGTCTTACAGGTTTTTTTTTTCTCGGGGTGTACAACCTCTTTACCATAGGTCTTCACAAAGGCCTGGTTCACACCTACGTAGTTTGCTTTTGATCTATTTCTGTAGTGCTTTTTTGTGGTGCGTTTTGGCTTTTTTGCACACACGTTTTTGCTTTTTTTTTTTTTTTTAGTTTAGTAAGCATTTTGCGTTTTGGCCAATTTTTTTTTTGGACAAATTAAAATGCAAAACGCGGCAAAAATGCACTACGTGCTTTTCTGAGGCTGCTCCATTGAAGTCCGTTGAACCAAAAATGCACTGTTTTGTGTTTAAAAAAAGTCATTGACCCTTTCCAAAAATGCAGCGGCTGAATAAAGCATACATGTAAACATGTCCCATAAGAAAGCATGTTAAATGGTCTATGGTGCTTTTCTGCAAAAATCACTAAAAAACGCATAGGTGTGAACTGGTCCTAATTTACCTTAGATTGTAAGCCCCTCGAGGGCTGGGACTGATGTGAATGTACAATATATATGCGAAGCGCTCGACAACGCTAATATAATTACCTGTAATAGAAATAAAATATACAGAAGGACGGCATTAAATTTATACACGCTGTTTAATTTACTTTGTCCCTTCTATTTCTATATGTGGATGATGGCACTGTAAATATTTTAATAAAAAAAAAATTCAAGTACCTTTTCCTCATTGATGTACAGCTGTCACATGACCCAGATCTTTCCCAGCCTGTCTGCAGGGAAAATATAAGCAGGAGGAGCTGCTGGTCACATGTTAGAAATAATAAAAAAAACAGCCTTTGGGATACAGAATAAAAGTAAAAAAAAATATATATAAACTGTTTTAAATTGGCATTTATTTATATATATATATATATATATATATGTGTGTGTGTGTATATGTATTTGAAATCATGTCTTTATTATTTTGTGGAAATAAGATGGCGTGGACGGATTTCCGCCAGTCACAGTCTGTGTCACGCCTCTCAAGCCTGTGTTTTAGAATAAGAGGGAGGTGAAGCCACCATTAATACTAAATGTAATAACCCACCCCATTGTGTTTAGCTGGTTAGTGGACATGGAGGAGGAGGAAGGGAGTGGGCTGTAATTTACCACTGTGTATATGCCCACGTGTGAGTCTCTAGTCACATAGGCTGCTCAGATGTGATAGAGAGGGAATGCTCAGCATAGAAACTCACTGAAAACTGAGCATGTGCAGAGCTGCCAACACTGCTCTGCAAAATGCCCAGCAGAATTGGGGACATGAACTGGAGGTGAAGCTAGAGAGCAGCAGGATCAACCAGTTTTTTTGCAGAATACAGAAAATGAATCTCCTAGTGACTGAGTGAGTATGAACAGCATGTAATACAGCATTTATTAATAGTTTAACACTTTAATATTCTTGCTTTTGCCTGTTATTCAAGTGTCAATGGTGCTTGATATTTGGTAATAAAGATTGCCTTTTAAACATTATAAAAAATTAAAAAAAATCACAATGCATGTTTAGTTTGACGTTTCCCAGTTGATAATTGTTTCTTTTAGAGTGCTAGGTGCAGTACAATAATTACAGGTGTCCGTTGCCTATAATCTCCATGATCCTGATGTATTAAGATTCTGGATTCCTGGAAGTGAAGTAAAGGGGATTTCCCCTTGTGAGAACCTACATCAGTGTAATTACGCAGCACACAGCAATCTCACCTACTACATTATCATAAAACCGTGTTCCTTTCTGTAGGTTATTCAACAAGAAGAATTTACATTTTTTTTTTTTACCTGGACTATGCACAGTTTGGTGGATGAAAGGGGGTGGGGATTCTCAGCTGCTAGTGTATATGCTCCGATTGTGGAATCTGCTTTTAGGCAAAGTACTGGTTTGCCTTAACCATTATTTTACAATGACATTTTTTATTTTTTGCACACATATTAAAATTGCATTTTTTTTTCTTTTGCTAGAAAATTACATTAAACCCCCAAACAATCATATATTTCCTGTGTGCTCAGGCAACTGTTTTAGGTCTGCCGAGGTTAGTCCCTGCGCGAGCGTTACTATCTTTGTGTGTACCTTGAAATTTCACAATAAGAGTCGGTTCACACTGGGGCGACACAACTCCTTACTACTTCGAGGGCGACTTGTGCATTACAATGCACCACGACTTCGGATCGACTTGCAGGGACTTCACATAATGGAAGTCTATGCAAGTCGCTCCGAGGTCGCCCCGAAGTAGTACAGGACCCTTTTTCTAAGTCGGAGCGACTTGTGTCGCTCCTATTAGAACGGGTCCTGTAGCGGTCAATGGACCGCGAGGGAGCGCGACTTGTCAGGCTGACAAGTCGCGCTAGTGTGAACCGGCTCTAAAAAAGAATAATAATAAAAGAGAAAAAAAATTATTTGTCTGTGGACCCACTTACATGTTTCAGCCTTACAGCCTAAGGCCTGGTTTGCACCTGTGCAGTTTGCATTTTATCAATTTCTGCGGTGCTTTTTGTGTTTTTCACACGTTCTACAGCACTTACAAAATTGAGGCAATCAATACAAAAGCACGTACAGACTAAATGTCTATTTCTCTATCGTCCATTGACAGATGTAGCTCTTATGCTTCTTCACTAATGGGTTATGCGCCATCTACAGGAGTAGATGGCGCATAACCCAATAGTGAAGAAGCATAAGAGCTGCGTCTGTCAATGGACTTCAGAGAAAAGGATTTTACGGTAAGTTTTTACAAAAATCCTGTTGTTTTCAAAACTGTAAAAGGCCTCTAAAGCTCCATGCACAGTGGCTTAAAAATCGCCGCTACTACAGGAGTTTTGTGTTTTGCCTGTAGATGAAGCTAATATTTTAATGTGTCCATGCAGATTAGAACGTTTACCGGCATATTTTGAGGTCAACGTTTAGAGGCAGGAAAAAAAAAAACCTTCTGGTTTGCGTTTCTGATTGGAGCTTTCTGGCAGAACAAAAATGCAAAACTCTCCTAAATTCGTCTAAACTATGTACAAAAAATGCTCTATATGAATATTTGTTCCTGCCAAAGAAACTGTAATTTTTTTAAGCCCAGCGTACATGGAGCCTTACAAGTAGGTGGAAAATCAAGAAAACGAGAAAAAAAAAAAAAAAAAAAGGAGAGGTAAGGAAGAAAAAAAGAGAATGAAAATATATAATATGTATAAAACATTAGCCTTATATTCAAGAAATCTCAAAACATATGGTAGCTCAACAACCAAATCACAGGTATTTGAGGTCAGTTAACATACGGTAACCGCTAGTAGAGGTGCATGATTATTCGGTAAAAAATCTCATTTCAACCCCCCTCACAATCTTATTCCAGCATTTCCACGATTAATGTAACAAGTGCAGAGCAGTTCTCTGCTCACAGCTGTCAAAAAAACAAAAACAATTATCACATTAGGTAGAGCTGAGAGATAAAAAGAAACATTGTATTATTTGGTTCTTTTAGAGATCAAAGGGATGAACTTTGGTCTGCAACTGAGGTCAGTTTAACCACTTAAAAACTAAGCCTTTTTCAGACAGTTGTTGCTTACAAGTTAAAATCAGTATTTTTGCAAGAAAATTACTTAAAACCCACAGAGACCCTAGAGAATAAAATGGTGGTAGTTGCAATATTCTATGTCACACCTGTATTTTTGGAAAAAATACACTTCAATTAATTATAAACACAAAAAAAAAAACTTAACAGCAAAGTTAGCCCAATTTTTTGTAGAATGTTAAATATGATGTTACGCCAAGAATCGTGAGTGAATGGGGATCTTTATTCTAAGCAAAAAAATAGTGATTCTCATTTTATTCATATTCGTACAGCTCTAACCGCTAGTGACTATTACATTCTTGTTAATCTCAGGAGACCTTTATTAAGTAGACCATGTTGACCATTTACGATGGAATATATGCATGGTATCTATAACTGTATGGTATATCCTCTCTATCAGTTTTATCACCTCCATATGTTGTGTTACTTGAGACCAGTGAACTGAGGGGGATAGCCAACTTAGGGCTATAGCCCAATGAATAGCTCTGAACAAAGTATGAGCCAACCTCTGACACGGGAGCTGAACCTCTGGTAAATCCCTAAAATATGAACCCATAGGGTATGTGAGGGTAATGCTTGCCCATGTGATATGGGCAACTGTAGAAGAAGTTTGTTGCCAAAAAGGTTTAAGAGCTTTACAGCTCCAAAAAATGTGGAGGTGAGTCCCCCTGTCTGGGCAGCCCCAATAGCAGGTATCTGGCACAAGTGGGTACATTTGTCTTAGTCTTAGTCCGTACGGTTCAATATTGAGTTGGTCCACTCTTTGCAGCTATAACAGCTTCAACTCTTCTGGGAAGGCTGTCCACAAGGTTTCGGAGTGTGTCTATGGGAATGCTTGACCATTCTTCCAGAAGCACATTTGCGAGGTCAGGCATTGATGTGAACGAGAAGTTCTGGCTTGCAGTCTCCACTCTAATTCATCCCAAAGGTGTTCTATCAGGATGAGGTCAGGACTCATTCATGTCTTTATGGACTTGGCATTGTGCACTGGTCCAAATCATTTGGTGGATGGGGGATTATAGTGTGGGAATGTCTTCCAGGAGTCGGGCTTGGACCCTTAGTTCCAGTGAAGGGAACTCTTAAGGCATAGGCATACTAGGACATTTTGGAAAATGTCATGCTCCCAACTTTGTGGGAACAGTTTTGGGATGGCCCTTTCCTGTTCCAACATGATCGCACCAGTACACAAAGCAAGGTCCATTAAGACATGGATGAGCGAGTTTGGGGTGGAGGAACTTGACTGACCTCAACCCAATACAACACCTTTGAGATGAATTAGAGCAGAATCTGCAAGCCAGGCCTTCTCGTCCACATCAGTGTCTAATCTCACAAATGTGCTTCTGGAAGAATGGTCAAACATTCCCATAGACACACTCCTAAACCTTGTGGACAGCCTTCCCAGAAGAGTTGAAACTGCTATTGCTGCAATAGATGGGCCAACTCAATATTGAACCCTATGGACTAATACTGGGATGTCATTAAAGTTCATGTGCTTGTAAAGGCAGGCGTCCCAATACTTTTTGTAATATGGTGTATGAGGTTCGCAGCGCAATGTAATGTGATGCGAATAGGTCCAAAAAACCTTTTAAGGTACAGAGAAAACTTTGCTTTCTGCTTTCATTTTTTTCATTTCCCCCTTAAAACCTTTTTATTGATATGCAATATCATATAGACCGGTGCTGCCACTGGCTAGCCACTTTACCACCGGAGGATTTTCCTGCTAAAAGACCAGGGGTTTTTTTGCGATTTTTTACTGCGTGACTTTAATGGACAATTGCGCGGTCGTGCGACGCTGTACCTAAACGAATTTCACGTCCTTTTTTTCCCACAAACAGAGCTTTCTTTTGGTGGTATTTGATCACCTGTGCGATTTTTTTGATCACGCGCTATAAACAAAAAAAGAGCGTAATTTTTGCAAAAATAACAATATTTTTCACTTTTTTTTTATATGAAATTCCCCCCAAAAAAATGTAAAAATCTAAATTTTTTAACATTTTCGGCCAATTTGTTTTACGCTACCTATGTTTGGTAAAAAAATCGCAAAAAGCGTAGTTTGATTGGTTTGCGCAAAAGTTATCGCGTTTACTAACAAAGGGAAAGATTTTTGTCATTTTTGGTGTTTTTTTTTAACGAGTAATGGCGGCGATTTGCAATTTTTTTTGCGCTACTGCGACATTGCGGCGGACAGATCGGACCCTTGACTGACATTTTTGACACTTTTGGGGGTACCAGTGACATTACTGCAGTAATCAGTGCTATATATATGCACTGTTACTGCAAAAATGACACTGGCAGGGAAGGGGTTAACTGTATTGGACAGGGAGGGGTTAAGTGTGTCCTAGGGGCGTGCTTCTAACTGTAGTGGGACAATGCTATTGGTGTAAAAACAAAGATCAACGGTTCTACATAGTAGAACCGTCTGATCTTCATTTTTACACAGGGAGAACTGACAGGCGGCTTGTTTACATAAGCTGCTCTGTCTTTCTCCCGCTGTACCGGCGATCGTTGTGTGACCGGCTGACATCGGGTCCGCCAGTCACACTCCTGCACTCCTCCGTGAACGAGCCTCGGCGGGCGCGCGCCTCGGCGGGCGCGCGCTCGCCCTCTATTGGCTCTAGAAGGAGTGACAGGCGAGCGACGTAGACCTACGTCACTCTGCCTGGCCGGGGCCGACTGCCGCAGTAAATATACTGTGCGCAGTCGGCAAGTGGTTAAGGAGGGGAATGGTTTCTGATCTATCACATGACCTGTGCAGCACAACTCATAATTCACTTCTGATTGACATAGGGCCTTTTTCTAGAGCTGCAATAAGCTTTATCTAACAGATTGGGGAAAGGCTTTGTGCTCCAGAACATTAAGTAGTCTCAACTAGGGTTGCACAGACCCCTAGAGTTTCTCCAGTGCTGTGCTTGTTAGGGATTCCTTGAGCTGTGGCTGATTGACCTTGTACTTGACGGTGCATGCATACCGTGTTTTCCTGAAAATAAGGATCTTCTATTAATTTTGGCTACAAAAATCACACTAGGGCTTATTTTCAGGAGATGTATTATCTGTCACCTGTGTTTTCTCCCCCTTTCAGCTCAGGAGTCATCATTGTAACATCTTTAATCCCAGAAATAAATCTTAGTCATTGCAAAAATAATGAAATCCATTTTGTAAAAAGATTATATAATGTCAAGTTTGTCTCCTTGTGAAACCATATAAAAAGATCATATAATGTGCACTGAGTCTCCTTTTGTAACTTTGTCGAAAATACCTTATTTACAGCGCCGCTGGACGCTCACGTGATCCACCGGAGCTCTTCTTCTCTGCTCCAAGCACTGCAGAGGGAAGGGCCAAAATCCCCGCTGACGTCAGACCGGCTCCAAGCACTGCAGAGGAAGGGGCCACTGATGTCAACCGAGAGGAGAGAAAAAGATCTTTGGTGGGTCACGTGAGCAGAGCGACGTTGTGAAAAAGGTACTTTCGACTATAAAGTTACAAACGGAGACACACTGGACATTAGGTAATCTTTTTACAAAACTGATTATATATTTTTACAAGGACTTTTCTAGGGCTTATTTTCGGGGTAAGGCTTCCTGAAAATCACACTAGGTCTTTTTTCAGGGTAGGGCTTATTTTTGGGAAAACACAGAAGTTCCAGGGCCATGATCATTTGGCAGTGCCAGGAAAAGAATGGAGTAGGGGGGAGGGTCATCTGCCCCCAATGACCATTAATGGAAGGGCATGTTCTCAAAGACCCCCAGATTGTGTTATTTTTTAGTAGTGGTTCCCTTGAGACCTGAGAATTTGTTTTTTTTTTTAACCGGTTGCCAACCGCCCGGCGGCTTTTTACTGCGGCAGAGCGGCCCTCTGGCGCACTACCACCCCCACTTGGCAGCGGGGAAGCCGATGCATGGGGCAGGCGGCTCCGATTGCCGTCTGACACCCGGACCGTTCCCTGCTGAGAGAGAGAAGGACGGTCAGCTGTTATAAACACAGCTGACCGTTCTCCCTGGAATGATCACAGAGCCCCTGTGATTCTTCTATATAGGAACACAAGTCTCTATGATCACTTCACAAGCCACGCCCCCCCCCCCCACAGTTAGAATCACTCCCTAGGCTCACATTTAACCCCTTGATCACCCACAGTGTTAACCCCTTCCCTGTCAGTGTCATTATTACAGTAACAGTGCATATTTTTAGCACTGATTACTGTAGTAATGTCACTGGTCCCCCCAAAAGTGTAAAAAATGTCAGTTAGGGGTCCGATCTGTCCACCGCAATGTCGCAGTCCCGCTAAAAATCGCAGATCGCCGCCATTACTAGTTAAAAAAAAAAAAAAAAAACAATAGAAATGACATAAATCTTTCCCGTAGTTAGTAAACGCGATAACTTTTGCTCAAACCGATCAAAATTCGCCTATTGCGTTTTTTTTTTTTTTTTTACCAAAAATATGTAGCAGAAAACAAATTGGCCTAAAATGTTAAAAAAAATTGGATTTTTACATTTTTTTTTTTTTTGAGTATGTTATATAGCAGAAAGTGAAAAATATTTTTTTTTCTTTCAGAATTGTCGCTCTTTTTTTTGTTTTTATAGCGCATCAAAAATAAAAACCGCAGAGGTGATCAAATACCACCAAAAGAAAGCTCTATTTGTGGGGAAAAAAGGACATAAATTTTATTTGGGCATAGAGTCGCACAACCGCGCAATTGTCCGTTAAATTAACGCAGTGCCGAATCACAAAATATGGCCTGGTCATTAAGGGGGCAAATCCTTCCGGTCCAGAAGGGTTTAAGGGTTCCTCTGGGGTAAAAAGATTGGGGAAGGCTGATTAGTACTATTTGTAAATGTGTCCCTTTTCTTTGGCCATCTGAAACAGTATGGTTGCTCATGCTGTTTTTTTGTTTTTCCAATGAACTTTTCTAATTACCACAGGATGTTTTGTTTTAAAATGAAATTAGGAAGTACAGCATGACCTTCCTTGGATTGCAATGGGAGAGGACTTTTTTTTGCCACCCAGGATCTAACACCCATATATTGTTTTTACGTCCACACCCATAATATACTGGTTGATGGGCCGGTGTAAACCTTTTTATGGTATAGTCCTCACCTGTGACACCCTGCAGAACAGAGATAACTACAAGCAGTGTTATTTTTATATCCCCTAGCAATTGAAGGTACACTAGGTTTTGTTTAGAATTTTTAGACACAAATAGTACATGGTGTAGCTTTTTCTACAAAATTGGTTTCAATTTTTTGTAGCATTGTGCATGACGACTGTTGCGTTTCAGTATAGCGGTGCTGGGGATATAACTAGTACAATTTATTTAGGTTTCAGGTTTCTAGGTTGCTAGGTAACAGGCAATTAATTTAGTATGTTGAATGTACAAGAGCTTGCGAATTCTCATTATAAGTCCTGGGAGTGCTTTCCGGTGAAAAATAAACAAGTGATGCAATTTGATAGCTGGATATGAGAACCAAGACAATTGCTTGTGATATTGGTAAGCTGTCTTAGTTTAAGTATGGGCATCATGCTTTTAATTTCTCTGATGACCTTTTAAAAACCCATATATCATTTTAGTTAGACATTCGGGTACTTTTTTTTTTTAATATGCCATGCCCAGACTGGCAAATACCTTTATTTACAGCGCCACTGGGCGCTCACATGATCCACCGGAGCTCTTCTTAGTTTTGAATTTAAAAAACAAACAAACATGTAAGCCCCCGTTCACACTAAGGCGACCTGTGAGGCGACCTGGTCGCCTCACAGGTCGCTGCAGGTCGCCTCCCATAGGGAAGCTGCGGACCCGTTCTAATAGGAGCGACACAAGTCGCTCCGACTTAGAAAAAGGGTCCGGAGCTTCTTTGGGGCGACCAGGAGGCGACCGCCATAGACTTCAATGTTATGAAGTCCATGGCGGCCGCTCCGAGGTCGCGGCGCGCTGCTCGCACCGCGATCTCGGAGGTCGCCCCGGGAAGTAGCGTCGCGTGTATGTGAACCGGCGCTAAGACTTAGACCCTATTCAGACTGGGGCGACACGACTTGCTGGGACTTCATATAATTGAAGTCAAAGCAAGTCGCCTCCAGGTCGCCCCAAAGTAGTACAGGACCCTTTTTCTAAGTCAGAGCGACTTGTGTCGCTCCTATTAGAACGGGTCCTGTACTACTCTATGGCGAGCGACCGACCGCAACTTGTCAGGCGACCAAGTCGCCTGACAAGTCACGCTGGTGTGAATGGACCCTTACCTGCTATGTGCAGTTGGTTTTAAAAAACCAACTGCACAGTTGAATTTAAAAAACAAACAAACATGTAAGCCCCCGTTCACACTAAGGCGACCTGTGAGGCGACCTGGTCGCCTCACAGGTCGCTGCAGGTCGCCTCCCATAGGGAAGCTGCGGACCCGTTCTAATAGGAGCGACACAAGTCGCTCCGACTTAGAAAAAGGGTCCGGAGCTTCTTTGGGGCGACCAGGAGGCGACCGCCATAGACTTCAATGTTATGAAGTCCATGGCGGCCGCTCCGAGGTCGCGGCGCGCTGCTCGCACCGCGATCTCGGAGGTCGCCCCGGGAAGTAGCGTCGCGTGTATGTGAACCGGCGCTAAGACTTAGACCCTATTCAGACTGGGGCGACACGACTTGCTGGGACTTCATATAATTGAAGTCAAAGCAAGTCGCCTCCAGGTCGCCCCAAAGTAGTACAGGACCCTTTTTCTAAGTCAGAGCGACTTGTGTCGCTCCTATTAGAACGGGTCCTGTACTACTCTATGGCGAGCGACCGACCGCAACTTGTCAGGCGACCAAGTCGCCTGACAAGTCACGCTGGTGTGAATGGACCCTTACCTGCTATGTGCAGTTGGTTTTGCAAAGAGTAGCCATGATCCTCCTCTTCTCGGGTCCCCCGCCAACACTCCTGGCCCCTCCCCTCTGCCGAGTGCCCACCATAGCAAGCCACTTGCTATGGGGGGCACTAGTGCTTGCTCACTCCTGAGCCAGCTCTGTGTCGCCATTAGAATGCATCAAGATAAAGAAAAGTCTGCCTTTAGGCCCCTTTTCACACTTGTGCGACTTGTCCCACGACTTGGGACTGCAAAGTCGCATGACAAGTCCTAACCCCATGATTTCCAGTGAGTACCTTTCATATCTGTGTGACTTCAAACTGGTCCCTGCACTACTTTGGTCTGACTTTGATGCAACTTGAGTTCCATAGACCTCAAGATTACCAGTCAAAGTCATGTAAAAAAATTGCGGCATAGTCGCGCCACTTTCAGGTCACAGAAGTGTAAACGTTTTTCTTTTACTTTCACTCTTAGTGATCATGGTAAACAGGACCAATAGAGCGGGTGAATTTCCCTAACTGGGGAACAGCCAGCAATAAACACAATGTTCTAATCCCCCTCTGCTATGTTGAAAGTGGTTGTAAACCCTTACATTTACCCAGTGAAGTGGCTAGCCTCAGGTGAAGCACAGAGATGAAACAAATCCTCCTACATAAGTTGTACCTTTCTTTCTGCAGTCTTCTCTTTTCTACATCCGTTCAAAGTACAGAATTTTTAAAGCTTTTCCGAGAGTTAAGAAAAAAGGGGTCGTGAGCTGAAGTTACACTCTGTAGAGCTCAGTGAGGGAAGCTCGGAGAGCTGATTGGAGGGAAGAGACACACCCCCCCCCCTTCACACAGCTCACTACAAAAGAACTGGGGCTGTCAATCAGCTGGAGCTCCCTCCCCTGTCACTTTTTTTTCCTCACGGTGTTAGGAAAACTTGTCCGAAGTGATTCATGCTGATAGCAGAGGAATGAAACTGCAGGCAATAGTGACACTTAGTAGTCCTAATTGGGACAAATACACACTATAGAGGGATATGCTTTGTTCATATTTCATTTCTGAGTTTTACAACCACTTTGGAAAAACAAATCCTAAAACTCTGGGCAAAAACAAAATCCACTGTTGAAATCCTCATTTGTTTTCTGTTTTATGTGGCAAAAGATTTCTTATTCCTGATCAGGCAGTCTCGTGATTTACACATATCTTTTACATATACATTGCACAGCCAGAATGTGACTTGCTATATAGCCTGGTTAAGCTTCATGGCTCCTTTATCTGTTCATCTCCAGCCTGATCTTTGGACAATGTAACATGCTGGGAGCTGACCCAGGAATATAGTAATGCTAAACCAGGAAGCAGCAGAGTGATCTTACTGATTAGCAGGGGTGTGTATCATAAGAATGGCTTGCCAAAACTACAAAACCATTAATGTAATAAGCTTATCTGCATAGGTGCATAGAACTGTTGCCTGAAAATCCATTTCTTTATATCAAATTTTACATCAATATCAGGTTGAGGTCAGGACTGTGCAGGCCAGTCAAGTTCCTCCACTCCAAACTCGCTCATCCATGTCTTTATGGACTTTGCTTTGTGCACTGGTGAGCAGTCATGTTGGAACAGGAAGGGGCCATCCCCAAACTGTTCCCACAAAGTCAAGAGCATGAAATTGTCCAAAATGTCTTGATATGCTGACACCTTAAGAGTTCCCTTCACTGAAAGGCCAAGCCCAACTTCTGAAAAACAACTCCAAACCATAATCCCCCCCCCTCCACCAAATGATTTGGACCAGTGCACAGACAAGGTCCATAAAGACATGGATGAGCGAGTTTGGAGGAACTTGACTGGCCTGCACAAAGTCCTGACCTCAGCCCAATAGAACAACTTTGGGATGAATTAGAGCACAGACTGGGAGCTAGGCCTTCTCTCCAACCTGACTTCACAAATGTGCTTCTGGAAGAATGGTCAAACATTCCCATACACACTCCTAAACCTTGTGCACAGCCTTCCCAGAAGAGTTGAAGCTATGGCTGCAAAAGGGGGGCCAAGTTAATATTGAACCCTACAGACTGGGATGCATCAAAGTTCACGTGCGTGTAAAGGCAGGCGTCCCAATACTTTTGGTAATATGGTGTGTATGTGTGTGCGCATATATATATATATATATATATATATATATATATATAATACACACAAACCCGATTCCAAAAAAGTTGGGACACTGTACAAATTGTGAATAAAAACAGAATGCAATGATGTGGAAGTTTCAAATTTCAATATTTTATTCAGAATACAACATAGATGACATATCAAACGTTTAAACTGAGAAAATGTATTATTTTAAGGGAAAAATAAGTTGATTTTAAATTTCATGGCATTAACGCATCTCAAAAAAGTTGGGACAAGGCCATGTTTACCACTGTGTGGCATCCCCTCTTCTTTTTATAACAGTCTGCAAATGTCTGGGGACTGAGGAGACAAGTTGCTTAAGTTTAGGAATAGGAATGTTGTCCCATTCTTGTCTAATACAGGCTTCTAGATGCTCAACTGTCTTAGGTCTTCTTTGTTGCATCTTCATCTTTATGATGTGCCAAATGTTTTCTATGGGTGAAAGATCTGGACTGCAGGCTGGCCATTTCAGTACTCGGATCCTTCTTCTACTCAGCCATGATGTTATAATTGATGCAATATGTGGTCTGGCATTGTCATGTTGGAAAATACAAGGACTTCCCTGCAAGAGACGACGTCTAGATGGGAGCATATGTTGTTCTAGAACTTAGATATATCTTTCAGCATTGATGGTGCCTTTCCAGATGTGTGAGCTGCCCATGCCACACGCACTCATGGGACCCCATACCATCAGAGATGCAGGTTTCTGAACAAAGCGCCTCCTAACAACTTAGGTTGTCCTTGTCCTCTTTAGTCCGGATGACATGGCATCCCAGTTTTCCAAAAAGAACTTCAAATTTTGATTCGTCTGACCACAGAACAGTTTTCCACTTTGTCACAGTCCATTTTAAATGAGTCTTGGCCCAGAGAAAACGCCTGCACTTTTGGATCATGTTGAGATATGGCTTCTTTTTTGGCCTATCGAGTTTTAGATGGCAACGGCGAATGGCACAGTGGATTGTGTTCACCGACAATGTTTTCTGGAAGTATTCCTGAGCCCATGTTGTGATTTCCATTACAGTAGCATTTCTCTATGTGATGCAGTGCCGTCTAAGGGCCCGAAGATCACGGGTATCCAGTATGGTTTTCCAGCCTTGAGCCTTGCGCACAGAGATTGTGCCAGATTCTCTGAATCTTTGGATGATATTATGCACTGTAGATGATGATAACTCCAAACTCTTTCAAATTTTTCTCTTAGAAACTCCTTTCTGATATTGCTCCACTATTTTTCGCCGCAGCATTGAGGAAATTGGTGATCCTCTGCCCATCTTGACTTCTGAGGGACACTGCCACTCTGAGAGGCTCTTTTTACACCCAATGATGTTGCCAATTGACCTAATAAGTTGCAAATTGGTCCTCCAGCTGTTCCTTATATGTACATTTAACTTTTCCGGCCTCTTATTGCTACCTGTCCCAACATTTTGGGAATGTGTAGCTCTCATGAAATCCAAAATGGGCCAATATTTGGCATGACATTTCAAAATGTCTCACTTTCAACATTTGATATGTTATCTAAATTATATTGTGAATACAATATAAGTTTATGAGATTTGTAAATTAGTCCATTCCTTTTTTACAAAAGTGTCCCAACTTTTTTGGATTTGGGTTTGTGTGTGTGTGTATATGTATGTGTGTATATATATATATATATATATATATATATATATATATATATATATATATATATATATATATAATATATTCAGCCATACAGTTTGTATGGCTACATTCGCATCACACAACCATTGCATGTGATCTGCACAGCAATGCGATGCGAATCACATGCGATGTCTGTGATCTCACAAGTGTGAACCCCACGTAATAGTTGACTGTTTTTTGATTTTATTTTTATATTTATATTGTATAAATCTTGTTTTTTTTTTTTCCTCTCTTTTTTCTCTTATCTTTCCTCCCCCCCCACCAGCCTGGTTGCCTTCTTAGGCTGAACCTAATTGTCTCATTCAATTATCATATATTGAGTTGGTAGGGGCAGGGTTTGTATTTGCATATGTATGTATATAAATATGTTGTTCTTCTGAGGATTGGCTATGACTAAGACTACGCGCTGAAACGTGTAAGCCCTGTATTATTTTGTACTTAACCTCTTGCCGACCGCTCCACGTACATTTACTGCGGTGCGGCAGCTCTTGTGTGCAGAATCCCGTACGTGTACGTTATTCTGCACTTCCGGGTCTGGGGCGCGCACCCTGGGACCCACCGATCGTTCGAGGCACAGGCATATCGGCGATATGCCTGTGTAAACAAGGCAGGTCTGTTCTGTGACTATGGAAGACAGTGATTTTGTGTATCTGCTAAGCAAAAACACTGATCTCTGCCTTGCAACAGTACAAGCATCTCCCGCACAGCAAGTGTTTGGTTTCAGTTAGTGTCCAATTTATCCGCCGCAATATCGCCGATCATGGCCACCACTAGTAAAAAAATAAAATAAAAATTCCATAAATATAGCCCAACGTTTTGTAGAACTATAACTTTTGCACAGACCAATCAATATAAACTTATTGGAACTTTATTTACCAAAACATGCAGCAGAATACATATTGGTCTAAGAAAGTTGATTAAGAAATTTGATTCTTTTTTTTTTTTTTTTTTCAGTAAAAAAAAAAAAATATATATATATATAATATAATATAATTTTTTTTTTTTTCAAAATTGTCTGTCTTTTTGTTTATAGTCTTGCATGCTGCATTTGACTTGCTTCTTGCCATTCAAGTCAACTGAAATGAACCACCTCAAAGGAAAAGCCTCTAAATTGCATGTCAACACACGTCCATACAAACCATATTGAAAGCACACTCCATCTTTTAAGACCACATTTCATGTTATAACTACAGTTCCTTGCAAAAGTATTCACCCCTTGACTTGTTACCTCTTTTGTTATATTACAGCCTCATACGAGTTCAATATTTTGTTAATCTGAATTTTATGTGATGGATCAGAACTAAGGCTGCATGATATTGGGCTAAAAAGTACATTGTGATATTTCGTTTTTAACGATATATATCGCGATATTTCTCCCAGACAGTCTCCGGAGGAGGGATCAGTGAGCAGAGCTCAGCTTTCTGCCAGGGGATCCGCCACACTTGTAGAACGTCTCCCGCCCGGACAGCCCAAGCCGGAGTGTAGAGGAAGCGGGCTGAGTGAAGTGTCGGTAGCAGCCTTTGTCCCGCGGTGCTCCTCCGCCATGCTCCGGACGTCTCTCCCCCCTCTCCTGCTGCTTTGCACTGTAGCCTCTCCGCCGCCATGCAATCTGCCCCGCACTCCAGCCCTCCCAGCTCTGCCTCTTTGTCAACAGCCGACCATTACTCCGCCCTGCTCCGCCCATTGTCTCTCCATTGAATCTATTTACAAAACAATACAGCCTGATCCCGCCCCCGATGCAGCCAGGAGAGACAATGGGCGGAGCAGGGCAGAGTAATGGTCGGCTGCATACTAGAGGCAGAGCTGGGAGGGAAGTGTGGGACGGATGTAATCACTGTGAGTCCTCCTCCTCCCCCCGAGTCCCGACTTCTCCCTGCCTAATGCCTGAATATCGTGTCTTCGGCGATGCCCATGCCTGCAGAACGATAGTCGATATCACATCGACTATCGTTCAGCCCTAATCAGAACACAATAGTCTAAGTTGGTGAAGTGAAATGAGAAAAATATATACATAAAACTATTTTTTTAGAAATAGAAAACCGAAAATTGGCATGCGTGTGTATTCACCCCCTGTGTTATGAAGCCCATAAAAAGCTCTGGTGCAACCAATTTCCTTCAGAAGTCACATAATTAGTGAAATGATGTCCACCTGTGTGCAATCTAAGTGTCCCATGATCTGTCATTACATATACACACCTATTTTGAAAGGCCCTAGAGGCTGCAACAAATAAGCAAGAGGCACCACTAACCAAACACTGCCATGAAGACCAAGGAACTCTCCAAACAAGTAAGGCACAATGTTGTTGAGAAGTACATGTCTGGGCCCTGCATTCACTATATTTTGTCTCCCACAGAACATGGAAATGCAGTTATTTTAGTAAATATAAACCGCTAAATACATTTTCTTATCACCAGTATATAGCAGTCTTGTGACTTCTGTGTGTCTGGTTAAAGCTTGTAGTTTTCATTCCCCTCTGACTGTCCTATGGGGCTGCATGACCCCTGACCCTCTGTCTGAACAGTGTTGATTGGCCCTGTGCTGATCACATGCACCTGGCCAAGGAAAAAAAAATTCTCTAGCAATACACCTTAAACTGAGCATGTGCAGAGTGCCCCCCCCCAAGGCTCTGTATTATCAGGAGATGGTTTGGGGACAGTGGAAGAAGAGGAAGATCAGAGAAGACAGGATCAAACAGCCTTTTTACATAATGTGGAGGATTAACCCCTTAGGTTCCACAGTGAGTATTATAATTGTGCTTTACAGCATACACAGACTGATTTTACTGTTGCGGGTTTAGTAACACTTTTTAAAGTGTATGAAGCATCATTTTACAATATTGATTGCAATTTTCAGGCGAGAACATGGTATAGGAATTAAAGTCAAAAAACACTTCTAGTTGCTACTTGCATTTTGTCCCAGAATTCCTTGTGATTTTAAACCTGGGGCTGACAATTTTCCCTCCATTTGTCAGGGAAGAGGTGGCCAACCCTCTGCGGGTTTAGCCTGGTTTAGTTTTGTTATTCTGGTTTCCATACCTGTCTGTGTACTATTTAGAGTAGATCAGGCAGGGGTTAGAAGAAAAAAAAACGCCATCTGACATACAAAATGTATTTTTTACTTTAAAATTGTGCAGACCTCTATCTGTTCATGAGGAAATAGCCCCCCTCGGGGATGCATTAGTTCTTAATAAATGAATTGCCTCCATATGAATGATTATTGCTTTAGACAAGGATTTCTCAACTATTTTTCATATCCATGATCATATGCCAACATTCCTGGAACTAATATAGACCAGATTCAGCATGGGGACAATTTTTACTCTCCAAAGTTGTGAAAGCATGGTAATATTTTAACCACTTGAGTTCCCACACCTTTATACCCCTTATGGATCCAAGTGTTTTTTTTTTTTTTAGCTATGGCCCTATGGATTCAGCAAAAACTTTATCACTTAGGCTACGTTCACATGTGGGCGTAGTGGATCACTGGCAGAATCACCACGATTCTGCCCGCGATCCGGAATCATTGCAAATCGCGGGACGCCTGTGCAATGCCTGTGATTTGCAATGGCACCCCAAACGCTGTGCGATGTTGCCGGGATTTCCGCCTGCCGAAACGCGGTAACATCGGGCAAACAGAATCGCGGGACGCATGACACCCAAAAGAAGCTCTTGTACCTTTTTTGGGTGCCATGCGTCCCATGATTCTGTTTGCGCGATGTTACCGTGATTCGGCAGGCGGAAATCGCGGCAACATCGCACGGCATTTGGGGTGCCATTGCAAATGACGGGCATCGCACAGGGGTCCCGCGATTTGCAATGATTCCGGATTGCGGGCAGAATCGCGGTGATTCTGCCAGTGATCTGCTATGCCCACATGTGAACGTAGCCTTATGATACCAAAGTGTTACATATAGCAAACATATTTTCTAGTTTTACCGGTATTGGTTCTTGTTGATAAAAAAAAGCACAAAGCTTAGTCTGTAATTTATCTTGTTTTAAATACTAAAACTACATTCTGTGATGAAAAGTTAAATTACTAATTCATTTAACAAATTCTTTATCTATTTTTTTTTTTCCATTCCAGATTTTATAGATTGCTATTGACAGATGAAATTTTAGTGTCGGGTCACACTTGTGCGATGCGGGAAGTCTGTGAATTCGCACACTGTTCCCGCATCACAAACACACATCTGGCAGTTCACACTGCCATATGTGATACGCAGTGGGTGTCAATTAAATGTTAACGACACCCCCAGTTTGATCGCATATCGCAGTGCGATCTGACAGTTCGCACAGGATCGGATTGCACAAGTGTGAACTACTGTGTGATCCGATCCTGATGCAGCTGAAAAAATGCCTCATGTGCGACTTTTGTGCGGGTGCAGTGCGAATTTAGCCATAAAAAGTGTATGGCTGAATTCGCACTGCACATCCGATCGCATGTAATGAAGGAGCAGTGCGCTCCGATATTACATGCTATTGCCGCAAACGCGAAAGTGTGAACCTGCACTTAGGCCTTTTGAAATTATCTGTATGTTTTTTTTTTTTTTATACAGTTATATAAAAAAATACTAAAATATTTGAATTAATAAATAAAGGGGGAAAAAGTGATTAATAAAAACAATTTAAAGCGGATTTCCGGCCAATTTCTTTTTTTTTTTTTAGCAAGAAATACCCCTAGAATAGTCAGGGCTAGTGCATTTAAATAAAGATATCCTGTAAACTGTCCCCTGTTTTGTGTACATGCAGCATGAATTACTTACCTTGTGAAATTCTTGTGCAGCGCGGCCATCTGCGGTGTGGGCATCTGAAGCTGAAGTGTCCCTCTTCCTGGATTTTGCGGTTGTAAGCGAGTCCCAGAAGGCTATACCCTCGTCCCTTCCGGGGCAGGCGCATCATCCCACAGCTGGTTCCACGTCATTGCTGTTCTCCATCCATCGGCAGAGAATGACACGCCTGCACCGGAAGTGACGAGTGACACTGGTGCAGGCGCATTGACTCCTGGGATTGATGACACTCATCTCCCAGGAGCAAATGCGAAGCAGGAAATGACGTCGGCGGCCGCGGCCACATAGGGAGGAAGTGAAGTTATTTTTCATTAAAAATAAGGTAAAGGAACCATTGCAGGCGCATTAACTCCTGGGATTGATGACACTCATCTCCCAGGAGCAAATGTAAAGCAGGAAATGACGTCGGCGGCCGCGGCCACATAGGGAGGAAGTGAAGTTATTTTTCATTAAAAATTAGGTAAAGGAACCGAAAAAAAAAAAAAAATAGCCAAATAGTTTTTAACATGTGATAAAGTTATTCATGATGGGAAGTTTAAAATGTGTCCGGAGCTCCGCTTTAAGTGTTAAAGCGTGACTCCACTTTTGTTGAGAAAAAAACATTCCCCTCTGGGTATATCCAAAAAAAACATTCCCCTGATCTGGGTGTACATTACAAGGATTTTAACAAACTTTGTTGCAGATTCCTACCTTTTGTTATTCTGAAGACATTATTGTTTGTTCCTCTGTGCTGAGTGGGTCTAATGGGAGTGGTTTCATAATGCTGGGAATTTGGGAATTGGCAGAAGAACCTCAGCAAACATGGGGAAATGTGCAGAAATGCTGCTGGTTTCTGTCATCTTGAACCTTGTAGAGCCCCATGGAATGTCTACGCATGCCCGAGAATCCTCTGCGCATGCAGACATGCTGTGGTTCTCTGGCAGTTCTTAAATACCTGGCACAGAGCAGCATTGTGTTAGCACATGTAAACAATGTCATGACATGTATGCACCCAATATCAAAACGTTACCGCCTAGGACATATGATGTGGGCATCCCAGGAGGCAGCAGGCAAGTAACTCTCACCTAGGCATTAGAGCGGGAAGTCCTGTGGTTTAACAAAACAAAAGATAAAAAGTTTTTTCCAAAAATTAGGAAATGTTTCCAGTTCTGTAGGAGAAAAGGGAACCAGGAAAGAGTCTAATGGGGAGATTTAGGCTGGGTCCACACTAGTGTGAATTGGATGCAGGTTTCCCCATTCAATTCGCATGACAGGAATGGAGCCGATTCACACATCTCTGTGGCAGCGGTGGAGCGGATTGCACAGAGGTCCTGTGCGTCGTTGGCTCAGTTTTCAGGTCCGAATTCAGGCAAAAATTCGGAAATGGGGGAAACAGGGGCACACCGGACCCCTGCTGTGAGCCACACCTGATTCAAGTGTGAACCCAGCCCAAAGTGTTTCTAAAGAAAAGATAAAAAAAAAATCTTATGCTTACCTGCTCTGTGCAATGGTTTTACACAGAGCATCCTCTTTTTTTTGGGGTTCCCTGCCAGCAGTCCTGGTAATACTGCCCTTCCCAATAGCAAGCATCTTGCTATGGAGACTCTCGATGAGACTCCCTACCCGAGCCATGCTCTGTGTGTCCATTCACACATGGAGTGAGGCTGAGCCCCGCCTTCCTGCTCTCTCATTGGCTCACTGGCTGTGATTGACAGCAGTTGGAACTGCTGTGTGAGCCAATGAGGAGAGGGACCTCGGAGAAACACTGCTCTCATACGCAACGCTGGATCTAGATGAGGCTATGTAAGTACAAGGTGGGGGGGGGGCGCTGCACCAAGAAGGTTTTTTACCTCCGTCCATAGAATGCATTAGTGTAAAATAAAACTTCTGCCTTTACAACCAGTTTGACAACTGTGAACTATGAGATCCACTTGTGCTGGCAAATGTCAATAGAGTTCATGATGGTAATGCCAGTAAGGTGTAGTTGAAGTGAATGGTGAGCTGTGTCAGAGAATAGAGATAAAATGACCAGTGGTTTATAGGAAAAGGCACATTGTTGGTACCATGTAGGTTATGGATTTCGCCTGGCCATTTGGCACTATGGAAAAAAAGTTTACATATACAGTAGAGTGCATGGGGACCCCTTCCACACAGATGGGCTCGATTGAAGTCCCTCCCCCTGCTTAGCGGGAAATCTGTCTGCTGATTCCTTCTAAATAGGTGGATAGCTGGTCCGTGTCCGCTCCGCTTAAACAGAGCGGACACGGACACAGCCCACTCTCCTCTATGGGTGGTCGGATGTAAATGGACCGCCTGTCCGTTTTACAACTGACTGACATCCGATCTGCCAGACAGATGGGGATAGGATCTGGGGCAGGAGGCTCTCTGGTGCCTAACCTGGTCCCAACCCGCTGTATCTCACTTCTGGGGCCTGTAGACCGCCTTGCTGGGGCTGTTCTATTGGAGATGACATCTTCTGTGACAGTCAGACATTTTTGGTAGCTAGATAAATCATGTAATTCTTTGAGGATTAAAATGCCCACATGTAATTCTTCATACCCCTAGCTGATTAATAGTCTCTTTTTTTTTTTTTTTTTTTTTCTTTGCTAAATGTAAAACAAATACTTTGACCTTCCGAATGAATACAAATTGTTTCTAGATAGAGCATCATGAAACCAGTTGAATAAACATTACTTATTTAGTTGAAGCCTATCTTTGATATGTTAAGTATTTTAGGGAGTATTTCTCTAAATTTTCTAACTTGATCTAGGAAAGTCTGTTTTCTGGAAATAAGAACACGTTAAAGTTGTTGTCACTTTCCAGGGATTCAGTACATAATTAAATAGCTCAGTATGGGGCTATTGATCCCGTAACCTTGTGTGTCATGGGGGATTTTTAGGAGGTGGAATGCCGAGGATTGGAATGCTGGTGTGCCTTGCAGTTTGTTCACTGGAGCAGAACAAAGCTAATAAGATATTTTAGTCACTGCAGACTTTCCTTCATTAACATATAGTGGACAAATGTCTTTGTAGCATGTTAAGAATACATTAGATACAGTTTTCTCAACATGGTTATGGAGCATTTCTTGTAGGGTTCCATTTAAAACTTGTTGATTTTCATGTGTATCTTTTAGCATTTTTACATTGTTTTAGGTATAATTTATCAGTGATTTTAACCACTTGTTTACAAGTAACAAATCTGTTTATTTTTGCTTGAAAATTATTTAGCATCCCTAAGCATTCTTTATTTTTTTTTAGCAGAGACCCTAGCCACTTAAGCCCCGGAAGATTTTACCCCCTTCCTGACCAGGGGGTATTTTGCGTTTTTTTTACTGCGTAACTTTAACGGACAATTGCGCGGTCGTGCGACGCTGTACCTAAATGAATTTGACGTCCTTTTTTTCCCACAAACAGAGCTTTCTTTTGGTGGTATTTGATCACCTGTGCAATTTTTTTGATCATGCGCTATAAACAAAAAAAGAGCGTAAATTTTGCAAAAATAACAATATTTTTCACATTTTTTTATATGAAATTCCAAAAAAAATGTAAAAATCAAAATTTTTTTACATTTTCGCACAATTTGTTTTATGCTACCTATGTTTGGTAAAAAAAAAATTGCAAAAAGCGTATTTTGATTGGTTTGCACAAAAGTTATCGCGTTTACTAACAAAGGGAAAGATTTTTGTCATTTTTGGTGTTTTTTTTTTAACGCGTAATGGCGGCGATCTGCGATTTTTTTTTTTTTTTTTTTTTTTTTTTTTTGCAGGATTGTGACATTGCGGCAGACAGATCGGACCCTTGACTGACATTTTTGACACTTTTGGGGTTACCAGTGACCTTACTACAGTAATCAGTGCTATACATATGCACTGTTACTGTAAAAATGACACCAGCAGGGAAGGGGTTAACTGTATTGGAGAGGGAAGGGTTAAGTGTGTCCTAGGGGCGTGTTTCTAACTGTAATGGGACATGTCTACTATTGTAAAAACAGAGATCAACGGTTCTACATAGTAGAACCGTGTGATCTTCATTTTTACACAGGGGAGAATGACAGGCGGCTTGTTTACATAAGCCGCCTGCCTTTCTCCCGCTCTTCCGACGATCGGCGAGTGACCGGCAGACATCGGGTCCGCCAGGCACACGCACGGACTCCTTAGTGAACGAGCTGCGGTGGGCGCGCGCCTCAGCGGGCGTGCGCTCGCCCGCTATTGGCTCACAAGCCAGTGACAGGCTAGTGACGTATATATACGTCACTTTACCTGGCCGGGGCTGACCACCGCAGTATATTTACTTGCGGCGGCCGGCAAGTAGCTAGAGAAAAAACGGTGGTTGTTGCAATTTTTATTCCTTTTTGGGAAAAAAATACACTTTAATGATTGAAAAAAAAAAAAAATATATATATATATATATATATATATATATATATAGGTGTGTGTGTGTGTGTATATATATATATATATATATATATATATATATATATATATATATATATATAATATACCCCAATTTCTGTATAAAAGACGATGTTATGCTGAGTAAATAGATACCGAATATGTCAAGCTTTAAAATTGCGTATGCTCATAGAGTGGAGCCAAACTACGATACTTAAAAAATCTCCATGAGCAACACTTTAAAAATTTCTACAGGTTACTACAAGGGTGTCAAACTCAATTTAATTGCGGGCCGCATCAGCATTATGATTGCCCTCAAAAGGGCCGGTTGTATCTGTAAGACTAGATGTCAAGAGCATCCCCTACCCTTACATAAGACGTCAAGAGCCTCTCCACCATCAAAAGTTGAGTCCCCCACCCTCCCTTACATCACAGTGCACCTCCCTTACCGTGTGGTGCTGCTGGGAAGAAGCTGGAGGCATTGCTAAAAAGCAGTTAGTATAAGGTCTGGAGGAGGACTGGAGCTCTCCTGCAGCTACAGGAGAGGTGCGAGGGCCACATAAAATGGCCTGGAGGGCCGGATTCGGCCCACGGGCCTTGTGTTTGACACCTGTGGGTTACTAGTTTAGAGTTACAGAGGAGGTTGACACCACACTGTTCAAAAGTATCTTCCTATAGAATGTCATATTGTGTATTTTATGCATGTCATTTACCTCTAAGCCCCGGATCACACTTATGCGATGCGGGAAGGCTGCGAATTCGCAGCCTGTTCCCGCATCGCAAATGCACCCCCGGCAGTTCACACTGCCATATGCGATACGCTGGGGGTGTCAATGTAATCTTAACGACACCCCCAGTTTGATCGCATATTGCAGTGCGATCTTGCAGTTCGCACAGGATCGGATTGCACAAGTGTGAACCGCTGTGCGATCCGATCCTGATGTGGCTGCAAAAAAGGGTCCTGTGCGTCTTTGCTGCGGGTGCGGTGCGAATTTAGCCATACAAAGTGTATGGCTAAACTCGCACCGCACAGCCGATCGCATGTAATGAAGGAGCAGTGCGTTCCGACATTACATGTGATCGCCGCAGCCGCATCAGTGTGAACCGGCACTAAAGCAGGGATCTCCAAACTACGGCCCTCCAGCTGTTGCGGAACTACACATCCCATGAGGCATTGTAAAACTCTGACATCCACAGACGTGACTAGACATGGTGGGAATTGTAGTTCCTGAACAACTGGAGGGCCACAGTTGGGAGACCCCTGCTCTAACGCCTGTGTATACATCCAAAAGTGCTGAGACTGCTGTATGCCACCATCTTGGCAGTGATGTCAGTCGTCCCAGCAGACTCCGAAACTGTCACTTAAGTTACACTGTATAGTATTTTCCTTCACCGGCAGCTATATAAAAGGTTATGTAGGGAGGGAGGGAGAAGCTGGGTCAGCACTGACAGTATTAGGATACTCCCAGAAAACGGGAAGGCTATGATATGTAAGATGGGAGAGGACTGCGCTCGGCAGTTAAAGTAATATATATGTATATGTATATATATATATATATTTTTTTATTAATAACAAACATGACTTACCTGCTCTGTGCAGTAGCAGCCCAGATCCTCCTGGTCTTGGGTCCCTCATTGGCACTACTGGCCCCTCCCACCTGCCCCCACAGCAAGCAGCCGGGAATCCAGCGATGTCGGCACCACAGTCGATGTTTGCATCAGCTGTTGGGTGCTGCCGCTGCCATTGCCGGTAAGGGAACCTGACAGTGAAGCCTTGTGGCTTCATGGCCGGGTCCCTACTGCGCATGCGCAAAGCGCTCTGCACTCTCTTACTGGCCTGGCAGCAGAGGAGGGAGGAGGAGTGGGCTGAACTTTTGATGTACCTCGCTGGGGTGAGGTCCGACAGAAGTGGGGACAGTGTACCTGTCAAAAAACGGTACCTGCTCCCCCGTCAAATGGGGCCAAAAGTGGTACTGGAGGGGAGGAGCAGACGGATAAGCGGAAGTTTCACATATGGGTGGAGCTTGGCTTTAATTTATACTAAAATAATTGCATTTCCATGTACGTAGACCTGATATAGCGAATGCAGGATCCTGGGTTTAGTAACACTTTAAAGACCACCAATTATTGATGCTGGAGTAAAAGAGGAAGGACCCCTGATGTCACCAAACTAGCTGCAGAAAAAAAAGGTATGTACAATTTAAATTTTTAAATAAGATAGCAGTATGGGGTGGAGGGGCAGAAATTACTGGAGTTGGCCTTTATTGGCCAGTACCATTGCCTCCATATTTATTTTTGTAGGATTCTGAAAGGCGTTAAGTATGTGAAGTATATCCGGATGTTAGAATTACAATGAAATGAATTGTCCGTGTAATGCTTTTATACATAATATTTAATAAATCTTAACTTCTATTCAATGGAAAAGAATTACTCCATTCCATTATTCCTCTAGTATATGCAAACAACATACCTTTCCTTACTGAAAATTCCTGCGTCCACTTAATCTGTCATCGTTGTCTAAACATAGTAAATTCTGCAGTTTCACTGCACTTAGTGCATAGGCTGAACTATAAAGAATCTTTTTGTCTGTGGCTGATGAAATTCCTTCTTCTTTTTGTGGATTGTCATATGTTAATTGCTTGTCCTCAGGGAGCAAGCTACCGGTTTAATCGCTTTGTAATGACTTATTGTGGTATGTTTTCTCTTATATCTGTAAGTAATTGTTAGATGTTCATCTTTTTCTAAAGGAGTAGTTGTGGAAGTTGCGCTTATCTTAGCTGTCTCAAATTCAAGTTTCATTTTTCCATCATTTTTCCAAAAATAAATAGTGTTTTTAATACTTTTTTTATACACCTATTGTTTCTATGTTCTTTGTTGGCCACGTTTGCCTGTTAATAAGCGATCTATTTATTCTGCTTTCCGATGCTACCCATTGGTTGTGCCTTACAGGCCATATGAATCAACCCATTTTTAAAAGCACCAAATAAATAAAAAAAACTAAATATAAGGGAAGCCATAAACCATCAATTTGTCACCATAAACAGTAGGGATAATGTGCAGCGCTAGTATCACTTTTTGATAGTGCTGCACATTATCCCTACTGTTTATTGGATCGTGTCTATAGATCAGTGTCAGCAGCTTCTTTGTTTTACTAATTCAATTTTCTCACCATTAATTTCGCGCAGACAAATTACCCTTTGTAAATTTGTCACCATAGCAAATTTGAAGCCAGCCATACACTAGTAGAATTTCCTTGGAAATGTTTTATTTTAAGAATGTTAAAAAAATGTTTTAGGTACAAAGAAAACAGAAGGCGCCTCTAAGTTCAGAACACAAAATACTTTTATTGCCGAAGGATAAAAATGCACTTACCAGCATTAAAAGAAACCAGGCTCGTCATAGGATGTGGAAGTGATGTCAAAGGGGCAGTAAGCCTTTTGGAGCGTCGATTGTTCCTTCTTCATGCAGATCGGCATGAAGAAGGAGCCAATCGATGTTCTGAAATGCGTACCACCCCTTTGACATCACTTCGTGGCATTTTTGTTCCACGCTGCTCGTGGCAGCGCGGCCATCCTTCCTGGTTTTCTCCTGCGGCCCCCCCTCTGCTGGTCGGTTGGGGTCTCCACCATCAAGCTGCACATTGCACCACCCATGGGACCACCTGTCACTGGATTCCTTGCCACATCCTTTGATGAGCCTGGTTTTGTTTAATGCTGGTAAGTGCATTTTTATCCTTTTGGCAATAAAAGTCTTTTGTGTTCTGAACTTAGAGGCGCCTTCTGTTTGTTATCTTTTTAACAGAGTTTGCTTCCATCTTGGAGTTGCTGCCCTAGTGCTGTTCAGACACCTGCTTGCCTGTTCTGTATCCAAGCCATTGCGGACATCTCTTCTGGTTAGAATCCACCATCCAGAGCAGCCGCCATCTCCTCACCTGGTTAAATTTTTTTTTAAAGTGCTCCCATTCTTCCGTGCTCACTCGCAGAAGCTCACGCATGCGTAAGTGGCTTACGCATGTATAAACAGTTTTCGCACCACACGTGAGGTATCACCGCGAAAGTTAGAGTGAGAACAATAATTCTAGTGCTAGTACCGAAATTTGTCACTATTCCACGAGCGTGGGCAATATTAAAATGTGGCATGTTGGGTATCTACCTACTCGGCATAATGTTATCTTTCATATTCTACAAAAAATTGGGGTAAACATTGTGTTTTCTTTTTATAATTCATTAAACTGTATCGTAAATCCCGCGTGACATAAAAATTGCCATTTTATTCCATAGCATGTCACCATTCCACGAGCGTGGGCAATAATAAAACATGGCATGTTCGGTATCTACTTACTCAGCATAACATTCTCTTTTATATTATACTAAAAAATTGGGGTAAATATTGTGGGTTTTTTTTTTTTATTTATTAAACTGTATCGCAAATCCCGTGTGACCTAAAAATGTCCATTTTATTCTGTAGAATCTCTGCTAAAAAAAAAAAAAAAAAAAGTATAATGTTTGGGGGTTTTCTAGCAAAAAATACAGATTTAAACTTTTTAAACTAAAGTGGTTTAAGTATGTCTATGTTTCTTAGGAAAACATGCTTTTGGTGCTTACTGTGCCTGACAGTTATCATGGCCCATACATGTTATCTGAAGTTTTTCTGTTAAAATAGTGTACATTGCTTTTGGCAAACATTCCATAATCTCTACTGTGAGTAATATTA
The DNA here is from genome assembly GCF_965119305.1 of Pelophylax lessonae. Lineage (NCBI taxonomy): Eukaryota > Metazoa > Chordata > Amphibia > Anura > Ranidae > Pelophylax > Pelophylax lessonae. The sequence continues at coordinate 199,085,799 of NC_138769.1, forward strand.
TTTCAAACATTAAAGGGTTGATTTAAAGGAAAATAGACTGTGCACTTTGCAAGTGTAGTTGCACTCAACAAGGGAATTTGCTACAGATCTTCGTAAATGAGGCAAAACTTCACTTTGGAAAGAATACCCAATCACATGCAAAGGAAAAGAGAAAAACTTGGAACAAAAAAAAAAATGTGCTTGCACTTATTAGAATGGTGGAAGTCAGCAAAGCCCCCCCCCCCCCGATTTACTAAGCTCTGGAGCGATTTCCCTTGAAGAGTGTAACTGCACTTGCAAAGTGCACTGTCTGTTTTCCTTTAGTAAATCGACCCCATAGTGCAAGGACCATTGGTGTTTGTACAAAGGACTAGTGCGTGGCAAAGTGTTGCTTCAGCTCATCAACACTTGTATTCTTACTCAATTGGCATGTGCCCCCAGGATCGCTCCCGCGGACCGCTGTACAGGTACGGCGTTTCACAGGAACTTGCCGACCTACCGCCATATATAGGTGGCTGCTGGTTGGCAAGTGGTTAAAGAGTAACTCCACTTTTGTTGAGGGAAAAAAAACATTCCCCTGTACCCCCTTTCACATAGGGGCGACGCTACTTCGCACCGCGACCTCGGAGTGGCCGCCACGGACTTCATGACATTGAAGTCTATGGCGGTCGCCTCCTGGTCGCCCCAAAGAAGCTCCGAACCCTTTTTCTAAGTCGGAGCAACTTGTGTCGCTCCTATTAGAACGGGTCCGCAGCTTCCCTATGGGAGGCGACCTACGGCGACCTGTGAGGCGACCAGGTCGCCTCACAGGTCGCCTTAGTGTGAACGGGGACTGTGGGTTATCTATGTACATTTCAGGGATTTTAACAAACTTTGTGGCAGATTCCTACCTTTTGTTATTCTGAAGAAATAGCTGTATGTTTTAGGGATGCACCGAATGTTCGGCGGCCGAACATTATTCGGCCGAAAATAGAAAAAAAAGCACTTTTGGTGTTCGGCCGAATAAGTCAAAAGGCCGAATAATTTTGTGCCGAATAATAGGGCTGAACGATAGTCGATATGATATCGACTATCGTTCTGTGGCCGTAGGCGATATTCATATCGCCGAGGTCACGATATTTACAGGGGGAAGGGACTCGGAGGAGGACAGGAGGACTCTCAGACTTCCGTGAAGCCGGGACACTTCAGCGGTGAACATACATTACATTACTCACTCGTGCACTGCAGCCCGCCCCACACATTCAGTGAGTCTTACTCTCCTCCCTAGTTTTTTCAATGGCACATTCAGGAAGCCAATCACGCCGTGATTAGCTGCACAGCGAACCAATCACGCGTGCCTGCACACCTGATTGGTTCCGCTGTGCCGCTACTCACGGCGTGATTGGCCTCCTGAATGTGCCATTGAAAAAACTAGGGAGGAGAGTAAGACTCACTGAATGTGTGGGGCGGGCTGCAGTGCACGAGTGAGTAATGTATGTATGCGGCTGTGCTCCTTTCCAGGCTCCTACTAGTCCACCTCCAGCCTCCTACTACCACCACTATGAGAGACTGTCTGTCACTGTATAATCTGATCGAGTCCACACTGACTGACTGTCACTGAGTAATTGATGTTACCACATTAACCCTGACCTGCCCAGTACCCTGTATCTGCAATTAAAATTTACAAGGCTGCATGCATGCTTCCTGATTTCCATTCCCAGCATCCTTCCCAATCCCTACAGTGTCACTAACATTAACCCTATGGTACAAGGCTGCAGTGTGCACTGAATCCCATTCCCTACAGTAACATTTAGGGAGAGAGAGAGACATGAGAGGACAAGAGAGAGAGAGAGGACAAGAGAGAGAGAGCGAGACATGAGAGGACAAGAGAGAGAGAGAGAGAGACATGAGAGGACAAGAGAGAGAGAGTGAGAGGACAAGAGAGAGAGAGAGAGAGGACAAGAGAGAGGACAAAAAATTGGCAAAATAAATGGAAAAAATGCGAAACACCGCGTTCGGTATTCGGCCTTCGGCCTTCGGCCAAACATTTTATTATTATTCGGCTTCGGCCAAGAATTTCATTTCGGTGCATCCCTAGTATGTTTATCTGTGTCCATGTGTAGAGTAATATTGTAGGGGGTGGTGTTATAATTATCAGTCCACTGCTGCACCTGCAGGGCTCTAATGAGAAAATTGCTAAGGTCTTCATCCCTTTTAGATGTGATTTCTCTTTGGGAGTATATCGCCAAAAATGACATTTTTGTTGCAAAGGAAACCAAAAATCTGACTTGCAGACTTCTGGGAAAATCAGCAAACCAATCGCACAAGCAGGAAATTACATTTTTAGGGGGAGTTCTGTACACCATCTGTATACAGAATGCCTCCAGGTAGCCATATTGCATTTCACTGAAAATTACAGAGCTACAGATTGAAAAGGAAAGGTCATTTTTAATAACGTTCAGTTACAATATGTCTTGAGCCACAATTGTATACGCTGTGTTATTTTTTTGCAATCTTTACGCTATAATATTTTTGGTGTGATGCGTTGTTACAACACATTGCAGTGTGTCCTCTTTTTTTTTTTATCTTTATTGAAGGGTCACAAAATGACACTTTATTAAACTCCATGCCTTGCATTACACTGAGATGCAATGCAGTGACTGGTATAAAAATGTAGGCATGCAGCACTCCCAACACACCTGTATAATTTATTTGGGGCACAAAGAAACCAATTAATTTCTTTCTGCCCATGCATTGAGCCTGTGTCGATCTATGCAGATCAGTGCAGCTCAACAGAGATGGTGTGAATGAGCCCCAAGTAAGAAGACAACCCACAATCTTACTGACTAGCAGTCTGAATGCCAGATAAATCATTTTCCTGTGTCTTTGCATCATAGACATTCTCCTATTTAGACGATCGTTTCTCGCAGTATTCATGTCAGGTTTGTATAGTTTACATTTTCATTGTGTATATAACCTTATGTAAGCGTGAAACGTGATCTGTTCTGTATATCCTGACAGGACTCTCTTCTAATATAATAAAGATTGTGGATGATTACATCCCACATTTTTGTGTCATCAGAATGCCAGCTATGCTGTATTCCAAATCTCCTTTTACAGGGAGTATCAGATGGTAACTAACGCAGCAAAACCGCATAGTCTGCAGTAAGAAGGGAACTAAAATAAACACTTCTATAGCTAGAACACGTTTTGTGTCCATTCCAAAAGAAATAAACTGGATTTGATTACAATCCTTTTCTGCCCGCAGATAGCGCCATATTATTTCATTTTAATTTGCACTTCACCACTGCTTGACTGTCAGACCTTTGTGGAATCTGACAAGAAACAGTTTTTGGGAATGGTTTACACAATGGGGGGAACGTAGGTTGCAAAATATTCTGGTAAATGATCGGTAATAAACAAGGATGGGGATGGTCTATATCTGGGGTATGGAATTAAAATTTACAATGTTGCAGTCAGTAACATTTTCTTCTGGCAGGGGTCCGAGTCTCATATTTGTGCTGTGACCCAGATCTTTAATATCACAGTCCCTCCCTACCCATACATTGCAGTTTCCCCTTTACATCACAGCCTCCCCTTTTATATCACAGCCCTTTTCGCATCACAGTCTCCCCTTTACACCACAGCGTCCCCTTTTTACATTGCAAAACCCCCTTCTTTACATCACAGTGCTCTTTTTTTATATCACAGCCCCCACCCCTTTATAATACAGCCCCCCTTTACATTACAGCACCCCATTTACAATACAGCCCCTTCTTTATAATGCAGCCCCTTTTTTACAATTCAGCCTCCACTTTACATTGCAGTGTCCTCTTTACAATACAGCCCCCCCCTCCTTTTACATTACAGTGCACCATTCACATCACAGCCCCCCTTTGCATCAAATGCCCCCCTTTCTAATACAGCCCTCTTTTTCATTGCCTCCTTTACAATACAGCCCCCTTTACATCACAGCACTCCACTTTACAATACAGCCCCCTTTTACATTACAGCACCCCCCTTACAATACAGCCCCTTCTTTACAATTCGCCCCCCCCCCCACTTTACATTACAGTGTTCTCTTTACAGAACAGCCCCCTCTTTACAACACAGCCCCCCTTTACAATACAGCCCCCTTTACATCAGCCCTCTTTACATCAGTCCCCCTTTACATTACAGTGCACCCTTCCCATCACAGCCCCCTTTACATCAGCACCCCTTTACAATACAGCCCTCTTTACATCAGCCCCCCTTTACATTACAGTGCACCCTTCCCATCACAGCCCCCCCTTTACAATACAGCCCACTTTACATCAGCCCCCTTTACAATACAGCCCTCTTTACATCAGCCCCCCTTTACATTACAGTGCACCCTTCCCATCACAGCCCCCTTTTGCATCAAAGTCCCCCATTTACATCACAGCCTCCCTTTACAATACAGCCACCGTTTACATTACACTGTCTCCTTTCCTTCAGTGTCCCCAGGCCAACCCTTCACATCACAGACCTCCCCCCTTAAATCAGTGTTCTTTGTCACCCCTTCACATCGTAGCCCCCACTATTTACATCTCAGTTCCCTTCACATAACAGCCCTCACTGTAAATCACACCCTCTTCTTGTACACAAATCCCCTTCACAGCTTCCCCCTTTCCTTGAACCCCAGTCCCCTTCACAGCCCTGCCCCATTTTTCTTGCATTCATGTCTGCTTCACAGACCCCCTTTTCTTTTATCCCAGACCCTTTTACAGCCCCTCCTTTCCTTGCGTCACATCACAGAGCCGGTCCTGGCTGGCTAACAATTGCGACCATGTAGTCGGGATTGACCCAGGAGCATGGACCAGCACCTGGCTCAGCCTCTCAGCAGGCTACTTAGAGCCTGAACCAGCTTCTCTCACCCCCTCAACAGCCCAGTGCCCCAGTTTGCTTGGTGGGGGCAGGTTGGGGGGCAGAGTAGACAGCGGTGACTGACAGTAGTGCTCAGGGAGCCCTAAAAACTGAGCGATCAGTGGTGTTTGATTGCTCGGTACTCAGTTTTAGAGCCGGCAAAGGACAGATGCAGTTCCACCTAGGTAAAAAATTCTCTTTTTAAAGTGGTTGTAAAGGCTCAAGTTTTTTCACCTTCCTGTATTCTATGTATGAAGAGTAAAAACCTTCTGCATGCAACCCCTCATCCCCCGAATACTTACCTGGGCCCCATCTAATTCCAACAAAGTGCAGAAGGGCAAAGGCTTTCCTGGGTCTCTTCCTTCTCATTGGCTGAGACGGCAGCAAGAGCCATTGTCATTCAAAGCCAGTGAGCCAATGAGGAGAAAGCTAGGATGAGGCTGAGCCATGCTGTGTGAATGGAGACAGAGAACAGCATGTTGGGAGCAAGCCTGCTCTGGTGCCCCCATAAAAGCTGCTTGATCTGGGGGCACTCGGCAGGAAGGAGGGTGCAGGAAAGCTGGTGGGGGACTGAAGAAGAGGAGGATCAGGGCTGCTTTGTGCAAAACCACTGCACCAAGCAGGTAAGTATAACCTATATTTGTTATTTAAAAATCTGCCTTTTATTATCACTTTAAAACCACTGATTCCCCCCTACTCCTTTCTATACTGGTAAAAATGATCTGTGTAAATAACTTTATTTCAATCCGTTCCATGCCGATCAGGTCAAGTTATGCAGAATCTCTAGTCCCCTTGTGTCCTAGAGCGCTTGCTAACCGTGCTGAATCCTGGGAGCAGTTATGTCACTGGCTTTTATTGCCCATCTGTTGTCGGTGCTTCTTCCTCTCCCCTGCAGCAGTTGCTCCATGACAGTGGAGCTGAATCTGGATCATGTGATCAGAGTGAAGCAAATATAAATTATACAGCTCCTTTTTACTAACACTATACAGCATAGGGAGAAGGAGGGGGGAGCAATGGTTTTAAAGTGGTACTTAACTTAGTTTTTGACTTGTACCTACAGGAAAGCCTATAAAATAAAGCTTACCTGTAGGTACAGTAAATATTTCCAAAACTTGCACTGTTTAGGAGATATTCACACTGCATGCAGCCGGGGACTGCATGCATGGGAGTGATGTTGTTGTTGCCCAAGTCACTCATGTAGCCGGAGGCCGCAAACCTGGAAGGAAGACCGAGTGAAGATGGAAGCCCTGTCTGTGGTGACAACGCGCCACTGGAGGACTTAGTTTCAAGGTAAGTCTCGCATACTGTGCTAGTATGCGATGCATACCAGCACATTATGCATTTGTCTTCCAGGGGAACATTTTTTTTTTTCCCATCGGTTTACTACCACTTTAAGCAGATTTACAGTATATGTGGACTTCACTTTAGTCATACATACAGAAATAGAAGTTTAGTGTCACTTGCAGTCTTCCACCCATAGTTTTACAGAACTTTCCAAGGTTTTACAGCAAGTAATGCTACTGTAATCAGAGCCGCACTATAGTACAGAAGTCAGATTTTTGTTTCTATAGCTCAGCATGTCGTAGCTTTGCTGGTGCTCTGTTAACGTCAGAGCTGCTTATTACAGGATACTAGCGGGGATGAGACGCACTGAAGTTCAGAAGCATCAAGCAGAGCTATTGTGTTAAAAGGGGACTTCGGAGTTCTAGAGTATCACTTGTCCGATTGCATCGCTGTTACACTGGAGAAGCTGGAAAAGGAGAAAATGTCTGCAAGGAAAGACGTTATTTTGAAAAAAAAGGGACTTGTTTTAGGTGTGCCAGGGTGGGTAATTTATTGCTGACATTTTATAGAAAGGCTAGGTCCCTGAAATGGGATAGTTTAATAAAATACTGCCTATTTGAATTCCAGCATTTTTTATCAGAATGAAAAAATATATACAGTGCCTCCAGGAAGTATTCACAGCGCTTCACTTTTTCCACAATTTATGTTCCAGCCCTATTCCAAAATGGATTCAATTCATTATGTTCCTCAAAATTTTACAAACAATACCCAATAATGACAACGTGAAAAAAAGTTTGGATGAAATCTTTTGCAAATTTTATTAAAAATAGAAACTCACATGTACATAAGTATTCACAGCCTTTGCTCAATACTTTGTTGAAGCACCTTTGGCACCAATTACAGCCTCTTTGAGTATGATGCTACAAGCTTGGCACACCTTTTTCCCATTCTTCTTTGCAGGACCTCTGAAGCTTCATCGGGTTGGATGAGGAGGGTTGGTGCACAGCCATTTTCAGATCTCTCCAGAGATGTTCACTCAGGTTTAAGTCTGGAGTCTGGCTGGGCACCTCAAGGACACTCACAGAGTTGTCCCGTAGCGACCCCTTTGTTATCTTGGCTGTGTGCTTAGGGTCGTTATTCTGCTGGAAGATCAATCCTCACTTTAGTCTGAGGTCCAGAGCGCCCTGGAGCAGATTTTCATCAAGGATGTCTCCGTACATTGCTGAATTAATCTTTCCCTAGATCCTGCCACCACCATGCTTCACTGTAGGGATGGTATTGGCCAAGTAATGAGCAGTGCCTGGTTTCCTCCATACATGACGCTTGCCATTCAGGCCAAAGAGTTCAGTCTTTGTTTCATCAAACCAGAGAATTCTATTTCTCATGGTCTGAAAGTCCTTCAGGGGCCTTTTGGTAAACTCCAGGTGGGCTGTCCTGTGCCTTTTACTAAGGAGTGGCTTCCATCTGGCCACTTTATCATATAGGCCTGATTGGTGAAGTGCTGCAGAGATGGTTGTTCTTCTGGGAGGTTCTTCACTCCCCACAGAGAAATGCTGGAGTTCTGTCAGAGTGACCATCGGGTTCTTGGTCACTTCCTGACTAAAGCCTTTCTCTCCCGATCGCTCAGTTTGGTCGGGCGGCCTGCTCTAGGAAGAGTCCTGGTGGTTCCAAACTCCTTCTATTTATGGATAATGGAGGCCACTGTGATCATTGGGGCCTTTAATGCTGCAGAATTGTTTCTGTACTTTTCCCCCTAAATCTGTGCCTTGATACAATCCTGTCTCGGAGGTCTACAGACAATTCCTTGGACATCATGGCTTGGTTTGTGCTCTGACATGCACTTTTAACTGTGGGACCTTTTATATAGACAGGTTTGTGCCTTTCCAAATCATGTCCAATCAACCAAATTTGCCACAGGTGAACTCCAATCAAGTTGTAAAAACATCTCAAGGATGATCAGTGGAAACAGGGTGTACCTGAGCTCAATTTTAAGTGTCATGGCAAAGGCTGTGAATACTTGCGTACATGTGATTTTTTTCCATTTCTATTTTTGATAAATTTGCAAAGATTTCAAACAAACTTCTTTCACATTGTCATTATGGGATATTGTTTGTAGAATTTTGAGGAAAATAATACATTTTATCAAATTTATAAAAAAAGCTGTAACATATTAAAATGTGGAAAAAGTGAAGTGCTGAGAATACTTTCCGGATGCATTGTATATATGCAGTAATAGCCGATGTTCAAAGCTGGTAAAACCCAATAATACCGAACAGCAGTGGAAAAAAAAAAGAATATTAATATTGTGTCCATCGTGTGACTGGCTGGCCTACAAAAATGATGCATTACAGCTGATCTCTGACTGTAAATATACGTTTCTCTATAGCCAGGATATAATTCCCTTTGTTTGCATCAAATGCCTTTACAAACCCAGAAGTTACCTTATAATATACAGTATATATATATATATATTATGAGTTTACCAGATATTGTCTTATAATCTATACACCAATAAGCTATAACTTTGTGACCACCCACCTAATATTAAGTAGGTCCCCCTTTTGCCACCAGAACAGTCCTGACTCATCGAGGCATGGATGCCACTAGACCTCTGAAGGTATGCTGTGGTATCTGGCACCAAGCTGTCAGTTGTACAGCACCAGCTGTAGGTGGAGCCCCCATGGATTGAATTTGTTTTTCCAGCACATCCCACAGATGCTCGATTGGATTAAGATCTGGGAAATTTGGAGGCAACAGCTTAAACTGGTCATGTTCCTCAAACCATTCTTGAACCATTCTTGCAGGGTACCAGGGCACACCATCCTGCTGACAGAGACCACTGCCATCAGGGAATACGGTTTCCAAGGAATGTACTTTTTCACCAAGAATGTTTAGGTAGGTGGTGCATGTCATGCAACATGCACATGAATAGCAGGACCTAAGGTTTACCAGCAGAACATTGCCCCTAGCACTGACTAGGCCGACTTGTCTTCTTTCCATACTACATCCTGGTTCCATCTCTCCTTCAAGTAAGCAATGCACACGCACCTAGCCATCCACATAATATAAACAAAAAGTAATTCATCAGACCAGGCCACCTTCTTCCTTTACTCCAGTTCTGATGGTCACATGCCCACTGTAGGCACTTTTGGCTGTGAACATGGGTCAGCATGGTCACCCTAACCCAGTGATGGCAAACCTTGGCACTCCAGATGTTTTGAAACTCCATTTCACATAATGCTCATGCACTCTGCAGTGTAGTTGAGCATCATGGTTAATGTAGTTCCAAAATCTCTGGGGTGCCAAGGTTTGCCATCACTGGCCTAACCGGTCTGCGGCAACATACACAACTAACTGTGATTGCCATTTTTTCTTCTTTCGACACAACATGTTTACTTGCTGCCTAATATATCCCACCCACTTTTAGATGCCGTTGTAACAAGAAAATTATTGTTATTGACTTTACTTGCTATATATAGCCTGTGCAGAAAGAGCAGGGCTGTGAAAGGGACCCAGAAGGCCCACCTACTACAGGCTTCCTGCAGAAAACTACATAAGGGGGCTGCGACAAGACCAGTCACCCTGCACAAGGAGATGGAGAGCACCAGTGACCGGTCTTTATTACAGGACACTCCTGCACAGAGGCAGTTTCACACTGGATTACTGCATAGACCTGGAAAAAATACACAAAGCACACAGATTTGAGGACTAATGCACATGACTCTTCTATTAAAGGGAAAGTAACCCGCACCTTTTAAGAAAAGAAAAAAAAATCCTGCAGGACAATTATTATACAAGATTATTTATATAGCGCCAACAGTTTACGCAGCGCTTTACAATATAAAAGGGGAGACAAATACAGTTACTATACAATAAAACACAAGAGGGTTAAGAGGGCCCTGCTCAGAAGAGCTTACAATCTAATTGGGTGCGGCAGGTGGTACAAAAGGTTGTACTGTGGGGAATGAGCTGATGGAAGCGGTAAAAGATTAGTTGGAGGTGTGATAGGCTTCCCTAAAGAGAGTTTTCAGGGATCACCTGAAGGCAGTCAGAGTAGGAGATAGCCTGAGAGTTTGTGGTAGAGAGTTCCAGAGCATGGGAGAGGCTCTGGAGCAATCCTGGAGACGAGCATGGGAGGACAATGGCATAATGTGTTAGTATGCATTGCATACTAGCACATTATGTGATCCTTACCTTAGTACGAAGCCCTGCAGCAGCGCTGTCATCGCTAATAGGGCTTTCATCTTCAGCCAGACTTCCTTCCGCGTTTGAGTGCTCCGGCCTTCTGATTGGCCAAGCCACGATGACGTCACTCCCGCGTATGCGCATGGGAGTCCTGGCCGCAGCATGGGGCTCTGAAGGGATGACACGGGTATGCTGCCCCTTCTGAGCAATTGCACGGGTGACGTCACCGGCTGCATGCTGTGTGAATATTGGTTTAGGAGATATTCACTGTACCTACAGGTAAGCCTTAATATAGACTTACCGGTAGGTACAAGTTACAAATAAGACTTTACTACCACTTTAAGACTTTTGCTGATCTTGCGGTTCAGCATTAGGCAGAGATAGGATTCTGCAGGCTGCATACCACAGTAGTACTGCAGTAGAGTGGAAAGCGATATTCACTGCTATAAATTAGCCTCTTAGTATGTAAAGAGCCGCCAGGTGCTATGGTTACAAGGCAGAGACGTTCAACATTTTTTTTTTTTCCTTCTTGAAATAAATTAAGAAAACGGGAGCCGGCTGCAGGTCAACACGGAAAAGCAGTTTTTAAGAACATTAAAATACAAAGTCACTTCTGCAGCAATTTTATGCTACATAATTTTTAATAAAAGTGGTATTTATATGTAAATTTCACATTTTAAAACTGGCAGCAGATTCCGTATAGGCAGGGGCATGTCATTTTGTGGCATATCTGTGGAATGTATACTGTAAATGAATACCGTAGCTCCAGGTGTTAGTGTTTCAGCCATGGAGAAATGATTTTGACATGTTATGAATTAGCTTCTTTGTAGGGAGAACATTTTTAATAAATTCCAGTTGCACTGGCTTTGTGCCGTCTTAAAGGTTGCCTGCCTCTGTAACCTTAATGCATGCAAAGTTTAGGTTTACCAGTAACTACTTTAATTCTTTGAGGATGATATCATAACCTGTTCATTTTTTTACTTGACTTTTTGCATGCATTCTTCATGTTATAGGTAATAGATGTCTGATGCATGTAGAGTTAGTTCTACTGCTTAGGTATTGTGCATTCTTTTTATAAAATGGCTTGATATGAATTCTGTAATTAATATACGTTCATTGTCTGTAACATTATTAGTGGTTAGAATATCTACGGTTATACCACCATAAGCAAAGCTTCACATCAGCCTTGATCAAGAAATTAGATCAAATGTATTAATGACAAATATGAAACCTAGGAACCAGTTGATTATAACGTAGTTAAGCCCAAGAACAAAAATGTAGAATACTTTTGGAGGCTTTTGTGGACTTAAATGGTACTGTCATAAACACCAGTAGATAATTATAAAAACATGTTTTATTACAAAATCAATCATTAAAAGAGAGAGTTTTTTTTGGGAGTTGCTCACCGGCATCCGTTGACTGCTGCCCTTGTCCGGTATGGCAGAAACTGGATGACCGCGCATGTGTCCTTCAGACTTTAGGTGGCCGGACTGTGGCCAGTGGGAGTAGAAATTGTCCTGGCATCAGTGGGCGTAAACAATGCATCTTTGGTCTTAAGAGGAGGAATAGCGCCCCGTTGTTGGTGTCAGTGGGATAAATAATGCCACATCCATGGTATTAGTGGGAGGAATAGTGCCCCGCTATTGGGGTCAGTGGGAGGAACAATGTCCCATCATTGGTATCAGTGGAAGAGATAATATTCTATCATTGGTATAAGTAGGAGGAATAGTGACCTATCATCAGTATCAGCAGGAAGGTATAGTGTCCCATTATTAAAATAGGGGAAAAGTTGAGACTTTAAATGAGACGCATAAGCTTGCCAATATCATAATGAGACACATTTAATGCAGTAGTAAAAACATTGTAAGTTACAAAAATCAAGAAAAGTTTGTTAAATAAAATACAACGTAGAAATGAGCTGGAGTGCATGGATATAGTAATTTTTCACAAGTGGACACACTATGGTATGGTAAAGTAGTCGATGTATGTTGCTGAATAGCATCGAAGTAAGCCCGACGCGTTTCTGTGGGTAATGATCCACTTCATCAGGGGTAAGTATTGTGGTGTGTCTGAAAAAAGTAATATGTATGTATTATATTACACAAGTACCGAAAATATGTGTAATATTGAAAAGAAAAGGTACATCAAAACTGGTCAACTTACAATGCAGCTCAGATCTACTGGTGTGCTCGTATGGATTGCGGGGTATAACCGGAAGTGCAACATCTCTCCCCGGAGCTGAGGGGGTACGTGGAATCCAGACAGGCAGGGCACAGTGTCCCATTATTGGTATGAGTGGATGGAATAGTGCCCCATTCTTGGTGTCAGTGAGAGAAAAAATGCACCATTTTTGGTGTCAGTGGGAGAAATAGTTTTCTGTCGATATCCGTAGCAGGAATTATGCCCCATTGTTGATATGGGAAGAATAGAGTCTGGCATCGGTGGGAGGAAAAATGCCCCAAGGGTGGCATAAAAGCAAGCAAAGTGCTGCAGTTTGGAGACCACTGCTTTACAGCCAAGGAAGCTGCCATCTTAGCCTCTGTTTGATCTGCAGTAGCCATGGTGCCGCATATCAGTTATATTCAGTTATGATTTCAGCCATTTGATGGCTTGACCGTTCAGGTGATGTCTAACCTAAGCACACTAGTAACTGTAACCGTTATTATTCAAGGCATGCCTTTAAAATAATGGTTTTGGCAAATCGTGAAATTGGTGGGTTTAGTTCAGCACTCAACAGACTTTGTAGGACCACTGTTGTACAGCAGACTATAGTTGCCTTTTCTTATTGGATCTAAGGATGGCGCTGCTTTGTCTAAAAAGAAACAACAAAAAAGTGCCCCTTTGTGAAAGGAGAGTTAGAAGCTAAATCAGTAGTAAACTCAGACTCTACCTCTTTTTTTGGTTTGTTTTCTTTGGTTCCCCTGCATGCTCATGTCCTAATGTGCTAGCATGCACCACATACTAGCACTTTATGACAAACTTACCTTTTAAATGGAGCCCTCCAGTGGCATGCTGGCATAAATTCTCTCTTCCTTTGGGGTTCACACTCTGGCCATTTGAATAGACGAGCCATGATGACGTCACTCCCAAGCACGCACATGGGAGTCACGATCGTGAAACGGCTATCTCTGCATTGACAGTACGCTCAGTGTGCCCTTAATGTAGAGCTGGCTGCATATCTTTTAAGCGTTTAGAAGATATTGACAGTACCTACAGGTAAGCCTTACCATAAACTTACCTGTAGGTACAAGTTAATAGTAAAAGTTTGCTTCCACTTTTACTGTGTAAAGGAAATGGATAGTGGTTTTGCATATTATTTTTGTATTTTTTTTTTTTTCAGAAACAAAAATAATATATAGTGTTTTTGAACATAGGTTTGAAATAGTTAAAAAAATTAAATATTGAATTTTAATAACTCATAGTTATTACTTGCAGACAGTGACTGGCTAATGAGCGGCTCCAACCCCAATTTCTCTGGATCCTGATTTATTGCAATGATTGAATAATGGGAGACAGTTACATCAAACACACACATTTTCTTGTCACTTTCAATCCCTTTTTATATAAATATTTTCATAATACAGGTTGTGCATAAAGGTTAAGGCTCCATTCACATGTTGGCGTCTTGGATCTCGTGCATTATCGCCGCGATTCTGCCTGCCATCCTGAATCCTTGCAAATCTCGGGACTCCCGTGCGATTCCTGTGACTTGCAGGGGCGTTTTTGCTGTGATTGTCACCCGACGAATCACTGTAAAATCGCACAAACTGAATCACGCCCCGCAAATCTGTTTGCGCGATTTTACCGCAATTCCCCGGGTGACAGTCACAGCTAAATTGCGCTGCGATTGGGGTGCCGTTGCAAGTCATGGAATCACACGGGCATCCCGCGATTTGCAATGATTTGGGATCACGGGCAGAATCGCGGCTATTCTGCCCATGATCTGACATGCCAATATGTGAATGTAGCCTAATGTAGATATAAGCAAAGTAATACTGGTTTCCAAGACTATTAGGCCTCATGCACACAGGGTGTTAGAAAAAACGAGCAGCAGAGCCACTACCAACGCCAGGAAAAAGCAGCTGTAAAAACTTTGCTTTTAGTAGCTTTTTGCATTGGCGTTAATGGCGCGTTTAGTTGTGTTTAGCTTTTGGCAGCATTTTTCTGCCTCTATTCAAAATCAATGGTTGCCTATGAGCCGTCTTTGATATGGCTTTAAGCCCATTGATTTGAATAGAAGTCGCATCCAAGTCGGATCATGATGATCAACATGTGGTGCGACTTGCGCTCTGAGGATCTTGAAGGGGAACTCCACGCCAAAATGAAAAATAGAAAAAAAATAGCGCAGGCTCCCCCCCCCCCCCCAAAATACATACCAGACCCTTATCCTAGCATGCAGCCCGGCAGGTCAGGAAAGGGGACGAATAAGTGGCCCCATCCCCTCCTGGACCATACCAGGCCACACGCCCTCAACATAGGGAAATGGGGGCTTCGGGTCAGGGGGGGCTCTGCACCCCCCCACCCCAAAGCACCTTGTCCCCATGTTGATGGGGACAAGGGCCTCTTCCCGTAAACCCTGGGCGGTGGTTGTGAGGGTCTGCGGGGAGGGACTTATTGGAATCTGGACACCCCCTGTAACAAGGGGGCCCCCCAGATCCCGCCCCCCCGTGTGAATGGATATTGTACATTGTACCCCTACCCATTCACCCCAAAAAAGGCAGTGTAGAGTAAATAATGACAAGAGACGGTTTTGAGAAGTCCTTTATTAACAATCTTCCTCCGATCTTCTCCCTCCGGTCTTCCTCCCCCCCCCCCCCGGTCTTCCCCCTCCGGTCTTTTTCCTCTGGTCTCCTCTCTCCGGTCTTCTCCCTCTGGCCTTCTTCCTCACTCTTCTCCCTCCGGTCTTCTTTGTTGCGACCCGGTCCTCCTCCGACGATGTCTTCCATGATTATGCCGGCTCCGCTCTTTGCTGCTTCTTATATAGCCATGGGGCGTGGCCACCTGGGGATGTAACCCGGAGACCTCGCCCCCCTGTGTCGTCCCGCATCGTCAGGTGACGAAACAAGGGGGCGAGGTCTCCGGGTGACGTGAACGGGTGGCCATGCCCCATGGCTATATAAAAAGTCGCAAAGAGCGGAGTCGGCATAATCGCGGGAGACATTGTCAAGGGAGGACTGGGTTGGCAGCGGAGAAGATAGGATCGAGAAGACCAGAGGCAGAAGTTCGGAGGAAGATTTTTAATAAAGGACTTCTCTTGTCATTATTTACACTACACTGCCTTTTTTGGGGTGAATGGGTAGTACCCCTACCCATTCACATGGAAGGGGTGTCCGGATCTGGGGGGCCTCCTTGTTACAGGGGGCATTCAGATTCCGATAAGCCCCCTGCCTGTAGACCCCCACAACCACCTCCCAGGGTTGTCGGGAAGAGGCCCTTGTCCCCATCAACATGGGAACAAGGTGCTTTAGGGTGGGGGGTACAGAGCCCCCCCTGACCCAAAGCACCCACCCCCCCATGTTGAGGGCATGTGACACTATTTAGAAAGCAATGGCAAAGTTTTCAGAAGCTACAAGATGCATTGCTTCAGTTTGTGGTTGTTAAACGCTGACCTTGATAGGAAAAAAAAGCTGCTGTAAGGTTGGCCATGCATGGATCGAAATTCGGGCAGGCACTGGCCAAATTTCAATCCATGTGTGGGCAGGCTGGTTGCACAGAAGTTAATAGACTTCTGTACAATCAGCAGCCTATTGGGTTTTTCCCAAAAGATCAGTGCTGATGGCTACAGCCGGCAACACTGGTCAGTGTGTTCTGATGGCAGGGAACGCTCCCTACTGTCAGGACACAACAGCACAGCGGGAATGATTCCCTTATCTACAATGAGTGTTAATAGCATGAACATTTAAAGAATAACTTGTATTTCAAAATCATTATGTTGTATTACTGTTGCAATACCTTGTATTTTTTTTTTTAAATATTGTTATTTAAAGGCAGATGTTACTCAACCTAGGAGGAAGTGTCACACCTATGACCTGTATAGGTGTGTCTGAAGTGTACTGACATGTCAGAATTTTCCACAGAATGACTAAGATTTGCAATTTTCCAAGATTGCCTGCAGTGATCGTATGTAAATAAAGAATGCAGAAGATTAATTTTGTGATTTTATATGTATAAATAATGCCCAAACCAAACCTAAAAGGCTCCTGGTGGTTGATGTGCTACTATGCACATGACCGTGTCTAATTGTTTGCTGTAAACCGTCTGGTGTATGGGTTATGAGAGTTTACTAAATAACAGTGAAATCTAGTGAATTGAACTGTAGTCCTTCCATAAACTGGCTTCAGTACATTCCAATTTCTGGTCAATTCTATTTAAAGTGATATTAAAGTCTTGTTTGCTTGAAAATAATCTACAAACTTGTTATACTTACCTGCTCTGTGCAGTGGTTTTGCACAGAGCAGCCCAGATCCTCCTCTTCTCAGGTCTCTCGTCGGCACTCGTGGCCCCTCCCTCCTGCTGAGTGCCCCCCCACAGTAAGTAGCTTGCTGTGGGGGCACCTGAGCCAAGCCGCTGCTCTGTGTGTCCATTCAGACACTGAGCTGCGGCTTGACCCCCCCCCCCTCTCCTCATTGGCTCAATGACTTTGGGTGACCGCAGTAGGAGCCAATGGCGACTGCTGCTGTGTCTCAGCCAATGAGGAGGGAGTATCCCGAACGGCCGAGACTCTTGTGCAACACTGCGGCATCAAGATAGGGCTCAGGTAGGGATTAGGGGGGCTGCTGCACACAGAATGCATTAGAATAAAAAAAACTTCTGCCTTTAGAATCACTTTAAATTTGTGTTAATTGATTACTATTTATATCACATTTTTTCATGAAAAAGGACTAATGGCGCTTTTCCACTGCATGGAACCGAACGGTTCGGCTCGCTTTTGGGCTTTTCCACTGCTGGTACCGCATGGTATGGTGTAGGAAAGGTTCGGTATTGCGGCGCTTTTCCACTGCATGGAGCCGAACGGTACGGCTCTCAAAAACAGTACCACCTCGATTGTGGTTCCAAGAGGTACCATATCCCACAATCCTTTGCATGCAGTCACTACTAGCCACTGATTGGTCAGAGAATCGTTGTTATCCCACCCACTTAACTTTAGTACTACTTTCGTGGAAAAGCAAACCATACCGAACCGTTCCAACACCGTACCATGCGGTACCAGCAGTGGAAAAGCAAACCGGGCCAATCAGGGCCGAGTAGAGCCGAGCTGGTACTAGCAGTGGAAAAGTGCCATACCCTTTTTTTTTTTTTTTTGTAGACATAAACGGACTCGCATGTTAACAGATGTAAATGGATGTACATTTATTTACATCCACACGCCCATAGAGAAGTACATTTATATACATCCACACGCCCATTAAAATACATTGTGTTTCTGTCTGTAAAACAGAAGGGTCCAGACAGAACGCTCCTGTGACAGGGCTCTTAGATAACAACCTTTTGTTTGGTAATTGGCTGCTTCTAATAATTCATATTGGTCCATATAAACTAGAAAGCGGTAATGGGCTCTGTGGGGTGAAAAAAAAAAAAAGTTTTGAGTACACCGCCTACTGACTATAGTAAGAAAATTTTCAAGTTGTAAAGTGCTGCGTAAACTGTCGGAGCTATATAAATCCTATATAATAATAATAATAATATATACAGTGGGGAAAATAATTATTTGATCCCCTGCAAATTTTGGAAATCTATAATAATAAGGGTCTATAATTTTTATCATAGGTGTATTTTAAGGCCTCATGTGCACTGGACGTTATCAAAATGCCAGTAGAAAGCTGTAGCAGTAGAAGGAGTTTTTCAGTATTTTTGCAGGAGCGCTTTTCAGCGTTTTTTATCTTTTTTTTTTTTTTTAGCAAAACTTTACTCCCACAAAAGCCTATGGCTCAAAAACACTGATAAACATTGAATAACCATGTTTTTCAGCATTTCTCTGCATTTTTAAGCTTTTATTACAGCTGAAAAACTCCTCAAATCCTACTAGTTCTGGGGTTTTTTCCAGCCAGAAAACACCCCTGCCAAAAACTGCTGATAACAGCCTGTGTGTGCATGGACACATAGGATAATATGCTGGGGAGTTTACTGGCTGCAGAAAAAAATCATCTGAAGCCAAATACAGCAGCTGTAAAAACGTCCAGTGTGCATGAGGCCTAAACGATAGCGACAGAATATCAACCAAAAATCCAATAAAGACACAGGATATAAATGTTATAAATTGAGTTACAGTTCAGTGAGTGAAATAAGTATTTGATCCCCAAGCAAAACATGACTTAGTACTTGGTGGAGAAACCCTTTTTGGCAAGTACAGAAGTAAGACATTTCTCGTAGTTGGTTACCAGGTTTGCACACATCTCAGGAGGGATCTTGGTCCACTCTTCTTTACAGATCTTCTCTAAATCCCTAAGGTTTCTTGGCTGTCTCTTGGCAACTCAGTTTCAGCTCTCTCCATACATTTTCAATCTGATTAAGGTCTGGGAACTGGCTAGGCAACTTCACAACCTTAATGTGCTTCTTCTTGAGCCACTCCTTTGTTGCCTTGTTTGTATGTTTTGGGTCATTGTCCTGCTGGAAGACCCATCCGCGACCCATCTTCAGTATTCTGGCTGAGGGAAGAAGGTTCTCATCCAGGACATTACAATACATAGCCCACTCAGACCCGGTTCACACTAATCCGACTTGGGAGACGACTTGTGCGACCTCAAGTCACCTCCCAAGTCGCTTGTCATTACAAATTCAATGTAAATGAATGAGAGCCATCTTAATATGCACTACTGAAGTTGCTCCGACTTCAGAAAAAGTTCCTGTACTACTTCATGGCGACCTCTAACCGACTTGTTCAATGGGAGTCACCTCTAAGTCGGATCCTATCTATTTTCAAGCGACTGTGATCAGACTTTCCAGGAAGAAGAAAAATTACCCAGGCATTCCCCACAGACAAAGTCACCTATCATTTAAGTCTCTTCAAAGTAGCGCTAAAGTCGCGCTAAAAAGTCGCTCCTTCATGGTCGCGGTAGTGTGAACCGGCTCTCAATGTGGCAAAGTCGGCCTGTACTTTTAGCAGAGAAACCACCCCAAAAGATAAACAAGAGAAACCATAAACAACAAAAAAAAAATGAGAATTTTTTATAATTTGTATCATCCTCAGTTTCGACTTGCTGTGAAACATCGAGGAAAACTGGATGATCATTCGTCTGATTTCTTTATTGTGTGTACTGGGTTTTTTTATGGCTTGTACACACTAAGAATATCAGGCGAACATTTCGGAATAATCATACGATTTTCTAACTAAAATATTATGCAGAAATAAGCTTACAAAAGGAGCAAGAAAGAAGCAATAGTTCCTTATCCCACCCACTCATAACTCACAAACATATACAACTAGCCAAACAGCCAGATGTAAGTTCTCATGTGCCAGTATTCCCAATAAAGCAGCCGCTATACTCAGATCATGACATGTAAAAAGGTGCGTATAGGAGCCACAGCCCACATAAACACTAGCAGCGCTAGAAAACATCCTCTAACCGGGTTGAGGGTGTATGGCAAAATGGTGGTTATAATAAAGCCAAAGTTCATAAGTCCTTGGTGTTCTCAGGGTGAAGTCACATGAAAGATAGGGTGCATAGGAAACTTTTTATATAGTGTTGAACAAGACTTCTTTGCTGGTCACTCTGCGACTACCATATCCTTCACCTCACCACTGTGCTCCCCCCCTTGAGAGTGGACACGTACCCTTAACTCTAGGGTCTAGCGCTTTGTTCAACAGATGATCCTCCACTCCCAGATGGCGATCCCCTCAGGACTCCACTCCAACCGGTAGAGATATGAACAGCACCTCCTCCTCTCCTTTCACATAAAGGGAGACAAATAGGGACCCATAGTGTAATATGTACAAACAAGGCTTTATTAAAAAGGTTAAAATCACACTCCCATGAAATCGGATATGGTCAAGCGAAACAAATGTCCAAGGCACAAAACCCGGTCCTCCCGCTGCAAACGTTGTCCCCACTGAGCCACACGGTACAGGTGATCCAGCCACCTGATCGCGACATTGCCCGGACTCAATGGGCGTTATAACTGGGGATCCTCTGGGGTGTCCTTGGTATGCAACTGAATGGCCGCGTGCTCACGCCCTGATGCGTTTCGTCGGCACTGGACTTCTACTGAGGGCGTGAGCACGCGGCCTCTTCTCCTCATATTTATACCCTTTTGGGGAGGGGGGTGTGTGTGCTTGATGCTGGGCGGAGACCTCCACGTGGGCGGCCGGAAACTAATCCGCCACCACTGAGCATGCCACTCACGTTGGCGGCCGGAAGCTACTCCGCCGCTGGTCTCCAAGTCCGCTCAGAAATAAGCTTGTCTCTAAAGTGGGGTATTCACTATGGGAAAATCAGAAGAAAAATTTGGTATGAGAAACGATCGTTCAATTTTTGACAGCTGATTCCGACCTTCTGAATGAAAATTTCCGAAGGGACAAACTCCAAAAAGAGTGCTCATGATCAGAAACCACAAATAAAAAAAAAATAAAAAAAAGCCTTTGTCAGACAAGAATTTTCGTACATTTTCTATCCTCGGTCCTGACTTTGAGGAAATCCGGTTGATCGTTCGCCCGATTTATTTATTTTTTTTCATAGTGTGTACGAGGCTTTAGTGCCGGTTCACACTACCACGGCACGACTTCGGGGGCGACCTGTGAAGTCGCGTGCACCGCGACTTCGGCGCGACTTGCACGGACTTCATATCATGAATGTCAATGCAAGTCGCTCCGATGTCGCCCCGAAGTAGTACAGGAACTATTTTATAAGTCGGAGCGACCTTGAGTTGCTCCTATTAGAACGGTTCCCGTAGCACTGCATGGACCGCGACTTGTCAGGCTGACCAGTCGCCTGACAAGTCGCGGTAGTGTGAATGGGCACTTTAGTCAAAGAGTACATACAATGTTACTTTGTTTGTCTCTATCTTGAGCAGTGTCTATAAATAAATTGTCAGACTGTCCATTTTTTTTACAGCTGCTGTGTTTACACTGCAACTCCTGTCTGTCATTTTGACAGTAGGGAATTGCCAAAAAGGGCAGCAGCAGAGGGGCAGGAGGACAGGGGGCATTGTACATATCCTGTGTATTTTGATAATGGTTTTGGCATTTGTAGTGCTTCCAGTGTCCACAACTGGATAATAGAGAAAATAGAGATAAAGAAAAATATATAAATATATACATGAACGCTATAGATTTATTTTAAGGCAAAACTATTATAATTAGTAACTTGTTAATTCCATGGACCAGTTTTTCCCTTTTACATGCTTATCTGTATTTTAACTGCTGTGTGTTTATGCAGGTGTCAGGGAAAGTGTCCTTTTATCTTTTAAAAATTCATGATAAGCAGTTGTGTTGTTTTTGTATAAATAACTTTTTATGATCGCTGGAATCCTTCCTAAGAACAATCTAGGGGAGGGATCCTCAAACTATGGCCCTCCAGCTGTTGCGGAAGACCCCTGATCTAGGGGAAATGGAATCCTATCTAGCAATCCAACCCATGCAGCTAACAAAATATTTTCTTTTTTTTTCTTTTTTTTATGTGGTACTTTTAACACTATACTACATGCAATTTGCAGATCTAACAGATCCAATAAGGAGAATCATATTATTCTGTATCCATCCTAAATACTATATAAAATAGGGTAAGTGTAGGAATATTTACCTAGAAGGCTCCAGCACCAAGAACCTGCGTTTGAGTTTTTATGCTTTACTTTTTATCCTAGTATTATTAAAGGCTCATTTCTCTTACGTCCTCCGACAGTCGCCGCCACTTCATATTCATCACTAATGGGGTTATTGACCTTTGCTCCGCAGGAGTAGCTTATGAAGTGGCGGCGACTGTCGGAGGACTCAGAGAAAGGAATTTTACAGGTAAGATCTTACAAAAATTCAGTTTCTCTTACGTCCTCCGACAGTCGCCGCCTCTTCATATTCGTCACATATGGGGTATTAGACTTTGCTCCGAAGGAGTAGCTAGGCAACAGAATATGTTAACAATAAAGCTTTAACATATCCCA
The DNA here is from genome assembly GCF_965119305.1 of Pelophylax lessonae. Lineage (NCBI taxonomy): Eukaryota > Metazoa > Chordata > Amphibia > Anura > Ranidae > Pelophylax > Pelophylax lessonae. The sequence goes on from NC_138769.1 coordinate 199,108,200, forward strand.
CCCTCAAGGGGTGGTCCCCTCAGTCAATACCCTCCTACTTCCTGCAACCATATCTCAGTTTTAATGTCTAGCTTGTCAGGAGTGGCTGGCTCTCTCTGTGCTGGGACTTTTTGTCCCAGACTCTTTCTTCTTTTTAATATTTTATTTGAGTTTTTTCTCTACCTTTACTTAGCTGTTGTTTTTGTCAGCATTAGTTAGTTCTTCGGACGAAGAGGATCATGCGGACTGGGTCTCGGGCTGATCCCCCTGATCGCAGGTCGTGGGTCAGTGGCTTCCCAGTCTGCCATCGAGCGTTCAGCCAGGTAACGCTCCTGGCACGGTGAACGACCCATCCCTGTTCGGTGCAGGGATGTTTGGTGAGGTGGCTACCTCACCGGACGCTGTGCGGTTTCTTAACCGCCATTGTGTGCGTCTTGAATTGCGACTCTCCCTGCCTCATGTGCAGCGGCTTGTTCGCCTGTGCGGGTTCCCCACGCCATATGAGGTAAGTGTGTCTATGTGGGGACCTGTCTGTCTGGGGGGGGTCTCAGTCTGGGACTGTGTAACCTGCCTTTAAATCACACTGCTTGTCTCCCTATCTCTCGGCTGCATGCTGTGGGCTGCAAGGGGGGGGGGGAGCTGTATGACACTGTGTGTGTCAGGCTGGGCAGTGTGGGAAGCTGTGTGCTGTGGGGCATGTTTTTAATGGCATGTTGGGGCATATACAGCGATCGCTGCGGCGATCTAACATGTATCCATATAATGGGATGAATTTGTGTGTGTTTTTATGCACTGTGGAGCGGCAGTTTCGGCGCCAAACGACGCCATTTTACCGGCGCCCGCTCCGGCCGCATGGTTTACATGCACGGCGGCCATTTTCTTGTAGCCTCCATAGGCTTACATAGAGCGCCCTGGCAGCATCACTTCCTTTTTCCTGGAACACCGGTCGAGGCAGCAGCAGCAGCGGGGTCTCCTCAGGTTTTATCCTTCTATTCCTGTTGTCCATTGCCTGTATTCAGTCTGTATATTCCCTGTGGGGGTCTCATTGTGCCTGAGTGTGTGCGGTGGGCTGCGCTTACCGCGCTTGCTGAAAGGGGGCAGTTAACCCTTGGTTGTCTGGCGTACAGGGGCAATGGATTCTCAGGAGGGCAAGTTTCCCACAGTATTGGTGGAAAGCCAGGGGACCGCTGTTTCCCCCCCAGGGGGGGATTTAGCCACTATTGTGGCTGGCCTTGCTGCCCAGGTGCAAATGCTGGTGGCTGCTCAATCTACTAAACGGCCCAGAGTTACTCTGTCCTCCGATTCTGAGGGTGAAGGTGATGGGGCTGTTCTGGCAGGGACCCCCCTATCGGGGTCCCGCTCCTCTCTTGATCTAGTGGGGTCTGAGGTAGAGGCTGAGGTTGAGGGGGTTGATAATTCTCCCCCTGGCTCGCCTGAAGAGCTTGCAATCATGGATGAGTTGATTGCTTCCATTAAGCAGACGCTACGTTTGCAGGACGAGGTGTGTCCCCCCGCTGCCTTGGCGCCTTATGGGACGCAGAGAAAACGCAGGACGCCGCAGGTTTTTCCCTGCAATGCTGATTTTCAGCGCGCTGTAAAGGATCAATGGCGCGATCTGCGCAAACCTTTTGCGGTACCAAGTAAATTCAAGCTGCGTTATCCTTTCTCCCCTGCCACTGATGAACGGTGGTGTGTGCCTCCACCAGTGGATCATGCAATTGCGGTTTTGAACAAAGCCACTGCGATTCCTGCAGAGGGATCCCCTGTTTTCCGTGATGCCACGGATAGGAGACTGGAGTCTCTTGCCCGTCATACTTATTCTGTTACGGGTTCTATGCTTAAGGCTCTATTTGCTTCTCTCATGGCGGCCCAGGCGATCGCAAGTTGGACGCAGATGCTTAGGCGCGTCCTAGTGGCCGATTCGGCCTCGGCGGCGACCCTGGACATGGTGGATCAGATCCACCAGGGTGTCATGTATCTGTGTGATGCGGACCTGGACCTGATTCCGTTGGCTGCACGTGTGCACAGCGTGGCGGTGTTGTCTCGCCGCCTGGTTGGGTTGAAATGTTGGTCGGTGGACCAATCTTCACGTAAAACCTTAGCCAATCTGCCTTATGATGGGTCTCGCCTTTTTGGGGAGTCCCTGGATGTGTTGATTAAGGGGATCACCGGGGGTAAGAGCACTCTCTTGCCCCATTTCCCCAAGGCTAAGGGGGCTTCTGGGAAGAAGCATGCAAATTTTCGGCCCCCTCAGGGGTCCTTTCGTGCCTTTCGGCCGCACTACAAGGGCTAACCGTTCAAAGGCCAGGGCTCTCAGAAGAAACCCTGGTCTGGGAAACAGAAGTCCGGCCAATCCGGACCTGCGGCCCATAACAGTTCGGCCTGAAGGGGCGCCCTCACCCAGTTTTGGGGTGGGGGGACGCTTGCTCGGTTTTCTTCAGCCCTGGTTGGCCCGTGTGCGGGACAGATGGGTTCTGGAAATCGTTCGATCTGGTTACAAGATCGAGTTTCTCTCTCGGCCAGAGAGCAGATTTTTTCCCTCAAATCTACAACTGTCTCCAGAGCGCCTGCGGGATCTGCACCTGGCGGTGCGGGACCTAAGGGCTCAGGGAGTGGTGGTTCCGGTGCCTCATCGGGACAGATTTCGGGGGTTTTATTCCAATCTGTTCACCGTGCCCAGAAAGGAGGGCAAGGTTCGTCCAATTCTGGACTTGAAAGCTCTGAACCGCTCTGTGCGGGTTCGCAAGTTCCGCATGGAATCCCTGCGGTCGGTGGTGGCTGCCCTGGTTCCGGGGGAATTCATGGCCTCCATCGATTTGAAGGATGCGTATCTTCACATCCCCATATTCGAGGGTCATCAGAGATACCTTCGATTTGCCATTGCGGAGGATCACTACCAGTTCGTGGCGTTGCCCTTTGGGCTCGCCTCGGCTCCGCGGGTCTTCACCAAGGTGCTTGCACCGGTTCTGGCATTATTGAGGGCCCAGGGCATTTCTGTCCTGGGGTATCTGGACGACATTCTGATTCGGTCTGCGACCAGTCAGGGTCTGGAGAAGGACCTGTCTGTCACGATGCAAACTCTGCAGGAGTTCGGTTGGACGATAAATGTTCCAAAGTCGACACTGAGTCCGTCGGTTCGTCTTCCCTATCTGGGAATGATACTGGACTCGGTGCAGGCGAAGGTCTTCCTGCCGGAAGACAAACTCAGGACTCTTCAGGAGGAAGTCAGGTCCCTCAGGGACGTTCCGTACTCGTCTCTGCGGACGTGTATGAGATGTCTGGGATTGATGGTCTCGGCTTTCGAGGCGATTCCTTTCGCGCAGTTTCACACGCGGGGTCTCCAGGCGGAGATCTTGTCCAAGTGGGACGGGCGACCTCAATCTCTGGATCTTCAGATCTCGTTGAGTCATCGCACCAGGGAAAACCTTCTGTGGTGGCTCCAGTCCCCGTTGGTGTCCGGGGGCAAGTCGTTTCGTCCGATCTCGTGGACGATAATCACCACGGATGCCAGCCTGTCGGGCTGGGGTGGTGTTCTGGGCGTTCTGTCCGCCCAGGGGACCTGGTCGGAGGGGGAGTCTTCCCTCCCGATCAACATTCTGGAATTGCGTGCGATAAGGCTCTGTCTTCATCGCTGGACGGACCGGCTGCAGGGCTACCCGGTTCGGGTGCAGACGGACAATGCCACGGCGGTGGCCTACATCAACCACCAAGGGGGCACCAGGAGTGCCCGAGCGGCTCGAGAAGTGGCCGACATTCTGTCTTGGGCCGAGACTCATGTCCCGGCGATAACGGCGGTTCACATTCCGGGAGTGGAGAACTGGCAGGCGGACTATCTGAGTCGCCAGACCCTGGATCAGGGGGAATGGTCTCTCCATCCGGCTGTCTTCCAGATGTTGTGCGCGAAGTGGGGTCTTCCAGATGTGGACCTGTTCGCGTCTCGCCTCAACTACAAGGTGAAGAGGTTCGTGGCAAGGACGCGCGACCCTCGGGCAGACGCGTCGGACGCGTTAGTGGCCCCGTGGCTTCAGTACAGGCTGATGTACGCGTTTCCACCGATTCAGTTGCTGTCCCGGTTCCTTCGCAGGTTACACTCGGAACGCAGCACGGTGATTCTTGTGGCACCGGACTGGCCTCGCCGGTCCTGGTACGCAGACCTCGTGAATCTGGCGGTCGACGCCCCCTGGCGTCTGCCTCTTCGGGACGATCTACTGTCTCAAGGACCGATTTACCATCCTGCTTTACAGTCGCTGGCTTTGACGGCCTGGCTGTTGAGACCGAGGTCCTGAAGGAGAAGGGTCTCTCTCCAGAGGTTGTTCATACCTTGATCAACGCGAGGAAGTCTTCCTCGGGAAAGGTTTATTACCGTACTTGGAAGGCCTATTTTGCCTGGTGTGAGTCCAGGGGGTTTTCACCCCGCACGTACTCGGTTTCCCGTGTGCTGTCTTTCCTTCAGACGGGTGTCGATCAGCGTTTGGCGCTGGCTACGATAAAGGGTCAGGTGTCTGCGCTGGCCGTTCTGTTTCAACGTCCCGTGGCTTCCAACTCCTTGGTTGGCACTTTTATTCAGGGTGTGCGGCATCTGGTTCCTCCTAGGAGGGATCCTTTGCCCCCTTGGGACTTGAATCTAGTCCTATCTGTGTTACAACGTGCTCCTTTTGAACAGATCAGGGAGATCTCGTTGTCTATGTTGTCCAAAAAGGTCGCCTTTTTGGTGGCGATCACTTCGGCTCGCAGAGTGTCGGAACTGGCGGCTTTGTCCTGCAAGTCTCCGTACCTGGTTGTTCATTTGGATAAGGTGGTCTTGCGACCTAATCCTTCTTTTCTGCCAAAACGAGTTTCGGAATTCCATCTTAACGAGGATATTGTTTTGCCTTCGTTGTGCACGAAGCCTAAACATCCAAAGGAGGTGAGATTGCATTCTCTGGATGTTGTTCGGGCGATTAGGGTTTACCTTAAATCGACTGAGTCTTTTCGAAAGACGGACTCCTTGTTTGTTCTTCCAGGGGGTCCTCGGAAGGGCATGGCGGCTTCCGCCTCTACCATTGCCAAATGGATCAGGCAGACCATTGAGCAGGCCTATGCCTTGCAGGGGAAGGTTCCCCCTGTGCCTGTGAAGGCGCACTCTACTAGATCTCTGAGTACGTCTTGGGCCTGTCGTCATGGGGCTTCTGTAGCCCAGGTGTGTAAGGCGGCGACTTGGTCGACCGTACACACTTTCACAAAATTCTACAAAGTAGATGTTCAGGCATCGGCGGATGCTTCCTTTGGCCGCAAGGTTCTTAGTGCGGCTGTTCCCTAGGGTCCCTTGTTGGGGACTCCTGGCTGTTGGGATAAGTTTTGTATCCCCTGGTTTTTTGTCTTTTCCTGGGTTGTTGCTCCTGTTGAGCACTTATTTTTGCTGTTGCCCAGCTGGTTTCCTTCCTTTGGTAAGGTTCCTTTCTTTGATGTGGAGACTGCGTTGCCTTTCGGCGCGGATGCGTTTCCCACCCCTCATGTTTGCACTGCTTTGGGACGTCCCCATATGTGACGAATATGAAGAGGCGGCGACTGTCGGAGGACGTAAGAGAAAACGGAATTTTTGTAAAATCTTACCTGTAAAATTCCTTTCTCTGAGTCCTCCGACAGTCGCCGCCCCCGCCCCTCTTTTGGGGTTTGAATGTATACTCTACTGCTATTCCACTAAAACTGAGATATGGTTGCAGGAAGTAGGAGGGTATTGACTGAGGGGACCACCCCTTGAGGGTGGGATATGTTAAAGCTTTATTGTTAACATATTCTGTTGCCTAGCTACTCCTTCGGAGCAAAGTCTAATACCCCATATGTGACGAATATGAAGAGGCGGCGACTGTCGGAGGACTCAGAGAAAGGAATTTTACAGGTAAGATTTTACAAAAATTCCATTTTTTCTTAAACCTGCTTCCCCCCTCCTTCTAACTTTTCTGCATAGCCTGTATAAAAAATAAATCTATGTACATTTTTTTAAATCCACTCCAGGGTGGTCATGTGATCCAGCAACTTTGGCTTCTCCCCCTAAAACTGGCCATAGGCTGATTGAAATTGATCTGGTTCAGCAAAGATCCACCAAACTTTGATCAGTGTATGGCCACCCCTGCTCCACAGAGTTTGATCTTGTCTCGAAGGGATACTCTGGAAAAATTCTGTTGATCAATGTATTCTAAAAGGGGCAGGTTCCGCAGTCAGATTAGAATGTCCTGGTAGAGGGGGTTGGGGCATGGGGTCTTAGGAGGAGTGGTTTCCTCCATCCACCTCATTTGTGTGGGTGGAATCTGTGTTTTTTTTTTTTTCTCTTTCAGGAGAAAAAAATGAAATGTCTATGGAAAACTTTCGGGAGCGCTTGACAACGGCTGTGAATTCATGAAGCCATGACATAACTCGCCAGGTCCCACTGTAATAAATGTCCTTCCGTTCACATTGTGTGGCTTCCACTCAGGCATGCAAGTTGGATGCTCAGGCCCTGTTCACATATGTTGTTCATTGGTTCAGGTGTGAATGTTTACTTGTAAACGCACCTGAACTGGACTAAAAATGCACAACCCTCTTTATGAAATGGACCATGGCTGCCCTAGACATATGTGAAGTGGCTCTATTGAAAGCCAACTTTGTGGTAACAGTTTGGGGACGACCCCTTCCTATTCCAACATGACTGCGCACCAGTGCAAAAAGCAAGGTCCATAAAGACATGGATAAGGGAGTTGAGCGCGGAGACTGCTAGCCAGGTCTTCTCCTCCAACATCAGTGCCTGACCTCACAAATGCGCTTCAAGAAGAATGGTCAAACATTCCCATAGATAGACTCCTAAACCTTGTGGACAGCCTTCCCAGAAGAGTTGAAGCTATTATAATTGTGAAGGGTGGGCCAACTCCATTTCGAACCCTACGGACTAAGACTGGGATGCCATTCAAGTTCAGGTGCGTTTTAAAGGCAGGTGTCCCAATACTTTTGACAATATAGTGTGTGTGAACCGAACCTTAAAGTAGTTTTAAAGTCAAACATTTTTACCTTTGTGCACTCCCTGCATTAAGGTGAAAAGTATCCCACTACCTGCCCCCCCCCCCCCCCCGTCGCCCCCGTCCTTTCTTTCTCTAAACACTTACCTGATTGCTCTCTTGATCCAGTGCTGTGCTCGTCTCTCTTCCTCTTCTCACAGTACACACTAAGAGCAGCAGGAGCCTATGACTGTCAGTCAAATCCTGTGGGTAGGAAGCAGGGGGTGTGGCCGAGCCACGTTATGTGTCTAAAGATGCACACAGCTCGGCTGGGGAGCACTCCTGCATGGATGCCCCCAGAGCCCATGGCTTGCCGAGGAGGCACGTAGAGAAAGAGGAGCAGAGAGCACCAGTGGGGGACCCCAACAGAGGAGTTAAAGTGGATGTAAACCCATCCATTTACCAGTTTAAAAAAAACAGTTACATTTCTGGCATGTGATGGGAATGTAACACTCCTATTGGTTGTGCTCCCAACCAAACTATCAAACCATCCAATGGATGGTGTCCTAACTGATCACATGTGCAGCTACTTGGCAGTTGTCGATTAAACTACTTGGCTTCCTTGGCTGAAAACGATAGGAGGGTTTACTTCCACTTTAAGGGGCTGCTCTGTGCATTACTACTGCACAGAGCAGGTAAGTATAACATTTTTTATTTTAGGAAAACATAAATTACCTCTACCCCCGTTTTAACTAATTAAAGCACAAATAAACCCATCGACTTAACAGTTTAGCATATGCCAGAAAGACTTTCATGCACCTCTTACAATCCTTCAACCTCGTTTTGTGTTATGCCAGAAATACAACTGTCACATTGGTTGTGCTGTCAACCAAACTGTCATCAAATGGCATGTGTCATAACTTATCACATCTGCAGCATCATGGCAGTTGAAGATCAAATAGACGCCAAGATGGTAGCTTCCTTGGCTGAATTGATAGGAGGATTTATTACCATTTTTAAATGAATTCCTTCAGCATACAGCTGAACACTGCCCTGTTTCAATGTGCAGTGCCATTGATTTAATATTGTAACTGTCAGATACAATTGCAATAATAATAATTCTACATTAAAAAAGGAAAAGCCTGTAAAAAAAATGAGCATTTAATAAAGACTAAGTAAGGTCATTTTTAATAAAACAGTGTACCAAACAAAAGCCAGTGGTTCAGCAATATAGAAATACAAAATACAAAAACAGAAATTTAGAACAAGCTTGTAAAGGAGAAACTTGCAATAATAACGCCAAATATGCGCTCGCTGAAAATACATAAACCTAAAAATCATTGTTTTCCTGTAAAGTATCTAATCCTTCAGCAAGTCCGAACAGCAGCACAGCATATTTCAAATGTAACTCTTTTTTTTTTTTTTTATCAGGTCGAACTGGGATAGGGAGATGGATGAGGGAGGGGATTTTGCTTTATTCTGTGTACTGGTAGAGGGGGCTACTCTTAAGCCTCCAATCTATTGGTTACTGTAGATGTAAGTCTTACATGAAGGACCTTAAAATAACCTAATAAGCGTATTATACTCACCTGCTCTGTGCAGTAGCATTACACAGAACCCCCGAACCTCCTTTTCTAGGGTCCCCCGTCAGCAATCTTGGCTTCTCCTCCTCTTTGTGTGCCCCCATAGCTGATCCTATGGGGGCACACAGTGTGTGTTTGCTCCCATAGACACACAGCGGGGCTTAGCCATGGTTTCCAGGCCTATGCAAATGATGTCATGCACCCCTAAAGTATTCAGATGGGGCGGAGGGGTTTTCTCAGCTATGCACACCTTCCTGCCTGCATGCATGAGCTAAGGGTAGGTGGATTCCAGGAAGTAAATGCTACATGAGTCCTCTGCCCTTACTCAAATGGCCATGACCAAAAAATGCTAGGGAGGTGTATTTCAAAGTAATTTCTCAGCACAATAAAGCATGGAGACATTGATGGGTGGGTGAGTTTGCTTTGAAAATCAAAAACGAATAAAACAGCGTTTTTGGTTTGTGGTGCTTAGATGTAGTTCTGCTTTAAGTATGTTGTTTATATGCACTCTGAACAGTTATTAGTGCTGATAAAAATGTGGGTCAGAGCTGCTGCTACAAGCTTGCTCATGTTAGATTTGCACATATCCTTCTTTATAATCATGGGTTGAAAATGGAATTTGCTTTGAATGTTAATATACAATACATTTACTTACGTAAGACGTTTCAGATTCTTGACAGGGAAGTTTCTTAATGACTTTTGTAGATCATGCCAGTTATTAATCAGCAATGCCCTTGAGCTATCTGACTTTGTTTCAGAAATACTTTCTGCTCCAGCATTCAGTATACATACCAATTTCCTGATCATACAGTACAGAACACGTTTCTTTAAATCAATACGAATAGGTTATATGCCTATATATGCATATACCTTCAGGTGATTGGACACTGGCAAAAAGGTCATAGGATATCCCCCATATAACCCATCCCACCCCCAGCTAGCCTCCGTTATTTTGGCTTCTGATGTAGATCTTGCTGGCCAAGAATCCTAATCCAGCAATCCGCTTCCCTGCACAGATTCAAACAGGAAATTGTTATTTTTGCAAAATTTATGCTCTTTTTTTGTTTATAGCGCATGATCAAAAAATTGCACAGGTGATCAAATATCACCAAAAGAAAGCTCTGTTTGTGAGAAAAGAAGGACGTGAAATTCGTTTAGGTACAGCGTCTCACGACCGCGCAATTGTCCGTTAAAGTCATGCAGTAAAAAATCGCAAAAAACCCACTGGTCAGGAAGGGGGTAAAATCTTCCGGGGCTTAAGTGGTTAAAAATGAGAACCTTGAGTGGACTCAAAATAAGGCTATTTTTCACTTTTTTTTATATGAAACTCCCCCCTAAAAAATTGGAAAAATCAAAATTTTTTAACATTTTCGGCCAATTTGTTTTATGCTACATATGTTTGGTAAAAAAAATCGCAAAAAGCGTATTTTGATTGGTTTGTGCAAAAGTTATCGCGTTTACTAACAAAGGGAAAGATTTTTGTCATTTTTGGTGGGTTTTTTTTTAAACGAGTAATGGCGGCGATCTGCGATTTTTTTTATTTTTTTTTTTTGCGGTACTGCGAGATTGCGGCGGACAGATCGGACCCTTGACTGACATTTTTGACACTTTTGAGGGTACCAGTGACATTACTGCAGTAATCAGTGCTATACATATGCACTGTTACTGTAAAAATGACACTGGCAGGGAAGGGGTTAACTGTATTGGAGAGGGAGGGGTTAAGTGTGTCCTAGGGGCGTGTTTCTAACTGTAGTGGGACAGGTCTCCTATTGTAAAAACAGAGATCAACGGTTCTACATAGTAGAAACGTCTGATCTCCATTTTTACACAGGGGAGAATGACAGGCGGCTTGTTTACATAAGCTGTCCGCCTTTCTCCCGTTCTACCGACGATCATAGTGTGACCGGCGGACATCGGGTCCGCCGGTCACACGCCCGGACTCCTCTGTGAACGAGCCGAGGCGGGCGCGCTCCTCAGCGGGCGCGCGCTCGCCCGCCCGCTATTGGCTCAAAACCCGGTGACAGGCTAGCGACGTAGATCTACGTCACTCTGCCTGGCCGGGGCTGACTGCCGCAGTAAATATACTGTGCGCAGTCAGCAACCGGTTAACCACTTGCCGACCGCCGCACGACTATCTACGTCGGCGGTTAGCCCCTCACAGGCAAAGTGACGTAGGTCTACGTCACTAGCTTGTGAGGGTCTAGGGAGCGAGCGCGCGCCCCCGGAGGCGCGCTCCCGCTCCCGAGTGGTCACGGACCCCCCCGCGCGTGTGACCGGCGGACCCGATGTCCGCCGGCCACTCTGCGATCGGCGGGGGAGAGGGAGAAAGTCAGGCAGCTTGTGTAAACAAACTGCCTGTCATTCTCCTCTCTGTATGAGAGCTGATCATCTGGATCTACTATGTAGATCCGTTGATCACTCTGCATACAGCTGAAGCCCCAGCCAATCACAGTTAGAATCACGCCCCTAGGGACACACACAGCCCCTCCCTCTCAAATAAAGTTAACCCCTTCACTACCAGTGTATTTTTACAGTAACAGTGCATATGTATAGCACTGATTACTGTAGAAATGTCACTGGTAACCCCAAAAGTGTCAAAAATGTCAGTCAAGGGTCCGATCTGTCCGCCGCAATGTCGCAGTACCGCAAAAAAAATCGCAGATCGCCGCCATTATGCGTTAAAAAAAAAAACAACAAAAATGACAAAAATCTTTCCCTTAGTTAGTAAACGCAATAACTTTTCCGCAAACCAATCAAAATACGCTTTTTGCGATTTTTTTTTTACCAAACATAGGTAGCATAAAACAAATTGGCCGAAAATTTTAAAAAATTTTGATTTTTACATTTTTTTGGGGGGGAATTTCATATAAAAAAAAGGGAAAAATATTGCTATTTTTGCATAATGGACGCTCTTTTTTTGTTTATAGCGCGTGATCAAAAAATCGCACAGGTGATCAAATACCGCCAAAAGAAAGCTCTGTTTGTGGGAAAAAAAGGACGCCAAATTCGTTTAGGTACAGCGTCGCACGACCGCGCAATTCTCTGTTAAAGTCACGCAGTGCCGAATCGCAAAATACCCCCTGGTCGGAATGGGGGTAAAATCTTCCGGGGCTTAAGTGGTTAAAGAGGAAGTAAAGCCTGGGAAAAAAATGGTTTTCTTTTTGGTTACCTGCAAAGTAAATTCATAATATGCTAGTATGCAACGCATACTAGCACATTATATGACACCTGCAAATGAAGCCCGCGCCGTCCCCGCTAGAGGCCGCATCAATCTTCACCTGTCTTCCTTCCGGGTCTGTGGACTCCGGCTGTGCTACAGGTTGGAGCCGCATAATGTCACTCCTGCACATGCACGTGGGAGCCGCCGGTCGTGGCACAGGGCTCTGAAGAAACGTCACAAGCGGCTGTTTTTTCCAGAGCGCATACGCCGATGAAGTAATCGGCTGCATGCAATATAAATATCATCCTTACCCTGTCAAAGTCTACCACCGCACCTGGAAAGCCTTTTGTTTGGCACAAGACGAGGAACGTTTATCTTGCAGAGTGTTTGGTTGTACATATTCTCTTCCCACCCGTCCTGGTCTGGACCAAACCTGGCCATGAGTACCATCAAGAAACACATTTCTGCCTTGGCTTATCTATTTCAGAGACCTGTGACCTTTCCCTCACTAGTTAAGGCCTTTGTTGAGGGTGTAAGGCTCCTTTCACACTATCCGTCCGTCGGACGGATTCCGTTTTTCTCAGCGGGGGATCGAGCCGCCGATCCCCCGCTGAGCAGGAGGATGACAGCTGTGTTTCCGCACTGTGCGGAGACACAGCTGTCAGTTCCCCATGCATCTCTATGGGGGAAATCGGATGGGAACGGACTGTCGGTCCGTTCTCATGCGATCCCATTTGAACCGATCCGCTGGACAGATGGAAAATAGGGTTTCCATCCGTCCAGATTTGACGGATCGGATCGGATGTCAGCGGACATGTCTCCGCTAACATCCGATCCCCCATAGAGATGCATGGGGGGACTGTTCAGATCCGCCAAAAAAACGGACAGGCGAAAAAAACGGACAGGCGAATCTGAACGGTCCCCCTGTGTGAAAGGGGCCTAACTCAGATCTCTGCTCTTGTTCGAGCTTCTGTGTCCCCACTGGACCTTAGTCTGGTTTTCCCAGCTCTGCAGAAGCACCTTTTTAGCCTATCAGACATTCCCTTGTCTGACCTTACAAATAGAGTGGCTTTTCTTGTTATTAAATCTACAAGGAGACTCTCAGAATTAGCCGCCTTACACTGTTGTCAAAAGTATTGGGACACCTGCCTTTACACGCGCATGAACATTTAATGGCATCTTAGTCTTAAGTCGTAGGGTTCAATATTGAGTTGGCCCACCCTTTGCAGCTATAACAGCTTCAACTCTTCTGGGAAGGCTGTCCACAAGGTTTAGGAGTGTCTATGGGTATATTTGACCATTCTTCCAGAAGCACATTTGTGAGGTCAGGAATTGATGTTGCAAGAAGGCCTGGCTTGCAGTCTCCGCTCTAATTCAGCCCAAAGATGTTCTATCAGGTTGTGGTCAGGACTCTGTGCAGGCCAGTCCAATTCCTCCACCCCAAATTCGCTCATCCATGTCTTTGTGGACCTTGCTTTGAGCACTGGTCCAAATCATTTGGTAGAGGGGGGGCTTATGGTGTGGCGTTGTTTTTCAGGGGTTGGGCTTGGTCTCTTAGTTCCAGTGAAGGGAACGCTTCAAGCCCCGTACACACGCGTCGAAAATCGGCAGGGAATTTTCGTCCGACGACCGATCTGCCGATTTTCGGCTTGTTAGTATGATGCTTCCGAAAACCGACTCCGACTGGTGTGTGTGCAGGCTATAAAATTTTTGTCCGCCGTCAAAACACGGCTGATTTTCGTGCAGTCAGTACAGATTTCGACAGGGAAAAATCTTATGAGCAAGTCTGGGCATGCTCAGTGAAGAAAGAACACAAAGAAAGCAAACCAACACATGACATCACTTCTGAAGTAGAATTTTGTTGGGCGAGAAAATTCGTGTGCAGTCTAGGCACATTCCAACCAACAAAACACAACTCTGGACAAAAGACGGACGATTGGTCGGCCGATAATCGTTGCGTGTGTACGGGGCTTTAGGCATCAGCATACCATGACATTTTGGAAAATTGTATGCTCCCAACTTTGTGGGAACAGTTTGGGGATGGCCCCTTGCTGTTCCAACATGACTGCGTACCAGTGCACAAAGCAAGGTCCAGAAAGATACGGCCTTGTCATTCATCCACAGAGTACTGTGAATAAATGAACTGCAACTACTGACAGCCTTTGTGGCTGTCGACTTGTAGCTGTGAATGACCTACCTATTCTTCCTGTTAGTGTGAAACTGCCTGCCTGTACGATGTATAAGCTTACACCTACAGTCTTACACCTTACACAGCTTACACCTACAGTCTGCAGGAGACCTCATGGCTCCAGCAATCTGCTGGTTACAGGTGCAATGCTTTCCAAGCTCCTAAAAAAAAAAAAAAAAAAAAATAGCAAATACATTTTTTTTTTTTTTTACCTGCAAAAGGTGAACTTATCCTTTAGGCCTCTTTCACACTTGTGCAATTTGTCCTGCGATTTGGGACTGCAAAGTCGCATGACAAGTCATATTCCATGATTTCCAATGAGTAATGTTCATATCTGTATGACTTCAAGTTGCAACGACTTCAAAGTAGTCCCTGCACTACTTTTGGACGATTTTAATGCGTTTTGAGGTCCAAAGACATAGGCATTGCTTCAAGTTCAGGCAAAATCGTGGCAGTAAAATCACGCGACTTTTAGGTCGCACGAGTGTGAAAGGGGCCTTAAAAAAAAGCCTGTGTACTGTACTGTAGACCAGGAAATATGTTTAACTGGCAAGTCAAAAATGCTATTTTAAAATTTTGAAGGCAGTCCAAGTTCAGCTCTCTGACAACAATAGGTGATCAATTCTAAGAAGGGAACAACCACCATCTTCCTTGTCTATAGATTACTATTTGTAGTTACTGTCAAAACATAAAATGAAAGCTCATGGGCATTCTCCCTACAGGGCAAATATATTTAATATTATTAATATTCATTTATAAAAATGATTCATTGTTACACACAGGCAAATAGGTCAGTAAGTGCCGGTTCACACTAACGCGGCACGACTTCGGGGGCGACCTGTGAAGTCGCGCGCACCGCGACTTTGGCGCGACTTGTGCGGACTTCATATAATGAACGTCTACAGTAGTACAGGAACCTTTTTCTAAGTCGAAGCGACTTGAGTCGCTCCTATTAGAACGGTTCCCGTAGCACACGATGGACCGCGACTTGCCAGGCTGACCAGTCGCCTGAAAAGTCGCGGTAGTGTGAATGGAATCAAAGTCCTTTGAAGCAATATCCAAGAAAAGGCCTACCTGCAAATGGGTATGATATAAAACACATCATGCCAACTGACATGGTGTTTCAGAGCACCTTTCCTAAAGTGGTTGTTAACCCAAAAAAATAAAAGATGCTCCTGTCTTTTTAATGTGCAAGCTGTAGCATAGTGCTTTTGTTTTTAATTACCGCAATGTATCTCCAATACCTGTTTGATCCTGTCTGGTCCTGATCCCCCCCCCCCCCAACTTGAGAGCAGGCCACGTTTATCATGGCTGCTGAGCTATGTGATCGTGGACAGGATATGTGTCTCCATCATCCGCTTTGTCCTGTGTCCTCCTTCGCCCTCTGTTCCCTGCCTGTTAGCTCTGTTTGTGTGTGTGTCAGCTGCCCCTCCCCTCCTGCCGCTATTTAGTATTGATTTAAACATTTAAAAAAACTACTGCCAGACCATCTCTTGTATGTGTATGTGGAAAATTAAGCTTCTAAATACCATTTTTGCAGATAGCTTCAGGCCAGTCGCGTGAATGCTGGCCGCTCTCTGCCTCCGTCAAAGGGCTACAGCGGAAGAAACCGAGCTGCCAGCACATCGGTCACGTGACCTCCCAGCTGACAGCGGGAGATCTCGGCTCCTTCTGCTGTAGCCCTGGATCGGACTAAAAGAGCGACCGGGAATCACGTGACCAGCCTGAAGATATCTGCAAAAATAGTATTTAGAAGCTTCCTTTCCCCTATATACACTTACATAGTGTATTATAACTGAATACAAGAGAGGGGCTGGCAGAATATGCCAACCCAAGGTTACAAACACTTTAAATATGCAGTATATAATATTAGCAGATCTATGCTAGCTTTTCTCATTTACTAGTTGGTCTGTAAAAAAAAAAAAAAAATGCTACCTTTAGAGATACGTAGGTGACTGTTGCTGACCTTCCACTAAATTAGAGAGAAAGTGAGATATAGTATGTCACAAAAGTGAGTACACCCCTCACATTTTTGTAAATATTTTATTAAAACATTTTCATGTGACAACACTGAAAAAAATGACACTTTGCTTCAATATAAAGTAGTGAGTGTACAGCTTGTATAACAGTGTAAATTTGCTGTCCCCTCAAAATAACTAAACACAGCCATTAATGTCTAAACCGCTGGCAACAAATGTGAGTACACCCATAAGGTAAAATGTCCAAATTGGGCCAAAAGTGTCAATATTTTGTGTGGCCACCATTGTTTTCCAGCACAGCCTTAACCCTCTTGGGCATGGAGTTCACCAGAGCTTCACAGGTTGCCACTGGAGTCCTCTTCCACTCCTCCATGAGGACATCGCGGAGCTGGTGGATGTTAGAGACCTTGCACTCCTCCACCTTCCATTTGAGGATGTCTCACAGATGCTCCATAGGGTTTAGGTGTGGAGACATGCTTGACCAGTTCATCAATCTTTACCCTCAGCTTCTTTAGCAAGGCAGTGGTCGTCTCAGTGGTGTGTTTGGGGTCGTTATGTTGGAATACTGCCCTGCAGCCCAGTCTCCACAGGGAGGGGATCATGCTCTGCTTCAGTATGTCACAGTACATGTTGTCATCCATGGTTCCCTCAATAAACTGTAGCTCCCCAGTGACAGCAGCACTCATGCAGCCCTAGACCATGACGCTCCCACCACCATGCGTGACTGTAGGCAAGACACACTTGTCTTTGAACTCCTCACCTGGTTGCCGCCACACATGCTTGACACTATCTGAACTAAATAGGTTTATCTTGGCCTCATCAGACCACAGGACATGGTTCCAGTAATCCATGTCCTTAAACTGCTAACTGTTTGCGGGCTTTCTTGTGCATCATTTTTAGAAGAGGCTTTCTTTTGGGATGACAGCCATGCAGACCAATTTGATGCAGTATGCGGCGTATGGTCTGAGCACTGAAAGGCTGACCCCCCACCCCTTCAACCTCTGCAGCAATGCTGGCAGCACTCTTACGTCTATTTCCCAAAGACAACCTCTGGATATGACGATGAGCACATGCACTCAACTTCATTGGTTGACCATGGCGAGGCCTGTTCTGAGTGGAACCTGTCCTGTTGAACCACTGTATGGTCTTGGCCACCGTGCTGCAGCTCAGTTTTAGGGCCTTGGCAATCTTCTTATAGCCTGGGCCATCTTTATGTAGAGCAACAGTTCCTTTTTTTAGATCCTCAGAGTTCTTTGCCATGAGGTGCCATGTTAAACTTCCAGTGACCAGTATGAGAGAGCGAGAGTGAGAACACCAAATTTACCACACCTTCTCCACATTCACGCCTGAGACCTTGGAACACTAATGAGTCACATGACACCGGGGAAGAAAAATGGCTAATTGGACACAATGGCTGTGTGTTGAGTTGTTTTGAGGGGACAGCAAATGTACACTGTTATACAAGCTGTACACTCACTACTTTACATTGTAGCAAAGTGTAATTTCTTCAGTGTTGTTACATGAAATGATATAATAAAATATTTACAAAAATGTGAGGGGGTGTACTCAATTTTGTGAGATACTGTGGAGACAGAGAGAGAAGAGACACACCACCTTTTGGTCTGTTTTGCACATTTTATTTTAGTCTTGAAACAAAATATTTTAGCATCTGTTTATGTTAAAATCTGTTTATTAAAGCAGAAGTAAACTTCCCTCTCTAAGTTTTATCTATAGGTAAGCCTATAATCAGGCTTGCCTATAGGTAGTGTAAATATCTCCTAAACATGCACCGTTTAGGAGATATTTTCTGACCTAGCAGCCAGTTACATCACTGGCGCATGCGCTCTGATGGAACGGCTGCCTGTGCCGTTTCTTCAGAGCGGTGTGCCGTGATGGCGGCTCCCGCGCGCATGCGTGGGAGTGACATCATCGTGGCTCCAGCAAATCACAGAACCGGAGCCGTGAACCCGGAAGGAAGACCAGGTATAGATGGAAGCTGCCTCCAGCAATGGCATCGCTGGAATGCTTCGTTTCAGGTAAGTTTAATATAATGAGCTAGTATGCTATGCATACTAGCACATTATGCCTTTGCTTTGCAGGTAAGTAAAAGAAAAAAAGTGCAGCGGTTTACAACCACTTTAAAGTAGAACTATACTGCATCTGAGCACCACAAACAAAAAAAACACTATTTAATTAACTTTTAATATTCAAAGCAAAATCTCCATGCTTTGTTTTTTTGAGAAGTCAATTTGAAACCCCCCCTCCCCAGCATTTCTGGCCGTGCCCATCTTGAGTAGGGGCAGATGATTCATGTAGCATTTACTTCCTGGTATCCATGTGTCCTTAGCTTAGGCATGCAGGCAGGAGAATGTGCTTACCTAGGAAAACTCCTCCCACCCTCACGCTCTGATGATTCCTGGGATGTATGACATAATTTGCCTAGGCATGTAAACCAGGAAGTAACTGAAGAAATGTAAAAACAAAAGTTTAAAACAAGTAAATATGACCTACTTTCCTATCTATTTACTAATGTTTACAGCATAAGGAATTAAAATAGTCAATGTTGACGGAGGCTCCATTCACACCTGAGCATATCGTTTTCAGTAGTTTTTTTGGGCTTTTTTCAGGTGTTTGTTGAGGCCTTTTTCAGGCATTTTTGGCAGGTGTTTGGAGGAAGGCATTGACACCTAACAAAAACGCTAGTTATCTGCCAAAAAAGAAGCTCATGTACTTTTTTGAGCTTCAGGCGTTTTGCTTTAGGCGACAAAATGATCATATGTGAACAGGGGCCATTGAAATTAATAGGGTTTTGCTTGTTGGGCGTTTTGAGACTTCAGAGATGAGCGTTTTTACGAGCTGAAAAGCGCTCAGGTGTGAACAGGGCCTGAGAGAATGAAGTTCCACTTTAAATCGGAGTTCCAGCCACTAAAATGTTTTTTCAATAAAAATACCCCCGGGACAGTCAGGGCTAGTACATTCCACAATGGATAGCCTCTGATCTGTCCCAGGTCGCACTTACCTTTTAGAAGAAATACTTACTTTGAAAATTTCTTCTCCAGTGCTGCCATCTCAGGTGTGGGCAGCTGAAGCCAGTGCGTCCTCTTCTGCGTCCTCTTCCGTGTCCTCTTAGGTCCCACAATTCACTGCACCGGGGCAGGGGCGTCATCCCTGCACAGCTTCTGGGCATGCGTCAGGTGTGGGCAGCTGAAGCCAGCGCGTCCTCTTCTGCGTCCTCTTCCGTGTCCTCTTCGGTCCCACAATGCACTGCACCGGCCCCGCCGTCACTTCCGGGGCAGGGGTGTCATCCCTGCACAGTTTCTGGGCATGCCCAGAAGCTGTTTAGCAGGGAATGACGTGCCTGCACCGGAAGTGACGAGCGGGGCCGGTGCAGGCGCATTGATTCCTGGGAGCAATGACGTTCAGCTCCCAGGAATCAATGCAAGCAGGAAGTGACGGCACGGGCCAAGGCCGCAGAGGGAGGAAGTGGAAGAAAGGTAAGTATATTTTTTTCAAAAACAAGGTAAGTAAACAAAAAAAAAAAAAAAAATGACTATCCATTTCTTTTACAGGTGACACTGAGCAAACGGATGGCCCAAAGTGCATTTTGTGGCCGGAACTCCACTTTAAGTATTGTTTAAAAGTTTACAGATCACTCTGTCACGTAAAGTGGCAACATTAATGTGTGCTGTGTTAGTGAAGTCCATTTAAAATACCTACAGACCACAATGCATAAAAAACTGAATTATAGCTTTTTTTCAATGCATCATTACCCATCTGTATGTTGTGGTCCATTTGTAGAGTACGTTAGGACGCATTCAGAATAAATGGCAATATCTCGCTGCATTACTTTGTGTACAGCCAAAAACAATGGTATGGTAAATTAGGGTTTTCTGGCATTGTTAGAGGGAGATGTTGAAATGGTTTAGTGTTAGAAGTCAAATGTAATGATATCACAAAGCAGAATTGGAAACGGCTCCTATCTATGTGCACAAATAGGCCATAACCTAGCTCGGGATCATATTATGATACAAAGATAATCATCACTAAAAACTGTATTGAACATGGTCTGAGCCAGTGGTGACTAGTAATAACATTACGATAAGCTTGTTGTTGTTTTAAACATTTCTTCTTGATCATAAAACACTGCAGGAGGTGAAATTCCCGGTAAAGGGTCTGACTGACTTAGACGTAGTGTGCTAATAGAGATGGATAACAAGATGAAGGCATAGTAGGTGGTGGAGATATGGGAGGTTCCTTCAAGGACATGACAGCTATATAAAAGTTACACAACTGATGTCCATGAGGGCTCATTTTCACTTGAACAAACACTAGGGATGCACCGAATGTTCGGCAACCGAACATTATTCAGCCGAAAATAGCAAAAAAAACACTTTCGGTGTTCGGCCGAATAAGTAAAAAGGCCGAATAAATTTGTGCCGAACAATAGGGCTGAACGATAGTCGATATGATATCGACTATCGTTCTGTGGCCGTAGGCGATATTCATATCGCCGAGGTCACGATATTTACATAGGCAGGGGGAAGGGACTCGGAGGAGGACAGGAGGACTCACAGACTTCCGTGTTAGGCAGGGGAAGCCGGGACACTTCAGCGGTGAGCATACATACATTACTCACTCGTGCATTGCAGCCCGCCCCACACATTCAGTGAGTCTTACTCTCCTCCCTAGTTTGTTCAATGGCACATTCAGGGAGCCAATCACGCCGTGATTAGCTGCACAGCGAACCAATCACGCGTGCCTGCACACCTGATTGGTTCCGCTGTGCCGCTACTCACGGCGTGATTGGCTTCCTGAATGTGCCATTGAAAAAACTAGGGAGGAGAGTAAGACTCACTGAATGTGTGGGGCGGGCTGCAGTGCACGAGTGAGTAATGTATGTATGCGGCTGTGCTCCTTTCCAGGCTCCTACTAGTCCACCTCCAGCCTCCTACTACCACCACTATGAGAGACTGTCTGTCACTGTATAATCTGATCGAGTCCACACTGACACTGACTGACTGTCACTGAGTAATTGATGTTACCATATTAACCCTGACCTGCCCAGTGCCCTGTATCTGCAATTAAAATTTACAAGGCTGCCTGCATGCTTCCTGATTTCCATTCCCAGCATCCTTCCCAATCCCTACAGTGTCACTAACATTAACCCTATGGTACAAGGCTGCAGTGTGCACTGAATCCCATTCCCTACAGTAACATTTAGGGAGAGAGAGACATGAGAGGACAAGAGAGAGAGAGAGACATGAGAGGACAAGAGAGAGAGAGTGAGGGGACGAGAGAGAGAGAGAGAGAGACATGAGAGGACAAGAGAGAGAGACACGAGAGGACAAGAGAGAGAGACACGAGAGGACAAGAGAGAGAGACACGAGAGGACAAGAGAGAGGACAAAAAATTGGCAAAATAAATGGAAAAAATGCGAAACACCGCGTTCGGTATTCGGCCTTCGGCCAAGCATTTCATTATTATTCGGCTTCGGCCAAGAATTTCATTTCGGTGCATCCCTAAGAAACACGGATGTTCTAGCACAGGCATGTCCAAAGTCCGTCCCGCGGGCCAATTGCGGCCCCCAGGCCACTTTAATACGGCCCCACAGGTAATTTGGAAAAATCTATTGTTGTGGCCCCTGTGAATCCCAGTGCGCTGCTCAGGACCACTGTGATCTCTGGATCTTTCAACGCCCATGTTACTTGTGAATACACTATTGTTAACACCCACCGCCCCTCCCCACCAGCTTTATATCCCTTGCTCAATATGGCCTCAGACTTGACCTGATAAGGGAGCGCTAAAAAACACAAATAAATTTGGTGCTAGTATAACAGGACTAGCGCCCTCTCCATGATAACTGGCATAACACCTGTTTAGATTTGTCATCCATGTGACGACATGGCAAAGTATGCGGTTTGCAATAAACTTTGCATAAAATAGTTAATATGCATTTAATTTTAAATTCCAAAGAATGTCTGGCAAAATGGTCGGCCCTCACGCATGTTCACTTCATCAAATCTGGCCCTCTTTAAAAAAAGTTTGGACACCCCTGTTCTAGCATAAATGGTTCAATATGGGGGCATGTGTTGCGTTGCATTTTGCTAAGCTTTTAAGGTGTGTTGCAATTATCTTTTTTTTATCATGCATTTTCTATTTAGGTCACTTGCTGTGACATCAGCTCCCTATGCTTTATGAGCAAGGTAAATAAGTCCACATCGATAATCTATTTCTAATCATCTCCAGGCCTTCAGCACCACACACTCCTACACATGGGTATAAGATGGCTGCTGGAAAGGACATCACATGGCCACCCATTTACTTCTTTCTGCTAGAAATCGAGAACAATACAATGCTCTGTTAGGCATTTTTTCGTTTTTTTTTTTTTTTTGTCGATAAGGCATAAAAATGCATACAGCAGAAACAAGCCGCACCGAAAAAAATGAACCTTGGAAATGTCACCTGGTGGAAATAAGCTCTGAGCATATACTGTTAGGTAGCCATTTAGAGATTCTGCCCACCAGAGTCGACCCATAATTAAATCTTCTGCTTTACATTTCAATTGAATATTCCCATAGTTTTTCTTTTTAGGTTTTTCTAAAATATGCAATTTGTATGTGTAGATTTCGACTATACAGCCCTATGAATTCCTGTTTATTATTTTTACTGCACTGTCTTAAAAGTTGATTATTCCCCATAAGTTTTTATGAGGTATTTCTGTATAAAAGTTCCCATTCATTTCTTTGGTCCCAAAGGAAAGGTATAGTCGGCTCAATCATTTTTAGAGTTTAGTTCTACAGGCACCTCTCCCATACTGAAATTGCTTACTCGATGTTTGGAGGATGTCTGGCATCATCTACTCCTTTGTTCCCCAACATTTCTGTCACAGGTCTGCCCCTTTCATTCATTGTTTTTTGATATATTCAATTATGGAGACTCCGGGTCCCATGTGGAGTGGACATTACCTAGAGCAGCTTGCATGCAAATACAGCGTCCATAGGAATGCCCACTCCTTCAGACTGACATCTGCCCATGAAAGTTTTTTCATTTTTGTGTTAGCCCCTTTCACATGGGTGATCCCATCATGCCTGCCTGTCCATTGTTTAGGTGGACTTGATCAGATGATCCATATATCCCCATGGACTGGCGGGTGTAAATAGTCTTGTGTCTGTTTACACCCTCCTACCTTAAATCCGATCCAGTCTGCCAAAAAAAAAAAAAAAAACACGGCAAAGAGATCTGTTCCCCTTGGTCTAGGTGGATTGGATCGGAAGGCAGACGGATGTAAACAGACAGCTGCCCATAAAGCAGAGCGGGCTCTGCCTGTGTCAGCATGGCAGAAACTGAGCAGACACAGACCTGTCATCTGCCCGCTCTGTTCAGTAGGGGATCAAAGGACAAATCCCCTGCTGATAAAATCTGATTCGGTCTCGTGTGAAAGGGGCCTAACTGCGCTTAAATGCTAGTCCTTGGATTAGAATGAGGGCTCTTGAGTACTGAGACATGGTGCTGTGATGTTTTTAAGATGCTATGTAGAGCACTCTGCTGGACCCTTCCACCAGTCATGATTTGCCTGCATTACATAGAAAATCACAGAAACCTAGTTAATACACCACTGGCTCTAAAAAAAAAAGGTTTGTGAAGAAAACAGGTTTTATTTGAAAATGTTTTTAGACTGTCGATATGGGGGGGGGGGGGGTGGAGCAGGAACCAAAATGGAAGACAAAATAACGAAATAAACTACAGCAAAATCAGCTTGATTTAAATAATTTTAATAATGTTATACATGTGCAAGCTTTTCTTTCAGTGATCTATTTGTAATGATATATGTACATGGGGGCAACCATATTTTCTTGTCTATATGTAGGTTCTGCTTTCTGCTTTGTAGTGCCACATACCGGTTGTCTTTTACCGCTCTGATCAACAATGCGTCTCTGGCTCATTGAAATGAATGCACTCCTTCTGTGGCTGATAAGTCATTAGCACCATTGCAGTAGTTTCCTCTGCCTCTATTGCATAGAAGGTCCCATTTTTTGGTTTGTCACCAGCACAAAAATCGATGGAAAATTTTCCAGAGGGGACACTTGTTCCGTGGACAACTCTAAAAAGGCATTTCCCTCCCTTTTTGAGAGATTTCTTGTCACCTCCTGTCGTTTATAGAGAACAGAAATTAAAGAGAAGCTCTCCAATAGGAACAAAACTGGCAGGGATTTTACCAATTTCTTATTCCAGGGGTCTTGAATTAAAAATTAAGGATGTGTGGTCAGTAAAACTTTCTTCTGGCAAAGGTCCGAATCTCATATTTGCACTAGAACACATTACAGCCCCCCCCCCTTTACATCACAGCCCCCCTTTACATCAGTGTCCACAACCCCCCTTAAAATCATTCTACATAGTCCCCCTTTACATTGGAGTGCCCCTTTACGTTGCAGTGCCCTCCACATCACAGTGCCTCTTTATATCACAGTACCCTTTTAAATCACAGTGCCCCCTACATACAGTGCCTCTGTATATCACAGTGCCCCTTCACATCAGACTATCCCCTTCAATGTATGCCTCCCCTGCACAATTCTACCTTGGGCAGGGCAGAGGCACTTATCAGCATGGGGTTTGCTCTCCAAAATCTCCTGCCCAAGTGCCCCTGTCATCCCCACAGCAGGGGGTGGGAGGTACTGCAGATCTAGACAGAGGATGGGAGCTGCTCAACTCACTATGTTACCAAGCGGGTGATTACCAGCTTGTTAATTTGAAAAGATTTTACGTCCTGATCTGCGGCACCTCCTGCCCTTTGCCCAGCTGTGAGGTTGACAGTGGCGGCTGGGCAAAGGGCAGGAGGTGCTGCAGAGACTTGAAAGGAGACTTGAAAGAGCACACACAGCTGCTAAAATGGTGGCCACGGACCGGATAGGGCCGTCACTCGATCCTGGTCCGTGGTCTGCCATTTAGTGATCCCTGTCTTACTACTATCCTGAATTAAAAAAAAAAAAAAAAAAAAGCTTTTGGTATTTTAAGATAGTAAAAGATTTAAGAGGGAAAGTATATAATAATGAGATGTAATTTCAAAAATTATTTTAATGGTAAATACAGCAAAACTTAACTAAGATATGTGCTCAATATATGTGTTTCGTTTTAAAAGGGATTTCCAATAAAAATAGAATTCTTATCTATAAGACTGGGATCTTGCTTATGACGACGTGAAAAACATAACCTACCATACCATAAAAATAGCGTTAATCTATTTTATGACCCTGCTGAAATACAAGCATAATGTTTGGCATCCTAATTAGTGAAGTTAAACTGGCCAAACACCTGTAAAATAAACCAACAAATTGAATTTTGTTTTTGACCATAGTGACAGGAAAATATTAAGGAACGGGATAGAAAATTTTTCGTGAGCAAACAAAGTTCTAACTCTGAATGAGGTTTTTACTCTTGAAAAAAATGTGCTTTTATGTATTGCACAGGTTTTAGCTACAAAAAAAACAATTTTAACGCCTGGGATTTCATTGCAGCTCTGGGCAAAATGTAGGGGTTTTTAAACTTTTGGGAGTTTTGAAAATGGGGTGATTCAATGATGGCAAAATCAAATGCTCTGAACTTTTTTACAGACTTTCCATATGCATGTGTGAATGAAACTTCATTGGTCTGGGGCCAACTTTACTTTTGAAAAAACTCTGAACTGCAGGGTGAGGTACAAAACATACTTTCTCTGCAAGTCACTGTTAAACACAACACAGATTGGTTGATAAATTTTGTTTTGCTGTATGTGTATAACTAAACAGATCATAAAATGGAGCCAACATTTATTTTCTTTGGGACAAAGTGAGGCTCAGAACATCTATCACGCTTTTATGGATAGCACTGTCCCCATTGGGGAGATTTTCTCATTAATGCCTTAACCAGTCAGCGACAGTGGTCACCAAGATGTGATGATGGAATATCTCACTAATGTGGACACGACTCAGTAGAAAAACTTTTTGTGGATGGAGGGTAAAAACCTCTGGCAACTTTATATTGATGCATGCAGTGAAAACTTGGGTGAGGTTCTAACCCTTACCCTTTTAATCAAAAACGTAAAGAAACCATTTTGGCTGGAGTTATGGTTTCAGTGCATATAAACAGGGATAGCACTCAACTGTATTAATAGATTTCACAACATAATAATTTTAATCACCATTACTATTCCATTTTATGTTTCAGGTTGAAGAAGGGAGTAAAGCTGCCGAGATCTTAATGGCAGGGGATGAAATTGTCAATATAAATGATATACCACTCTCAGGTTATCGCCAAGAGGCAATCTGTCTAGTGAAAGGATCACATAAGACATTAAAAATGGTTATTAAAAGGTAAGCAATCTTTTTTTCACATTTGGTTTGTGTATTATTTGGTACAATACCCTCAGTTTCTGCAATGAATTGCATTTAGGATTTAAAGGAAAAGTGTGGGCATATACAAAATTAACATACATACCAACCAACTGCAGCATCGGTCTGATGCAACAGCTGTTCGCCACTGGCTCTAAGCCCGAGAACTGAGCAATCACATGACCGCTGTTTGCTCAGTTCTGTTGTCCGCTCTGAGCACAAAGTGGTGACTCTCCGTCACTACACTCTGCTCTGCCCCTTAAACGCTCACATGTAGCACCGGGCCCTAGAGGAGGCAGAGCAGCTAATCGCTCAGTTTTTGGGTCCCCTCTGAGCACAGAGCAGGGACTGTCAGCCACTGCTCTCTACTCTTCCCCCTCAGCGCTCACTGGAGCGCCAGGCTGTGCAGTGGCGGTAGCAGCTGGCACAGCCTCGTAGCGGGGCTGAGAGGCTGTGCCAGCTGCCTATAAGGCATCTGGGTGGATCCCAACATTATTCTAGTGTATGTAACAATGTTTACATATTTTTATTTTTTAGGGAGTGTTTCACCAAAAATTTGTCATTGCATTGAATTTTTGACAGATTTAGAAAATTCCATCAGGTTCAGTTTAAAATGGAAAGGTAATCTTTAATAACTTTTAAAATACAAAAAAGCTGATCTGGCATAAGTTCCTCTTTTATGTGCTGACTCAGTTATTGTATTCATTATTAGCTGCCTTGCTGTTGATACTTAAAGCGGCGTTACAGTTGTTTTTAAACTCAGCGGCTCCAAAAAGTGTAGCTGCTGACTTTTAATAACACACACTCACCTGTCACACGATCCAGCGATGTGGCCGCCTGAACCTCGATTCTCTATACCTCGCCTCTTCCCCGTCCCTGCATCACAAGTGCGGGCACCCAGCTGTAACATCTTGCGGCCTCCGGGTGTGCACTGCGCATGCGTGAGTCGCGCTGCACCTCCTCAATGTCTGGGCAATCTTCTGGGACCTGTGACATGTTTCAGAAGTTTGCAGGGAGGGAGGGGGAGAGAAGAACGTATGCTCGAGCCGCCTAGGTGGCCTGAGCAGAAGTGGGAGCTGGGTACCTGTCAAAAGTAGGTACACACTCCCCCTCCCCCCCAAAAAAATGACATGCCAACTGTGGCTTGTAAAGGGGAAGGGGGTGAGGAGCCCTCAAAGTGGAAGTTTCACTTTTGGGTGGAACTCCGCTTTACAGAGGTTGTAAGCCCCCCAGAAAAAAAAATGGGGAAAAAAACCCTGTAAGACCAAGGCATAATGAGCTAGTATGCATCGCATACTAGCTCAATATGAAATACTTACCTTAGAACAGTGTTTCTCAACTTCGGTCCTCAGAACCCAATAACAGGCCAGGTTTGCAAGAAAACTGAAATACATCAGAGGTGATATCATTTGCTGCTCAGTGTAGGTAAGTCCAGGGTAATACTTAAAATCTGGCCTGTTAGTGGGTACTGAGGACCGGGGTTGAGAAACACTGGCTTAGAACAAAGCCCCTGCAGTGCCGCCCGCTTAGTGGTGATGCGGACTACATGTTCGACCGTCCTGCTTCCTGGTTCGTGTCCTCCAGCCATCTGATGACATCACTCCCGCTCATGCGCGCGGGATCTGCCGTTCATGGCACAGGGCTCTGAAAGCTCCTTCAGAGAGCATGCGCCAATGACGTCATCGGCTGCATTAAAAGTAAATTTCTCCTAAATGGTGCAAGTTTAGGAGATATTTACAGTAATTATAGGTAAGCCTTATTAAAGGCTTACCTATAGGTAAAAATTATAAGAGAGGGTTTACAACCTCTTTAAGCAAAGGAAAATGTAGCATGGCCAAAAATTATAGAAAACTGGGTGTGTACGTATGTATGTATATCTGTGTGTATATATGGATGTATGTGTGTGTATGTATATGTATGTGTGTATGTATATATATATATATATATATATATATATATATATATATATATATATATATATATATATATATATATATATATATATAGGAGATATATGGATGGATATAGCTGTTTATATTCTGTTGACTGTACTGAAATTTGTAGCGGTCTCCCCATTTTTTTTTTTTTTTTTCCAGATATGTTCCTGTTGTCTTTATAAAAGGGGTTAATACATTAAAATTTGTGACAGCTCTCAACTGGTTTAGCATTTTCCATCTAGTGTACATAGTTTGAAGATAGATAGCATCCACTGCTTCCTATAGTTTTTTTATCATCATTATCTTACATGACCGTTGCATCCGGGCTTAGTCATTTAGCAGTATTCACTATTTTGAGTAGTAGTCTGCATTGTGTTTTATTTTTAAATCCTCCTTTTTTTTTTAAAAGATTTTTGTTGAAGTTGAAGTGATCCTGTATGCAAATGCTTCCAGATATTATTTTGTGTTCTAAATACTTGTGTATAGATCATCAGTTGACTTTTAATAGTCAGCAGAGCCACCTACAAAATAAAATGAAGCTTGTGGAGGGGAGAAAGGAAGACACTCAGACCTGTATAAATAGTTGTTGTTAACTTGGTAAAATGACATTCAGACCAGCTGGTTTCCTGTTATAAATAATGCTTTTCTTTTTGGGAGGACAGCTTCCTTCTGATAAGATAGGCAGTGCTAAGCAAAATATAGAAATACTGTAAAACACTTCCACGATTCTAAAGAAAGCAAAAATGTGGTCTCTGTACTTAGTCATATCACCTAATACTTATTTAATCCAAAGTTATAGGCATATATAGCATGTGCTTTATGTACGTTTTTGTTGGTGTCCTCGTTTTTAGGTAAACAAAAGGTGCCCATAAGTCCAACAACTAAGGGCAGGCAGAAAATAACTAATATGATCATCCATGCATTCAATCTGGAATTTGTGGAAGAAACGATCAGTGGTTGAAATGTCATTTTTGGCTTTTTTGAGATTTCTAAACAATAAAAACATTAGATCACATGTGTGAAACACAAGGCCCGTGAGACCTGAATCCAGACCTCCAGGCCATTTCATGTTGCCCTAGCAGCTCTTCTGCAGCTGTGGCACCCCCCTCGTCTCCACCACCACCTTGTCCCAGCAGCCAGCAACAGAGAGCTGGACAGAACTCCTACACCAGATCCTGCACTCTTCAGTGCAGCTGTGAAGAGGTTTGTCAATGCCATCCCCCCATCTCCACCCCCACCTTGTCTCAGCCGTCAGCTGCAGAGAGGTCAGAACTCCTCCTGCAGATTCTGCACATCTATGTGCAGCCTCAGCACCCCCTCATTTCTACCTCCCCTGGTCTCCGCATTCAACAGACTTTGGCAGCTGACTCGAGCCTTCCTCTGGTCCTCTTTTAGTCCCTGCAATTTCTACTTCCCAGCTCCACCTCCAGCCTCTTCCCAATTCTGCCTCCAGCTTCTTCCCAGCAGCAGCACATGGTAAGGGGGAGGTGGACTAATGTAGGAGAGGGTGTGGGACTTCTGATGTAAGGGGGGGGGGGTTCTCTGGACATTTAGTCTTAAAGACACAACTGGCCCTTTGAGGGCGACCATAATGCTGTTGGGGCCCGCAATTCATTTGAGTTTGACACCCCTGTATTGTATCTATATTCCAAAAAGTCCCCACAGATGAAGATATTTTACAAACGTCAAAGAATATTAACACGGTGTATTCATTCTCCTAATCTGAATTAATGAAAATGTAGATTGTCAAGTAGAAAATGTAAGTACACCAATATATTTACCACCACTTCAAATCCATGAAAATAAAGAAATTAAAAAAAGAAAAATCCAAGAAAATAAAATCAGTTGTTCCAGATTAGCTGCCAATGTTTGGAACCTGTCTTATCAGACATCTAGGGCATGGTGCTCTCTTTACTATTGGCATGTAAAGTGTAGTCACGCCAAGAATAAAGAGCTGTCCAAGACCCCAAAAAAGGATGTGGATGCCTGTGGGTCTGGCAAAGGATTTAAAAGATTGCAAAATTGTTTGAAATCAATCCTATCACAGCAAGAATAATACCCTACATGTGGCATAGATTTTAAACAACTGCCTATTTGCCCAGGATTGCCAGCTCAACCAGTCTAACCCAAAACCAGACCATTTGATGCTAAAAGAAGTCTCCAAGACTATTAACTTACCAAAACTGACTTTTCAGTGGCGGCAGACGTCCCTCTCCTTCTTAGGGATTCGACTGACCCCAAACATCACCTCTCTATACAAAGCCAATTTTCCAAAACTGTTTGACACACTACTGAAGGATGTACAAACGTGGTCTGAAGCGGGTCTGGCTTGGATGGGCAGAATTGCCTCAGTAAAAATGACAGTACTACCCAAACTGCTCTAGTACTTTCGCACTTTACCTATCCAAGTCCCTACTTTTGCCATGTGACAGTTTCAATCCTAAATTTTCCAATATATTTGGGGCCCCAAGGGCTCCAGAGTAGCTCGAGCCACTATGTATCTCACCCAATTTTAGGAAATACTATGTCGCAGCACAATTTGCCCAATTAAACCAACTCAATAGCCGGCACTATATTTCCCAGAATGGGTTTCCATAGAGGCCTAAGCGTGCTCCACACTTACAATCGATTCTTCTTCCTTCTCCAATAAAGTTAACCCCTTCCCTGCCAGTGTAATTTTTACAGTAACAGTGCTTATGTATAGCACTGATTACTGTAGTAATGTCACTGGTGCCCCCAAAAGTGTCAAATGTCAGTCAAGGGTCTGATCTGTACGCCGCAATGTCGCAGTCCCGCAAAAAAAATCGCAGATCGCCGCCATTACTCGTTAAGAAAAAAAAAACAATAAAAATGACAAAAATCTTTCCCTTAGTAAACGCAAATAACTTTTGCGCAAACCAATCAAAATACGCTTATTGCGATTTTTTTTTTTTTTTTTTACCAAACATTTACCAAACATATGTAGCAGAAAACAAATTGGCCTAAAATGTTAAAAAAATTTGATTTTTACATTTTTTTTTGGGGAATTTCATATAAAAAAATGTGAAAAATATTGTTATTTTTGCAAAATTGTCGCTATTTTTTGTTTATAGCGCATAATCAAAAAATCTCACAGGTGACCAAATACCACCAAAAGAAAGCTCTGTTTGTGGGAAAAAAAGGACATTAATTTAATTTGGGTACAGCATTGCACGACCGCGCAATTGTCCATTAAAGTCACGCAGTGCCGAATCACAAAATACCCCCTGGTCAGGAAGGTGGTAAAATCTTCCGGGGCTTAAGTGGTTAATATATTGCACCTTACCAATAGTTCAATGTGGTGGCTTTATTCGTTTTATATTTTCTGGCTGAAAACCTTTAGGAAATACCTGTTGACTTTGCCAAAAATGCATTGTTCTTGTCACTTCCTTTGAATTGTTCTTAAAGCACAAACTTTCTTACCTTCCTTCTAAGGTATCGTCTATAAGCTATTAGTCCTCTCGCTTCCTATATAATGGAGATGGAGGGAGGGAGGTGTGTTTATAGTCCAAATCAGATGAGCAGTATGGGTGGCAATCATGACTTTCTACATAGCATATTTCCCTTAAAATAAGACCGGGTCTTATATTAATTTTGGTTACAAAAAACACACTAAGGCTTATTTTCAGGGGATGCGTTATCTAAGTCCCCGGTCTTCTTTCCCCTTGTCAGCTCAGGACTCCTCAATATGACATCTTTAATCCCAAAAATAAACCTTAGTTAAAGTCATTTTTAAAATATGTAATCTGTTTTGTAAAAAGATTATATAATGTCCAGTGAGTCTCCTTTTGTAACTTTATTGTCAAAAATACCTTATTTACAGCGCCGCTGGGTGATCATGTGATCTGCTGGTGCTCTTCTTTCCCCCTCTAAGCACTGCCGAGGTAAGGGCCGAGATCCCTGCTGATGTCAGCCCCACCCTGAGCACTGCAGAGGGATTGGCCACTAACGTCAGCTGGGAGGAGAGGAGAAGGTCTCCGGCGGGTCATATGAGCGCCCAGCAGCGCTGTAAATAAGGTATATTTGACAATAAAGTTACAAAAGGAGACACACTGGACATTATGTAATCTTTTTACAAAACGGAATATATATTTTTACAAGGACTTTACTAGGGCTTATTTTCGGGGTAGGACTTATATTGGCAGCCCTTCCTGAAAATCACGCTAGGTCCCTTTTTCGGGGTATGGCTTATTTTCGGGGAAACACGGTAGATACAGTTAAGTGAACATGAGTTTTCCATGTATTTTGCTGTGTTCCAGATGTGTTCCATACAGAAAAGATGCAGCATGTTCTACTTTGGTTGACTGCACTGGAACGCACTGAACTGGTGTTCAGGACTATTGGGATACATAGAAACCACTGTGTGCATATTTGATGCAGATTATAAACTCGCTGGACTGTATCTTGTGCGAACCAGCCCTAAATAAAGTTTGTTTGAACAATTTGCTCTTGATGTAGGTGGAACAACCCTTAAAGCAGTTGGGCAAGTAGGAGTCTCAGAGTTCTTAACCTTGTACAAATTAAAGTATAACTAAAGGCAAAGGTTATATTTTGCCATCTGTGTCCCATTTAAGGAGATTTCTCTTCACTTCCTGTCCCATGGCCGCAAATTCTTCCAAAGTGAGGAAATGTCTTGTTATCACCAGGGTCACTAGAACTAGTGTCCCCACTGGAAGAGTCCCACTCTATCCCTGTTCTGGGTACAACCCAAAATTTAGGACTTTCACTTCCAATGATAATTGCAAACAGGAAGAAGAGGGTGAATCTCCTTAATGGGCACAAAGCGCTATAAAGCAGACAGAAGTTCAAATCACTCTCCATTCTATCCCAAAAAAATAAAATGTTTTGCCTTTATCATATTGGCGCGGCGGCACACAAATATGCGGCCTCTTGGCGGGTGGGCTTTGGCACCGAGTGGCCGCATATTTGCGTACCACATTGCAAACACGGCTGTGCCGAGAGCACACCCAGCGGCTAACGGAAAGCTTTCTGATCATGTGACTGTCGTGACAGCCAGTCATGGTGGTCACATGATAATAAACCCCACCCTGCCTCCCGGCCCTTTAGGGGTTTCAGATTCCGAGATCATGTGATTGGCCGTCACGTCGGTTACATGATCAGAAAGCTCCCGATCCGAAGCAGCAGGGCGTGGGACCGCCAATCATGGGGGTTCACATGATCATAAACCCTGCCCTGCCTCCCAGCATTTGAAACCCCTTAAAGGGTCATGAGGGGCCAAGGGGTTAATTACATTATATAGAGCTGAGTGTTGAGAAGTTAAGATTGTTTAAAATGCACTATTAAGCTTTTACAGAAATGTTGCACTATTTAGTATGGATTATTTTTCTCTTTTCTTTTTATTTTTTGAAACACTATATATTTGCTATTTATACAGGTTTTGCTGCCTGGCATTACATTGTGCGCTAGCATGTATTGCACAACCCCACCAACAGTCGGCGTATATATTTTAGAAGTGGGTACCCGTTTACATTCTGTATTTAGCATAATTCCGGAAATGGTCTAACGTTGCTATTTTGTTCAGTAACTTTCCCAATATGCAGAAACCTTAAATATCTCTGCTTTCTATCATTCACATGCTGATATGGCCAAAGCCCAATATTAATACTCTTGTCAGAGGTTTAGTATTTTCCAATTGAGTAGTCTCTTTGTGTGTAGTTTAAACAGAGACTTCTCCTTAAATGCCGAACACTAATAAATAGCCTGCATTCCTGCACCATCCGGATCTTGATAACCTTGGGAAGGCAGAGGCAGTGCGTCTGTACCTTTATCCACATGCTTGTTTTCATTTTGTCTGGACCCTACAAGTCAGAATTTGAGAGCTTCACACGCCCAGAGCATGGAGGATTTTGTTAATAAGCTTCTATGTCTAGAAAATGAAAAAATGTTTTTGTATTTGTCTGTTCAGGTTTGAGATTTACATAGCTCTGCCACACGGTACAGCCAGCCTAGCGATCTTCATTTTCTTTGCTGCAGTTATGCAACACAGGTTGGGCGAGCCGCACTCTGTGTGTGAATGCTCAGGAGCAAGCCTGATCGAGTGCCGTGCCCTCATAGCAAGAGGCTTGTTATTTGGAATACTCTGCAGGGGCGGGGGGAGCCAGGACCACCAATGGGGGACTTAAAAAGAAGAGGATCGGGGTAAGTATAAGGCCCCTTTTACACCTACTCAGCGGGGGATCTGTTTGCAAATCTCCGCTGAGCAGGCAGATGACAGGTCTGCGTCCACAACGCTATGGGAGGGTCGGATGGAATGGACCGCCTGTCTGTTTCCATCCAACTTTCATCCGATGTGCTAGACCAGGGATCCTCAAACTACGGCCCTCCAGCTGTTGTGGAACTACATGTCCCATGAGGCATTGTAAAACTCTGACATTCACAGACCTGACTAATCATGATGGGAGTTGTAGTTCCTGAACAACTGGAGGGCCATAGTTTGAAGACCCCTGTGCAAGACAGATGTGGAACAAGTACCCATCTGTCTGTTTTTGGCGGACCAGATTGAATCGAATGCAGGGAGGAGTAAACTGACACATGCCCATTTACATCCTCCTCCCCATGGGTAGAGAACCATGGGTGGTCCAATGAAGTATGCAGGCAGTGTTAAGTTTTCCTATTGGAAATCCAATCATGCTTCATAAATTTGGTGTCATTGACGCACCCAGCATCAGTTCAGTATGATAGTGGAGATATTCTGTGACTCCTAAAAGGTGGATATAGTCTTGAGCTGACCATCTTTTGGTAGAGGGAGTGTAGGCTCAACTGTTAGGCCAGCTTTAGGCCAGTGGCCTCCAAACTGCTGCCCTTTACTTGCCTTTATCCGGGCCTTGAGGCATTATTCCTGCCACGGACACCAACAATGGGGCATAATTCCTACCACTGACAACAATGGAGCACACTTCCTTCCACTGACACCAATGATGGGGCATAATTTCTAACACGGACTACAAAAATGGAATAGTAATTCTACTGACACAAACTATTTTTCCCCCTAATGCCAAAGATCGGGCTTTGTTTACTCCCATTGGGCACAGTCCAGTTCCCCTAAAGTCTGAAGGACAGTAAACTGGCACTTTGTTTAAAAAGTTTTGAGACCCCTGGTTTAGGCCATAATGGATGATGTTCAGCATGTGGGTGTATTAGGAAATTCAATTAGACATAACAATGACAATTTTTAGATCACTAGGTTTTTTTTTTGAGTATATGCTATGTTTAGATGAAAATTATACAGTGACAAACGATCTGTATAAATTCATTATGTATTGTACTTGTTGAGAAAAATAGCCAGCCTCACAGGAGTTTTACCCCATGACTGTTGGTAATGCTTTTTTTGTTGTGTTCAAGTACAGCGCCACATTAATAAAGGACCCTAAATAAATGAGTAAACAAAGTCTGTGAAGTCTGTCTGAAACTGGTGCTAAGATGCAGAAATAAATACAAATGAATTTCAACACCGTGAGAGCAGACACAATCCTGACGATCACCACGTACATAAAATGAGGTAGTCTCCTTACCAGATTTTTAGACCCCCTGTTACGGAAGGTCCACCGAGCATGAGGTATAAAAACGATCACCAGTGAAGGGTCCACTCCAAATCAACATCCAGTCCATCACGGAATGTTCATACAGGACAGTACAACCTTGTAAACTGAGCAGCTTTGTCTTTGCCAGAATTTGTTTGTCACTACAAGACCAGGCGGCTCTTATAATTCCCCTTTTCTAGGTTGCTTTTAATTTGGTAAATTTCTGAATTTCTGAACAAAGAAAAATGTGATCTGTGGTCAAAAATGTGACGTAACTGGATCTTTGAAGAGTCGAGGAGAGATCAAGACTTTCTTCCTCACCAGGGTGCCAGCCCGTAAAAAGAGAATGAAGGTCACGTTGATACTTCTGAGTTTTGGTGATGGTAGCGTCTTGTATAACTCCTGAGCTCTCCCTGGAGTTCAGGTTGGATTTCTCCTCTCCTGTGTCCCCTGCAAAGTATCCTGGGACCATAAGACAGGGGGCAGTAAGCAGCTTTTTTTTCGGTCAGAAGGAGGTGGTGGATGGGGGAGGCATGGCCACCTCCTTCCCTCCTTGCACAGGTGGCTGCTCTGGCTGATCTAGCAACTGAAGATGGGGCAGAAGGATGCTTTTTTTGTAAATAAACTGATTTTATGATTTTTTTCTGTGTGGCCTTGAAGAGAATCTTTACTCCCCTATTACAATTTTTTTTTCTCTCTGTTACCCTTGTCCTTGGGTTGTCCATTTGCTCTTGGGCTCTGACTTCTTCATAAACTACTTAGTATTGCATGTGCTCCAGCCCTGGTATATACATGAAAAACCTTACTAACCTACCAGCAAATCAAGCATTGTCTGGTGTAAACCACCGCTTCAATCAGCACTCTGGGTCTCCACAACAACCCCTCTCCTGATGTCATCTCCTGGATTTTTGAGCTGGCTCCCTGATGACGAGTGGATGGTTCATGTTTTGTACAGGGAAGAAAGCCCATGCATGCTCAGGCAGAGGACAACATTATTTTAGGTTAGAAAGAAGTGTGGGGGTTCTGTAGAGGTGAGGCGGCATTTTATGGCAAAGGGAAAAGAGTGAAGGATCGCTTTAATCGTTTTTGGCCAAGGAATTGTTTCTTTGTGATTGTTCTGTTTCTACAGCCATCTATGATTTACAGTCCCTTACCCATCTGTCAGCCAAAAATTACATAACTGTTCCAGGGTTTTGCATATTACACTGATAATTCTACTGAAGATGATATCATAATTGCGTTTCACACATTGATTACTGTTGACTGGGGACTTTTGTGAGCTACAGTGTTCAATTCAGTAGCTGTGGTGACACCTGCATGTGAAAAGACAATGGCATCATTTATAGGAATGGCCGCCCTGGAAATTCCTTTCTCTGTTCACATTCATAATAAACAGTCTACAGGTTGTTACTATTGCTGCCAAGTTAACCTTGTAAAGACCACATAACACATATGTGCAAAAGCAAAAAGAGTGGGCTTTAACGCCCAGCCTCCACACATATGCATCCATGGTGGCCTGAGGTTGTGTGCTCAGAGCAGGCTCACTGTGCGCTCCTAGAACATTGACTGAGCTGTAATACCTGGGAAGAGATATGCAGCCTTCTGATGATGCACCACAACCTATCCTGAGGCCTCCTGGATGAACTTGGGGATCGTTGGCTCATGTGGTAGATGCGTTTTATAGTGAGACGTATCAGTCCAAAGTTCAATTTAAAGAATTGTAGCCCATTTTTATTGAAAATTAAATGAAAGTTCCATACAAAATAGTTACTCCCTCAGGGGTTTCTTCTTCACAAAGCAAGCAACTGAAAAATGCCAAGCCACCTAGCTCCATGGTCAGCAGTAGCGCTGCTCTCTTTGTCTCTCTCTGCTTTCCATCAAATACAAAATGATAAAACTTGGCTATACAGGCTTCTGCCTAGAGATACCCCATCTCTTAGAACCCAGGCTCTGTATCTCTCTCACCGCTTCCTTGGTTCTTTAACTCAAAGC
Organism: Pelophylax lessonae; assembly: GCF_965119305.1. Taxonomy (NCBI): domain Eukaryota; kingdom Metazoa; phylum Chordata; class Amphibia; order Anura; family Ranidae; genus Pelophylax; species Pelophylax lessonae. The sequence goes on from NC_138769.1 coordinate 199,145,888, forward strand.
TTGCTGCACAGATCCACACTGACCTCTTGATAAGAGCCCACCTGACTCCTATGCTGAGACCTCCTGTCTCCAAAATGGGAGCCCTTAGCCATCCTCAGGCTTTGTATATAACGAGCATGCACAACTGCAAAAATGGCTACCTGTACCCAAGCATACACCAGTAAACGCATAAACATTCGTATAGCATATGGGCAAATTCCAAGAATATTTTCTGTTCTTGACATAAGCTCAAATCAAAAGCCCGAGCAAAGCTGCACACAGCCATTCATGTCTATGGACGGCTGTGAGCAGCACATGGGCTTCCCAGGTGGGGGAAATACCCTGAAATTACCATTGCACTGACTCCTGTGTGCGAGGGCCCTAAGAGGATCAGCAAAGTGCACATTTTTCATGACTGCCGAGGAGCATAGGCTTGAATCCCAACTTATAAATCAGTAACCTTGCTCACATGAAAAAAGTCACTTGTACAACAGTTTAGTTGAAAAGGGCAAGGCCACAGCTTTATGTAAAAATGTTAAACTCCGACAATTTTCAAGCGTAAACAATTTTAACCAGTGCTAGTCACAATTGTACTGTGAGCACACTTTTACATTAGATTAACCAAGTCTAAAGGGCCTGTCCTTACCAGAAATGCTGAGCAGATATTAACCACTTCCAGCCCAACAAAATTTAAAGCGCTCCTGTCCCCACGTGCTCGCACGTGGAAGTGAACGCACATGTTCGTCGCGCCCACATATGTAAACGGCATTCAAACCACACATGTGAGGTATCGTCACGAACGTTAGAGGGAGAGGAGCAACAATTATAGCCCAAGACCTCCTCTGTAACTCTAAACTGGTAACCTGTAAAAATTTTTAAAGCCTCGCCTATGGAGATTTTTAAGTACCGATGTTTGGCACCACTCCACGAATGTGTGCAATTTTAAAGCGTGACATGTTAGGCGTCAATTTACTTGGCGTAACATTATCTTTCACATTATAAAAAAAAAATTGGGCTAACTTAAGTGTTTTTTTTTTTTTTTTTCCTATTCATGAAATCGTTCCCCCCCCCCCCCCCCCCAAAAAAAACCACATTTGAAAAATTGCTGTGCAAATACTCTGTGGAGAAAAAAAAGTTGCAATGGCCACCATTTTATTCCCTAGAGTCTTTGCGAAAAATATAATTTAATGTTTGGGGGTTCTGAGTAATTTCCTAGCAAAAAATTGATGATTTTTACATGACGGAGAGGTGTGCCAAAGTAGGCCCGGTATGGAAGTGGTTCAACTAATTTCAACTTCCAATCAAGGGAAAAGCTCATTATGGCAACTTTTATCTCTGGCCAGGTGTCTCTCACCTGCTCCATCTCCCACCCACCCGATACCGATCCGTCTCTCACCCACTTGCCGTAAGTGACACCCGGGTGCTGCCGCTCCGTCCAGCATACGATCTCGGAGGTCACCTGCGTGGTCATGCCCGGCATTTACACCTATGCAAGTGCGGCAACATGGACCTGTTTTTGTGTATAGTGTTTGGGGAAGAATATTACCTTGAGCACAACCATTGCACAAAAAAAGTGCAGATACTTTTTTTTTTTAAATGTTATCATACTACAACGCAAATAAGTTACTATACTGTATGTTTTGGCACAATTTAGTGTGAGTGTATTGTAGAGTTAATTTTGATGCCCAGTTCCAATTTTGTTTTAGTCATAGTCTTTTTGACTTAAGTTCCATTAAGTCATCTCAATTGTTTTAGTTTTAGTCATATTTTAGTTGACTAAAACCTCCAGTACATTTTAGTCGGCTAAAATCCAATGGCTTTAGTTAAATTGTAATGCATTATTTAAGCATTTCTCTAGAATTTCCAAACTCATATGCTCTTGGAGTAAAAATCGAATAACATGTTTTTTTATTTTTTATAGTATTCAGGTTTGAACATGAACTACAGGCACTTATTTAGCCATTTTGATATATAACCAGTGTTGAATTTCACATCAAATTTTGATTTAGTTTGTCATAGCCTTTTGACTAAAATGCCTTTTTAGTCCCGGTTCACACTTGTGCGATGCGGGAAGGCTGCAAATTGGCAGCCTGTTCCCGCATCGCAAACGCACATCTGGCAGTTCACACTGCCATATGCGATACGCAGGGGGTGTCAATTAAATGTTAACGACACCCCCAGTTTGATTGCATATCGCAGTGCGATCTGACAGTTCGCACAGGATCGGATCGCACAAGTGTGAACCACTGTGCGATCCGATCCTGATGCGGCTGGAAAGAAGGGTCCTGTGCGTCTTTTGTGCGGGTTCGGTGCGAATTCAGCCATACAAAGTGTATGGCTGAATTCGCACCGCACATCCGATTGCATGTAATGAAGGAGCAGTGCGCTCCGATATTACATGCGATCGCCGCACTCGCAAGAGTGTGAACCGGCCCTCAGACTCCATACACCAATACTTTTTTTTCCATGCTGTTTTTTTAACATGGGTTGCTATGGAACATGTTCACATCAATGCATTTTTGTGCCCCTGCGTTTTTGGAAAGGTTCAGGGACTTTATTTTGCTTTTTTGGTTCAATAGACTTCAATGGAGTCTATTGAACAACAAATTTTTCACAAAGAAAAGCATAAAAAAACGCAAAATCTCTGTAAATTTACAGCCAAATTGCAGTAAAAAAATGTGAAAAGCACAGCAAAAAAGCACTACAGAAAGGCTCAAAAGCAACATGCATAGGTGTGAATCACCCCCACATCATATCTCAGCCCCTAAGTTCCTTAGGGGTCGGTTGGTGGCTGCAACCTATTTACCTCATAGACCTGGTAGTTCTCATCCATAGCGCTGGTTTTCTCCCCCCCTGCACTATAGGTGTGAATCTATTTTAGTTTAGTTTAGTTTAGTCACCTTTCCAAAAAAAAGGCATAAAAAATGAAAATCGCAGTAAAAAACGTGGAAAGCACAGCAAAAAGCACTACAGAAATGCTCAAAAGCAACATGCATAGGTGTGAACCAAGCCTTAATTTTAGTTGTATTTTAGTCATCTGAATTGTTTTAGTTGTCGAAAATAGTGTTCATTTTGTTGATTTAAATTTTTTTTGTCGAAATGAACACTGGTGCATTGGCTGGTGCATTGGCTGGTGCGTTTGGGATGCTGTTAAGAATGATAACAGGAACAAAGTCTATTATTGCTTGCTTTTGCCGTAATTATTTTCCATGACTAAAGAAGCATGACATTTATGATGAGCAGCTCACAGATACATTACAATAGAGCAGATGAATGGTTTCCCCATAACACTGCTGAATAAACACAAAGCAGCTTTTTGTAAGCATCATCCTAATGAAATTCCACATTGTTCAGACTCCCCCTTGTGGCACAAATTGAGTTTAGCGTTCTGTAGTTAAATGGGATTTTATATTGCATTAAAATGAAGTCTGTCATATAAACTGGCTCCTTTTATGTGTGTTCTGGGAATTTGTATACCAAGTAATAGTAAACCTTTCAAAAAAAAAATACAGTTTATATAATAAAACATTTTATTGTATTATACGGCTTTTCATTTTTAGGAGAAGAACCATTAAATACTTAATGCTACTTAATAAAATAAAAATTGCATTTAGGAAAGGTTGGATTTTCCATTATGCTTGAAATGTATGTAATGTGTAAAGTGTATATTTACACTGAATGTCTGTTTTATTTCACCTCCTTGAGCACACATAATTTGACTTGTCAGATCAAAGAGAAGAATGACAGGTCTGTGAGAGCATTGTTCATATCACAGCCCTAATTTGTAGCACTGGAGTATTTAGTGAGGACTCCAAGCAAGTAAAAATCGGCAGCCTTTGTGTAGTGTAGTTCTTTCTTTTCACCCATGTCCAAAATAATAAAAGGTCTATTGTATCTGAAAATTTAGGCAGCGCAGACTAGACTTCTCCAGACTTTTAATGTGGAAGACTTGCCCAATAACAGGCAGGCAGAGGACTGGTCAGCAGTATTACCCATGGTCTAGCTGTAGCTGACCTTTTTCTAGGACTGGCCTACCTTGCTTGCATTTGGAGGCAATCATCTTGGTCGGAGCAGTATAATAAGTGGAGGTGTAGTCAGTAACATTTTTGGGCTATAATCCTAAAAACAATGTAAATATGCCAAATAAACCCCAAGGGGCTTTATCAGCCATGATCAAAAAAACGAAAATATGAAAAAGTGAAATGTAAAATAATTTGTACAAGCTTTATTTTAAGTGGTTGTGAACCCTCGCCTATACTCAGTGAAGTGAATAGCCTCAGATGATACAGAGGGATGAAATAAATTGTCCTACATAAGTTTTATTTGTATATCTTCTGTCTTCAGCTTTCTTGTAAAAGTGCAGATCATGTAAGAAATCTTGCTTCCTCTTTCAGCAGTGGGTGGGGAGCCTACAGTTACACTACGTGAGAGCTGAAGAAAAGGGACCCCCCTCCACATAGGCTGAGAAAATAAGGAACATGTAGAGCTGTATTCTGAATATACAAGCTCCCTGCTTATCTCCCTCTAAGCTCCCTCCCCGACACAAATTTTCATCCCATGTGTTGGAGAAGTTGTCAGAAGTGGCTCATGCTGATAACAGGAACAGAGCACTAGAGAGAAACAGCACTTAGAGCTTTGGAGAGAGGTAAGTAAACACTGCAGATATATGCTTAGGTCACATTTCACGAACGGGGTTTACAACCACTTTGAACAACAATAAGTTATTATTAAAGAGAAGTAATGGCTTAAGCAGTTATATTACACCAAAAATGAATAATAGGATGGTACTCCACAATGCCTGTTGATGATACAATAGTCTCTTATGGACCTATCAAACAGGAATTGCCCATTGCGTTTCAGAAATATATTTCTTTCTTCAGTGGTGTAGAGCAGTGGTCCTCATCTCCGGTCCTCTGGGCCCACTAACAGGCCAGATTTTAAGTATTACCATGGGGAGATGCAGACTAGAATACTGCAATCACTGAGCAGCAAATGAGATCACCTGTAATGTAATTTACTTATCTTGCAAACCTGGCCTGTTAGTGGGCCCCGAGGACCGGAGTTGAGGACAACTGGTGTAGAGTATGCAGAAAAACATCACTAATGTAGTGAAGCACAAACAGCTAGAGGACAATCATCAAACATTAAAACCAGAGATTGAACATCCATGATGCCAGTAGGAGGTCATAACCGTAGTTCCTGCCCACCAAAGTAGGGTCACAAGGGCCACTGGAGAACAACTGCTGAAATAGATCCTCACCAGGGACCCCAAACAGGCCAACTGGATAGGGGCATAAAGGTGACCTGTTGGCCTGTATGGGGTCCCTGGCTAGCATGGTTTTCCATACCTGTGATTTGGTGTCCACAGTTCTGATAATACTCTGACTTCAACTTGCAGCTATTGGATGGCAGATGTCTATGGTTTTGCAGCTCTTAATCAGATCACTCAGTTTGATGAGGTCTCGGGGCAAGGTCATCCAGTGCCTAGGGTGAAGATGACAAATTGGGCCCCCCCCCCCCACATTGGTGGCCAGTGACACTTTTATTTAGCCCCTCTCCCCCCCCCCCCCCCCCACCCAGTGGCAATGCTTTTAACTGCCCACCCCATACTTATGTCGGTGGTTAGGGACAGTGTGGTTAAACCCCCACACACACACATTAGTGGTCAATGGCAATATTAAAGCGGAGTTCCAGCCATTTACTCACCTGTCCAACGGTCCAGCGATGCGGCCGCCGGAAGCCTCGATCCTCTCCCTCGGCGCCGGCATCACTGCTGTGGGCACCCGGCTGTTACAGTTTGCGGCTTCACAGCCGGGTACCCACTGCGCATGCGCGAGTCGCGCTGCGCGCCGTGATTGGCTGGCAATCTTCTGGGACCTCTGACGTGTCCCAGAAGATTGCAGGGAGGGAGGGGGAGAGGAGAACTTCCGCTCAGGGCGCCGCGGCGCTCCGAGCGGAAGTGGGAGCGGGTACCTGTCATAACTAGGTACCCGCTCCCCCCCCCAAAAAATGACATGCCAAATGTGGCATGTCGGGGGGTCAGGACTCCCTAAAGCGGAAGTTCCACTTTTGGGTGGAACTCCGCTTTAAGTAATTCCCACCTGCATTGTTGGTCAGTGGCAGTGCTGTTAACTTCCCTTTCAAACACACATACGTGCGCACACACTGGTGGCCAGTGGCAGTGTTAATTATGGCGCTTTTCCACTGCATGGAACAGTAACAGTTCGGCACGCTTTTGTGCTTTTCCACTGCTGGTACCGCATGGTATAGGGTCAGAACGGTTCGGTACGGTATAGGTTTGCTTTTCCACTGCATGGAACCCGAACAGTACGGTACGGTACGGCTCTGAAAAAACAGTACCTACTCGATTGTGGTTCCAACAGGTACCAAACTGGTACCATATCCCACAATCCTTTGCATGCAGTCACTACTAGCCACTGATTGGTCAGTGAATCCCACCCACCCCGTTGTTATCCCACCCACTTAACTTTAGTACTACTTTCGTGGAAAAGCAAACCTATACCGTACCGTACCGAACCGTTCCGACACTATACCATGCGGTACCAGCAGTGGAAAAGCAAACCGGGCCAAGCAGGGCCGAGTAGAGCCGAGCTGGTACGAGCCGGTACTTGCAGTGGAAAAGTGCCATTAGAACCCCCCGCTGACCTCTCCACATTTGATGGTGCAAATTCAACTAACAGCCTATTTTTGAACAGCATCCGTATAGGGAAATGTTTAATGAATTAGAGTCAAGCACACTGGCATCCACATTTGATGGTTCAAACTCAACTAACAGCCTATTTTTGAACAGCATCCATGTAGGCAAATGTATAAAGAATTGGAGTCAAGCACACTGGCACTTTGCATTTTTTCTATCATGCTACAGTGCTTACTTGTGTTCCCTTGTTCCGTCTTTATGTGCCGCCTCACCCTCCCTGATGATTTCCAATGTCAAGCCAGGACTATACTGTTGGATGAACATTCCTCGCTCTAATGGCCGGAATACACGATAAGAAAATCGGCCGAAAATTTCCGTTCAGCGAAGGATCGGCCGATATTCTACTCGTTAATGCCCAGCCATCAGTGACCGATATCGATATTCTGAAGGAAAAATCCCGTTTAAAAAAAACGAAAAATTCTGTCGTCTCGTTTGCGAACGAACGATATTCTATACATTGGTGTTAAGGTCGTTCATTTAAAATCTGTAGAACATCATCACGGATGCACTGTTTCGATGGTCGGCGGTCAAACGTTCGGGCGATATTCCGCCTGTGTATGTTGGCAACGTTTTCGACCCAGGAAAACTTTTTCATAAGTCGGTGGTTGAATGATCGGGCGATATTCGGCCTGTGTATTCCAGCCATAACAGTAGCTTCATTCTAGTGCTGGGTGTGAGAACACAAAGAGTATACTGGTACCCTGCTGCCATTCTGCAAGGTGCGGGACCCACATGGCCGCCTATTGGGCTTTAGGACAGGTCACGTTAGCAGTTCAAAGGGTAGTAGTTTTAATAAGTGGCGGTCACATTGTGCTTCCTGCCTTTACCCTTTTTGTGTCGTGCGACTTTCGATCCGACTTAACTCTGCAACTTCAGTCTGACTTTGATCGGACTCAGTGTGACTTTTTACACTCTATGGCATTCAAGTCGGACCAAAGTAGTGCAGGAACCTTTTCTAAAGTTTGAGTGACTTGTGTCGGATCAGTTAAGACCGCTCTCATAGGGAAACCTTTAATTTGACATGTCATGTGACTTGTGCTCTCACAAGTCAGATCCCATGTCAAACCAGTGTGAACTGAGCCTTCATTGATCAAGCTGAAGTCAGAAGCTGATTGGCTATCATGCACCGTTGCACTATAATTTGTACTTCCCAGTTTTAGTAAATCAACCCCATAGAAAACAATTGTTTTCTATGTGCTCTTTAGGTGAACCTGCATTAATCTATACAGATCAGAGCAACTCAGCGGATAAATTATGAACCAGCCTTACATTTTAACCAGTATTTGTTTGAGACTTGCGTGCTTTTAGTAGAAAATAATGAGGAAAAAAAATAACTAATGGAGTTAAATGCATCCATCGTGGTGATTTGAGCCTATTATCCTCAAACAACTCTGGTTTTGTTCTGTTTTGTGCTGGTTGGGGGTTGCAGGAGGTCCTGTAGCTGCATATCCTTTATTATGTAAACTAGAACAGTGGTTTTATGAACAGTTCTAAGAAGTTTGATGTGTTGCTCCTCTAGGCTGACACTTCTGGAGGAAATCTAAAACTTACTGGAGCTTATTCAGAGTTTTGTGTTGAAGTGCTAATTTGACCTAAATGAGCCATAAAAACTGTTCTCTACCGAATGTCATCTGCTTTGATGAAAATTGGCAGCTAAATGCAATAACAGTAAATAACACTTAGGCCCCATATGCACAGGCTAGGGATCGACTGATAATCGGTGGGGCCAATTATCACTGGCCGATGTTCACATTTTTTGAAGTATCAGTATCTGTCCCAAACTTGCCGATATTACTGATATTGCTTCAAGTGGTTTACCAAAGTGATGCCTGAAACTGCAGGCATCACCCTGGTACTGTTTTTTTAGAGCGGACGGTCTGCTTTCTTCTAATGACAAATGATGCAGCTAAGCAGCCGCTCAGCTTTTATTACAAGCAGCCCCCCCAGCCGCTCAGCCCGGGTCTCCCGTCCCACCAGGTGGCTCGAGCGACCAGTCGGTACGTCCACTGGCTTGCCGAGGACCCGTACAAAGCCGGAATTGGCTCTGATCGGGTCTCCAATGTAATAACCCAGAAGCAGCGATGTCATGACATCACTTCCAGTTACTAAAGGCTTAAAGGAGCCAGATTTAAAAAAAAAGACCGTATTCAAAACAGCCAAACTTGGCGTTTTGAATTCTTTTAAGTGCAGAGGAGGGGTTTGGAGTCTTATAGACCCCAGATCCCTCTATAAAGAGTACCTGTCACTGCCTATTACTGTCACAAGGGATGTTTACATTCTTTGTGACAGCAATAAAAGTGATAAAAAAAAAAAAAAATTCAAAAGGATAGTGTAAAAATAAAAACTTTAAATGTGCAGAATATCGGCTCCTAATATCGACTATCGGCCTAAGAGTGGCCGGACAATCAGTAAATCTAGCTGCAGTTACACAAATGGGAATTGTGTGCATCCCAGGACTATTTAACCTGTTTTTTCTGCAGAAATGGATCTGGGAAGTATAAAGCATGTACACGAAGCCTAAAGCCTCGTACACACACAACGATTGTTGGCCGTGAATTTTCGGCCAGCGTCCGATCGGCCGATTGTCGGCTTGTTAGTATGATGATTCCGACAACCGACTGCGACTTTTCGGCCGAACAAAATCTGGTGTGCATGCTATAACATTTTTGTTGGCCGTCAACAGAACGGCCGATTGTTCTTCAGTCAGTACAGATTTCGGCAGACAAAAATGTGATGAGCAAGACTCGGCATTGCCAGAGAAGAAAAAACAGACGAAAAGTAAACCAGAACATGACATCACTTTTGAAGTTGGTTTTTGTTGGCCGATTAAAATTCGTGTGCAGTCTAGAGCACATTTCAACCAACACAACAACACTGGACAAAAGACGGCCGATCGGTCGGCCAACAATTGTTGCGTGTCTACGAGACTTTAGACTGGGTTCACATATAGTGGATTTTAAAAGTCTACAGACCCCTGTTAAAATGTCAGGTTTCTGTGGTGTAAAAAAAATGAGACAAAGATAAATCATTTCAGAACTTTTTCTTATGCCAAAAAAAAGCATAAAAATGCAAATCGCGGCAAAACCCCGGTATAATCACGTGTGCAAAAACGCACAGCAAAATGCACTGTAGAGCGCACCCATCGCAAACTACATAGATGTAAACCAAACCTGAGGCCTGGCTCACACCTATGCAGTTTGCTTTTGATCCATATACAGCCTCATGCTACATAACTAAGCTCCAAATAAATTTAATAATGTATCCTAAATAGAAAATTATCTTTAGATAGATATTACTCCAAAAATATTTTATTAAAATAAATTTGATAAAAATCAAAAAAAATCAGATTTTTTTTGATTTTGTTAAAAAAAAAAAAATTACTGATTTTTATCCACCCTCCATAGGTGTGAATCAGGTCTAAGGCTAGAGTTAAGCTGGATACACACTATAAGATTTCCTGAAGACTTTTTCCTTCAGATTTACCTTTTCTATGTAGTGCAAGGGCCTGCAAGATTGCATACAAATTGAAAGTGTTTAGGTTTGACCTCATATTATATGGTTTTGGTAAGTCTAAAGGAAAAAGTCTTCAGAAAATCTTATAGTGTGTATGGCCCTTTAGACATTTACATTTTTTCCCCCTGATATGTTTTCCATTGCTATCAGTGAAATGTGCACATGCCAACGTGTGTCAACGTGAATGGTCGCTCGTTTTTCAGCATGTGTTGTAATGCACTGGTAATTAGGTTTCCTTGCACACCATGGGGAGTTTACATGCATCACGATGCATTGATGCACATGTCCACGTATGCGTTGGGTTGCATTTTGCAACATTGCCATTGGTTTTTAAAGCGTAACTCCACTTTTGTTGAGAAAAAAAACATTGCCCTCTGGGTGATCTCTGTACATTTACATGGATTTTAACAGACTTATTTGCAGGTTCCTACCTTTTTGTTATTCTGAAGAAATCCCTGTTTGTTCCTCTGTGCTGAGTGGGTCAAATGGGAGTAATTTCATAATGATCTATCAGCTGTGGCAGCTGCAGGGCTCTAATGAGGAAAGCTGCTGGGCCTGCATCCCTTTAAGCCCCGTACACACGATAAGAAATTCAGGAGGGAAATTTCGTCCGATGACCGATCTGCCGATTTTCGGATTGTTAGTATGGTGCTTTCGACAGCCGACTCTGACTTTTCGGCTGACAAAATCCTGATGTGGCGGCTATAAAATTTTTGTCGTCCGTAATACAACGTCCGATTTTCGTCTCATTAGTACTGATTTCAACGGAAAAAAATCTTAAGAGCAAGACTAGGCATGCTCAGAGACGAAAGAACACATACAAAGCAATCCAACACATGACATCACTTCTGAAGTAGAATTCTGTCTTACGGGAAAATTCGTATGAAAATAACCTCTTCACTTTCCATATCAGGCTAGCATGCCACAAAAAATGGACGACAGATCGTTCGATAATCTAATTGTGTGTACGGGGCTTTAGGCATGTTCCTTTTGGGAGTATCTCACCAAAAATGACATTTTTGTTGCAGGGGATGCCAGAAATCTGACTTGTATCTTAGGCAGACTTCTGGAAAAATTGGTGAGCCAATCACACAAGCAGGAAATTATGTTTCTGGGGTGTGGTCAGTACACATTCTGTGTACAGAACAGCTCCAGGTAGACATATTGCATTTTCAGAAAATGACAACAGCTGCAAATTGAAAAGGAAAGGTAATTTTTAATAACATTCAATTACAGCATGATTTCTGTTGCAATTGTATACTCTATATTGCTTTTTCTTTATTTGTTGACATTTTTCACCTACGAAAGGGGAGTTTCCCTTTAAGGCTACATTCACACCTGAGTGTAGCGTTTTCGCGCATTTTTAGGCTACATTCACACCTGAGCGTAGCGTTTTCGCGTGTTTTTACAGCGATTTACAGGCGTTTTTACAGGCGTTTTTTGTGCAGGCGTTTTTAGATTGAATAGAGACCAATGGAAAACGCCTGTAATCTGCCCAAAAAGAAGCTCATGTACTTTTTTAAACGTTGGGCGTTTTGCTCACAGCGTCAAAACGCTCAAATGTGAACAGGGGCCATTGAAATGAATAGGATTTGTTTTGTTGGGCGTTTTGAGAGCTGATCCTGAAGCAGAAAAACTCCCCAAAAATGCCCCAAAACGCCTACATGTGAACGGAGCCTTAAATTAAAGATGTGAGTCTAGCCTGATAGTAAAATGCAATATACGGTAATAATAATATACATCATAATAGAAGTAAAAATAATAATAAGCAAAATAATGATAATATAATAATAATAAATAATAATAAAAAAAAAAATATATATATATATATATATATATATATATATATAGTCAAAGGGAAACAACTCCCATGTATGTTTTTCAGCAGTGCTTAGCTGTTTTATGGCATTCATCTCTGAGTTCTCCAAAATTTTGATGTAAAAACCATAGAATGGGAAATCTTTGAATTGGTTAAAGTTTACTCTGTGTGTGTGTGTATATATATTTATATATTTTATATTTGTACTTTTATTTCTTTATATTTTAGTCTGCTCCTTGTCATCATTTGTATGGAGTTTTTTGAATTGGTCAGTAAATTGTTGTGTTGTTTACGGGAATTTCATGCTTTATAATGGCCTTCTCCCCTAATGATTTGTTGAACAGTAACGTTGAGTATTGTGCGGCCTCTCAGGTACAGTTGGTCTGCTTTGTGAAGCTAATTATATCCACTAAGCTTCCACAATGGAGCAGATTAGCACAGGGGATGGGGCTGCTGTGAGTTCAGCAGCCAGCAGGGGTTCATGCTTTGTCATCCTGGGCTCTTACTGGATTTACTAGGTAAACAATGATGTTTCCCTTCTCTGGAGTCACAGTTGTCACAGTCCCACAAATGGTGCTACATTGCTGTGGAGTAAAGCAGTTTCAGTCTTCCAGTGCATTGTTCACATGGGAAATTCACAGGTCCTTATGCTGAGCACCCCCCCTCGTAAAAAGGCACTTGGAATGTTCCATTGTTGAGCTAGGACTGAAGCTGGTCTCGGTGGAACCGGCTAGTTTCATAACAAGCAGCATGAGTTTAGAGATCTGCTCTACCTGCGCTGAGTGTCGTCAGCTGGGGTGGAAGGCAGTGTGAGCAGTACAGTAAGGAGCTGGGCAGGTAATGCATGTTATATGTTGTGTGTTTTTTTATTCTTTTTATAACAAAGGGGTTCTATCAATCTGTGCTCTGTGTTTGTGTTGTCAATTTTTATATGGACCAACCTTTGCAGGTGTAAGAGTTAATACTCCGTCACTAGACTTTCAAGGCATTTTTCTGTATCATTAGCTTAACAATGTAATGTATAGAAAGTATGAGAGCGTGTTGTTAAGGGTCGATTCATACCGATTTGTGCCGTAACAGGTGGTTTTTCTTCTCTCGTGTTAACCATCAACTCTGGGAATGAGACAAAACCTACAGTGCAGTGACGCTCACCTTCATTGTAAGGGTCCAATTCTTGTGTTGTCCAGGGATGCATAGATAATATGTATTACCTACCATATTCTTGGACCCTCAATTTCTGTGACCGGTCCTCCTTAGTGTCCTCTCTAAGCCGCAGTCATAGGCTCTCCTCCTCATGTACAGCGTAGGGTTAATAGCCCTGCACTTGCCTCCAAGATAAGTGGTTCTTGGACCCTAGTGTAAGTGGGTCTTTGATCCTAAATTCCTACAACCGGTCCTCCCCAGCATCCTCTCTAAGTCACAGGCTCTACTCCTCATGTACAATGTAGGGTTAATAGCCCTGCACTTACCTCCAAGATAAGTGGTTATTGGACCCTAGTGTAAGTGGGTCTTTGACCCTAAATTCCTGCAACTGGTCCTCCCCAGCATCCTCTCTAAGCCACAGTCACAGGCTCCCCTCCTCATGTACAATGTAGGGTTATAAGCCCTGCACTTACATTCAAGGTAAGTGGGTCTTGGACCCTAGTGGATAAGTGGGTTTTGGACCCTAAATTCCTGCGACCGGTCCTCCCTACCATCCTCTATAAGCCACAGTTACATGCTCTCCTCCTCATGTACAATGTAGGGTTTGTAGCCCTGCACTTACCTCCAAGGTAAGTGGGTCTTGGACGCTAAATTTCTGCGACTTGTCCTCCTTAGTGTCCTCTCCAAACCGCAAACACAGGCTCTCCTCCTCATGTACAATGTAGGGTTAATAGCCCTGCACTTACCCCCAAAGAAGGTGGGTCTTGGACCCTAGTGTAAGTGGGTCTTGGACCCTGAATTCCTGCGACTGGTCCTCCGCAGCATCCTCTCTAAGCTACAGTCATAGGCTCTCCTCCTCATGTACAATGTAGGGTTAATAGCCCTGCACTTACCTTCAAGGTAAGTGGGTCTTGGACCCTAAATTCCTGCGACCGGTCCTCCCTAGCATCCTCTCTAAGCCACAGTTACATGCTCTCCTCCTCATGTACAATGTAGGGTTAATAGCCCTGCACTTGCCTCCAAGGTAAGTGGGTCTTGGACGCTAAATTTCTGCGACTGGTCCTCCTTAGTGTCCTCTCTAAGCCACAGTCACAGGCTCTCCTCCTCATGTACAATGTAGGGTTAATAGCTCTGCACTTACCTCCAAGGTAAGTGGGTCTTGGACCCTAAATTCCTGCAACCAGTCCTCCTCAGGGTCCTCTCTAAGCCAGAGTCACAGGCTCTCCTCCTTATGTACAATGTACAAAATAGCCCTGCACTTACCTCCAAGGTAAGTGTGTCTTCGACCCTAGTGGGTAAGTGGGTTTTGGACACTAAATTTCTGTGAGGGTCCTCCTCAGGGTCCTCTCTAAGCCGCAGTCACAGGCTCTCCTCCTCTTGTACAATGTAGGGTTAATAGGCCTGCACTTAACCTCCAAGGTAAGTGGGTCTTGGACCCTAGTGGGTAAGTGGGTTTTGGACCTTAAATTCCTGCGACCGGTCCTCCGCAGCGTCCTCTCTAAGCCGCAGTCACAGGCTCTCCTCCTTATGTACAATGTAGGGTTATTAGCCCTGCACTTACCTTCAAGGCATGTATTACACCTTATTCCTAGATTAAACCCACTTCAAGGGTAGATTTGTAATCGTTCATGGACTTCCTTTTTAAAAGCTAACTTGACCTTTAGCCCTCATTCGCATTGAATGCGGCTCTGAAATCGCATGATTTTAAAGCCGCATGTCGGTGCGACTTTGAAGACATCTGTGCGGCTTCATGCACAAATGTCTATGCGCGTCACACCCGAAATCCCCAAAAGTAGTGCACAAACTACTTTTTCAAATCGGTGTTGCACTGCAAATTTGGCATCACACCAATGTGATGTGATAAGTGCCATTGCTGACAACAGGGTGCAACTTGTCATGCGATTTGACTGGTCAAATCGCATGACAAGTCACTCCGATGTGAATAAGGACTTAGACCATGTTACACCTGTATTTAGCGTGTAACATGATGGTCATCGGTGATCACCACACCTAAGGCCCCTTTTACACACTCCTTCCGTCGGACGGACTCCTTTTTTCTCAGTGGGGGATTGATCCGCTGATCCCCTGCTGAGCAGGAGGATGACAGCTGTGTCTCCGCGCTGTGTGCGGAGACACGGCTGTCCGTTCCCCATGCATCTCTACGGGGGAAATTGGATGGGAACGGACCATCAGTCCGTTCTCATCCGATCCGATCTGCTGGACGAATGGAAAATAGGGTTTCCATCCATCCAGATTTGACGGATCGGATGTCAGGGGACATGTCTCCGCTGACATCCGATACCCCATAGGGATGCATGGGGGGACCGTTCAGATCCGCCAAAAAAACTGACAGGCGGATCTGAACGGTCCGCCTGTGTGAAAGAGCCCTAAGTGGGAAATTTACTAAAACTGGTGCACACAGAATCTGGTGCAGCTGTGCATGGTACCCAATCAGCTTCTAATTTCAACTTCTTCAACTAAGCTTTGACAATAAGCCCGTGTTCAGCTGAACTCGCACAATTCAAAGACATCTGTGCAGCTTCACTTTTGGAAATCGGTGCAGGGCCACAAAGTCGGTGTCACACATATTTGGGACAGTGCAGTTGCTGACAAAAGACTTTAATTTGACATGTCAAATGGCGTCTCTGTTAACGGAGGCTAAAAGCTGGAAGCTGATTGGTTACAATGGACAGCTGCACCAGATTCTATGTGCACCTGTTTTAGTGAAGGATCAGTTCACCTTTCTGAACATATTACATATTACACCCATATTTAAGATGTAACATGTTCAGCATCAGACCTCTAGCCCCCCCCCCCCATCCCCCCACCCTCCTTCTTGCAGCGAGCCAGAAATCTTCTCCCTGTACTCGCTGCCACAATTCAAAGAGTGCGGCTGTATGGGGTTCCGTCCATAGGGCCAGATCTTTGATTCACAGATCCTCGGGTATTAATGAACTACAAGTACCAACATCCTTTGCGGCTGTCAGCTTGTAGTTCTCAATGAGCTACCATGGTGCTGTTGCGTGCTCTGGTAGTTCATTGATTCTTGTCATTGTGAAACTGTCTAGCTGTAGGATGTACGGGCAGACTGATTACACTGACAGTCTCCAGGAGACCTGCATGGCATCAGCGATCTGCTGATTGCCGGTACAATGCTTTCCAGACTCCTAAGGCCCCTTTCATACGGGCTTTCCGATCAGGTCCGCCTGTCAGTTTTTCAGGCGGACCCGATCGGACGCTTCATTCACCCCTATGGAGCAGCAGATGTCAGCGGTGACATGTCTGCTAACACCTGCTGCTCTCTATTTTCCATCTGTCTGGAGGATTGGATCAGATGAAAACACACAGACAATCGGTTTTCATCCGATCCCCCCATAGAGGAGAGGGGGGATCTGACAGCTCCGCCTCTGCAAATTAAGCAGAGACGCAGCGGTCATCCTCCTGCTCAGCGGGGATTGGCTGATCGATCCCCGCTAAGCAAAACGGAGTCCACCGGGTGAAAAGTCCATGTGAAAGGACCCTAAGGCTCGGTTCACACTAGGGCTGCAACTAACGATTAATTTGTATGTCGACTAATCTATTGATTATTTTTACGATTAGTCGACTAATCTAACGATTATTTAAATGTTTTCTTTTTTTGCTTAATTGTTTTTTTGATTAGCTAATTAATCCTGTAATTAATACCGACCCCCTCAGTAAGCCCCCCTCCCAGTACAGACCCCACAGTAAGCCCTCCCACCTAGTACAGACCACTTAGTAAGCCCCCCCCTCCCAGTGCAGACCCCTCAGTAAGCCCTCCCACCTAGTACAGACCACTTAGTAAGCCCCCCTCCCAGTACAGACCCCTCAGTAAGCCCTCCCACCTAGTACAGACCACTTAGTAAGCCCCCTCCCATTGCAGACCCCTCAGTAAGCCCTCCCACCTAGTACAGCTGGCAGACCCCATGAACCCCAAAACCAGATCCTATACACCCCCAGCTGGCAGACCCCATGTACCCCAATGACAGATCCCATGTACCACCAGCTAGCAGACCCCATGAACCCCAATGACAGACCCCATGTACCCCAATGACAGATCCCATGTACCACCAGCTAGCAGACCCCATGAACCCCAATCAATGACAGACCCCATGTACCCCAATGACAGATCCCATGTACCACCAGCTAGCAGACCCCATGAACCCCAATGACAGACCCCATGAACCCCAATGACAGATCCTATACACCTCAGCAGGCAGACTCCATGAATCCCCAAAAACAGATCCCACACACCCCCCAGCTGGCAGACCCCCAAGTACCCCCCACTGACAGGTCCAATAGACTCTAATGACAGGTCCCATGTCCCCCCAGTATTAGATCCCATGTCTCCCATGCACCCCAATTCCAATCCCAGCATATGACTCCGGACACTCACTTTGTAAATGCCTCTCCCAGGTCTATGACCACCGCGGTCTTCTCTCCCTGCGGTCTTCTCTCCCCCCGTCCCCAGCCCCTCGTACGGCGGCATCTCCTCCTCCCCGGGCCCGGTGTTCTGCTGCGGCGCACTGATTTTTCCCGGCCGGAAGCGGCGCTGTGGCCGGCCAGGGGGCGTGTGACGTCACACGTTGACGCGTCAACGCCTTTCACGCACGTCGACGATTTTTTGTAGTCGACGCGTCGTGGCAGCCCTAGTTCACACTACGACACTTAGAATGTCTATGCAAGTCGCTCCAGGTCACCCCGAAGTAGTACAGGACCCTTTTTCTAAGTCGGAGCGACTTGTGTCGCTCCTATTAGAATGGCTCCTGTACCGCACAATGTAAGCGTGACAGACCGCGACTTGTCAGGCTGACAAGTCGCGGTCCAAGTTGGACTAGTGTGAATGCGGTCTAAAGCAAAAAATATGTGCAATTATTATTATTTTTTAGTAAAAGGTGAACTTATCCTTCATCCATTGACACTTCCTCCAGCTCTATAACTGAAAGTCTATACATCAGTACAGACCTGGATGAGTCCCAATGCTTTACAGTCCCATAAATAAATAAATTATCTTTTTTGTTTTTGCTGCAATCATTGGTGCATTTATTTTTTGTAAAAGGACTTCACCTTTTAAGGCTAATGGGCAATTTAGCTTTTATTCCACAGTTTATGTAAATCTAAGGGAGATTGTGCAGTTATTTTACAATCAGGATTGTATACTGTATAGCCAGCCTATATATATATATATATATATATATATATATATATATAATATATATATATACATTTTTTTTTTCATTCTTATTAGTAGAATGAAAGCAAAATACTTGGATAGAGTAAGGCTTGATTCACACCTATGCATGTTGCTTTTGAGCATTTCTGTATTGTTTTTTGCTGTGCTTTCCACGTTTTTTTACTGTGAATTTGCCACGATTTGCATTTTTGTGTTTTTTTTTTTTTTTGGAAAATTTGTTGTTGGGCAGATTTAAAAACGTTATACGTGCGTATAGGATGCGGGTCCCTTTGAAGTCTATTACATGCAAAACGCTCCATTTTTTTGCAGAAAAAAATTTCCCTGGTCCTTTCCAGAAACGCAGAGGCTAAAAAAATGCATTGATGTGAACATGTTCCATAGGAACCCATGTTAAAAAAAAAATTAAATGCCATTCTGCAAAAAGCATGAAAAAAACACATTAGTGTGAATGGAGCCTAAGGGAGGGTTATTACCCCTGTTGGTTTTGTTTTGCCATCTGTGTCCAATTGGGGAGATTTCCCTCCACTTCCTGTCCCATAGCCAAAACAGGAAGTGAGAGAAAATCCCTCCAAAGTGAAGGAATCCCTAGCTGTCACCAGAACTAGTGTGCCCATTATCGCTTTCCCCTCTATTACAACTCTTTGGATAGCCCAAAATTTTTGATTTTTCTATCACTTTCACAATGATAAAAGTAAACCTGACTAATGACGACGTCAGTCTCTGACGAAACGCGTAGGAGGAGCCTGCGGTACATCACGCTGAGTCCACGAGGGAGACGCGGTGGCCATTTTCTCGGCAGGAAACGATCTTCAGGGACGCTCCGGTCCATACATGCCTGAAATTTTACAGCCAAATGTGAGTTGCCACTTGAGATTTTGTGTTCAATAAAGCTGGTTATACAGTGTCACACTATGGTAGCTGTTTCCTTCCTTTGCATGTGATACCATCTGTTTGCAAGTGGAAGTGGTCAGTGAGTGTGCTGACACTGGACGAGCAAGTGGAGGTTATAACGGGCTAATTTTGATCTCTGTCATGGGGGTCAAATTATTGCGGTAAGAGGCCAATTTATACCTTGGTGGTGGTTCTCCCTGCACATGGTGATCTGAGTTTTGGAATGTCCTTAGGAGCACCCTGTCCTTTCCTACCTGGAATTTTTACAATTTGCAGATTTGGCATTTGGACTGTCTGTCTATAAGGACTTTGTAGTTCTCCCAACATATACTCATTGCAAGCGCTACACCTATTTGTTTTTAATTTAATAGAGAGGGTGAATCTCCCTTCTTCACCTAACACTTAATAGGTGTTTACTCTGTTCTTCAACCACCCCCTCCATTGACCAGTAGATCCACTTCTGTAAAGCCACAGAGCCCGTAAATGGATCGAAATTCAGCCAGTCCCTGCTGAATTGTCAGAACTACTATCAATTTATGGCCGGCATAAGAGGGGACTGAAAAAAAAAAATATGGAGGGTGTAGTTCCTTTTTAGGAAGTCCACAAACATAAGATGTTAGTTTCCAAATGCAATGATTGTTCTTTAACGGAACGAGTAGTAACGGGACGAGTAGTAACGGGACGAGAAGTACCAGCATCATTGTTTACTCTGTTCTTCATCCAGCCCCTCCATTGACGTAAAGAAGGCTTTCTTCCCTGAGGGTGGTTGGACTGCTAGCATGTCCAAACACCCTCTATACTCAGGGAGAAGGCCTAAAAGTTATTCCTATATTATAACACTTTACAAAAAAAAGGATGACAGTACAGTTGCAATACCAGTTAGGCCATGCTGATCCTGCTCATAAAAGCTTCCAATATAAAATATCAACCAAATGGCACTTCTGCCTTTTTTTTTTCTTGTAGTGGCAGAGCAGCTGACATGCAGTTCCTGACCTATTGCAAAAAAAAAAAAAAAAGTCTCTGCCCAACCTTGTTCACTTCATAATGCTGTAAAGTTCATACACACTTGGAGAAGCTCCTGTTGTATCAACAAACACTTAGGGTCCTTTCAAAGGAGCGATCCAATCAGATCCGCCTGTCAGTTTTTTTAGGCGGATCTGATCCTCCATGCAGCCCTATGGGGCAGCGGATGTCAGCGGAGACGTGACAAACCTCTGAAAGGCAGACAGTTTGAATGGCTGCAAATAAACATGTACAACTTATGTAGGAGGATTTGCTTAATCTTGTGTATCACCTGAGGAAAGTCTCTTCACTGGATATATGGGAGGGTGTACAGCACCTTTAATCAGTGTCACCCTCCTCTTATAATTACATTATACTTACTTGCCCTCCTCACTCAATCCAGTGCTGTGCCCACCTGTAGCTGCTCTTTTCCCGCTCTTACAGGCCTTGCTGAGGCAGCCGTGAGCCTTTGGGTTCTGCTGCTGTCAGTCAAATCCTGTGACGGGGCGGGGCCAAGCTGCGCTGTCAGTGTTTTACGGATGCCGTCAGCACAGCTTGGGAGGTGTGCCACAATAGGTGGACAAGAGAAGAGGAGGAGCCAGGAGTGTTGGCAGGAGACCCCAGAAGTGAAGGATCGGGGCTACTCTGTGCAAAACCATTACACAGAGCAGGTGAGTATAACCAGGGCCATCTTTAATATTGATTGGATCCTGGGCAAACATTTTATTGGGGCCATCTTTAATATTGATTGGATCCTGGGCAAACATTTTATTGGGTCCCCCCCCCCCCCAATCCACTTCTCAACTATTCGCGAGCAGGGTGGGCTGAAGGGACAGGTGCTTTAGGCTCCAAAACAATGACTGGGCCCGGGGCAGCTGCACCTTTTTCCCTATGTTAAAGATAGTCCTGAGTATAACATGTTTTTTAGTTAACCACTTAACGACCACCCGCCGCAGTTTTGCTGAGGTAGGTCGGCTCTGTCCCACGAAACAAGGTAACTGTACGTCGCTTCGCGGGGCCACATGTGCCCGATTGCCACAGGGGAAGCCGATCAGCGGGTCCAGCAGCCGCGATTCCCACTGGGCACCCGTGATCTCTCCCGTGGAGACAGAATGGCGGTCTGCCGTTATAAACACAGCAGGCCGCTGTTCTGTCAGTAATGAACAAAGGGATCCTGTCTTCCTCTTTTTTAGGAACCCATGTCTCTGTGTTCATGCAGAAAGCTCACCCCCCACAGTTAGAAAGCACCCCATAGGGACACATGTAACCCTTTGATAGTCCCTAGTGTTAACCCCTTCCCTGCTGGTGTCATTAGTACAGTAACAATGCATATTTTTAGCTCTGATTACTGTAGTAATGTCACTGGTCCCTCCAAAAATGTCAGTTAGTGGTCCGATCTGTCCACCGCAATGTCGCTGTCCCGCTAAAAATCCCTGATCGCCGCCATTACTAGAAAAAATTTAAAAAATAAATAAAAATTAGATAAATCTTTCCCTTGGCTTGTAGACGCGATAAAATTTGCGCAGACCAATCAATATACACCTATTGGGATTTTTTTTACCAAAAATATGTGGCAATGAAAAAATTAGATTTTTAATTTTTGTTTTATTGGTAATGTTATATAGCAGAACGTAAAACATATATATTTTTTTTTTTTTTCAGAACCGTCACTCTTTTTTTGTTTATAACGCAAAAAATAAAAATTGCAGAGGTGATCAAATACCACCAAAAGAAAGCTCTATTTGTGGGGGAAAATAGGACATCAATTTTATTTGGGTACAGCATCCCACGACCGCACAATTGTCAAGTTAAAGTAACTCAGTGCTTAATCACAAAAAATAGCCTGGTCATTAAGGGGGTAAATCCTTCTGATCCAGAAGAGGTTAAACAAAACAAAAAAAAAAAAATTAAATAATTCCTTTACAATCAAATTTGAAGGTACAGACTATACAACCATAAAACCAGTTCCGGATAATTAAGACACAATGTCCATCCAGACTAAAATAGATTAATAAAAATGGCTGGAACATGTGACATGTTCCCAAAGGTGAATTTATTTAATTTATATGTAAAAAAAAAAAATATGCTGTTAAAATATTTAAGGAATTGTTTTGCTTAGCCAAATAAAATACCCTGGTAATATTGGCCATTTTAGAATCCGCACATTTTAACATTCCTCAGACGTTGTACGGTTATCAATTCTTCACTTTTTCCAGTTGGCTGCCAATGTGTTACTGACAGTATAATTAATGTAAACAAGGCAAGAAAGGCCGGATTAACACTTTGTCCTAGAAAGAATTTACACAAGATAAAGTGCCTGTAAAGCACATGATCTGAGCAGATACAATAACATTTCTGACATACTTTCTACAGATGAATAGGCTTTTCAGGCAAGATCTATTAGCAGCACTTAAAGAAAACCAGTCACAATCGGTCTCAGGCAAGAATTTGAATATTTAATCATAACTGTGTGGTTTTAGGCTGGCTGGGTTCACACTGGTGCAAACAGACATTGCATGTGATTGTCACTGCATTGCTGATCAGATCACATGCGATGTCTGTGTGATGCGAATATGGCTGACCTCACATCGCAGTCGGACCAAAATAGCACAGGACCCTTTTTATTGGTCCGCACTGGAATCTGGTCACACCCGTCTGATCTGATTCCTGTTGCATTTCATAGTTCGCACTACAAACTGATCTGGGGGGGGGGGGGGGGGGTCATCACCTTTACATTGACACCTGCAGAGCTTTGCAGATGTCAGTGTGAAGCGTCTGCGATTCAGGTACGATGCGGGAACCCGCACAGGATTTGCAGGGTTTGCCGCATCGCACCAGTGTAAAGCCAGCCTTCTGAAAGATGTACATAAACCCCTGTATTTACCTTTAGATTGTGTTAGATAACCGTGCCAAAAAGTTCAAAGTTAAAGCCCAACCTCAGGTTTTTGTTTTTATTTCCCCTGGAGGTTAACCTCCCTGGCAGTCTGATTATGTCAGTATTTTTTAATGTCAAAGCGGTACATTGTTTTGCATGGAAATCTGTTGTTTTATATTGTAGGCCTGTAAGGGCTCTTTCACACTTGTAGTCCGTCAAAGCGCTTTTCTCGATCCGCCTATCCCCCGCTGAGCAGGAGGATGACAGCTGTGTCTCTGCGCTGTGTGCGGAGACACAGCTGTCAGGTCCTCATGCATCTCTATTGGGGAAATCGGATGGGAACGGACCGTTGGTCCGTTCTAATCCGATCCCATCAGATCCACTGGACGGATGGAAAATAGGGTTTATATCCGTCCAGATTTGACGGATCGGATCGGGTCGGACATGTCTCCGCTGACATCCGATGCCCCAAAGGAATGCATGGGGGGACCGTTCAGATCCGCCAAGAAAACGAACAGGCGGATCTAAACAGTCCGCCTGTGTGAAAGGGGCCTTATTCTTAAAAAAAAAAAAAAAACAGCAAAAGTGAAACATTTTTAAAATAAATTAACCGCTTACGGACTGCCCACCATGTATTTACGTCGGTCCTTTGACGTTAAATACCAAGGTTATGGTAGTAGGGATAGCTGCCATAACCCCAGTATTTAAACAGTGGGTCCACTTTAAAATAAGGGTGGTCCCAGTGGCGGATTTGCCACAGGATCACCTTTATGGGCGGCGGGAGAGGTGCCCTCACCCTCCAGCCGCCGCTTCCCAGTCATTTTTCCCCACTTACCGGAGCCATCGGCAGTGGGGAAAACGATCCGGTCTACTGTCCTCACTTAACTCTATGGCCTTGGAGGACCGGAGCGATGTCAAACGTCGCTACCTAGCAACGGCCTTAAAAAGCCCATTTTTTTAATAATGAAAAAAAAACTTTTTTTTTTTGTTTTGTTTTTTTTTTTTTGCTTTTTAGTGTAGATGTGAGATCTGAGGTCTTTTGGACCCCAGTTCTCACATTACAGAGGTCCAAATCACAAGGGATGTTTACATTCCTTGTAATAGGAATAAAAATGATCAAAACATTTTTTTTTAAAAGGACAGTGTAAAACTAAAAACTAAAATAAATAGGAAAAAAAAAGAAATGAAAACGCCCCGTCCCCGTTGGCTCACGCTCAGAAGTGAACGCACACGCAAGTCACGCCCACATATGTAAACGGTGGTCAAATTACACATGTGCAGTATTGCTGCGATCATTGGAGCGAGAGCAATAATTCTAGCCCTAGACCTCCTCTGTAACTCTAAACTGGTAACCTGTAGAAATGTTAAAAATAAAAAAATTGTCGTCTAAGGGGATTTTTAAGTACCGCTGTTTGTCGCCATTCCACGAGCAAGTGCAATTTTGAAGCATGAAAATTGGGCTAATGTTACGGTTTTCTTTTCTTAATAAAAAAAAATTGCATTTGTAAGACCGCTGCGCAAATACGGTGTCATAAAAAAATATTCCAGCAATCTCCATTTTATTATCTACAGTCTGGGGTCTGTTTGGGGGTTCTAAGTAATTTTCCAGCAAAAAATCTGATTTTAACTTGTAAACAACAAGTGTCAGAAAAAGGTCCGGTCCTAAAGTGGTTAATAAATTAATTCAAAAATTGTTAATAAAAAGAAAAGGAAAAAAAATGTAAAAGTGCAGGCAGAGCACTGGACAAAGCACAATGTCCGTTTCTCCTCCCATCCGATTGCGGATGAAAAACGGACATAATGTATGTCTATGGGATTGCGGACGTTAGCGGATGACCATCCGCTGACATCCGTTTTGCGTCCATTCCGTTCAGTTCCTTTTTTTGAGACAGACGAGAACCCTATTTTTCTTCCGTTTAAAAAATGGAATGGACGCAAAATCGGATGTCGGCTTTAAAAAAAAAAAGGGACTGAACGGAAAAAAAAAACGGACCGTGCCGTGTGAAAGGACCCTAACAGATTACAATGTATCATATCATGTTTTCTGTACTTTTTTGAATTTCCCGCCCGGTTCCGCCCTCCTGCGTCATTGCGCTTGCAGGAAAGGGAACCCGGAATACAGATTCCGGCATTGGCCGGAGGACAAAGGGGGATCGCAGGGACAAGGTACGTTTAACTACAGGCCAACCTCCGAGTGTGCCTCGGGGTTACCGCTTCTGGTACTGAAAATGAACACCGAGCCACACTCGGGATTACCGCCAGGGGGGTTAAAAGAAAAAAGCAGCTCTGGCTGCAATATTCACTTTTATCATAGGTTCACACTGTGAATTGCTCAGGATTCGCACTGCATTTCTGTGCAATCACATGCGAGTCTGTGGGGTGCGATTTGAGCCCATTCATTTTGCATTGCATCCACATAAAAAAGGTGCAAGCAGCTTTTTTTTTTTTTTTTTTTATTTGCACTGGAAGCGGATCACATGGGTGTTTATCCGATCTGCTTTTGTGGTGGTGTTAACTTTCCATTGACGTCCACAGCATATTGCACAAGGTGCAATTGCTATGCGGTGTAGAAAACACACCGTGAACCGTTGCTGAATCTGAAGCTGTAAAATAAGTACCTCCTGTTCACCACAAGATGTCCTCAGTCTTCTTGGTTTTATGATTCCCAGGGTCAATCAACCTAGAAGACTGTGAGTGCAGGGCATCGTGGCCCTACAACGAGGATCACTGCGTCAAGGAGGAAAGTATTTGAGCTGGTGGGTTGCACTCAGAGGAGGGAATTGAAGTATAACTAAAGAACTAAAGGCATTTTTTTTTTCTTTTTTTTTTTTTTTTAGTTTTGGATAGAGGAGAGAGTTTTTATTGCTTTCTTTGTCCCCGTTTGGGATATTCACTCTGTTTTTGCCATATCATTGAAAGTAAAAGAAAATCCCACATTTTAGGTTGTCCCCAAAAAAGTGATAGAGGGTATATCTTCCAATGAGTACACTAGTTCTGGTGACCTGGGAGTCCCCAAGAGAGTCCCTAATTTTCAAGGCTTTCCTCTTCACTTCCTATTTTGGGTATGGGACAGGAAGTGAGGGTAAATCTCCCCATTGGGACAAAGAGGGCAAAAATAAACCTTACAGGGGCTTATAAGGCTATAACTCTCCCTTACTCTGTCCAAAATGAAGAAAAAAAGGTTTTGCCTTTGGTTCTGCTTTAACCCCTTGGAGCCTAAGCCTTTTTCTGACATATGTTGCTTACAAGGTAAAATCAGTATTTTTTGCTAGAAAATTACTTTGAACCCCCAAACATTATGTATAAATATTTTTCAGCAGAGACCCTAGAGAATAAAATGGTGATTCCTGCAAAATTTATTATCACATGGCGGTCTTTAAATTCAATTTTTTGGGAAGAAATACACTTTCATTAATTAAAAACAAAAACAATAAAGTTAGCCCAATTTTTTTGTATAATGTGAAAGATGATATGCCGAGTAAATAGATACCTAATATGTCACGCTAAAAAATTGCGCAAACTCGTGGAATGGCGACAAACTTCAATACTTGAAAATCTCCATAGGCAAGGCTTTAAAACATTTTAACATGTACCTGTTTAGAGTTACAGAGGAGGAATGTGTTAGAATGTTTGCTCTTGCTCTAACGATCGGGGCGATACCTCACGTGTGGTTTGAACACAGACGCAACTTTCATATGCGTTCGCTTCTGTGTGCGAGCACGGAGGAATGGGGCGCTTTAAACATTTTTTAATTATTTTATTTATTTATTTACTTTTTTACATTGTCCATTTACTTTTTTTTTTAATCACTTTTATTGCTGTCACAAGGAATGTAAACATCCCTTGTGACAGTAATAGCCAGTGACAGGTACTCTTTATGGAGGGATCTGGGGTGTAAAGGATCCCTCCTTTGCACTTAAAAGCATTCAAAACCCCAAGTTTGGCTGTTTTTAAATGCTGTCTTTTTTTTTTTTTTAAATCTGGCGCCTTAAAGGCTCCAGTACCCGGAAGTGATGTCATGACATCGCTTCCGGGTTTTTACTTCAGAGACCCCCATCAAAGCCAAATCTGGCTTTGTTCAGGTCTTCGGCCAGCAGACGTGACGGCTGGCCACTCGGGTCTCCTAGTGGGACAGGAGACCCAGGTGAGCCGTGGAAGGCGGCGGGAGGGGTGTCCCTTCCTGCTCTTTGTAATGACAATCAACCGCCACATCGATTGTCATTACAAGAAAGCCGACCATCGTCTCTGAACAACGGTACTGGGGTAATGCCTCTAGCAGCAGGCATCACAACGGTACAACCCCCTGAAGCCGAGGTCGCATATTTGCGCTTCTTCCGTGTGAAGGGGTTAAAGCACAAATCTATCAAAAGTGCCCATTGTTGTTCAAAGTAATATTTAAAGTGGTCCAAAACCCACAACAGTAAAATCAGTCTGTATATGCAGTACAGCATGCTTGTTATACTCACTGTGTAACCTATGGGGTTAATCCTCTGCATTGTGAAAAAAGGCTGTTTGATCCTGTTTTCTCTTTTCTTCTCCTACTTCCACTGTATACAATATATCTCCTGATATTTAAAGAGCTAGGGGACAAGCTGCACATGCTCAGTTTGGTGTGTATTGCAAGAGAGTTTTTTTTTTTCTTGGGAGAGTGTATGTGATCATCCCAGGGCCAATCAGCACTGTCCAGACAGAGGGTCGGGGGTCCTGCAGCCTCATAGGACCCCTGACCCTGGGAGAATGAAAGTGAAAACTCTTCCTACTAGTTTTACCCAGACACTAATAGAAGTCACAAAACTGCTATATACTACTGATGAGAAAGGGTATTTATCAGTTTATATTTCCTAAAATACTTGCATTTCCATGTTCTGTGTACTGTGGGAGACCAGATATAGTGAATGCAGGGTCCTGAGTTTATCAAAACTTTGTGACTTAATCTTAATCCATATTTTTCTTATTGTAATAAATTCAACTCTCCCTAAAGTAAAATGGCCTATTACTGTGCACTGCACTTCACTGTACCTTTTTGCTGAACACTTTTAAACCACTACACATTGACCCTTACCCACTTGTTCCCACTACCCACACATGAAAAGTTAGTTTTTTAGGATGAGGGTTGGTGTTAGTTTTTCCTATTTTAGCACATGGAATTGTTTACATTTTTTTTTTTTTTTACACTTTGTTGAGAGTTCACAAATGTACACTCCATTCAAGTCTCTGTACATCAGTGTGGTACGGTGCAATGCATATCACCGCAGCATTAAAGTGTATATGGGACAGATAGGAAACAATTGTTTTCTATGTTACCTACAAGTGACCAGCATTGTTGGTGTGCAGAAAACACCAGTCACCACACATAGTGTGAATAGGCCCCATCTATTTATTACATTTGGATTAATGTGATCCTTAACGCACACCATTTAATTTACATTGTCCATTCTATTTCTGTTTGTGGATGATGGCACTGTAACTATTTTTAATTAAAAAAACAAAAAAAATCCTTTTTCCTTATTGATCTAAAGCTGTCACATGACCCAGCTCTTTCCCAGCCTGTCTGCAGGGAAACATAAGCAGGAAGAGGTTCTAATCCTCTGCTGCTGTTCATAAAAAAAAAAGCCTTTGGAATACATAGAAAAATTTAATATCAGTAAGCTGTTTAAAATTGGTATACAAATATATATTTGAAATCAAATCTTTATTATTTTGTGGAAATAACATGATGTGGACAGATTTTTGCCAGTCACGGGCCATGTCACGCCCCTCCAGTCTGTGTATTAGGATTAGAGGGAGGTGAAGCCTCCTTCAATCTACATGTACTATCCTGCCCCCCATTATGTATAGCTGGTTAGTGGGCATGGAAAAGGAAGGAGGAAGTGGGCTGTCATTTACCACTAAGTATACGCCAACATGTGTGACTCTATAGTCACATGGGCTGCTCAGGTGTGATGAGGAAGCGCTCAGCATAGAAACTCAAAGAAAACCAAGCATGTGCAGAGCTGCCAACATTGTGCTGCAAAGTCCCTAGCTGAATTGAGGACATGAACAGAAGGGGGGATAGAGAACAGCAGGATCAGCCATGTTTTATTGCAGAATACAGAAAACAAATTTCATAGTGACTAACAGCATGTCATACAGCATTTATTGATTGGTTATACAAAAATATGACAATCGTCTTCAGTAGTAGGCCATTGGGCAACAGAATAAAAGCACAGCCTAAGGGCAGTGCCTGATGGTGGCAAACCCATTTTTTCTTCAACATTTGAGACCTTCAATTAACAGTTAAGCTGATAGGCAGGATAATATACTGTAGATCCTCGTATTCTCCCTGGCCATTGACTGCATGCAAATTCATAGCTACCTGTGGGTTTTGCTGCGACAACCCCCTATCCTGGACATAAAGGAAACTTGCGAATGTTCCTCATGAGAGCCACGTATAACCAAGGGACCTCATCTTTCTGTCACAATGTTATCCCCAGACAGACAGTGGCCCTGTTACAAGGGAGAGGCTGCCTTTCATAGGGAGGGTACCCCCTGCATCCTATCAAGATTTGATAAGTAGAACAGAAGACCCCCTTTTCCTCTTCCCTTTCCCTGTGGGTGACCTGGCGTGGTTGGTGGGTACACTTTTGTCTTTTTTGTTCTCCTTGCTGGGTGTTTGAATAGCCTTGCTGTGGTGTGCTTGTTACTGTTGCTGCAAGTTTATCTGGTAAACCTCCTGCCTCTACCACCAGACATGATTTCTGTTCCCTATTTGGCTCCAGTGCTGCCCCTCAGTCTGGGTTGTGGAGTGTTTCTGGGGCCCTTCCTCCAGTTCTGGTTGTGGCACTATCCTTGGTACCCTCTGCTGGTTACCCTATATAATCATTGGGGCTTCTGCAAAGTTGCTGGGGGCTGCCTTAGCTACCAGACTTCGAGAATGTATTTCCGTTATATTGCAGGGTATAAAAGGAAAATGGATGGGCCAAGGGGACTTTTAAAGGGATACTGTCATCGAGACAAATAGCAGAGAATCCACATATATGTAAATGTAAAAATACACAAATTTTATTGATACAACACCAAAAATAAAGAAGAAAAACATTAAAAGTAACTATTATCGTGTTGACAAAACACTAATAATATTACAGCATACAGAGCAATTGGGCAGTACATACAATATACAGGCTTTGGGAGAGCCAAATATCCACGGAGGGTGGGTGTAGATCACGCTGTCCACTGCAGACCTTTGCCAGAGATGGTAAGACTGGTGGGTCTGGTGTAATGGACCTGGGTGTCTAAACCCAAACCCAGCCCGACATGTTTCGCGGGTGACCGCTTCCTCAGGGGCAAATAACGTGGGTATGTATATCAACAATGCTACTAGAATTATTAAGAGAAAGCAAGGTCAGTGCATATCTATTTGGGAAACATGTCACATAATAAATCTCATAACGGTAGGTCAAAACAGAGGTAAGCGCCAGCCAACATATAACCCACCTGTGTAGCCGGTTCTAAAAGCAACTGGAGACCTAGGGGATCACGACTGGGACTAGTACCCCCCCGGGCGGACATGGGAGCAGTCCACACCAAATAGGGGTCCAAATCACAACGTTTAAGGTAACTGTATTCTGGATAATGAGAAGTATATAATCAAAATGGGATAGTTGCGTACATGCTTGTATATGTCAGCTCCATGGTAGGAGGAGAACTTACCAAATACAGTGTACTTGTATATGTCCCCTGTAGTGTCTCATGACAGGGCTAAGGGGTGGCTGCTGGAGTAGCCAGGACTGGTGAACGGAAGATTGGGTCGATATCAGGACCAACAAACCTTATATCCATAAGGAGACAGAAAAAACGCAATATTGAAATGTTTGGTTCAAGCCAATGCGTGAACGCTACAGAAAGAAAGTGGAAAGAAGGATAGACCCATCTCAATAACTTGAGAATAGCCTATAGACACCACGTGCTATAGATAAACCAAAACTAAACCAAAGATCCTAAATCAAGTGCACGCATCACCAAAAGTAAGTGAATAGAACCAAAGAGTGAAGGTGAAATGATCGCAAAAAACGTGGAGTGTAACAATAGTGAGCATAAAGGGATGAGGGTGTGAAGAAATCAGGACGGCAGGAAAGACCCATAAAGTGGATGACAAGAGCCCAGGCGTCTCAAAGAGTGATAGTGTTTGAATGATAAGCAGCGGAGAGTCCAATGAGAAGGACAGCATAATAGAGCCATGTGCTATATTTACCTAACGCTCCTCGCAGTCCGGTGTCCCGTAGCCGAGTGAGTGTCTCAGTGGGGATGGCGCCTATATGGGGAACCGCTCCACCCCAAACACAGCTGGGTCGGTAATCAGCCGGCCACATGATAGCTGTGTTCGGGGCAGACGCTCCGAATGCACTTGTACACAAACCGGCTCATCAGGATGCGCCGGATGTGACGTACTGCGCATAGCCAATGGGTGTGTCTGCGGCGCCGACGTAGACGAGTCACCGGAAATCCAGGGACTGTCAGCAGTGTCGGTACCCAGACATTACACCATGGCTCAGGGACACACACTAAGTGTGTGCCCAGACGGGCGTCACATGCCCGCCATGGGGAACATCCAGCAGGATCCTCCCATCCATGGATGGTGATGGAAATGGGTCCGGGTTGCTGAACAAGGGATAATCAGGGGAGATGAATGCCAAATGGCGCTATACCTCTGTGACCATAAACAACAGATAATTGATATACAATAACAAGATTTTACATGTATACATCAAATCATATGGAGAAATATTATTATTGGCAATATATGAACAAAACAACATAGTTATCATAAACATAATTTCAAATGATAGGGGGTTTCAGACAGTTGCATAACCTTCTGGGAGAAGCTGCTTCCCAGGTATGGAGCCTGATATTTCCCATATTGGGAATCAAGCTCATGAATATCATAGGATAATGGATCAGTTGGAAGAACAGGGTGGGGACAGAAAGAAATGGGAAGATAAAAAGGGGGGGGGGAAATAAAGGGAAGAGGGAGGGAAAAGGAAAAAGGAAGGGGAAAAGGAAAGGAGAAGAAAAGAAATAGGAGGGGGGAAGGGAAGGAAGAGGGAAAAGAGGGAAGGAAAAAGAGGGGGGGTAGGGGAGGGGAAGAAAAATGATGGGGAAGCCCTAACGGGGGAGGGGGGAAAAAGAAAGAGAATGTAGCAAGAGAGAGACCAGACAATCAAACTACCAACCATATATCTATAGAAATGACTTGTAGGAATGTGCCTCATTTAAACCAGGATATGAGAGGGCATTGAGCCTCTCAATCCAAAGTGTTTCTCGTTGGAGAATGCGACGATCCCAGTTACCCCCTCTGGGGTCTGGGGGAATTACTTCTAAAACTCTAAAGGATATACATGTGTTATTGTATCTATGTCTGAGGCCAATGTGGCGTGTTACAGGAGTGAGTATCTTGCCACCCTCTGAACAGTAGAGATGGTCCCCTATTCTTTGACCTAGTTCACGGATGGTTTTGCCTACATAGAAAGCAGAGCATTGACATTGCATCAAATAAACTACTCCCCGTGTAGAGCAGTTAGCATATCGATTAAGTCTGTGTGATTGACCGTTAGGTAGTGAGGTGACCATGCCTTCCCTGATCCAGGGGCATCTGGGACAATGCCCACATGCATATGTCCCCGTAATTTGTGGGACTATAGTGGTGTGTTCCCTATAGTGACTGGTGATCAACCGATCACGTAGTGATGTTGCTCTTCGGAATACCAATTCAGGAGAGTCCTTGACATATCTGGAGAGGATAGGATCTTCATCCAGTATATGCCAATTCCTCTCCAAAATTTTCCGTAATTGTAATGAGTTACTAGAGTATTGCGTGATGAATCTCACTGTCTGAGTATTCTCATGTGTTTTTTTAGGATATAGCAAGTCAGCTCTGGATTGAGCTTGCGCTCGGTTGAAGGCTTTTCGTAGAATCTTACGGGAGTATCCTCGCTGTAGGAGTCTATCCCGTAATTTTTTAGACTCTATCAAAAAGTCTGCATCTAATGTACAGTTGCGACGGGTTCGCAGATATTGTGCGTAGGGGATACTATTCTTTAGGGATTCAGGATGTAAACTGGATGCATGCAGTAGCATATTGCCTGCACTTGGCTTCCTATAGAGATTAGTGATGATGTGTCCATCATCTTCTCTTTTGATTTCGACATCAAGAAAGACAATTTGCCTGTCATGTATGTTATGGGTAAATTTGAGGTTGAATTCGTTCACGTTCATGGCAGATAACATAGCGTCTAGTTCGTTGCGTGTACCCGTCCATATAATTAGGAGGTCGTCAATATAACGAAACCAGCACAGTAGGTATTTTAGCCACTGTGCATATTGTTCATTGGCGAAAATGTATCTTTCCCAACTTCCAAGGAATAGATTCGCATACGAGGGGGCGCAACAGGTCCCCATTGCGACCCCTTGAATCTGCAAATAGGTCTTGTCCATGAACGTGAAGAAATTCCTAGTCAAAATAAATCTTAATAAAGATAAAATGAAATCATTGTGGGACCAAGTGGAACGATCTTGCTCATACAAAAAAGACTTGACCGACCGGATGCCCTCCTCGTGCGGTATACTCGACTACAATGCCTCGATATCAACCGCCACGAGGAGGGCATCCGGGGGTGTATAGATGTCCTCAAGGTGGCGTAAGAGATCGGGAGTGTCCTGAATGTAAGATGGTAAACTCTGCACAAAGGGGCGCAAAAAAGCGTCCACATATCGGCTGGCATGCTCTGACATGGATCCAATGCCGGAGACAATGGGTCTCCCCGGAGGCCTAGATAAATTCTTATGGATTTTAGGAAGTGTGTACATAGTTGGGGTTCTGGGGTGTAAAACACGCAGATACTCGTATGTGTCTTTGTCTATAGTGCCTACAAGATAGGCATTCAGACATAAATTCTGTAGTTCGTTTTGAAAAGTATTTGTTAGTTCAGGTTGTATAGGGAGATACCACGACTCATTGTTAAGCACATCTAAGCACATCGTCTGGTATTGTGGATGTGTCATGATTACCACATTTCCCCCTTTGTCAGAGGGTTTAATGATAATATCATGGTTGGATTGTAGTTGTTTTAGAGCTGCTTTTAAATTGGTGGTTAGATTCTGGGGCATTGGTTGCCAACGTTTCCGTTTGAGATCACGGATCACCTGGCAAACAAATGCCCAGATCTTTGGACAAATAGATAGATCAGGAAATTTCGTGGATTTGGATTTAAAAATTGGAGGAACAGATTGTAGGGAAGGTGTAACAATGGATGTAGCACTAGGCTCTCCGGGGTCTGAGGAACCCTCTTCATAGAGGAGCATCAGATCCCGGAGAGCCCGGAACTCATCCATTGAGAAATGTTTGATTTGCTCGGTAAGAGCCAATTCAAGCTTTTTCTTTTGGCGGTCAGCATCGAAAATGTACCTGTAGGTCAAGTTGCGAGCAAACAGGTACAAATCTTTAATAGTGTCATATATATTGATTGATTGTGAAGGACAAAATCCCAAACCTAATTGTAAAACGGTGGTCTGATCCGGGGTGAGGGGTGTATCTGTGAGATTGATAATATTGAAACAATCTTGATTTATTTCTGTGATGGTGGGGTTTGTGTCGGTGTCAATGTGACAAAGTCTTTTAGTTTGGTCTGTTTTTTGGTTTTCGGGATGGCTCCTAGTGAGACATCTAAAAAACCATTCTCATTGGTATTAGATTGTTTGGTATTAGGCAAAATATTAGTGGTAAGGATTTTCTGGAGTGTAGGTGTTAAATCTGAAGTGCTAGCTGTGGGTGTCTGTGGTCGTCTTTTGCCCAAAGGGTCATCAGACGAATATCCACCATTGTGTCTGGTGCGTTTAGTGACTCGTGTGCGCGCAGCCCTTGAATTAGAAGGGCGTGAACTAGCCTGTGAGTGAGGGAGATTGGTATTAGAAGAATCTGATTCAGGATACTCATCAATATGTGATGATCTCTCATTTCTGAGTGTTTGGTTGATGGGAGTGGTCACTCTGGGGGTCCACTTATAAGCGTATCCACCCAGAAAGGCCAATTTATCCCGATTGTATTTAGCCTGTTTCCTGAGTATTATGTCTTGATTAATTTCCTCAAGTTGTTGTTTGATTTCTTGCCATTTGGCTGCAAAGTTTGGGTGATCCATGACATGTCTGTATTGGATGTTTAAAGTGTCAATTTCCGCATCCAATCCCGACATATCCAGATTGTATTGTTGCACAAGGATAGTCATTAATTCCTTGCTACATCTGTCTAGGGCGGACTCCCACGTCTTCCTAAACGTCTCGGTGGGGTTCCGGACGGTCGGGAAGGTGTGTAGTCTCAGACCCCTAGGATTCACATTTTCAGTAATGTACTTTTCAAAAAACTCGATATGCCAATATAAGTGAGATTTACGTTTAAGTAATCCAAATATTTTTTGTAGATAAATTTTGAGCTCTTCCTCATCCCTACGATTAGATGTGAAGGTAGATTGAATATGAGACATAAAACCTGTCCAAGCCTGTCCTAAAAGATCCATGATACACAGTTACTTAATTTTAAAGTATAAAGAGAAATAGGTGTGTAGACTAATTAAGTTTGAAAAAAGAGAGATAAATGGAGCTGTCACAAACAGAGAACAAGGGGCCCCGGGTGTGTTGTCCACCCAAATATACGTAGTATAAACAGAGGGGACAGCTAGCCAACAAGAGGATTAGTAAAAAATACAAGTATCCACGTCCCAATTAAATGTAGAAAAGGAAAATGGATGGGCCAAGGGGACTTTTAAAGGGATACTGTCATCGAGACAAATAGCAGAGAATCCACATATATGTAAATGTAAAAATACACAAATTTTATTGATACAACACCAAAAATAAAGAAGAAAAACATTAAAAGTAACTATTATCGTGTTGACAAAACACTAATAATATTACAGCATACAGAGCAATTGGGCAGTACATACAATATACAGGCTTTGGGAGAGCCAAATATCCACGGAGGGTGGGTGTAGATCACGCTGTCCACTGCAGACCTTTGCCAGAGATGGTAAGACTGGTGGGTCTGGTGTAATGGACCTGGGTGTCTAAACCCAAACCCAGCCCGACATGTTTCGCGGGTGACCGCTTCCTCAGGGGCAAATAACGTGGGTATGTATATCAACAATGCTACTAGAATTATTAAGAGAAAGCAAGGTCAGTGCATATCTATTTGGGAAACATGTCACATAATAAATCTCATAACGGTAGGTCAAAACAGAGGTAAGCGCCAGCCAACATATAACCCACCTGTGTAGCCGGTTCTAAAAGCAACTGGAGACCTAGGGGATCACGACTGGGACTAGTACCCCCCCGGCGGACATGGGAGCAGTCCACACCAAATAGGGGTCCAAATCACAACGTTTAAGGTAACTGTATTCTGGATAATGAGAAGTATATAATCAAAATGGGATAGTTGCGTACATGCTTGTATATGTCAGCTCCATGGTAGGAGGAGAACTTACCAAATACAGTGTACTTGTATATGTCCCCTGTAGTGTCTCATGACAGGGCTAAGGGGTGGCTGCTGGAGTAGCCAGGACGTTTAGGAAGACGTGGGAGTCCGCCCTAGACAGATGTAGCAAGGAATTAATGACTATCCTTGTGCAACAATACAATCTGGATATGTCGGGATTGGATGCGGAAATTGACACTTTAAACATCCAATACAGACATGTCATGGATCACCCAAACTTTGCAGCCAAATGGCAAGAAATCAAACAACAACTTGAGGAAATTAATCAAGACATAATACTCAGGAAACAGGCTAAATACAATCGGGTTAAATTGGCCTTTCTGGGTGGATACGCTTATAAGTGGACCCCCAGAGTGACCACTCCCATCAACCAAACACTCAGAAATGAGAGATCATCACATATTGATGAGTATCCTGAATCAGATTCTTCTAATACCAATCTCCCTCACTCACAGGCTAGTTCACGCCCTTCTAATTCAAGGGCTGCGCGCACACGAGTCACTAAACGCACCAGACACAATGGTGGATATTCGTCTGATGACCCTTTGGGCAAAAGACGACCACAGACACCCACAGCTAGCACTTCAGATTTAACACCTACACTCCAGAAAATCCTTACCACTAATATTTTGCCTAATACCAAACAATCTAATACCAATGAGAATGGTTTTTTAGATGTCTCACTAGGAGCCATCCCGAAAACCAAAAAACAGACCAAACTAAAAGACTTTGTCACATTGACACCGACACAAACCCCACCATCACAGAAATAAATCAAGATTGTTTCAATATTATCAATCTCACAGATACACCCCTCACCCCGGATCAGACCACCGTTTTACAATTAGGTTTGGGATTTTGTCCTTCACAATCAATCAATATATATGACACTATTAAAGATTTGTACCTGTTTGCTCGCAACTTGACCTACAGGTACATTTTCGATGCTGACCGCCAAAAGAAAAAGCTTGAATTGGCTCTTACCGAGCAAATCAAACATTTCTCAATGGATGAGTTCCGGGCTCTCCGGGATCTGATGCTCCTCTATGAAGAGGGTTCCTCAGACCCCGGAGAGCCTAGTGCTACATCCATTGTTACACCTTCCCTACAATCTGTTCCTCCAATTTTTAAATCCAAATCCACGAAATTTCCTGATCTATCTATTTGTCCAAAGATCTGGGCATTTGTTTGCCAGGTGATCCGTGATCTCAAACGGAAACGTTGGCAACCAATGCCCCAGAATCTAACCACCAATTTAAAAGCAGCTCTAAAACAACTACAATCCAACCATGATATTATCATTAAACCCTCTGACAAAGGGGGAAATGTGGTAATCATGACACATCCACAATACCAGACGATGTGCTTAGATGTGCTTAACAATGAGTCGTGGTATCTCCCTATACAACCTGAACTAACAAATACTTTTCAAAACGAACTACAGAATTTATGTCTGAATGCCTATCTTGTAGGCACTATAGACAAAGACACATACGAGTATCTGCGTGTTTTACACCCCAGAACCCCAACTATGTACACACTTCCTAAAATCCATAAGAATTTATCTAGGCCTCCGGGGAGACCCATTGTCTCCGGCATTGGATCCATGTCAGAGCATGCCAGCCGATATGTGGACGCTTTTTTGCGCCCCTTTGTGCAGAGTTTACCATCTTACATTCAGGACACTCCCGATCTCTTACGCCACCTTGAGGACATCTATACACCCCCGGATGCCCTCCTCGTGGCGGTTGATATCGAGGCATTGTACTCGAGTATACCGCACGAGGAGGGCATCCGGTCGGTCAAGTCTTTTTTGTATGAGCAAGATCGTTCCACTTGGTCCCACAATGATTTCATTTTATCTTTATTAAGATTTATTTTGACTAGGAATTTCTTCACGTTCATGGACAAGACCTATTTGCAGATTCAAGGGGTCGCAATGGGGACCTGTTGCGCCCCCTCGTATGCGAATCTATTCCTTGGAAGTTGGGAAAGATACATTTTCGCCAATGAACAATATGCACAGTGGCTAAAATACCTACTGTGCTGGTTTCGTTATATTGACGACCTCCTAATTATATGGACGGGTACACGCAACGAACTAGACGCTATGTTATCTGCCATGAACGTGAACGAATTCAACCTCAAATTTACCCATAACATACATGACAGGCAAATTGTCTTTCTTGATGTCGAAATCAAAAGAGAAGATGATGGACACATCATCACTAATCTCTATAGGAAGCCAAGTGCAGGCAATATGCTACTGCATGCATCCAGTTTACATCCTGAATCCCTAAAGAATAGTATCCCCTACGCACAATATCTGCGAACCCGTCGCAACTGTACATTAGATGCAGACTTTTTGATAGAGTCTAAAAAATTACGGGATAGACTCCTACAGCGAGGATACTCCCGTAAGATTCTACGAAAAGCCTTCAACCGAGCGCAAGCTCAATCCAGAGCTGACTTGCTATATCCTAAAAAAACACATGAGAATACTCAGACAGTGAGATTCATCACGCAATACTCTAGTAACTCATTACAATTACGGAAAATTTTGGAGAGGAATTGGCATATACTGGATGAAGATCCTATCCTCTCCAGATATGTCAAGGACTCTCCTGAATTGGTATTCCGAAGAGCAACATCACTACGTGATCGGTTGATCACCAGTCACTATAGGGAACACACCACTATAGTCCCACAAATTACGGGGACATATGCATGTGGGCATTGTCCCAGATGCCCCTGGATCAGGGAAGGCATGGTCACCTCACTACCTAACGGTCAATCACACAGACTTAATCGATATGCTAACTGCTCTACACGGGGAGTAGTTTATTTGATGCAATGTCAATGCTCTGCTTTCTATGTAGGCAAAACCATCCGTGAACTAGGTCAAAGAATAGGGGACCATCTCTACTGTTCAGAGGGTGGCAAGATACTCACTCCTGTAACACGCCACATTGGCCTCAGACATAGATACAATAACACATGTATATCCTTTAGAGTTTTAGAAGTAATTCCCCCAGACCCCAGAGGGGGTAACTGGGATCGTCGCATTCTCCAACGAGAAACACTTTGGATTGAGAGGCTCAATGCCCTCTCATATCCTGGTTTAAATGAGGCACATTCCTACAAGTCATTTCTATAGATATATGGTTGGTAGTTTGATTGTCTGGTCTCTCTCTTGCTACATTCTCTTTCTTTTTCCCCCCTCCCCCGTTAGGGCTTCCCCATCATTTTTCTTCCCCTCCCCTACCCCCCCTCTTTTTCCTTCCCTCTTTTCCCTCTTCCTTCCCTTCCCCCCTCCTATTTCTTTTCTTCTCCTTTCCTTTTCCCCTTCCTTTTTCCTTTTCCCTCCCTCTTCCCTTTATTTCCCCCCCCCCTTTTTATCTTCCCATTTCTTTCTGTCCCCACCCTGTTCTTCCAACTGATCCATTATCCTATGATATTCATGAGCTTGATTCCCAATATGGGAAATATCAGGCTCCATACCTGGGAAGCAGCTTCTCCCAGAAGGTTATGCAACTGTCTGAAACCCCCTATCATTTGAAATTATGTTTATGATAACTATGTTGTTTTGTTCATATATTGCCAATAATAATATTTCTCCATATGATTTGATGTATACATGTAAAATCTTGTTATTGTATATCAATTATCTGTTGTTTATGGTCACAGAGGTATAGCGCCATTTGGCATTCATCTCCCCTGATTATCCCTTGTTCAGCAACCCGGACCCATTTCCATCACCATCCATGGATGGGAGGATCCTGCTGGATGTTCCCCATGGCGGGCATGTGACGCCCGTCTGGGCACACACTTAGTGTGTGTCCCTGAGCCATGGTGTAATGTCTGGGTACCGACACTGCTGACAGTCCCTGGATTTCCGGTGACTCGTCTACGTCGGCGCCGCAGACACACCCATTGGCTATGCGCAGTACGTCACATCCGGCGCATCCTGATGAGCCGGTTTGTGTACAAGCGCATTCGGAGCGTCTGCCCCGAACACAGCTATCATGTGGCCGGCTGATTACCGACCCAGCTGTGTTTGGGGTGGAGCGGTTCCCCATATAGGCGCCATCCCCACTGAGACACTCACTCGGCTACGGGACACCGGACTGCGAGGAGCGTTAGGTAAATATAGCACATGGCTCTATTATGCTGTCCTTCTCATTGGACTCTCCGCTGCTTATCATTCAAACACTATCACTCTTTGAGACGCCTGGGCTCTTGTCATCCACTTTATGGGTCTTTCCTGCCGTCCTGATTTCTTCACACCCTCATCCCTTTATGCTCACTATTGTTACACTCCACGTTTTTTGCGATCATTTCACCTTCACTCTTTGGTTCTATTCACTTACTTTTGGTGATGCGTGCACTTGATTTAGGATCTTTGGTTTAGTTTTGGTTTATCTATAGCACGTGGTGTCTATAGGCTATTCTCAAGTTATTGAGATGGGTCTATCCTTCTTTCCACTTTCTTTCTGTAGCGTTCACGCATTGGCTTGAACCAAACATTTCAATATTGCGTTTTTTCTGTCTCCTTATGGATATAAGGTTTGTTGGTCCTGATATCGACCCAATCTTCCGTTCACCAGTCCTGGCTACTCCAGCAGCCACCCCTTAGCCCTGTCATGAGACACTACAGGGGACATATACAAGTACACTGTATTTGGTAAGTTCTCCTCCTACCATGGAGCTGACATATACAAGCATGTACGCAACTATCCCATTTTGATTATATACTTCTCATTATCCAGAATACAGTTACCTTAAACGTTGTGATTTGGACCCCTATTTGGTGTGGACTGCTCCCATGTCCGCCGGGGGGGTACTAGTCCCAGTCGTGATCCCCTAGGTCTCCAGTTGCTTTTAGAACCGGCTACACAGGTGGGTTATATGTTGGCTGGCGCTTACCTCTGTTTTGACCTACCGTTATGAGATTTATTATGTGACATGTTTCCCAAATAGATATGCACTGACCTTGCTTTCTCTTAATAATTCTAGTAGCATTGTTGATATACATACCCACGTTATTTGCCCCTGAGGAAGCGGTCACCCGCGAAACATGTCGGGCTGGGTTTGGGTTTAGACACCCAGGTCCATTACACCAGACCCACCAGTCTTACCATCTCTGGCAAAGGTCTGCAGTGGACAGCGTGATCTACACCCACCCTCCGTGGATATTTGGCTCTCCCAAAGCCTGTATATTGTATGTACTGCCCAATTGCTCTGTATGCTGTAATATTATTAGTGTTTTGTCAACACGATAATAGTTACTTTTAATGTTTTTCTTCTTTATTTTTGGTGTTGTATCAATAAAATTTGTGTATTTTTACATTTACATATATGTGGATTCTCTGCTATTTGTCTCGATGACAGTATCCCTTTAAAAGTCCCCTTGGCCCATCCATTTTCCTTTTCTACATTTAATTGGGACGTGGATACTTGTATTTTTTACTAATCCTCTTGTTGGCTAGCTGTCCCCTCTGTTTATACTACATATTGCAGGGTATACCATCTCAAACTGCTACCTGCCTGGGATTCTTAAGAGCCCTAGGACTTCTAAACCCCTTCTGATGCACATGCTACTCTCTAGTGCACCCTATGGACAGTGGGAGATTTAGTTAAGCCTTACTTGCCTACCAGAGTTTCACAGCCCATCTCCCATTTGAGGAGTTCCCCTTATCAGATGTGGACTGTCCCAGTGTTGATCCGGCAGTGTCCTGTCCTAATATGCACACGTTTCCTGTTAGGATTCACTTGTGCATAGGTTTGTACTTCTGTGGGTGGATCCAGCCTGCTAGAGGGCTAATTGTTATCTCCTGTGATCTTATAGGGGCCTGATATCGCTGTACCTGCAAACATTCTCGGTCAAAGTTTGGGCTATGAAATACGCATTTGAGGTGCTACTTTTCAAGTGGGCACAGCCTTTTGGAGCTGCCCTGTATTCCCTTCTGTCACTAGGAGTGGAAGTGTTTGTCTGCCCCAGTCCTGAGACATTGAATGGTTCATTTTGTTATCCCAAGCCTCAACCCCCCAAGGCCAGATCAAGCCAGGATTCTACTTAAATCGTGAATCTTGGGCCTCAACCCCCCCCCCCCCCCCCCAGGCTCCCCTGCCAAAAGAACCTGGGATAGGGGA
Source organism: Pelophylax lessonae (assembly GCF_965119305.1). Lineage (NCBI taxonomy): Eukaryota > Metazoa > Chordata > Amphibia > Anura > Ranidae > Pelophylax > Pelophylax lessonae. Next base: position 199,188,712 of record NC_138769.1, read on the forward strand.
AATAGGTCCTATGCCAGGAGATGTTCCATGACCTGTGTTGTAGGTAGTGAATGCTGGGCGTGAACCTAATTTCCTCCTTGTTCAGATATGTTTTGGACAGATTTGCTTACAAATATAAAGAATTATCTGTCAGTTGCAGTGGATGCTTTGGTGGCTCTGTGGGACCAGTACAACCTGCTCTATACCCTTTGGCACCTGCAAATCCTTCCTCCTCTGATCTGCATGATTGAGAAGGAGAGCCTTCCGGTGATCCCCTGGCTCCAGCTTTGGCGGATGAGGGCCTCCTGATTTCATCAAACTTTTGGGAAATGTTCCATGGGCTCTTTCAGACCATTTGGCACTTCAAGGAGCAATTTACTATTCTGCTTTGCAGTTGCTGACTTAAACTGCATTGTTGTTGAAGCCAAAGTCTTCTGAGATAGGGGTCTTGTTGAATCCGTGTTTCTTTTACTGTTTAAGTTTGAATTGATGTTTCCTTAGCTGTTTTTTTTACCCTTCTGGTTGTACTCAGAGATGATGTGGTATTTAGACCCAGGACCTTATACCTCTTTCAGGACATTGTTCCGGTTCTCTGTACAACTCTAGTGCCTCTGAAAGAATTCCTTGCTGCGTTTGTTTCTGTTCATAAGTCTGACTTCATCCAAGCTTAGTAGAAGAGACCTCTGGGTCCTCGAGGCCTTTTATATTTTGGCCTAGCCATCAATCAGTTGGGAGCCTCTTATGTTTAGTATTTTGTTTGCAATGTTCTGGTCTCACAAACAGCATTGTTCTGTTGCTCTAGGAGTTTTTTGGTTTTCCTACTACTCGGTAGGCACTGTTTTGGGATACCCAATTGGTCAGAAATTCAAGATCTCTGCTGTGTCCTTCGATGAACCAAAGAGATGATGGCTTTTTGTTGTGACTTTGATATCCTTTTCCCTGCATTAATTGAAGGACACAGCTCCAATACCTCTCATTGCTATGTCTATGACCAGTTGCTGCTTTGTATTGTTTTGTGACTGAGCTGCCTTTTGCAGATAGAGGGTTTTGACACTGTAAGAAGTTTACAGCTGGAGCCTGAGAGATTGAAAGTTAAAAATTTGAAATTTTTAAGGACATTTAAAAAATTTTAAGTTAAAAACTATTTAAAAAAAAAAAAAAGTGTTTGAGCAAAAATATTGCGAAACCTGAGATGTTTATGTTGATCAGTTTTTTTGTAAAAATTGCTAAGATTTTAATACTTCTTTAAAACTCCCCCCTTCAATCCATAATGAATGCTGCTGCAAGATTTATCCACCTTACCAACCGTTCAGTGTTCTCCACCCCTCTCTGCCAATCCCTTCACTGGCTTCCACTCACCCAACAAATAAAATTCAAAGTGCTAACAATAGTTTACAATGCCATCCACAACTCTGCCCCAAGCTACATCACTAACCTGATCTCAAAATATCAACCAAGCCGCTCTCTTCGGTCCTCCCAAGACCTCCTGCTCTCTAGCTCCCTTGTCACCTCTTCCCATGCTCGCCTCCAGGATTTCTCCAGAGCTTCTCCCATTCTTTGGAACTCTCTACCCCAATCTGTCCGACTGTCCCCTAATCTATCCATCTTTAGACGATCCCTGAAAACCCTTCTCTTTAAAGAAGCCTACCTGGCTACTAACTAATAACACTGTTTCACTTTCTCCATCAGCTCATCCCCCACTATTGCCTTTTGTATCAATTGACCCTCCCTTTTAGATTGTAAGCTCTAACGAGCATGGCCCTCTGATTCCTCTTGTTACAAATTGTATTATAACTGTAATGTCTGCCTTCATTTTGTTAAGCGCTGCACAAACTGTTGGCGCTATATAAATCCTGTATAATAATAATAATTAATCCTATCAGATTATTTTCTCTTTTGTGTCCTGAAGATACAACAGGAAATGAGGAGAAATCTTTCAAAGGTGATTGGAATTTCCAATTTCCATCTATACAGATATCTCTCTTTCACCCGATCAATTCCTCCATCCACACTTAACAGCGCAGCTCTAGAATTTCCTTCTGCCGGCTGTGGAGTTCGTGCCAGTACACTTGGGCTTCAAATTTTCTGCACACAGGGCCTCCCACCACTTTAATTTCATCTGATTCAGCAGGAATTTGCTGAAATTCAAACCATGTATGGCCACCTTAAAGTGGAAACTCCACCCAAAGGGAAGTTCCACTTTAAGACCTTCTCCCCCTCTCCTCTTTCAAGAATGGCACTTTTGGGGAGGGGTGTAGCGGGTACCTGATTTTGACAGGTACCTACTCCCACTTCCACCCTGACCATACAGGCGATCAGAGCGGAAGTTGTCCCCCCCCCCCCCCCTCCTTGCAGTCTTCTTGGACACGTCACAGTTCCCAGAAGACTCTGGGACCATTCACAAGGCACAGAGTGGCTCGGGCAGGCGCAGTGGGCATCTGGCTGTGAACCTGCAAGCTGTCACAGCCTGGTGCCCACAGTTAAGATGCCAGCGCCGGAACCCAAAGACTAGTGAAGAACTAGCCAGCGTGAGGATGGCACAGGATTGTGGGACAGGTGAATGGCTGTTTATTAAAAGTCAGTAGCTATGGTTTTTGTAGCTGCTGACTTTTAATATTTACACAGGAGACTGGAGCTCCTCTTTAAGGGAGTTGTCACGGGGAACGGTATCCTTATTGAAGGATTTACCCTCACCTATTGCTCTGTTGGCAACTCTAAATTTTAGGATTTGCACTCACTTTCTGTATATGACAATGGTCACCAGGACAGATAGAGAGGTTGAATCCCCCCAGCAGGGACACAGACCGCTATAAAATCTTGGCAAAAGTTATAACCCCCTTCCAAACTGTCCGAAGCCAAATCTAATTTAAATGCATGGATTTATCAAAATATAACATTTGTTGCACTTTTGATCCTTTAATAGGTGAACCCATGCATTGTACTTTCTTTTACGTTTTAGTTTTAGTTTTATTTTTATTTTGCTGCAGTCTATTCTTGATTCATTGAAATGCTGTTTTCTCAGGCTGTGTAATGGAGCTGAAATACATGTACTGTAAATCTAATACTTGCTGGAAAATATCCTCCTGCTAGTCCTTTGTGTGAACACAAGAGGGCAGGATTTATCTAAAAAATACATAGTCATTGAAACCTGAGCTTGGCTGCTTCCCATTACCACTAAACTTGCTTAGGGGAAGCAGACAAATAGGGTGGTTCACACCAGTTAAACCATCATTTCCAGTACATGTAAATGGACCATATGACAATAGTTTTTCTGTCTTGTTGGGGTGTGTTTTTTTTTTTTTTTATTGCTCTGCAGTCTTAACATCATTATAGTTTAGTAACAGCCTACTCTAGTACCAGATTACTGTCTTCTGAAATTGGTATACCTTATTCGTTTTACCAAACAGAGGCTTGATCTCCAATCGCTGAAATGCTATTGCTAGCCTACTGACAGAATAGTTAAGTAATTATAGGAAACAATTTCCATTTTAATGTATGTGTGAAATGGAGTTAATGCTGTCATTTTCTTTAAATTCTACATTCCAGACATTCATCCCTGAATGCATAGGGCCCTACCTACATGTTAGTACCACAGTGTTCATCCCCATCCAGGATGCAATAGACTTTGACAGGCTGCGAAGCTGGATGCTACCCCTGTGCCTTTCAGGCACACTAAGTAGGGGTCGACCGATTATCAGGGGCTGATATTCGCTTTTTTTTGTGAAGAATCGTTATCTGTCACAAACTTATTGCTGATATTCCCTCAAGGGGTTGTACCGACGGCCTGCTTTCTTGTAATAACAACCGATGTGGCTAAGCAGCCGCTCAGCTGTTATTACAAGCAGCGGGAGAGGACGTCCCCCCTTCCACTGCCGCTGCGCCTGGGTCTCCTGTCCCACTGGGAGGCCTGAGCGATCAGCAAGGCACGTGTGTCGGCTGGGCGAAGACCCGAACAATGCTGGAATCTGCTCTGATTGGGTCTCCGATGTAGTACCCGGAAGCAATGTCATGACATCACTTCCGGTTACTGGAGCCTTAACCACTTAAGCCCCGGAAGATTTTACCCCCTTCCTGACCAGGGCCTATTTTGCGATTCGGCACTGCATGACTTTAACGGACAATTGCGCGGTCGTGCGACGCTGTACCTAAACTAATTTGGCGTCCTTTTTTTCCCACAAACAGAGCTTTCTTTTGGTGGTATTTGATCACCTGTGCGTTTTTTTTGATCATCCGCTATAAACAAAAAAAGAGCGTCAACTTTGCAAAAATAACAATATTTTTCACATTTTTTTATATGAAATTCCCCGAAAAAATGTAAAAAAATTAAAAATTTTTAACATTTTAGGCCATTTTTTTTTTACCATATGTTTTTTAAAAAAAAAATCGCAAAAAGCGTATTTTGATTCTGCGCAAAAGTTATTGCGTTTACTAACAAAGGGAAACATTTTTGTTGTTTTTTTTTAACGCGTAATGGCAGCGATCTGCGATTTTTTTTTTTTTTTTTTTTTTTTTGCGGGACTGCGACATTGGGCGGACAGATCGGACCCTTGACTGACATTTTTGACACTTTTGGGGTTACCAGTGACATTACTACAGTAATCAGTGCTATACGTATGCACTGTTACTGCAAGAATGACACTGGCAGTGAAGGAGTTAAGTGTGTCCTAGGGGCGTGTTTCTAACTGTGATTGGCTGTGGCTTGATGTGTAAGAACAATGATCAACGATCCTACATAGTAGAACCGTTTGATCACCATTCTTACACAGGGAGAACTGACAGGCGGCTTTGTTTACACTAGCCACCTGCCTTTCTCCCGCTGTCACGGACGATCGCGAGTGACCAGCGGACATCGGGTCCGCCGGTCACGCGCACAGAGGTGTCCGTGAACGAGTGGGGGCTAGTGACGTACCCCCTATTGGCTCACAGGCTAGTGACGTACCGGTACGTCACTTTGCCTGCACGGGGCTGACCGCCGCAGTATATGTACTTGCGGCGGTCGGCAAGTGGTTAAGCCCTGATATGGGGGGGGGGGGGGAAGGGTGTGTAACTGTGCAGCCTGTCATTTACCGGAATGGCTGCATACTGCTGTACTCGTGTATACAGCCGTACTATCGTAAATTTGAGTACAGTGTCCAGCATTTACAAAATATAGGACATGTATGTTACTTTATGAGAGCAGAAAGGTCTTATATGACAATGGGCCCAGTTGTTTACATAATTCAATTCACTGGAATGCTTAAAACTGTTCAAAGTCAACATGGAAAAGTGCACTTTCTTCTTTATTTGATTTGGTTGCTTCTGAATTTCCAAATGGTTTGTCCCTTTTCTTACTTGGCTGTCCAGACGGAGGCAAGTGATGGTGAATATTATAACAAAGACCATGCCATCAGAAAAAGATCTTCTTTTGGCCAGGAATTTTCTCATGAACATCTTGAGAAGTTCTATGAGGTACAGTATTGGTACCCTGTGCATTGTCCTTGTAAGATGGTTTTGGTTGATCCATTGTGTGCTTGGTAGAGACCTCATAGCGCCTTGTTTTCCCATTGTGTAATTGTGTGCTTTATGTTGTGACGCCTTTTCAGTGTCTATATGTATTTGAACATCCTTTTAAAACTATATATATATATATATATATATAATGGTGCCTTGTTTAAATCTTCCCTGAAACAGAATTTAGGTCAACACCTTTTAGAAATGAGTATATTAAACCATTTTTGACTTTAAACTGACCACACAATTTTTTTTCCCCCACAAAGAATTTTATAGAAACTCTTTCTATGGAAAAACACATTAGGAATTACATTTTAGAGATAGCGTCTCCAAATCTTTTATGTTGAAATAATATACAGTAAAAACTTGGATTGCGAGCATAATTTGTTCCGGAAATATGCTTGTAATCCAAAGCACTCTAAGGCTCCATGTACACGGGACATTAGAAAAAACGTGCTGCAAAGCTAGTTCTGACGCCGGGAAAAAGCAGCTGTTAAACATGCTTTCAGTAGCTTTTTCCATTTGCGTTATTGCATGTTTGGCCACGTTGCTTTTAGCAGCGTTTTTTCTGCCTCCATTCAAAATCAATGGTTCCCTATGGGAGCCTATTGATTTGAATGGAAGTCACACCGCATCCTGATCCGACTTGCGGCGCGAATTGCACTGTGAGAATCTTGAGGGGGAACTCCACGTCAAAAATGGGGAAAAAAATGCGTGGGGGTCCCCCCCAGGTTCCAAACCAGGCCCTTCGGGTCTGGTATGGAATTTGAGGGTAGCCCCACGTCTCCGGTCTCTGCAGCTTGTTATATAGCCATTGTGGGCGTGGCCCCCGATGACGTCATCGGTAGGCCACACCCCTTCATGTCACAGATGACGTCATCAGGGGCCACGCCCACAATGGCTATATAACAAGCTGCAGAGACCGGAGACCGGCATAATCACCAGAGACCTCGTCGGAGGAGGACCGGAGGAAGAAGAAGAAGAGAAGAGCCGAGGGCAAAAGAGCAGAAGAGCGGACAGCAAAAGAGCAGAAGACCAGAGCAGAGAAGAACAGATGAAGATTTTTTAATAAACTTTCCAAAACGTCTCCTGTCGTTATTTCCATACACTACCTTTTATGGGGTGAATGGGTAGGGGTACAGTGTACCCCATACCCATTCACATAGGGAGGGGTCCGGGATCCGGGGGGCCCCCTTATTAAAGGGGGCTTCCAGATTCCGATGAGCCCCCTGCCCGCAGACCCCCACAACCACCGGCCAGCGTTGTGGGGATGAGGCCCTTGTCCTCATCAACATGGGGGCAAGGTGCTTTGGGGTGGGGGGTGCAGAGCTCCCCCTGCCCCAAAGCACCAACACCCCCACCCATGTTGAGGGCATGTGGCCTGGTATGGTCCGGGGGGGGTGGGATCGCTCGCTCGTCCCCTCCCCCTTCCTGCCCTACCGGGCTGCATGCTCGGATAAGGGTCTGGTATGGATTTTGGGGGGCTACCCTCAAATTCCATACCAGACCCGAAGGGCCTGGGGGGGACCCCCACGCATTTTTTTCCCCATTTTTGGCATGGAGTTCCCCCTCAAGATTCTCACAGTTCAAGCCGCGCCGCGAGTCGGATCATCCTGATCCGACTTGCGGTGCGACTTCCATTCAAATCAATAGGCTCCCATAGGGAACCATTGATTTTGAATGGAAGAAAAAAAACTTATAACGTGGCTGAACGTACGTTCATCACGTTTGGTCACGTTTGGCCGCGTTTCTGCGTTTGAAACGCCGGGAAACGCACGTTCGAACGCAAATAATTGCGTTCCAAAAAACATCCCTGAACTCAACTGCCTGCAAATGACTGTAAACGACCCTGTGTACATGGACAGATAAGATAAAATGTAGATGGGTTCAGGGGCTTCTGAAAAAAATGCCCAACTGCTCCTAAACGGCCATTTACAACATCCCGTGTACATGGAGCCTTATATCAAAGCAAATTTCCCGATAAGAAAAAATGGAAACTCAGATGATTCCTTCCACAACCATTTATTCATAAGGCCTTCAGTTTAGAGTCCATATAAAAAGATTATAGTAATGTAATAGGTTGTATAACCATAAAATGTCCACCCACAAATGGCAGCCTCCCAAGGGGATTAGAAGCAAAATCCAGCAGGAGCTACAGAGTATAAAAGGGAAGAGAGGTGCCTCGAAGTGTAGCAATATGGTTACATTTAGTGAAGGTTAAACATTTAGCAACTCACATGGCTGATGATTAAAAGAGGCACATCTAAGAATGCAAGTATCCAGGGTAAAGCTGTCCACATAGACCATTCTCCGCACCGCCGGCTCTCACCGCTCTCAGCCTGCAATCGTGACCGGGAAGACCACAGAGCAATCTGAAAGCGAGGCTTGAATCGCTCGTGGAACGCAGCATGGAAGGGATGACGTCAATGGCAGTGCTGAGGATGGTCTATGTAGACAGCTTTACCCCGGATGCCTGCATACTTAAATGTGTCTGTTTTAATTCTCAACCATGTGAGTTGCTAAATGTTGTACCTTCATTAAATGTAACCATATTGCTACACTTAGAGGCGCCTCTCTTCGCTTTTGTGATTTGATGCTACTTTTATATCAAGACATTGCTTGTTTATCAAGTCAAAATTTATAAAAAAAATTTTGCTTCTCTTGCAAAACGCTCTCAAACCAAGTTACTCTCAATCCAAGGTTTTACTGTATGTGAGAAAGTACCTTTTAGTTAAAGTGGTAGTAAACTCTGTTTTTTTGTTTTTACCTTCAGGTAAGCCTATAATAAAGCTTACTTGTAGGTAAAATTATTGTCTCCTAAATGTGAACCATTTAGGAGATTAGTCTAGCAAGCAGCAGCCAGAGATGTCAATGGCGTATGCACTCTGAAGGAAGGCATAACCGTGCCGCTGCAAAGTCATTGTTGCTCGGCCAGTCAGACGGCCGAAGTCACCGACCCCAGAAGGAAGACTGGGTGAAGATGGAAGCCTCTGCAGCTGTGACACGGGCTGCTGGAGGGCTTTGTTTTAAGGTAAATCTTTCATCACGTGCTAGTATGAAATACATACTAGCACATTATGATATATTGCCTTGCAGGGTATACCTTTTTATTTTCCTTTTATATAGATTTTACTACCACTTTAAGTCTATTCCTTTTTTCCTTATTTTTTTTTATTCCAGGTCTATTCTTTAGAAAAAATAAAACTCAACTCAGGGACTTTCTGTGTAAGGGTGACAAATCCTGCCTTTCTACACCCTGTACACAGCAGCATTGTCACCCTGAATACTCCCTTCCACTGCTGACTACAAGAATATCTCCCACTGCTACAAGCGCTAATAAGTCTAGTATCTCCCTCTTGAAAATGCTCACAAGTAGTCTGATTGTGAGCAAAATTCGATTAGCACAGAAGCTTGTGACCTTGGTTGGATACTTAGAAGGGAGGTTTTAGGGCTTCTAGATGTTTGGGCATGATGCTGTCTTTTAGTCTGCTGTGGAGTAACAGTTCAAGTTTACAATGCTGTTGCTGGGATATACATCAGCAGCTTTGTCACCCTCACCTACGAAATCCTGGGAGCCAAGTTTTTTTTTATATTTTTTTATTATAATTATGAAAAAAAAACTGCAGGACTAGAATCAAGAATGGAAAGAAAGAAAGAGGCATAACTTAAAGTTAACCACATACTTGTCAGGAACCATGAATCAGACGGAGACAGAAAATGCAGTAAATATCATACCTTTAATGTTACAGTAAAAATAGATTAGATCAGGAACGTAGTCAAAACATAAGCCAGGGTTTGAAAGCCAGAATGGGAAATCAGACAAGCCAGTGATCAGGAGCCAAAAATCAGTGTAGTCGGAAGCAGAACCGTAGGTCAGGATCCGGAACCAGAAGAGACGTAAGGCGGGCAAAGTCTTTAACAGGAACACAGCAGAGAAACTCAGGATATCTTGACAAGGCGAAGGCTGGAAAGGAAAGAACAAGGCAGCTTAAATATACAGAAGGGGCTGGCTGTAGGTGGAATGACGAGCAGATAATAACCAGGTGAGTCACTGAGGAAACAATTCTCTGACAGCTGAGCAGCCTGAGCACAGGGAAGAGAGGTGCTGTGAGCCCATCCCTGACAAAGCCCTCCAGCGACGCACAGTCACCACTGACAGGGCTTCCATCTTCACCCTGTCTTCCTATCGTGTTCGGGGGCTTGGGTCCTCTGAGTGGCAGGGCTGCAATGAGGGCACAGGGCCCTGAAGGAACGGTGCAAGTATGCCGTTCCTTCAGAGCGCATGCGTCGGTGATGTCACTGGCTACAGGGACACTGAATATCTCCTAAATGGTGCAAGTTTAGGAGATATTCCTTGTACCTACAGGTAAGTGTTTTAATGTTAAGAGGGGTTTTATATCAACTTTAGTGCATCTTCTAAGCTATGGTTTATGAAACCACCTTACCTGTCGATCACTATCTTCTTTCATGCCAAGCAAGATAACTACAGGGCAGAAGGATGAGGCTGCATTTCAAAATGTACAGCTCAGGAGGATTTTGTTTTGTTACTCATTAACAAAATGTGATACTAAACTTCAAGCATATTTGCCGCTATAGTAAATGTAAGCACCCTTTTACATTATGCGCTGTCCACTAAAAAAATAAATAAATGGTAATTCATGTTCCATCGTTGCTGACACCATAGTTGTTCTAATGTCAGCATGCCACGGTTTGGGGGGGAGATCCAATAGACATCCACTGTCAGAATATAATAGGACAGTGGGAGAGATCCCTGCATCGGTATTGTTCGAGTTGATCCGGGGATCTGCTTGTGTTTTTTTCCCCTTCAACCCAAATTGAATGTGTATAACCTGCTTCAACTCAACATAACTTTGTCTACCTGTTACAACACTACACTGGCGTGATTCAGCAGAGTGCTGAATAAGTGCGTATTACTGCTTGCAGCAGACTGTGACTAGACCAAGACCAAGCCACTTGCCTGGAATCAAGAAGGAGCTTTTAATTCATACATCTGCTGTGTTTTGTGACATGTCAGGAATTTATCCCAGGTCACTGAATAGGTCTGCTTTAATTTCTTATTGAATTTCTTTTTCAGGAAAAATGATATTTCTTATAGACCCCATTCCTGGCATTCTGCGAAATTTATTGAAAGCCCCATGGAAACATTAACTGCACAACTATCAAATTCTAATTTTAATCCTTCATGGAATTCCCAATACCACTCCAGGTAACATCCTCTCAATTTATCAGTCTAAATAAATGGTTATGTTATTTTAAACCTAATAGATTTATTTGTTTTAGCATTTTCTTTAAAGCTGAAGTTTAGCTAAATCCGCAAACAGAAAAAGCAGCACAAATCCCAAGTTAATATCCCTTGTGTTGATTCTTTTTGGTTTAGGAGAAATCTTCATCTTTTTTAAATGCAGTTTATTTGCCAAACAAGACAAATTAGTTAAGACTATGGACCTTTCTTTTAATGCCCTCAGCCTTATTGTTTTGTGTGCACATTCTAGAGAATGTTTTTCACCAAGTCTCTAAGGTGCTTTATAGGCATGCCTTTTACTAGTGAAAACCTCTATAGGGAATCCCTTGATAAATTTATCAAGGAATTCCCTGGTCCCACTCCACAAGAAAAAGCCCAAGTCTCCCACTTCTACCTCTACTAAGCGACTTTCCACTTCCCCCATACACCAACCTCAAAACCAAGGCTTGGCACTTCCATTTGTCTTAAGCCTTGAACCCCTAAATCCATCAAGGCTGCTCAGAAGCCCTCCTGACAATGAAGAGACACCCCCACTACACAGAGTGGGCGACATCTATTGGCATTTGTGACAGTCTATATTCTCAACATCCCTGACCTATGTGTCTAATCTGTCATTTGAAAGGAGTACAAAAGAGAATTTCTATCTCTGCCCCCTGCTTGCTGCCTTGCCTCCAATATGCAAGCGTTCGTTCAAAAACACTGGCCGTCTTGTGCCTCCTTCAGTCATGAGGAGTGGTTGTACCAACAGGTTTTTTTCAAAACTATTTAAAGTCTCAAAACCAAAGGAAGGCATTCCCCTTTATTGGACTTACAATTTAATATCATAACAGATTTATTTGGGTACCAAAATTCTGTATTAAACCAGCAAAATATGTAATTGCTTCTCTCAAACAAAGGACATTTTTGGCATCAGTAGACATGCAAGATGACTACCGTTGCTATCCCATATTCCCATCACAGCAGCATTTTCTGTATTTTGCTGTGGGAGACAGACACTTCCAGTTTGTATCACTTCAATTCCGGCTCTCCTCTGCTCCCGAATGTTGACAGAAGTGCTCACTCTTCTGCAGACACCGGGCATTCATGTTGCATGGTGCTTAGATGACCACCTGCTGAAGCCTCCTCAGCCATAAACATTCAAATTGGCCCAGAATGATGTGGTTCACAAACATACTCAGATTCCTGACAGATGAACCTTTGCTTTCCAAGGCGCAAGGCCTCATATTCCTGGCTTCTCTGTCACTGTGTGGCTTTTGAAAACCATGTGCTGAAGAATAGAGGTATAGTTGACTTGGCTAACTCAGAGTGAGAAAATCTACCTCCCACAAGATCTACCACATATGGAAGGGTTACTTTACCTGGAGAAAAGACAGACAACAGAGTCCCAGTGGGTAATTAGTTCATATTTTTGATTTTCTTTAAAGCGGAGTTCCACTTTTGGGTGGAACTCCACTTTAATCTTTTGTTAACCAGCATATGGCCCTCTGTACAATTGGGGGACGGGTTTTGCAATCCATGTAGAAACTAAGGGGATTGCTCATTTTGACCCCCTGTGTCACCTTGGGATCTCAACCTGGTGCTCTCTATGCTTCAGCAATAAGATATACCTGTGCTAAGATCTCAATAACTTGTACATGTGTATAATCTGTCGGGTGCAATCTGTCAGGTGCTAAAGTTGGCACATGTTAGCACTAGAAATTCTGGATGAACCCTCTGCACACTGCTATATATCCTTTCTAGCAAACTTTGCAATAAAAAAAAATGTATTTTTAGTTTAAACATATTGCAATACATGTTTAAGCTGGCCAACTTATTTAAAATTAATCCCTTTATGGCCAATACCTAACCTGCTCAGCAAAATGTAAATGCTACATTGGACACAATGCCAACATGGGGCGAATAGACATAAGTTGGATGAGAGCCACCAGGTTTAGATCTAGCCACTGACCTGCTGTGCAACAGAAATAAGATATACCTGTGCTCAAGTCCCAATAGCTTGTACATGTGTATAATCCGCATGTTAACACTAGAAATTCTGGATGAACCCTTGGCACACTGCTGTATATCCTTTCTGGCCAACTTTGCAATAAAAAAAATGGATTTTTACTTCAAACATATCGTAATACATGTTTAAGTAATTCCTCCATAAAGTAACAGAAACAGATTTTTTTCCCCCCATTTTTTTGGTCATTTTGGTTTTTCGTTGAATAGTAAAACAATTTAAAACCCAGTATTTATTAAATACAACCAAGCTTGATCTGTCTAAATATGTATAATGTCAAATTAATTTAGGTACAGTTTTGCATGCAGAGTAATTGCCATTTTAAGTATCACAGTGCTGGAAACTGAATATTGCCTGGTAATGAAAAAGTATTAGACTGATTTTTAAAGGCTTTAAATATTTTTGTTTGAGTAGTAGCATCTAACTGTTTTGTCTGGTCTGACAATCTGGATAGTATAGAGCTCCGAACTTATTTTATAACACGATGTAGGCAACATACTATAACCATGATTAGTCTAAAAATTAACTTTCATTAGCTTAGAGTGGACTTATAGTGGGTAAAGAGAAGAATCACCCCTCCCCCCCTCTTTAAAATAATCACAATTTGTTGCTTTGCAGCCTGAAATGAAAACAGACAGTTTTTGTTTTATCCAACTGTATTTACTCAGTGCAACTTATAACATCCAAGTAAAAGATATAGCACCAACATATCAGAATTATTTTTAAAAAAATTAAAAGACCGAATCACTGAGTTGGAAAAAGCATCACCCCCTCCTAAAAATTACTTGAAAAACGTAATCAGGAGTAGCTACAGCTTCTCAATGGCACACAAAGCTATTTGACTTTCAGCTGTGTTCATTTTCATTAGCTCAGAAAGAAAAGTGCTTTCCTGAACCAATGCAGTCCCTGGTAGTGCAACTGAAGCAATCAACAATGGGTGGCAAGGCACTGTCAAAAGATCTCTGGGATAAAGTTGTGGAGAGGCAAAAGTCAGAAGATGGATACATAAAAAAAGGCTTTATCAATGCCTGGAAGCACATTGAAGTCCCTTATTAAGAAGTGGAAAGTATTTTGTACAACACACATCCTCCCTGGTTCAGGACGTCACTCCAAACTGGGTGAAAGAGCCAGGAGGAAACTTGTCAGAGATGCAACCAAGAGGCCTACAACAACTCTGATGCAGTTGCAGGAATTTTTGACAAAGAGTGGTCATTGTGTGCATGTGACAACAATATCACACATTCTCCACAAATGTGACTTGTATGGGAGGGTTGCTAGAAAAAAGCCACTCCTCAAGAAAGGCCGCACGCAGTCACGACTGAGTTTCGCCAAAACACACCTTGAAGAGTCTGGGGCCAAATGCAAAAAGGTGCTATTGTCAGATGACTAAAATTTAATTATTTATATAACACTATTCCTACAGTAAAGCATGGAGGTGGTAATATCCTGTTATGGAGGTGTTTCTCTGCAGCAGGGACTGAAGCACTTGTTAGGATAGAGGGAAAAATGGATGGAGCAACATACCATCACATTCTTGAGGAAAATGTGCTACCCTCTGCCAGAAAGTTGTCAATGGGAAGAAGTTTTACCTTCCAATATGACAATGACCCAAAGCACACAGTGGTTGAAGGAGAAAAAGGTGAATGTCCTTGAATGACCTATTTAGAGCCCAGACTGAAACCCCATTGAAAATTTGTGGAATGACTTGAAGACTGCAGTCTACAAATGGTCACCATCAAATTTAACTGAACTTGAGCAGTTCTGCAAAGAAGAGTGGGCAAATATTGCAAAGTCTAGATGTGCAAAGTTAGTAGAGACATATCCCAACAGACTAAAGGCTGTAATTAAAGCAGGAGGTGGATTAACCAAATACTGACCCAAGGGGGTGATCCTTTTTCCAACTCTGTGAATCTATTTTTGAATTTTTTTTTATTTTTTTCTGACATGTTGATGTTATTTTTCACTTGGAAGTTATCGGTTGAAAATACAGCTGGATAAAACTGACTGTCTTGATTTCAGACTGCGAAGCAACTAAATGTTGTTATTTTAAAGGGGGCTATTATTTTCTATACCCACTGTAAATTCTGTATTTTTTTTTTTTAATTAAGTGAAAAATGTCCACATGTGGGTGACTCATGTAGTTTGTGTTTGCTTTAAATATTAACATACAGCAAATTATAAGAATCTATATACTGTGTGTTTAGTTTGTATTAAAATTGATTTAATCCTCCTTTTTTCTATACTTCTAAAACCTAATATGTTCATGTTTCTAGTTCTTCATCGCATGACTTGTCAAGCACTTGGGACCAAGCCAACTTGCAGAGGAGTTCTGGGCATTTCAGCTCAGTGGGAAGTATGGACAGTATTGACCAAACCTACCAGTCTGGAAGATTGTCTTCTTCCAAATCCAATAACAGCATAGACTACGTGGGTAACCAGAATAAGAGGGATTCAGCATATGGTTCTTTTTCTACAAGTTTTATCACCCCTGAACACAGTTTATCTAAGAACAATTCTGTTTCCAGTGAAAATATCTTATATCAAATTAATGAATGGGACAATGGCAAACCAACACACAGCAAAGCTGGACAGGTTTTACAGCAGGATCCTAGAAGAGCAGATGATAGGCAGGGATACCAATCTCCACCCATATCCTATGAAAGTAACAAACATCAACGAACAGATGAAAATGCTGAGTCAAGACATTCTGGACGTTCAAACTTTGGGCCTGTATGGCATGTTCCAGATAAAAGAAAAACTCCTTCTTCACCCCCTCCCCCACCTCCTCCACTTCGCAGTGACAGTTATGCTGTTACAAAAAGCCATGAGAAACCTGCACCTACGCATTCCGACTTAACAAGCACACCGCACTTTAATGTTGCAAATAGGTCTCATCCAAGACCTGACTGGAATTCAGAGATTCCAGATTATCAACAAAGACTTTTAAGAGCCCCTGTTGGGAGAATAAGTAATTCTTCTTATCAGTCTGAAATCAATTTAGATCAGATAGCATCTTCTAAAGAAAAATACCAAAATAATGTACCACATTCCAGTAGGTTACAGTCTTCTCAGTCTACAAATGATGTTAGGTTTGCTCAGCCCTCTTATAAATACCATCACCAGCGTCAATACAGCGATGAAAGCACTTTTTCACACAATACAAGAGTGTCACAATCACAACCACAGCAAGTGGCCTTTTCTTCTGGAAGTTATGAGGTGGCTTCAAATCAACCACATGTTTACAGTGCACATCACACTAGAGCTCCCAGTTCTTCTGATTGTAGTACTGGGGATAGGGTAAGAGGGGATAATATTGCATCAAGCCGAATTACCAGTGCAAGTTCAAAACAGCCACCTCAGGTAACCATCTCGCATCATCAGTATAAAGAAGAGTATGGCAAATCCGAAGTCTCTTCTGATACATGGTCCACGCAGCAAGATGTTGGAGACCTAAACACTGGTTACTCTCTACCTCAGCAAAGCAATTCTCTTTCATTAGAAAACTGTGATATGTATAGTTCAAAAGTGGTAGAGAAAAGAGATATTTACTCAAATAGTAATGAAAGGATGAGGCCTAGAAAAAATAGTGACTATCATGAAGGACACTATAGCAATCATAATACATCACAACCAGACCTAACCAACAAGCAAGTGTCACCCAGTAAATTTAGGTCACTTTATCAAGATTATTGCTGGAATGACCAGGACAACAGCAAGATCACACCTCAGATTACACCAATGCTGCATTCTTTAACTCAGGAAGGAAGAAATCGATCAGTTAGCTCTCCAGTCGCCAATGAAAAATACACAACCACCGATCCAGCGAAACAGTCCCGACGAAGTGATCGGTTTGCAACCACTTTGAGAAATGAAATACAACAAAGGAGAGCTCGCCTTCAAAAAAGTAAAAGTACAGCAACTTTAACAGAATCTAATGAGGGGGACAGTTTAGAAAACTGGAGTCAAGATTCTCCAGAAAGTGTGACACCTTCCTCGGATGGCACCTTTTCAAGCACATACAAGAACCATTTAAAGGAGGCCCAGGCAAGAGTTCTTAGAGCTACTTCCTTCCAACGTCGAGATTTAGAGCCTGTGATTGTGGATTCTACGCTCTCTTCAGAGCAAAGAATCCAGGGATATAGCAGGGATATTTCAAAACATGCTTTTTATACTGAGGTCACTTCCTACCCTAGTGAGCAAGTTCAGCCTAAGCAAAATGCACCAGTGAGCAGTTCTCAAAATATAACTCGTATTGGTGCCAGAAAAAGGTTTACAGCACAGCAAAAGCTTAAGTCTTATTCAGAGCCTGAAAAGATTAATGAAGTTGGAATTTATGATGATAGTAAAAAAAGTGATTCTAGTACATCCCAAGCAGCTGTTGGCTCTTTTGCAGACAGACGGAAATTTTTTGAAGAAACTAGCAAGTTTGCACAGTCCAGACCTACTCCAAAACCAACTACCCCTATCGCCACAGAAGATAATCATGAAACATACTATGCTAAAGATTATGAAAATGTACCCAGAGAATCTTGGCTTGAGAAGAGGTCTCGTGCTGCTTCTTTGGGAGCTGAAAAAATAATTGATAGCGAAAGAAACCCTGAAGACCATTACGAGGTTAACTCTAGTAGGTTTGATACTGCACAACAGCCTCAGAGGTTAGGAACTTTTGCAGAATATCAGGCATCATGGAAAGAACAGAAAAAGCCTTTAGAAAGGAAAAATTCTGGCCGATGTCATTCTGCTGACAATATTCTCGATGCTGGACTTGAACAAAATGAAAGATCTCAGTATATTCATGAGAGATCCAGATCATCTCCTACAACCGATTTCTATGCACAGGTAAGCTTTATTCGTTGAATGCTTTTATTTACCTACACACGTCATAATATTGGTATGTATTTGTGTACAGATTGGTTTTCAGTATAATTTTCCACCTGGTAATTTGTAAGACAACATATTTGTTCATCAGCAAATCACATAGCTATTGGACTAATGATATGAACTTCTCTACATTAATTATCTCAAACCCAATAAGTTTGTTTTTATAAAAGTCTATGGACACTGGGAAAAAGTCTATGGACACTGGACCAACACCTATATGCGTTTTCTGTATCATTCATTGACAGACGCAGCTTCATATTTTCTTGACCATTGGGTTATGCTGCCCCCTACACACTCTGCTACAGCCCTCAGTTTTTCTGTAGAGTTTAGGACAAGGACCTAGTTCCCTGCTAGGACTTCGGTCTTAGCTGTTATATTTTTGGGGAACCTTTTTTTGTAATTTATTCTTTTAGTAGAGTTCCTAGAGAACTACAAGCAACATCCGGCTGCGTTTCGGACTGGATGTTCTAGATCTTTAAGGTCTCCCAGCCTGGCCAGCGAGCGTGAGCAGGTTATAGTCCAGAACTAGGCATCGCCACAACAGAGCCCTGTTGGACAGGGATGAGCCCGCGAGTGGGACCGTCTCACTGGGACGCGAACGACCTGTAACGCCCGGAGTCCCAGTGTACCCCTTGACTGGCAGCACCCCCATCCCGGGTGGGAGGTAGTCTGTTCGGAGTGGTTCCCACCTGATATTGTGGTATGGTGAGTAAGTGTCCCCTCAATTCTCTGGCGGTTTCGGGGTGGATGTGGGCCCCCTCCATGAAATAGTCAGACCCTTGGGTATCCCTTGGTTCTCCTGGCCTCTCGGGTATACAAGGCCCCCCTCAGCATTCTCCCCCCTATACAGGTTCCCACCTCTGGGGGCCGGTTATATTGCAGGGGGGGTTGGGTCCCCTCCCGAGGACCATCCGATGCCTCTGTCTGTTGAGACCGCATGGCGCCGCGGGGGGCCACCATTATGCTGTAGACTTGCCCTGCATTAATGCCAGAATCTCTTCATTGTAATCCATGGGCAGCCATTTTCTATTTTTTTTTCCCCCATAGGAATGCATGGGGCGGTCATTTTCTTGTAATCCATGGTGCTGGATAGCATAGGCAGACATTAGACAATCGACACTCTAGGCATGACCCAGGTGCTTTTCATTTCCTGTGTCAGATCGTTCCTGCAAGCCTCCTGTTCGGTTTGATAACGTTTTTTGGGGTCTCTTGTGGGTTTCCTCTCACACACTGCTAACAGACTGTGTTAGGCTGGGACTTGCTGTACCGCCAATTGCGATCACACTTTTGCGACTTTTTTAAAGTGACACTACATCTTTTTAAATTCAGTGTAAATGGAGTCCCAGGACAAAATTGCACCTACAGACCCCCTCAGTGCGGCTGCGGACCCCTCTGGGTCGCAGCCCCTGTCGGATTTTACAGCAGTTTTGGAAAGCCTGGTGTCAAAAGGGGATTTAGTGTTAAAAAGTAACACTAGCCGTAAGCACCCTTTGCCTTCACCAATCTCTGCTTTATCTTTAGATTCTGAGGCAGATATGACCGCCGCAGACGCACCTGACCCTGGTGGCTCTGTGTCATCGCATTCTGATGGCGAACAGGACATGTCCTCATCAGCCACTGCGTGGGAAAGCACATTGGTGGAATCACTTAGAGTTTCAGTGCAAGAAACTTTAAAAATGGCGGATGAGTCCACAATGTCAGGAATCGAGGTGTCTTTTGGCACCCGCAAATCCCAAAAATCGGGCAAAGTGTTCCCCTGTCCAGAACTTTTTGAAAATATTGTCAATGAACAGTGGGGGCATATCAAGCACATGTTAGTGGTGCCCAAGCATTTTAAATTCCATTATCCCTTCACGGATAAAGTTTCCCAAAGGTGGATTTCCTAGTTTCCATACTGAATAAGTCTACTGTGATCCCGGTGGAAGAATCACCGGCCCTTTATGGACCCTGTTTATAGACGGATTGAGTCTGTGTTCTTCCATTTACATGTGTTAGCGGGCTCCATATTGAAACCATTTTTTGTAACCACCCTGGTGTCGCAGACCGTCACTGAATGGGTAAAGTTACTTAAAGGTGTCTTGGAAACAGAACAGCTCTTCCGAGGGTTAATTGAGCTCATGGATCAAATGGCTCAAGCCCTGCTGTATATATGTGATGCGTTGCTGGAGGGAAGAGTACTCTTCTCCATCAATCCTTTAAGGGCAAGGCACCATGTACTAGACGGGGGCCTTCTTTTACTGCTCATAGGTGGCTTTTTCGTACCTCCGGGTTGCAAGAAAAAGGAAAGCCATTTAGGTCTTCTGGGAGTTCCAAGAAGACATGGTCAGGTAACCCGAAGCCAGGCAAATCTGGATCTGTAGACAAATCCTCCTCTGCATGAAGGGGCACCCTCACCTGATTCTGGAGTGGGGGGGACGTCTTCGCTTCTTTCCGGAACCATGGACTTCCTTATTTCAGGACAAATGGGTTCACAAACTGATCCAATCAGGGTACAAGATCGAATTCCGGTCTCGACCGTCCTACAGGTTTTTCCTGTCCAGTCTTTGCCTATCTCCAGAATGTTTAAGGGATCTCCGGGAGGCAGTACTAGATCTGCTGTCGCAAAGGGTGATTTGTGCCGGTTCCTTCTCAGGAACATTTTCAGGGGTTTTATTCAAACCTGTTCACTGTGCCCAGGAAGGAAGGAAGGCAAACTGCATCCAATCCTGGACCTCAAGGCTTTGAACTGCTTTGTGCGGGTACAGAGGTTTCGAAGGGAGTCCATTCGCATGGTAGTGGCGTCCCTACACCAGGGAGGCTTTTTGGCCCCCATAGATATCAAGGACGCATATCTACACATCCCTATCTATGCTGGACACCAGCATTTTCTCCGCTTCGCTGAAGGAGAGGAGCATTATCAATTTGCGCCATTACCCTTTGGTCTCGCCTCCACCCCCAGGGTCTTTTCCAAGGTGCTGGCTTCGGTGTTGGCATTACTGTGCCAACAGGAGATTTCAGTACTCGGGTACCTGGACGATCTCCTTTTGAGGGCGGACTCTCACTTAGCCCTGTTGGGCGACTTAACGATCACTGTCCGAACACTGTAAGAGTTCAGTTGGAACATCGGTTTCTAAGAATCTGACCTGAGACCTTCAATGAGACTGAATTATCTGGGCCTGACTCTGGACTCCGTTTTAGCATGAGTCTTTCTTCCCCCTAACAAATTGGAAAAGTTGCAGGGGGCGATCCGGTTGTTGTTAGCAAACAATCTGTCTTCCCTGCGGACTTGCATGCAGGCCTTGGATCTGATGGTATCAACCTTCAAGGCGGTTCCGTTTGCTCAGTTCCACACGAGACCCTTACAGAGGAGATTCTCATAAAATGGAACAAGGATCCAAAATCCTTGGATACTTTGATTCGGTTTAGTCGCAACAAAAAGTCTGCTCTTCTGTGGTGGCTTCACTCATCAGCACTTCCCCAATGCAAGTCCTTCCTGCCATTGTATTGGATTGTGGTAACCACGGACACCAGTCTGTCAGGTGGGGGAGGAGTGCTGGGGAAACTCTGCTCCCAGGGATCCTCTGACTTTGGAAGAATCCAAGCTGCCAATAAATATCTTGGAGCTCAGAGCGATAAAGCTTTGCCTGAGTCATTGGACGGCTCGCCTGCAAGGTTGCCCGATCCGGATTCAATCAGACAATGCCACAGCCGTGGCGTATATCAATCATCAAGGGGGCACCAAGAGTGTCTTGGCGGCCCGGTAGGTGGCCGAGATTCTGGATTTGGCGGAGATGTTTGTCCCAGCTCTCTCTGCTGTGCACATTCCAGGTGTGTAGAACTGGCAGGTGGATTACCTGAGTGGTCAGGTGTTGGATCAGGGGGAGATGTTTCACCTCCTGTGTGTCCGGTGGGGGACACCCAATGTTGAAATGTTTGTTTCTTGACTCAACAAGAAGGTTCAGAGGTTTTTGGCCAGGTCAAGGGATCCTCTGGCCGACGTCACAGACGCACTGGTGGCTCCTTGGGGTCAGTATCAGCTGATTTATGCGTTCTCTCCGCTGAAACTCCTGCCGAGTTGTGCAGAATAGAGGTGGAAGGAAATCCAGTTATTCTAGTGGCCCCAGACTGGCCTCGCTGGTCTTTGTACTCAGACCTGCTAAGGTTGGTCACCAATGCTCCTTGGAGATTTCCTCTCAGGGAGGATCTGTTGTTTCAAGGGCCGATCTTCCATCCTGCTTTACAGTCGCTGGCTTTAGCGGCGTGGCTGTTGAAAAAGCCAGGTATTGAAGGATAGAGGTCTTTCTGACTCTTTGATTTCTACATTATTGAAGGCTAGGAAGTCTACTTCCAGAAAGATCTATCATCGTACATGGAAATCCTACATTTCATGGTGTGAATTGTTGAAAATGCACCCTCGCTTGTTTTCGGTAGCTAGGGTTTTGACTTTTCTTCAAAATTGGGTTGAACAGCGTTTGGCTTTGTTCATTATCAAAGGCCAAGTGTTGGCTTTGGCTATTTATTTCCAATGTCCTTTAGCTACGCCTGCCCTGGTTCGCACTTTTATTCAGGGGGTGCATCATATGGCGCCCTGAGGCGATCAACTTTGCCTCTGTGGGATCTGAATTTGGTATTATCTGTTCTTCAAAAACCTCCCTTTGAAAACTTTGAGATCCCCCTGCTTTCCTTGTCTCACAAGGTTGCCTTTTTGGTGGCTTTTACTTCTGCCCGCAGAGTATCTGAATTGGCGGCGTTGTCCTGCCGCTCACCTTATCTGGTGGTCCACAGAGATAAAGTTGTACTTCGACCTAATCAGTAATTTCTTCCTTAGGTGGTTTATGATTTCCATTTGAATGAAGACATTGTGCTGCGTTCACACTGTCCTAAGCCCAAGCATCCCAAGGAAATTGTCTTGCATTCTTTGAATGTGGTTCAGGCAATCAGAGTTTACCTGGCGGCCACTGAATCTTTCAGGAAATTGGACTCTCTTTTTGTCCTTACCGAAGAACCTAGTAAAGGAATGGCTGCGTCTGCTGTGACTGTATCCAGATGGATCAGGCAGATGCTAGTTCTGGCTTATTCACTTAAGGGTCAGGTTCCTCCTGCCACGGTGAAGGTGCATTCTACTAGAGCGCTGAGTGCCTCTTGGGCTTTTCACCATCAGGCGTCAGTGATGAAAGTTTGCAAGGCGGCAACTTGGTCGTCGGTGCACACGTTCACAAAATTCTAGAAGGTAGATGTATTGGCACCTACGGATGCCTCTTTTGGCCGCAAAGGTTTTGCAGGCTGCTGTCTAAAGATAACTTTTTTTTACTCTTTGAGGGTGTATGCTTTTTCTAGGTGAGCTCCAGTTGTTCCTGGTTGAGCTCCTTGTTACCTGGTTGGCTACGTTTAGCCTTGAGAAATTGCATTCTTTTTTGAGTTATTTTTTCCCACCCCTCATGCTAATAATGCTTTGGGACGTCTCAATGGTTAAGAAGATATAAAGCTGCATCTGTCATTGAACAATAGAGAAAACTGGATTTTTTTTAACTTACCATAAAATCCTTTTCTCTAAAGTTCATTGACAGACGCAGCAACCGCCCCTCTGATTTTGAGTGGAATACGATTGTTGTCTTCTAAACACTGCTTGCAATGAAACTGAGAGCTATAGCAGAGTGTGTGGAGTTATGCCTGCAGGGACAGCCCCATAGGCGTGGTAAAGCTTTTTCCTGCCTAATGTCCTACTCCTGTAGGGGGCAGCATAGCCCAATGGTCAAGAAGATATGAAGCTGTGTCTGTCAATGAACTTCAGAGAAAAGGATTTTACGGTAAGTTAAAAAATCCAGTTTTTTGATATCCCATTCCAAAACTATTGGCATTAATTTGAAGTCTGTCTGTCCCCCATGCTATCACAACTTCCATTCTCCTGGGAAGGTTCTTCAAAAGTGTTTGTTGGAATTTTTTGCCTGTGGTGCTAAAAGAGCATTTGTAAGCTCAGACAGTATGATAGTGATATGATAACATGTTAGATAAGAATACCTAGTTTGCAATCCGTGTTACATGAACTCCAATAGAATGGAGTTCACGTCAGAGCTGTGTGCAGGCCATTTAAGTTTTTACATCAAAACCAACAACCTTATCTTTATGAACCTAATTTGGGGGCATAGTCATGTTGGAAAAAGGAAGGGCCTTCCCCATAATGTTTGTCACATGGCTTGGAAGCGCACGGTTATCTAAAATGTCTTTGTATCTTGTAGCATTATCCGTTTCCTTTCCTTGAAACATCTGAACTTAGGGTTGTCCACATACTTTTGATCACATAGTGTAGGACAGAGAAGCACATCATGCACCTTTTTAGATTTAAACCATTTCTCAAACTAATGCTTTATAACTTTTCTTCTCAGTTTATACCAACAAAAGTACAATAGTAGGGTGATAACAGGTAAAATCATTTATTTGTGAATAACCCTTTCCAGAGTGTGGTTTATGCACATAAAAATGATTAAAGGCTTGTGCTTGTTCTCATGACATTTTCCTTCCATCTCTCCTCCATTCCTTTATTTAAAAAATATTCGGGGAATCTGTAGGTTAGAGGTATGTATGTTCTTTTTATCTGCCTGATATCCAGTTCAGCCTGACCACTATGGGGATGTATGACCCCCTTCTCCAGAGACTTCAGTTATTTGTTTTCTAGCTTTCTTATATGCGCTCTAAAGCTAATTGGATAGAATGTGTGTATACACACAGGGTTTGATTTACTAAAGGCAAATAGGCTGTTCACTTCACAAGGGAAGTTGCATCTTGCAAGAGAATTTTTCCCAATGCTTAATGAGTGTGATGCAATTTCACTTAGCAAAGAATACCTAATCAAGAAAAAATGAACATGTTTGGATGATAAAAGTTAGGAGAGCTTTACCACATTCACTAATCTCTGGGAAAAATTCCCTTACAAAATGCAACTTCCATTGAAAGTCTATTTGACTTGGTAAATCAACATTTTATTCACCAGATATTTTATTGTCATTACTCTACACGTAGATCAGTGATGGCGAACCTTGGCACCCCAGATGTTTTGGAACTACATTTTCCACAAAGCTAAACTACACTGCAGAGTGCATGAGCATCATGGGAAATGTAGTTCCAAAACATCTGGCGTGCCAAGGTTCCTCATCACTGACATTGATTATTTTGGAATATCTGAGTTTTAAAGTCTCGGTCTCTTTCAGTATAGAGTAATGTAAAGGTAGCCTGTAAAAGATGATGCTGTATACACTTATCTTGCAGGTAGTAGATTCCTGGCTACTGGGGGTAATTGACATTTCCATGTGTAGTGAATACCGACTTCCCCACAGTACACTGCAATTTCTACCAACACCTCCTACATCACTATAGGAAATAGCATATAGGGAAGTGGGAGGAACTACAGCACACGCCAGGGGAGCAGGTAATTATCACACCAAGAAATGTCCATTACCTGCAGTAGGGATCTTCTATGCAGCAGGATAATTGTACAGAATCTCCTTTTGCATCTACTCTCCATAATAACAGTGTAACGTTAAAAAAAAAAAAGGTTCTGAAAAAAAAAGACCTGTCTGTGCAGTCCACAGCAACCAACAAATTTTTACTTTTTGCTTTGTATTCTATCCTAGAGAAATGAAGATTCACAGCTGTGAGTAAAAAAAGTCTTAACTTTTTTTTTTTCTGGAAGTTTTCTCTTCATTTTCTGTGTTCTAGATGCAACAGCAGCAAGGGGGAATCTCTA
Source organism: Pelophylax lessonae (assembly GCF_965119305.1). Taxonomy (NCBI): domain Eukaryota; kingdom Metazoa; phylum Chordata; class Amphibia; order Anura; family Ranidae; genus Pelophylax; species Pelophylax lessonae. The sequence goes on from NC_138769.1 coordinate 199,214,047, forward strand.
CAAAGTAAAGGGAATTCCCTCTTAGACAGTTGTCATTAACCACTTTACCACCGGAGGATTTTCCTGCTTAACATCCAGGCCACTTTTTGCAACTTGGCACTGTGTGACTTTAACTGACAATTGCGCGGTCATGCAACCCTGTACCCAAACGAAATTGACGTCCTTTTTTTCCCACAAACAGAGCTTTCTTTTGGTTGTATTTGATCACCTCTGCGCTTTTAATTTTTTGCGATATTGCATAGTTACATAGTAGGTGAGGTTGAATAAAGACAATTACCCCTGAATGTTCTGATTCTTGAGATGTACATCTAAGAGTCTTTTGAAAGCCACCATACTTCTCGCAGAAACTACCTCTTGTGGTAGAGAATTCCACAATCTTGTAGCCCTAACAGTAAAGAACCCCCCTCGTTGCCTGAGGTTAAAACGCTTCTTCTCTAATCGTATTGTATGCCCTCTAGTCCTCATGCAATCCTTCCGACTGAATAGCTTTTTTTCTATGCTGAGATCACCATTGAGATATTTATAAATTGCTATCATGTTCCCTCTCAGGCGTCTCTTCTCCAGGGAGCATAAATCAAGGGATTGCAGACGCTCTTCATAATTAAGGTCCTCCAATCCCCTAATTAGTTTAGTTGCCCTTCTCTGGACTTTCTCCAGCTCCAACACATCCCTCCTGAGGACCGGCGACCAGAACTGGACAGAATACTCCAGATGTGGTCGGATCAGTGTTTTATAAAGTGGTAGGATTATAGTTTTATCTCTGGAATACATCCCTTTCTTTATCCATGCTAATATTCTGCCGGCTTTGGCAGCTGCCCCTTGACATTGCATGCTTAGTCTATCCTCTACCAGGACTCCCAGATCTGTCTCCATTTTTGATTCCCCCAAAGGTTCCCCCCCTAAAGTGTATTGTGCTTTTATGCTTTTAGTCCCCAAGTTCAAAACCTTACACTTCTCTACATTAAACCTCATTTGCCATGTCGTTGCCCACTCCGTTATTTTGTCCAGGTCATTCTGTAGGATATCTGCTTCATGCTGTGCAGTTATTGCCCTGCCCAATTTTGTGTCGTCTGCAAAAACTGATATAGAGCTACTGATCCCGTCCTCAATGCTGTTTATGAATAAATTGAACAGGGTTGGTCCCAGGACTGAGCCTTGGGGGACCCCACTTACCACCTCAGACCAGTCTGAGTATGCGCTATTTATTAACACCCTTTGGACACGGCCTTTTAGCCAGTTCCATATCCAAGAGCAGACCTTGCGGTCGATGCCTGCAGACCTCATTTTATAAATTAAGCGCTTGTGGGGAACTGTATCAAACGCCTTAGCGAAATCCAGGTACACCACATCCACTGGTCTGCCCCTATCTAGCTCACAGCTCACCTCCTCGTAGAATGTTAAGAGATTGGTTTGACAAGAATGTCCATTTGTAAACCCGTGCTGATTACTGCTGATGATATTGTTGTCTTTAGCAAACTCTACGATATAGTCCCTTATCATCCCCTCCAGAAGTTTACATACTATCGATGTCAGACTGACAGGCCTATAATTTCTGGGACATGCCTCTGCCCTTTTTTGAATATTGGTATCACGTTCGCTTTCCTCCAATCCCTTGGTACATTTCCTGTCCTATTAATAAAAAAAGAGCGAAAATTTTGCTTTGACAGCTAAAAAATATCCAATATATTCTATTTTTGTCATATATTTAGGCCAAAATGTATTTAGCTACATGTCTTGACAAAAAAATTCTCAATGAGCGTATTTTTAACCGCTTTAAGACCGGAAGATTTTACTCCATTCCTGACCAGGGCATATTTTGCGATTCGGCACTGCGTTACTTTAACAGACAATTGCGTGGTCGTGCGATGCTGTTCCCAAATTAAATGTATGTCCTTTTTTCCCCCACAAATAGAGCTTTCTTTTGGTGGTATTTGATCACCTGTGCGATTTTAAATTTTTGAAAAAAAAAGCGACAATTTTGAAAAAAAAAAAAACAATATTTTTACATTCTGATATATAACATTCCCCAAAAAAATTTTATAAATCAAAATTTTTTAACATTTTAGGCCAATTTGTTTTCTGCTACATATTTTTGGTAAAAAAAAATCACATTAAGCGTATTTTGATTTGTTTTGCGCAAAAGTTATTGCGTTTACTAACTACGGGAAAGATTTGTCATTTTTATTGTATTTTTTTTTTACTAGTAATGGCGGCAATCAGATTTTTTTCGCGCAATTTTTTTTTTCGGGACTGTGACATTGCGGCGGACAGATCGGACCCCTGACTGACATTTTTGACACTTTTGGGCGTACCAGTGACATTACTACAGTAATCAGTGCTATAAATATGCACGGTTACTGTAATAATGACACTGGCAGGGAAGGGGTTAACACTGTTGGTGATCAAGGGGTTAAATGTATGCCTCACGCTTACTGACGTGTGTGGGGGAGGGGATTGTGTGACACAGACACAGATCGCAGGTTCAGCTAAGCTGAATCCTGTAATCTGTCACTGTCTGTCACATAGGAGATCCGCCCGCTTTGTTTACACAAGTGGGCGGATTTCCTCACTAGATCCCCGACAATCGGGGTAAGAGCGGCGGTGATCACCACCTCTCCTCCCCTGGCCCGACTCCCGCTGTGTCTGAATACAGCGTGCGCCGCCAAGAGACGGGAGAGTCTGGTGACATAGGTCTATGTCGCCAGACGGTAACGAGCCACTTCGCCGCAGTAGCAGTCCAGTGAGCGGTCGGCAAGTGTTTAAAACACCCTATATTAGGATGTCCCCATTGTTTCTGTTACAACTTTAAAATTATATTTTAAAGGATATATATATATATATACAGTATGTATATGTGTGTGTGTATGTGTGTGTGTATATATATATATATATATATATATATATATTTCTCTATCGTATATTGACAGACGCAGCCCCATCTTCATGAGCTGTGTGGGTTATGCTGCCACCTGCAGGAGTAGTATAGGCAGTGCATTAGTACAAAGTTTTAGCATATACAAGCCCACGGGCTTTCCCTCCAGACACAACCCTCACAGACACAATCCAGCACATCAGTTTATTTCTGCCTAGAGAAGGAGTAGGACCTAGGTTTCCTGCTGGGATTCCGGTCTCAGTTTTTTTGTTCTTTTCAGAATATTTGCTTTTATTTCTCTTTACTCACTTGCTAGCTAGTGTTCAGGGAAGAATTTTCCTGGTGATCTATAAGCAACGATGCCGGCTGGGGTTTCGCACTGGATAATCTAGATCCTTATGGTCCCCCCAGCCTAGCCTACGAGCGTGAGCAGGTTATAGTCCTGACCTAGGCCTAGCCATGACAGTGCCCCTTTTCCAGATAGGGACGAGCCTGCGAGCAGATGCCTCGACGTGAGGACCTGGAATGCCTTGAATCGCAGTGTACCCCTTGTCTGGCAGCAACTCCACTTTGGGTGGGAAGCAGTCTGCCCGGTGCGGAGCCCATCTGGTCTATGGTATGGGGAGTAAATGTGCCCCCCTTGCCCCTGCTGGCCCTGGGGGATGTGGGCCCTCTCCTGGGGATCGAGGGATTTGTGCCTCCCAAAAGATCCCCCTGGCCTGCCTGTTTGGTGTGTCCTATCCTCCCCCCCCCCCCTTCCCTGTCCCTGCGAATGCGTCTATGGATGCGGAATTGCCTTGAGACGCATGGTTTGGTTGAAGAGCTGGTCGGGTGACCAAGCTTCTAAGGAGGCCCTAGCGGACCCCCCCCCCTTCTGGGAGAGCGTTTGTTTGGCGACTCATTGGATGAGTTTATCAAGGGTTTGACTGGTGGGAAGAGTACTCTTCTTCCTCAATCCTCCAAGGGTAAGACTCCCTTTACTAAGCAGGGTCCTTCTTTTTCTGCTCACAAGCGTTTTTTTCGTGCCTCCGGGGCGCAAGAAAAAGGTAAGCCGTTCAGAGCTTCTGGAGGGGCTAAAAAGAATTGGGGCAAGCCCAAGGCCAGTCAGTCAGGTGCTGCTGACAAGTCCTCTTCAGCATGAAGGGGGGGCCCTCACCCGGCTCAGGGGTGCGGGGACGCCTGCGCTTTTGGGAACCCTGGCCTTCCTTCATTCAGGACGATTGGGTTTGCAAACTGATTTTTTCCGAGTACAAGATCGAATTCTGGTCCCGGCCAGGGGACAGGTTTTTTCAGTCAAATCCTCACCTGTCTCCAGAGCGTTTGAAGGATCTGTGGGAGGCTGTGCAAGATCTCCTGGCTGAAGGGGTGATTGTGCCAGTTCCTCAGCAGGAACGCTCTCAAGGTTTCTATCCAAACCTGTTCACGGTGCCCAGAGAAGAGGGCAAGGGGAACCCAATTCTAGACCTCAAGGCTCTGAACCGCTTTGTGCAGATGCAGAAGTTTCGCATAGTCCATTCGGTCAGTGGTGGCATCTTTGAATCAGGGGGATTTTCTGGGGATTTTCTGGCCTCTATCGATCTCAAAGATGCGTATCTCCAGGTCCTCATTTTCTAGGGAAACCAGCGATTCCTCCGCTTTGCGGTGACCGAGGAGCACTTTCAATTTGTGGCGTTACCCTTTGGTCTCACCTCAGTTCCCAGAGTATTTACCAAGTTCCTGGCCCCAGTGCTGGCCTTGTTACGTCAGCGAGGTATCTCAATTGTGGAATATCTGTTGCGAGCAGTCTCCCACTCAGATCTGCTGGGCAACGTCTTTATTACGCTTCAAACTCTTCAGGAATTCGGGTGGATGATCAATTTCTAAAAATCTGCTCTGACGCCTTCAGTACGGGTCACTTATCTGGGGCTGACTCTCGACTCTGCTCTGGCGAGGGTCTTTCTCCCCCTGGACAAACTTCAGAAGCTGCAAAAAGCAGTCAGGTTGCTGATGGAGACCAATCAGTCCTCCTTGCAGGCTTGCATGCGGGGCCTGGGTCTGATGGTTTCAACCTTCGAAGCAGTCCTGTTTGTTCAGTCTCACTCGATATCCTTGCAAAGGAGATTCTGGCAAAATAGAACAGAGATCCTCGGTCGTTGGACCAGAAGACTTGCTTGAGCCATCTTACAAAGGCAGCTCTTTCACCCAGTTGGCTAGGTTTTAGCCTTTGGAGTTTACGTTCCTTTCTGGTTTCGTTTTCTCACCCCTCATGCCTATACTGCTTTGGGACGTCCCACACAGCTCATGAAGTTGAGGCTGTGTCTGTCAATGGACGATAAAGAAAGTAAGATTTTTGTAAGATCTTACCATAAAATCTTTTTCTCTGATGTTCTTTGACAGAGGCGGCACTCGCCCCTCTGAATTGGGGATGTTTTTTTTTGCTTCACTGCTTGCAACTAAGATGATGTGCTCGGCTGTGTCTGTAAGGGTTATGTCTGGAGAGACAGCCCCGTGGGTGTGTATATGCAAAAGCTTTGTACTATGTACTGCCTAGACTACTCCTGCATATCTAGGCACTCCTTTATCGTAGCTTTCAGTGTTGCCCCTCCACCTACATGCTGCTCATCGGGCATCCTTGCCTCTGCAGTAATCAGGCAGGTGATGTAAGAAGCACTTTAACTGGACCTAGAGGTAGTGAAGCAATCTTCCAGGACATGCAGTGTGGCGTAGCTGTGCAAAGCAGCAGACTGGCTAGACAGCATTACATATTCCTTAGGTGTTAAAACACCTAACATACACTATATTGTCAAAAATGTTGGGATGCTTGCCTTTACACGCACGTGCACTTTAATGGCAACCCAGTCTTACTCTATAAGGTTCAATATTGAGTTGGCCCACCCTTTGGAAGGCTTTCTGCAAGGTTTAAGGGTGTGTCTTTGGGAATGTTTGACTATTTTTCCAGAAGCGCATTTGTGAGGTCAGGTACTGATGTTGAATTAGCAGTCTCCGCTCAAATTTATCGCAAAGGTGTTCTATTGGGTTGAGGTCAGGACTCTGTGCAAGCCAGTCATGTTCCTCCACCCCAAACTCAGTCATCCATGTCTTTATGGACCTTGCTTTGTGCACTGGTGAGCAGTTATGTTGGAACAGGAAGGGGCCATCCCCAAACTGTTTCCATAATGTTGGGAGCATGAAATTGTATAAAATGTCTTGGTATGCTGGCGCCTTAAAAGTTCCCTTCACTGAAACTAAGGGGCCAAGCCCAAACCCTGAAAACAACCCCACACCAGAATCCCCCAAATGATTTGGACCAGTGCACAAAGCAAGGTCCATAAAGACATGGATTTGTGAGTTTGGGGTGGAGGAACTTGACTGGTCTGCACAGAATCCTGACCTCTGATAGAACACCTTTGGGAGGAATTAGAGCGGAGACTGCGAGCCAGGCCTTTCTGTCCAACATCAGTGCCTGACCTCACAAATGCGCTTCTGGAAGAATGGTCAAACATGCCTATAGACACTCTCGGACTCTCCTAAACCTTGTGGGCAGCCGTCCTAGAAGAGTTGACGCTGTTATAGCTGCAAAGGGTGGGCCGACTCCACATATATATATACAGACTAAGACTGGGATGCCATTAAAGTTCATGTGCATGTAAAGGCAGGCATCCCAATAATTTTACCAATATAGTGTATGTACATTCTGTAGAAATGACCTCCAATTTTTAGTTTTCAGTTAGCCATCTATGCCCTGTATATGCAGGTGTCTGAATTAGAGCTAAGCCCACAACTATGTGTGTGTATGTTAGGCCAACACCTTACACACTGCTACACGCCCTTGTTGTACTATGTCTTCAGATGACACACCCCTAGCCATAAAAACAAATCCTTGAAAGTAAACAGAGATTTTCTTTCTTATCTTCATGGTTTTTGAATGGATTATGAAAATGTGTCTGAAATATTTGTGTTTTTGGGTGGAATAATCATCACTACATGGAAACCTAATTCTTTAACATCAACAATGCAAAGGCACTTTTATGACACATGCATGCAGCATGGAGAGCGGTGGGTCACCTTAGGTATCGCCTGCACATCATTTTTTTCGCAGTGTTTGTTGTGCTGATTTATTTATATTACTAAAATGTAGGCTTCTTATACCATATGTACACCAAAGCCAGAAGGACCAGGAGACCAAGGAACTCTGCACACCTCCTGGGGGCACCCTGCATGCATTCCTTGGAGGAAGTGGTTTGTTCCTTTAAACAATAAGGAAAATTTAGCACTGTATGAAATACAGTGTAATATGTTTATAAAAGCCTTATAGATACAATTTTTGGATTTATTTAAATATTTAATTTCTCTATCGTCCATCGACAGATGCAGCCTCATCTCAATGAGCTGAGTGGGTTATGCTGCCACCTGCAGGAGTTGTCTACACAGTACAAAACGTTTAACATGTACACGCCCACGGGACCGTCCCTCCAGGCATAACCCCCATTGCCACAGCCCAGCACATCAGTTTGTTTTTGCCTAGAGAAGGAGTAGGACTTAGGTTTGCTGCTGGGACTTCGGTCTCAGTTTTTTTATTCTTTTCAGAATATTTTCTTTTTATTTCTCTACTCACTTGCTAGCTACTGTTCAGGGAAGAATTTTCCTGGTGATCTACAAGCAACAATGCCAGCTCGGGGTTCACACTGGATAATCTAGATCTTTGGTCCCCCTAGTCTGGCCTACGAGCGTGAGCAGGTTATAGTCCCAACCTAGGCCTAGCTACGACGATGCCCCTTTTCCAGATGGGGGCGAGCCTGCGAGCGGATGCCTTGCCGGGATGCGATAACCTGGAACGCCCTGAGTCGCAGCGTACCCCTCGGCTGGCAGCACCCCCACTTTCGGGTGGGAGGCAGTCTGCCTGGAGGGGAGGCCACCTGGTCCATGGTATGGTGAGTAAATGTGCCCCCCTAGCCCCTGCTGGCCTTGTGGGCATGTGGGCCCTCTCCTGTTTATAATGGGATTTGTGCCTCCCAAAAGATCCCCCTGGCCTGCTCGGTCTGTGTGTCCTACCCTCCCTCCTTCCCTGTCCTTGTGTCGGCTGTGTGCCTGGAGCGCCTGGTGCCCTGGGGGGGGGGGGTGACATGGTACCTTGGGTTTGCTGGTCCCTGTTGTGGTTCCTGAGGCCCTAATTTGTCGGTCCCTAGCCGCATGGTTCGCCATTTCGCCGCCATCTTAAGTGTGGGTAATGTGAATTTTTTCCCCATAGACTTGTATGGGGCAGCCATTTTCCCTGTAGCTTCCTATTGATTTGTATGGGCATCCACCTTTGTGCAGCCCTTGTGCTATGCTGAGCAGTGTGACCTTTCTCAGGTGACATGACTTCCACTCCATTTGTTTTTTGGTACTGGCCGAGGTCACTTCCTGTCTTTCTCTCCATGCTACTGGAAGAATCAGGAGGACGGTTTGAGGTGGTGCAGTACTTGGGGTCCCTGCGGACATGTTGCTGCACTTTCTGCTGTCAGTTTAGTTTAAAGGGGTTCCCTGCAGACTGCTGCGATTGTTGATGGATACCCCGATCGGAGCTCTTAAAGCGACAGTACTCCATTTTTTGCAAATTGCAATATGGAGTCCCAAACTGTGCAATCACCCTCAGACCCACTCTGTGCGACTCCCGGACAGTCCAGATCGCAGTCGCTGGACGCAATTTCAGCAGCCCTGGAAAGCCTGGCGACTAAAGTTGATTTAGTCATGAAAAAGGTTGATAGCCAAAAACTGCCGCTGCCTTCCCCATGTATGGAGGTGTCCTCTGATTCAGAGGCAGATGGGGTCGCCCCGGATGCACCTCTACCTGAGGAGTCGCTGTCCTTGCAGTCAGATGGTGAAGAGGACCTGTCTTCTTCAGCTGCAGCGCGGGAACTCGCATTAGTGGAAGCCCTAATTATTTCAGTACGGGATACTTTAAAAATTGGCTGATGAGCCCACGCCGGCAGGGACACAGGTTGATTTTGGCTCTGTTGTCTCTAAAAGATGACAGGGTTTTCCCTTGTCCGATACTTTTCACAATATTGTGAATGACCAATGGCGGCGGGTATAAGCACGTGTTAGTGGTGCCAAAACACTTTAAACGCCGGCCCTTTTGCTGAAAAGGTCTCCAACCGTTGGACGGTGCCGCCTAAGGTGGACCATCCGGTTTTCTGATTAAACAAATCTACCTTCTGCCTGTGGAGGATTCCCCTGTTTTTTACGGATCCAGTGGACAGGTGGATGGAATCCCTTTCCTGACATCTTCATGTGCTGGCAGGTTCCATTTTAAATCTGTTTTTTGTGTCTGTGTTAGTCTCACAGACGGTGGCGGAATGGATTAGGGGTTTGCGGGAGTCTTTGGACCCCGGGACTGTTCCTCTGGAACAGCTGGAACTGTTGGACCAGGTGATCCAGGCTTTGGTGTTCCTGAATGATACATCTATGGATGCTGCTCCTCTGGTTTGGTTAAAGAGCTGGTTGGCTGACCAAGCTTCTAAGAAAGCCCTGGCTGATCTCCCCTTTCTGGGGGAACGGTTGTTTGGCCACTCATTGGATGAGTTAATCAAGGGCCTGACTGGTGGGAAAAGTACTCTTCTTCCTCAATCCTCCATGTTGGGAAAAGTACTCTTCTTCCTCAATCTTCCAAGGGTAAGACACCCTGTACTAAGCGGGGTCCCTCCTTTCCTGCTCATAAACGTTTTTTTCGTGCCTTCGGGGCGCAAGAAAAAGGTAAGCCGTTAAGAACTTCTGGAGGAACTAAGAAGCCTTTGGGGCAAGCCCAAGGCTGGTCAGTCAGGTGCTGCAGACCAGTCCTCTTTAGCATGAAGGGGAGCCCTCACCCATCTCTGGGGTGGGGGGACGGCTGCGCTTCTTTCAGGAACCCTGGAATTCCTTCATTCAGGACCATTGGGTTCGCAAACTGATTTGCTCCAGGTACAAGATCGAATTCTGGTCCCAGCCAGGGGACAGGTTCTTTCAGTCGAATCTGCACCTGTTTCTGTAACGTTGGAAGGATCTGTGGGAAGCTGTGCGAGATCTCCTGGCTCAAGGGGTGATTGTCCCGGTTCCTCCACAGGAACGCTCTCAAGGTTTCTATTCAAACCTGTTCATGGTGCCCAGAAAGGAGGGCAAAGTGCGTCCAATCCTGGACCTCAAGGCTCTGAAACGCTTTGTGTGGGTGCAGAAGTTTCGAATGGAGTCCATTCGGTCGGTAGTGGCATCTTTGAATCAGGGGGGTTTTATGGCTTTCATCGATCTCAAAGATGCGCATCTCCACGACCCCATATTCGAGGGATACCAGCGATTCCTCCCCTTTGCGGTGGAAGAGGAGCACTTTCAGTTTGTGGCATTACCCTTTGGGCTCGCCTAGGCTCCCAGAGTTTTTACGAAGGTCTTAGCCCCTGTGCTGGCCTTGTTATGTTGATGGGGTATCTCCATTGTGGGATATCTGGACGATCTCCTGTTGCGAGCAGTCTCCCATTCGGATCTGCTGGACAACGTTTCCATCACAATTCAGATCCTTCACGAATTCGGGTGGATGATCAATTTCCATAAATCTGCCCTGACACCATCCGTGCGGGTCACTTAACTGGGGCTGATTCTCGACTCTGCTCTGGCAAGGGTCTTCCTTCCCTTGGAGAAGCTTCAAAAATTGCAAAGGGTGGTCCGATAGCTGCTGGAGACCAATCAATCCTCATTGTGGGCTTGCATGAGGGCCCTGGGTCTGATGGTCTTGACCTTCAAAGCTGTCCCATTTGCTCAGTCTCACAGGAGACAGTTGCCGCAAGAGATTCTGGCAAAATGGAACAGAGATCCTCGATCCTTGGACCTGAAGATTCGGTTCAGCCATCTCATGGAGTCGGCTCTCTCTTGGAGGCTTCAGTCACCTATCCTGTGCCAAGGCAAGTACTTCCTGCCGGTGTTTTGGATGGTGGTCACCACGGACGCCAGCCTGTCGGGCTGGGGTGGAGTACTGGGGAAGCTCTGTGCCCGGGGAACTTAAACGATGGAAGAGTCTTCCTTGCCGATCAATATTCTGGAGCTGAGAGTGATCAAGCTCTGCCTGCTTCACTGGGCGAGTCGGCTAGGCAGCTCTCCGGTTCGGGTTCAGTCAGACAATGCCACGGCCATGGCTTACATCAATCACCAAGGGGGCACCATGAGTGCCCTGGCGGCCAAGGAGGTGGTCAAGATTCTGGTGTGGGTGGAACACAATGTTCCGGCTCTCTCCCCAGTCCACATCCCAGGTGTGGAGAATTGGCAGGCGGATTACCTGAGTCATTAGGTGTTGGATCAAGGGGAATGGTCCCTTCATCTGGAGGTGTTTCATCTCCTGTGTGCCCGGTGGGGGACTCCGGAGGTGGATCTGTTTGCGTCTCGCCTCAACAGGAAAGTTCAGAGGTTTGTGGCCAACAGGTTTGGTCTCAGGATCCTCTGGCCGACGCCACAGATGCTCTGGTGGCTCCTTTTGAGTCAGTATCGCCTGATCTATGCCTTCCCTCTGCTCATTCTTCTGCCGAGGTTTCTTTGCCGGGTGGCGATGGAAGGTATTCCGGTCATTCTGGTGGCACCAGACTGGCCTTGGCGGTCCTGGTACGCAGAACTGGTAAAAATGGTCGTGGATCCTCCATGGCATCTTCCTCTGCTGGAAGATCTACTATCGCAAGGGCCAATCTGCCATCCTGCTTTACGGTCAATGGCTTTAACGGCTTGGATGTTGAAAGCAAGGTGTTGCGGGATAGAGGTCTCTCTGATTCAGTGATTCCTACCCTTTTAAAGGCTAAGAAGTCGACATCTAGGAAGATCTATCATTGTATGTGTAAATCGTACATTGCATGGTGTGAATCGCTGCAGCTGCACCCTCGCTTGTTCTCTATAGATAGGGTTTTGGCTTTTTACAAAAAGGGGTTGAGCAGCGTTTGGCGTTGGGCACTATCAAGGGCCAGATGTCGGCCTTGGCTATTTACTTCCAACGTCCGTTGGCTACTCATAGTTTGATTCTCACTTTCATTCAGGGGGTGCGTCATCTGGCTCCTCCGCAGAGATCCTCGTTACCACAGTGGGATCTTAATCTGGTTTTGTCTGTACTTCAAAAGCCTCCTTTTGAGAATATTAGGGAGATTTCTCTGCTTTCTTTGTCGCAGAAGGTTGCCTTCCTATTAGCTATCACTTCTGCCCGCAGAGGTGGCAGTGCTGTCCTGTTGTTCGCATTATGTGGTGGTCCACAGGGATTAAGTGGTCCTCCGACCTAATCCGTCCTTTCTTCCTAAGGTGATGTCGGATTTTCATCTGAATGAAGACATTGTGTTGCCTTCCTTATGTCCTAAAGGCCCGTACACACGATAAGAAAATCTGAAGGGAAAATTCGTCCGACAACCGATCTGCCGATTTTCGGATTGTTAGTATGGTGCTTTCGACAGCCGACTCCGACTTTTCGGCCGAAAAAGTCCTGATGTGCAGGCTATAAAATTTTTGTCGTCCGTAATACAACGTCCGATTTTCGTCTCATTAGTACAGATTTTGACGGAAAAAAATCTTAAGAGCAAGACTAGGCATGCTCAGAGACAAAAGAACACATACAAAGCAATCCAACACATGACATCACTTCTGAAGTAGAATTCTGTTGTACGGGAAAATTCGTATGAAAGGAACCTCTTCACTTTCCACATCAGACTAGCATGCCACAAAAAATGGACGACAGATTGTTCGATAATCTTATCGTGTGTACGGGGCTTAAGCCTAAACATCATAAAGAGGTTATCTTGCACTCTCTGGATGTGGTTCGGGCAATAAGGGTTTAATCTGACGGTTACTGAGTCTTTCAGGAAGCTGGACTCTTTGTGCTTCCGGACGGTCCTCTCAAAGGTTTGGCTGCGTCCGCTGCGACCGTTTCGAGATGGATCAGGCAGATGGTTGTTCACGCTTATTCAATCAAGGGTCAGGTTCCTCCTTTCCCTGTGAAGGCATATTCTACTAGAGCGCTAAGTGCCTCTTGGGCTTTTCGCCATCAGGCCTCTGTTGTACAAGTTTGTAAGGCAGCGACTTGGTTGTCTGTGCACACCTTTACAAAATTTTACAAGGTGAATTTGTTGGCATCTTCTGATGCCTCTTTTGGCCGCAAGGTTTTGCAGGCTGCTGTTTCATAAGAGAATGTTTTTTTGTTATTCTCATGGGGGTCGTTTACCTGGGTAAGCTCCTGTTTGGTTGAGCTCCATGTTGCCTGGTTGACTAGGTTTAGCCTTTTGGAGTTGACGTTATTGTCTGGTTGTGTTTTTCCCACCCCTCATGCCTATACTGCTTTGGGACGTCCCACTCAGCTCATGGAGATGAGGCTGCGTTTGTTGATGGACATCAGAGAAAAAGATTTTACAGTAAGATCTTACAAAAATCTTATTTTAGAATCTAAGCAACAATGAAGCTCAGAGACCTGAATTTTCAAGTATTGTCAAGTATTGACCATTTTTCAACATAATGCTTTAGCCCCTTAGGTAATGAAAATAACACATTATAATCAACCGAGCACAGAAACCTATAGTAATTTTTTAGCAGAAAATATGGTCATGCCAGGCTCGTATAATAAATTAAAGTGGAAGTTTTTAAATTCTTCTGCCCCCCCCCCCCACCCCCACTGCCTACTATTAAGCACAAATAACAATTTAAATACCTTTCTTTTCTCATTTTTCTTTTTGCTTACATAGCCCTGGCTTCTATTTGTAATGTGCAGGGTGGACAATGGGGCAGAATACCTTAGAACTGTAACATGGCCCACTGCTCTTGGCATTGCCTGAAAGGGAGAGCATTTTCTCCCACTAGTCATTGCTCTCTGTCCACTAGTCCAGTTTCTGTCTGGTAAAACAGCAGCATGACAGGGTAAACCTCTCTAACAGAGCCCCCAATAGCAGTAAAAACCTAGCAGGAGTTTCAGATCTTCCACACACAACCCAAAACTAGTCAGATTTTATATGACTGGACATACATTTTAAAGAAAACTCCAATTTTATCGAGAGCTGATAATTTCCATCATCTAGGACAGTGTTTTGCAACCTTTTTTCAGTCAAGGCACCCCTTAGAATTATGCACAATCCCGGGGCACATCAGTCTCAGGTCTCGTTCACACCAGGAGGTGCATCCGAACTCACCCCCACACAACACAATTTTTAATGAGCTGCTCTATGTGTTGTACATAAATACAATTAAATTAAAAGAAAAAATACAATTACATAACACTTGTTGACAATTTCTGAAAGCGTACCAAAAATGCATGACATATTAGAAGTCTATAAGAAACGGCAGGTAACCTGCACAAAAAACACAGGTATCATGTGCTGCAGCCAGACTGTGACCAAACTGCTGTGAGTCAATGTGAAAACAGAATTCAAAAGAAAAAGTGCAGTGCAACAATTATATGTCCCCAAGACCGGGGTTATCTGACCCTAATGAGAAGAGTGCTCATACTTTAAGCTGGATGCATCTATTAACCACTTGATGACAGTATACCGATGCACCCTCGTTGGGGTCTTCTGGATGTCATTTGTTAAGCCCTACGTTTTTTTTAAGTATATTGGGGCCTGAAATTTGAATACACGGCTGCACCTTGACAGCACATACAGATTTATAATAGGTTTCTTTGTGAACCCATATTGTCTCAGGAGCTCCTCTAATTGGAAGCTATACAACTTACTACCCATGGACAGTAATATATTCATGTGGCTATATAAAGTTGGTTGTCCCCGCTTCTAAGGTCTCTCTCCTGTGGTCCTGGCGCCCGCCCAGGGAGAGTTTTGTGCGTGTGGGGCTGATGCTGGAGATGAGTACTATGTGGTCGCTTATAGCCCTGATGAAGCTATCTGCAAAATGCGTTGGCATTTGAAGACCCCACACTCATAGTGCTTCACTATTGGTTCATTTCCCGCACGCTTTTCCCTATGGGGATTTTATTACAATATAGATGGTTATGTTAAATAGCACATCCATGGTTTAACTGCAAATATTTTTTTTTCTTTTATTACAAATCATGTATGCTCTTCTCACTGGCCTGCAAAGTCCGATATTTTTTTCCCCCCCTTTTTGGCTGTAAATACAATACGGATGGTGGCCATTGTGTTATAGTGTTTTCAATTTATAAAGTAATGAAAACCACATGCCAAAATATGTAAGCTTGTGTGTGTGTGTGTGTATATATATATATATATATATATATATATATATATATATTTATACACACACACAGCTCAAAAAAATTGAAGAAATACTTTGAAAACACATTCAATCTCAATGGGGAAATATCATGCTGGATATCTGTACTGATATGGACTGGGTAATGTGTTAGGAAGGAAAGGATGTCACATCGTTTGATGGAAATGAAAATTCTCAACCTACAGAGGGCTGATTTCAAAGACACCCCGAAAATCAAAGTGAAAAAATGATGCAGCAGGCTAGTCCATTTTTTTAATACAAGGATTGCTTTTTATTAAACATATATATATGGTACAATAATAGCAGGTACAAAGGAAAATCATAGAAGAATTAACAGCATGTGAGAGAGAGCAAATAGCACGTATAAAAGAGAACAGGCAACTAGGCTAGTCCATTTTACTTAAATTTCATTGCGGCAACTAAAAATGGTACCCAGTAGTTTGTATGGCACCCACTTACAAATTGTATGAATGCCTGACAATGTCGGGGATGATCCTAATGAGATGACGGATGATGTCTGGGGTATTTCCTCCCATATCTGGACCAGGGCATCACTGAGCTCCTGAACAGACTGAGGTGCAACCTGGCAGTGTCAGGTGGACCGAAACATAATGTCCCAGAGGTTTTCTTTTGGATTTAGGTCAGACGAGCATGGGGGCCATTCAGTGGTATCAATTAATTCATCCTCCAGGAACTGGTTTCATACACTCGCCATGTGAGGCAGGTCATTGTCATGCACCAGGAGGAACCCAGGACCCACTGCACCAGCGTAGGGTCTGACAATGGGTCTCGGGATTTCATCCTGATACCTAATGGCAGTGAGTGTGTCATTGTAGAGCTTGTAGCGGTCTGTGCGTCCCACCATGGATATGCCTCATGTCACGCAGCTAGTGGCTGAGCCTGACGTGCAGAGGGAAGCCTCACAGGATCCGGTGGTGTGGGAACACAGACAGGTCACCTTTTGGCAGAAGACGCAGGCTAGCCTGAGGTGCAGAGTCTAGTGCCAACTGGTGTTCACCAGAGCTCCTGATGGTGGAGTTGGATTTTTCTGCGTATTTAGCACCAGGTCGCAATCCTCAGGGTCGCCCCACCAGGCGGTGAGCAAGTCTAGATCCGGTAGCAGATAAACGGATAGGTATAAGGCAGTAGAGTAGTCACAGGAACAAGCCAAGGTCAGGGTGGGCAGCAATCATGCGAAGTAGGAGACAAGCCAGGTAGTCAATCAGGATACAACATGTTCAGGAGCACAGGAGAATCTGCAGACAAAACAGCAAAGGACAAGTGTGCCTGCTTCCTTTATATAGGCCACTTGGGTGCCAAACATAATGGCTATTGCGTGCATCTGTGCGTGGCCGCCTCTGCGTGCCTTCGCGCATGCATACTGGCGTACGTTTGTTTGCGGCTAAGCGGGAACAAGTGCGCCTCTGAGGCGTTACATAAGCAGGTCTAATGTGCTCCTAACACCTCCCCAGACCATCCACCACCAAACTAAACAGGAAAGAAAGCAAGCACTCTGGTATAGGCTAGATGGGATGGTGGCTGTAACTATAATAAATACATAGCATAAAGGGTAATGGGGGAAGGGACAATTATATTACTAATAGCTGGCAATAATGGAAAAATAAGAGGTCCATTAAAAGTCCAATAAAGGAGTCCAACAGATGAAAATCAATATGTCAATATGATGATGATGATTGCTGCTTTAAGGGCTAGCTCCGCGAACACAGTGAAGCCGGTGCTGTGGATACATGTAAAGAAGAAGACAGAGCGCCTCTAAGTGCAGCATTTATTAAAGCTTAAACCACAAGTAACAACTCACTAGATGGAGATATAGTAAGGCTTGTAAGCTCCGGTGGGGTGTCAGGAGATGGTAGTAGTCCCAGGGGTCCTGGAGGATGGAACACCTAATCCTGGTCGGGTGGACGCTGTGCCGAGGATCCTCCGTCTTCCGGGTTCCGGAAGCCAATAGATATATCCTATGCCCTATGCGGCAAATTCAAAAAACTGGAAAGACTAATGCATGACACTAATATCCAATGGTGGGATGAATTTTTCCTCTCTAAATACATCTCTGACCACATATCACCCCGAGGTTTGAGAAATTTAAAAACATGCTCTTTCTTGGACCCCTCTCACTCCAAAGAGTGAGAAAATATTGCTGAGTTTTGCACCACCAAATGGATGGGCATACTTGTGGACCAACGAAAGATTAGGTACACCGAGCTGGTGCACAAAGTACACATCTTAGCCCAAGACATCATATCTCATGATTGCTGTCTCCCCATTACCTGGCTAGATACATTGAAACGCAGCACCAAAAGGCAAAAAGACTCCCTCATTAAAACCAAACTTCAAAAATATAGACGTGATATCGAGGACTACCAACAGAATAGAGTCTATTCCTGGAAAGACAAAAAATTGATCCCCCCACCACTTATGTCATTACCATCTTTGGGGCCTCCATCCCATCCATCAGGGTCTGCATTGGGCATGTCCCATCCCCCTCCACCACCTTATCACCATGCTGCCAAATCACATAGGATTAGGCCATCCATTTCTGCCCCCAAAAAAACCCCCAATAAACCTCCCCAGACCGGCAATACCACTAAGTGACCTCTGCCTATTTCCAACCCTATCACCAGGCCACCTGGTAATAGTAATAGTGATCACCCTCCGTCCAATATTTCCATCCCATCTCGGACCGATGCTCTTACCCTGCGAAGTAATAGTCCATCTAGGTCCCCCAATATATCACATGAACCTTTACTTAAAGCCTCCCTTTCTAGGTCGCTGACTGTACCACCTAGACCCTTGGAACCTTCCATTATCATAGGGGATTTCAGCCTAGGTGAGATACCATCAGATACATCTTCCCAGTCTTTTTTAGTGATGGGCTCACTTCCTAAGCAAAGAAAAAGAAAGCTCACAGACGAGGATGCAGGGAGGAAAGAAAAGAACCAAGAAGTCACACGAAACAGCGCAAACTATCAAAATTGTCAACCTCTCCTCCCATGCCCTGACCATTGAGGATACAGCCCTACTTGGCAAAGGTTTATCTTTTTCTCCCACGTATCTACCCAATTCCTTCCTGCTATTTAAAGATTTAAATACATTTTTACGCAACCTTACCCTTAAAAGACATTACCACATCCAATCCTTAAAAAAGCCAGAGCTTCCTCCCATACCACCCAGTAGTCTCCACCTCACTGATAACAGTACCCTACAGTTAGATAGTTTGTCCCTATCAGAGAGTCTCCTTAGCACATATGACGATACACTCTCCATGTGCGACTCTGACGAGGATATGGATTCATTATTACTAACTCCTACGTCCCCTCCCATACAACACACTTCCCTTCAGCCCCCATCAGTTTTTTATCCCTCTAAAGCCTCGTACACACACGTCGAAATTCGGCCGGGAATTTTCGTCCGACGACCAATCTACCGATTTTCAGCTTGTTAGTATGATGCTTCCGACAACCGACTCCGACTTTTCGGCCGAAAAAATTCTGGTGTGCAGGCTATAAAATTTTTTTCCTCCGTCAAAACACGTCCGATTTTCGTGCAGTCAGTACAGATTTCGACAGGGAAAAATCTTATGAGCAAGACTGGGCATGCTCAGAGAAGAAAGAACACAAAGAAAGCAAACCAACACATGACATCACTTCTGAAGTAGAATTTTGTCGTGCGGGAAAATTCGTGTGCAGTCTAGGCACATTCCAACCAACAAAACACAACTCTGGACAAAAGACGGACGACCGGTCGGCGGAAATTCGTTGCGTGTGTACGGGGCTTAAGAGACCCTACTTGGAGGCCTTCTACCGAGTAGTGTTTTCAGAGTTTGCAAGAGGTTCACTGACCGGAGGCTAGAGAGGCACTGTTGGAGCACTGATGAGCTTGATTTCTGTTTATGATAGAGAAAAAGCTATGTGTTGGGGGCAGTGTCTGGAGTGTGGCAAAAGGGATTCCCCCAGGGGTTTTTTAGCAGCAGTGTATTAAATCAAACTAGTATTTTTATAAAAATTGTCTTTTATTAACAATTCATAAAAGGTTATGAATAAAAAGAATAAAAAGTATATTCTGGTTACAACAACAAGAAGTCATCCAACAGTAAGAAAAATGTGTGCATGGTAGCAAAGCAGACAACCAAACACTAAAATACACTGATGCGTTTCGACCCATTTAAAGTCGTGGTCTTCTTCAGGGGTTTTTTTTTCTATGAAATATATGCATATCATTAATAGTAATAAAATATTACATTCTATTTCATTTATGCATGTAAAAACAGGGTAGGTGTGTATATAATTACCGCTAAAGGACTTGCAACCAGAAATGTTGATCAGAAAATTCCCTGAGAGATCCCCCAAATTCCCACGGTGTCCACGGGAAAAAGGCTTGGGAGGGATCACAGTTAAAGCAGGTGGAGAACGGTGAGAAGCATGGCCAGGGAGTACACTCCCCACAGGTTGGCTGACTTATTAAAAAAAATATATATAATGAGTAATAGGTAATTTTCATTAAATTTAAAAAATTAAAGAGAATCATTATATGACATTGATGATAATGATAGTGTCATCATATCACTCATGTTGGATGAACAAAGGGTGTATAGTAAATAATTGATAGGGTAGAAGTGACCCCAAACGAAAAAAAATTAATTAAAAAGATGTACACATTCAAAGAATAATGGGGTAAGTGCCGTGTAACAAGTAAAAAAAGCAAGTGTGATAAAGAATAATATTGTGATGAGATGAGCGTGAAAAAGGAAAATTAAATAAAATAAAACCAATTAAGAAAAAGAAAAATAGTAGGGAAAAGAGAAAAAAAAGGGAAAAATAGAAGCAAAAAGAGAAAAAAAGGGAAAAAAAACAGTCTGTGGATTAATGCGATAGGGATTATATATAGGGAATAAAAAATCCCTGGGGGATTCCTTTTTGCCATTTTCTACTATTTGGGGTGTGCAGCGTCTTCAGCTCCTTATGTGGTTCTTACCTTGTTTGTGTCTGGAGTGCTCCCCCGTCTCTTGTGCTGTCATGGAATGATGCTAGTGCAGGCATCTTGAGTTGTGCGAAAAACTCTCTCATCCACAATGCAAAACTGTTTCTTAAACCCTTGCTTTAAATCTATAACTGACTTGAAGAGGATTGTTTTTATTAACAAAACTAGGGTTTCCGAGGTGCTTATCTGCATCTGTGTTCAGTTAGCCATCACTATCTGATTTTTCATATAGTCATGGTCTGTGGTGATTATTAGTACAGTCCATTTAAATACACTGGGGATGGCTAACTAAACTGTTATTATCTGATGTATATCAACACATGTATGTAGGGTACAATAATATATGGTTGCCATTCGTCGTCCCATGAGCGAGGGATCTGCTCCCAGGAATGGACCGTCCCCAGGAGCCACAGGGTAGAGAAATGTTTGTAGTGCACAGGCTCCAATGCCAACTTGTCACACTGCTGAAGCGCTACTAGAGCTCCCTGCACGTGCGCAGGAATACATGCTGCAGATCATGTTTAGAGTGCTCCAGGTGGGCCATTTAAGAATTTGATTGGCACTTGCAGGGTGAGTTGGAGCCTGCGCGTTGCAACTTTACTCTTCCCAGTGGTTCCTGAGGACAAATCCAGGGATGACGTTGTAACTAACAATTCTGTTCCTGTGGGTGACTAATGCTGTCATTATCGCTGTTACTCCTCTTACAAATATGTTATCTAATTCTGACCCCCTGAACTCTGTGTGTTCAATTACAATTGAATAACACAGAATTCAGAGGTCAGCATTAAGTAACGCACAGTCCAGGGGTCAGGATTAGATAACACACAGTCCAGGGGTCAGGATTAGATAACACACAGTCCAGGGGTCAGGATTAGGTAACGCACAGTCCAGGG
The DNA here is from genome assembly GCF_965119305.1 of Pelophylax lessonae. NCBI lineage: Eukaryota > Metazoa > Chordata > Amphibia > Anura > Ranidae > Pelophylax > Pelophylax lessonae. Next base: position 199,234,990 of record NC_138769.1, read on the forward strand.
GTCAGGATTAGGTAACGCACAGTCCAGGGGTCAGGATTAGGTAACGCACAGTCCAGGGGTCAGGATTAGATAACGCACAGTCCAGGGGTCAGGATTAGATAACACACAGTCCAGGAGTCAGGATTAGGTAAAGCACAGTCCAGGGGTCAGGATTAGGTAACGCACAGTCCAGGGGTCAGGATTAGATAACGCACAGTCCAGGGGTCAGGATTAGGTAACGCACAGTCCAGGGGTCAGGATTAAGTAACGCACAGTCCAGGGGTCAGGATTAGGTAACGCACAGTCCAGGGGTCAGGATTAGGTAACGCACAGTCCAGGGGTCAGGATTAGGTAACGCACAGTCCAGGGGTCAGGATTAGGTAAAGCACAGTCCAGGGGTCAGGATTAGGTAAAGCACAGTCCAGGGGTCAGGATTAGGTAAAGCACAGTCCAGGGGTCAGGATTAGGTAACGCACAGTCCAGGGGTCAGGATTAGGTAACGCACAGTCCGGAGGTCAGGATTAAGTAGCGCACATGGTTCAGGAGTCAGGATTAAGTAGCACACATGGTTCAGGAGTCAGGATTAAGTAGCACACATGGTTCAGGAGTCAGGATTAAGTAGCACACATAGTTCAGGGGTCAGAACTAAGTAACGCACAGAGTTTAGGGGTCAGAATTCTTTGTGTTACTTATTGCCAACCCCTGAACTCTGTGCTTTACTTAATCCTGATTTCCGGAACTTCTAATCGTGAACTCTGTGCGTTACCTTATCCTTACTCCTGAATGCTATGATTTACACTCTCTTGACCCATAGCAGCATAGGTTTGGGTTTATTTATCATACCCTTTTAAGCCCCACCCACTGTTACCGCAGTTTAGTAACACCTAAAATTCACTGCAGCGTGCCATGCACATCACAATTTTCTTGTATTTTTTTTTCTCATTTTAACAAATGGGGCATGGTTTTGTGAGTGTGGCTGATAATGAGGGTGTGGTCAGTAGGGTGTCCCTGGATTTCATTTTCAAAATCTGGTAACCTTAATAGCACATAACATAAATCTAGAAGAGTGATCCCACCAGCAGTTCTTCACCTTTTTATAACCAGAACAAGATCAGAGCTTACTCCAGGTAGCCAAAGAGCGAGAAAGTTCTGCTTAAGAGAACTATTTATACAAGAAAAGTATCATCTATGCTAGTGAACATGTGGTGCCTAAGAGTGCCGTTTATGGGTAGGTCTCATTCAGCAGAGGGCATGCAATTGCTTTAAACTTTTCTCGAATGAGCAGGGCCCTCTTATTCCTACTGTATTACATTATATTGTAATTGAACTGTCTGCAATTGTGTTGTAAAGCGCTGCACAAACTGCGCTAAATAAATAGTGTCCGTTAGTGTCACTGGAGACTGCAGTTAAGGGCCATACACACTATAAGATTTTCTGAAGACTTTTTCCTTCAGACTTACCAAAACCATATAATATGAGGTCAATCCTAAACACGTTCAATTTGTATGCAATCTGGCAGGCCCTTGCACTACATAGAAAAGGTAAGTCTGAAGTAAAAAGTCTTCAGAAAATCTTATAGTGTGTATGGCCCTTTAGTTCCCACAAAATGTCAGTTTCAGATTGCCTGCTGCTATAAGTTGCTGATTGCCACCATTACTAGTTTAAAGTACCGTAAATAAACATTCCAGTGTATATACTAAAATTTCTATCGAATATGTTTTATAGCAGAAAGTAGAAAATATATATTTTTTTCATTTTTGGTCTGTTTTTGTTAAATAAAAAACCCAGTGGTGATCAAATAACCACCAAAAAAAGCTCTATTTGAAAATAAATTATATAAATTTATTTTGCCTACAGTGTTGCATTACCATACAATTGTCAGTTAGTAGTAAGTAGCGTAGTGCCAAATAGTAAAAAATGGCCTAGTCATGAAGGGGGTAAAATCTGCCAGAGCTCATGTGGTTAAAGTGGAGTTCCAGCCTGGAGGAAAAAAATGAAAAAGCCAGCAGCTATAAATACTGTAGCTGTTGACTTTTAATATAAGGACACTTGCCTGTCCAGGGAGCCTGCAATGTCGGCACCCCAAGCCGAGCCGTCCATCTGCTTCGGGTGCAGGCGCTGGCATTGCAAGTAATGGAAACCGGCAGTGAAGCCTTCAGGCTTCACAGCCGGTTTCCTACTGGGCATGCACGAGCCACGCAACACTTTCTGAATGGCCCTGTTGTCTTCTGGGACACACACAGGTTCCAGAAGGCAGTGGGGGGGAGGAGGAGGAGGGCCGGATGCAACCACGGAAGTGACGTACTTTGCCGCAGTGACATAGAACTGAAGTCCCGAAAAAATGCAAAAAGGCACCAAAATGAAAAAAATTATCCAAAAATGAAGGGGGGTTGGTGTGGTCAATTGTTTGAGACTGAGGTGTCTTTTTGCCTGGAACACTGCTTTAAGGGTAGAAATTTTTATGATTTTTAGTTCAAAACAGCTCAAACAAACCATCCGCTAGCAAAAGGCACAAACCTAAACCAAAATCTCTCAAATCTATCATATTTGATAAAAACTATTGGCCTGTCTAATCTAAAATACATATACTAATTGTCACAGTCCTGCTAAAACCAGGAAAGCTAGGAGGTTTTTTTTTTGTCATTATTTAAGGTATGCAAAAATACATTGTAGTCTATTCTCAGTGATAACCAGTCGCAGTAATATAATGGGCATGGTACAAACAAGGGGTTTAACCACTTACCTACCAGCCGCCGCAGGTATACGGCGGCAGGTCAGCAAGTTCCCGCAAATCGATGTGCCTGTACGTCGCTTTGCAGGGACCTAACGTGGGGGCGCGCGCCCATTCACCAAAACGGGAGCTGATCTGTGGGGCAGGTGGCCTGCAATTTCCGCCAGGCACCTGTGATTGCTCCCTGTGGAGACACACAAGGGCGGTCTGCCATTGTAAACACAACAGACCGCTGTTCTGTCAGCAATGAACACGGGGCTCCTGTTTTCTCCTATTTAGGAACACAGGTTCCTGTGCTTATTCCATAGGTCCATCCCCCACACAGTTAGAAAGCACCCCCTAGGGACACATGTTAACCCTTTGATTGCCCCCTATTGTTAACCCCTTCCCTGCCAGTGTCAATAGTACAGTAACAGTGCATATTTTTAGCACTGATTACTGTAGTAGTGTCACTGGTCCCCCCAAAAGGGTCAAAAATGTCAGGTGTCCGATCTGTCCGCCACAATGTAGCAGTCCCGCTAAAAATCGCTGATCGCCGTCATAACTAGTAGAAGAAAAAAAAGATAAAAATGACAAATCTTTCCCCTAGTTTGTAGACGCGATTAATTTTGCGCAAACCAATCAATATACACTTAATGCGACTTTTTTTTTTTTTTCGTCAAAAAATATGTGGCAGAATGCAAATTGGCCTAAAAAAGTGAAAAAATTTGATTTTTAATTATTTTTTATTGGGAATGTTCTATAGCAGAAAGTGAAAAGTATTTTTTTTTTTTTTCAGAATTGTCGCTCTTTTTTTTTTTATAGCGCAAAAAAATAGAAATGGCAGAGGTGGATCAAATTATTATACAGGATTTATATAGCGCTGACAGTTTGCGCAGCGCTTTACAATATAAGGGAAGACAATACAGTTACAATACAATTTAATACAGGAGGATTTAGAGGGCCCTGCTCCTTAGAGCTTACAATCTAGAAATACCACCAAAAGAAAGCTCTATTTGTGGGAAAAAAAGGACATCCATTTTATTTGGGTACAACGTCGCACGAACACGCAGTTGTCCATCAAATTAACGCAGTGCCGCATCGCGAAAAATGGCCTGGGGGGCAAATCTTGCGTTCCAGGAGGCGGTTAAAGACAGCATTATAGTAATAGATCAAGTCCCTTCCAATAGAAAGCTAGGGGTTTTCGATTGATCTAAAGCTACCAGCCGTACGTTACAATGAGCAGTTGTTGCTAAAGGGCTGTTTTTATTTTTTATTTTTGCATCTAATTTGCTAGTATTCTGTGCGTTTTAAAACAAGTGGCTGCAAGCGTTTGAAGTTTTCTTGGCCCTGAATTGTGTGCTGTTTACATTTTCCTTGAAGATAAGCGCATGATGAATAATAGCAAAGTCCCAGCAAATCTGGTCGTTCACAGCGAGTCATGTGGTACAGTGCTGCACTTTCAGCCAAACCAGGGTGATAAGAGAGCGTACCGTTGGCTTCATGTTCTGTCAAGCAGACCAAAGCCACAAATACAGGGTTCCATAATAACAGATTTTTCTCCATCCTGAAACTTGATGACTGGGTGTCTGACTGCAGGCTTTGAAATCCTTTCTGCAGGGAGCAATTGTCGACTCGAAGAAGCAGACAGCCGAGGAGAGGGAAAATGCTGAGGACGCTCGCTTGTCACACTGCAGCAGTAGCAGAGGGAGCTCTTCAGTAAGGTAAGGTGCTATTCCTGCTCCACTTACTACACAGACATGCCTGGTCTAAAGAAATGTATTGATGACTGTCATCGCTCTGCTCAGAGCCTGAACTGATATAGATCTATAGTTATGCATGCTAGAAAATGTATTTTCTTTTTTATATTGTGATTTTTATTATATGATATTTAAGCTATACCTTTCTGAGTATAGCAGTTTTTTTTTAATAAGCTGTGATGTTGTTGAATATTGATGTATCAAAAAAAAAAAATTATTAATTGGTCCATTTTAAAATCTTAAAACCTACACATGCTATTGTTAGTCTGGGCTGTCTGAGTGTTTAAACCAAATATATTTTATATATATATTGTATTTGTAGCCAATGTCCAGTTCTGTCTGCCTTGCTTTGAGCTTTAAGCACAGTAAAGGGCACTGAAAATTGGGCACATTATAGATACTGATTTGGTCATTTATTGTGCATTGCGCTAAAGCGTTATTATGTTGTGTAAATGGTGCTGAAATGTTGCACCCGGGTATAGCTCAGGCTATCTGATCAAACCTGTGTGAGACTGAAGCCCACGCAAAAATATCAAAAAACATTTATTTATTACAGATACTTAAATAGCGTTGTCCATTTCCGCAGTGCCTTACATATATATTGTACTTTCACATCAGTCTCTGCACTCAAGGAGCTTACAATCTAAGGTCCCAAACTCACATACATACATACACATAGCTCTAACAAGCAGGGCCCTCTGATTCCTGCTGTATTGAATTGTATTGCTGTATTGAATTGTATTGTAACTGTACTATCTGCCCCTATGTTGTAAAGTGCTGCGCAAACTCTTAGTCCCCGTTCACACTGGGGCGACCTGTCAGGCGACCTGGTCGCCTGACAGGTCGCCGTAGGTCGCCTTCCATAGAGAAGCTGCGGACCCGTTCTAATAGGAGCGACACAAGTCGCTCCGACTAAGAAAAAGGGTCCGGAGCTTCTTTGGGGCGACCTGCATAGACTTCAATGTTATGAAGTCCGTGCCGGCCGCTCCAAGGTTGCGGTGCGAGCAGCGCGCTGCGACCTATGAGGTCGCCCCGGCAAGTAGCGTCGCCCCAGTGTGAACGGGGCCTTAGCGCTATATAAATGCTGTATAATAATAATAATAATACACATACTAGGGCCAATTTAGACAGGAGACAGGCTACCAACATGTCTTTGTAATGTGGGAGGAAACCGGAGTACCCGGAGGAAACCCACACAGGCACAGGGGGAACATGCAAACTCCTGCAATTATAAGAGATCATTTATTTTATTTTTTATTTTTTTAAGCAACTGTTGTAAATAATGATTACTTAATTTAAGCCTATTGTGATCACTTGTACAGGGTAACCTAAACTGGCCAAAGATGGATCAAAATTTGCCTGGTTCAGCAGGGAGCGGCTGAATTTCGATCCATCTATGGCCATTCCCGTGCCAGAAAAGTCAATCTAACAATCAGCTTCTCTTGAAAGAGACTGTTGGAAAATTTTGACTCGATCAACGCATTCAGCTAAACTGTGTATTCTGACAGCAGAAGAGTCCCCGCTGTTGAAATGCAATAGCGCAGCAGGGAGGTTTCCCCCATTTATAGTGGGGATGAGGGAATCCACTACTTGTTTTTTTCCATCAGCTGGCTGATCAAAAAAAACCCATCTATGGCCATCTTTAGACTGGGAGAGAAAATGGCAGCACAAGGGGCAAATAAGGTAACCTCCATACACATTTAATAACAATGAACATGCTGATAGCAGGAGAGAGCAAAGAGTTGAGCTTTCGGTCAGGGACGTGACCAAGCTGTGCTGCTTAAAGTGATATTAAAGGCTTATGTTTTTTTTTTTTTAATAAACATGTTATACTTGCCTTCTCTGTGCAATGGTTTTGCACAGAGCAGCCTCAATCCTCTTCTTCTTGGGCCCCCTGCCAGCGCTCTTGGCCCCTTCCCTAGTAAGTCGCTTGCTATGGGGGCATTGTGCATGCTTGCTCCTGAGCTGCCTCAGTGTGTCCGAAAGACACACTGAGCACGGGTCAGCCCCGCCCCCCCTCCCTCCTCATTTGCTGTAATTGACAGCAGTAGGAGCAAATGTCTCCCGCTGCTGTGCTGCAATGGGGATGGAGATAGCCAGGAGAGCTGCTGCTCTTATGCATATAACTGGATTGAGATGGGGCTCAGGTAAGTATTAAGGTGCTGGGGGGGGGGGGGAATGTTGCAAACAGAAGGTTTTTTACCTTCTGCCTTTAAAACCACTTTAAATGCAAAAGAGAAAAATCAGGTCAGTTGTATTAACTTGGATAGACCTACAAATCTGTTGGTTGTTAAAACTGCACCCATATGTATTGCTGTTTACCTGGAGTTCCGCCTTAACATGAATTTTCCTGTGCCACCTTACTTCAGATTCTTAAACATTTGCCCCCAAGATCTACACAGAATTCATTAATCTCGTGTGTATTTTTTTGGAACAGTTTTATTATGAAAACAAAAACAATTCTTTCCATTTCTCAGGGTAATTATAACATGTTCCACATTACTAATTTATAATATTGTATTCTAACCAGTATGCTGTTTTTCACATTTACCTAGATAATCCTAACTGCTTTGCTGAAAAAAAAAATCCTTTTTAGGCTTCATTTACATGACATGTAACACAAGTGTAAAATTTTACTGATCCTTAAGGCAAACAACAAAAGCTCATGCGTAAAGATCAATAAATAGATCAATTAAATGCGTGAAAATCATCCTATTCTTTTTTTTTTTTTTTTCAATGGTATGCGTGTATACCTATGTGCTCAGATGCAGATTTTTGTTTTGGATCTGTTATGAATTTTAAAGCGCTGCATTGTCATGCACCTGTGTGAATGCCGCCATTGAAAACAATGCAGATCCGTAAATAAAAAATAGTTGTCAATGCATCTTTTTTATGGCTGTGTGAACAAGGCCTTACATTGCTCATTGTTTGAAACTCAGATTAAGCATACAGCTAAGTAGGTCCAAAAAATACCCCATATACTCAGCAAGACTCTCTAAAGAAATTCAGTTTAAGATTGACAGAAAACAATGTATGCTGTGCTCTCTGTTTAGAAAACCCCTAATTGAAAGCAGTTAGAGGGGTATAAATGACTATTTAGATATTGTATGTATATGTGCAATGTGTGTGTGTATATGTATATGGCTATCCTATTGGATAGTTACTGCATGTGCCCAAAGAATGAGGTCAGCTGACTACCTGAAAATACTGAATGACCAGGTTATTACATCAATGGATTTTTTCTTCCCTGATGGCACGGGCATATTTCAAGATGACAATGCCAGGATTCATCAGGCTCAAATTGTAAAAGAGTGGTTCAGGGAGCATGAGACATCATTTTCACACATGGATTGGCCACCACAGAGTCCAGAACTTAACCCCATTGAGAATCTTTGGGATGTGCTGGGGAAGGCTTTGTGCAGTGGTCCGACTCTCCCATCATCAATACAAGATCTTGGTGAAAAATGAATGCAACACTGGACGGAAATAAATCTTGTGACATTGCAGAACCTTATCGAAACAATGCCACAGCGAGTGCATGCCGTAATCAAAGCCAACAAAAAATATTAGGGTGACCGTTTTTTTGGTCAGGCTGTGTGTGTGTATGTGTGATGTGTGTGTGTGTGTGTGTGTGTATATATGTATATATATATATATATATATATATATATATATATATATATAGGCCTTTTTTTCTCAGAGAATAGGTGCAGGAACTCCCCTTTCCGAGTCACCCCTTGTCTCCGCCCCCTTCCCACCTCCTGCACCATTCCTTGGTTCCACCCACCTCCCAAGTACCGCTCCTTTTAGAGAATACAGAACCATATAAAAATTGTGGTACTACATCATTTGTATGGAATTTGTTATTAATAAGAAGAAAAACAGTAAGCTACAACACATACAGCCAGCAACAATAGACTCCCCCCAGCAACAATGAACCACCCGGAATGAAATACCCCCTCCCCCAGCAACAAAAGATCCCCAGCAGCAACAATGTATCACTGGAAACAAAATACCCCCTCCCCTAGCAACAATAGACCCCCAGCAGCAACAACAGATTTTCCTGCAGCCAGCATCACTAGATCCCTTCCAGCAACAACTGACCCCCAGCAACATAGGCCCCCCCCCAGCAACAGTAGATCCACCTCCAACAACAATAGACCTCCTAAACAACACTACACCCTCCCCACCCACAAAAGTATATCCCCTCCAGCAACAATAGATCCCCCAGCAGATAGCATCATTAGACTTGAACCCCTTACCATTACATACAGTCAGTGCTGGAGGTGCCGGAACTGCGTTCCCCGCGTTCCCGCTGAAAAAAAGCCCTATATATATATATATATATATATATATATATATATACGGTATCTGACAAAAGTGAGTACACCCCTTCTATTTTCGTAAATTCTATCTTTTCATGTGACAACACTGAAGAAATGACACTTTGCTACAATGTAAAGTAGTGAGTGTACAGCTTGTATAACAGTGTAAATTTGCCGTCCCTTCAAAATAACTCAACACACAACCGTTAATGTCTAAACCGCTGGCAACAAAAGTGAGTACACCCCTAAGTGAAAGTGTCCAAATTGGGCCCAATTAGCCATTTTCCCTCCCCAGTGTCATGTGGCTCATTAGTGTTACAAGATCTCGGGTGTGAATGGGGAACAGGTGTGTTAAATTTGGTGTTATCGCTCCAACTCTCTTATACTGGTCACTGGAAGTTCAACATGGCCCTCATGGCAAAGAGCTCTCTGAGGATCGGAAAAAAAGAATTGTTGCACTACATGAGGATGGCCTAGGCGATAAGAAGATTGCCAAGACCCTGAAACTTAGCTGCAGCACGGTGCCCAAGATCATACAGTGGTTTAACAGGACAGGTTCCACTCAGAACAGGCCTCGCCATGGTCGACCAAAGAAGTTGAGTGCACATGCTCAGCGTCTTATCCAGAGGTTGTCTTTAGGAAATAGACATAGGAGGTGCTGCCAGCATTGCTGCAGAGGTTGAAGGGGTGGGGGGTCAGCCTGCCAGTGCTCAGACCATACGCTGCACACTGCATCAAATTGGTCTGCATGGCTGTCGTCCCAGAAGGAAGCCTCTTCTAAAGATGATGCACAAGAAAGCCTGCAAACAGTTTGCTGAAGACAAGCAGACTAAGGACATGGATTACTGGAACCATGTCCTGTGCTCTAATGACACCAAGATAAACTTACTTGGTTCAGATGGTGTCATGCGTGTGTGGCGGCAACCAGGTGAGGAGTACAAAGACAAGTGTGTCTTGCCTACAGTCAAGCATGGTGGTGGGAGTGTCATGGTCTGGGGCTGCATGAGTGCTGCCGACACTGGGGAGCTACAGTTCATTTGAGGTAACCATGAATGCCAACATGTACTGTGACATTCTGAAGCAGAGCATGATCCCCCTCCCTTCAGAAACTGGGTCACAGGACAGTATTCCAACATAACAACCCCAACACACACCTCCAAGATGACCACTGCCTTGTTATAGAAGCCGAGTGTAAAAGTGATTAAGTGGCCAAGCATGTCTCCACACCTAAACCCTACTGAGCATCTGTGGGGCATCCTCAAATGGAAGGTGGAGCAGGTCAAGGTTTCTAACATCCACCAGCTCAGTGATGTCGTCATGGAGGAGTGGAAGAGGACTCCAGTGGCAACCTGTAAAGGCTCTGGTGAACTCCATGCCCAAGAGGGTATAAGATAGTGCTGGAAAATAATGGTGACCACACAAAATATTGACACTTTGGGCCCACGTTGGACATTTTCACTTAGGGGTGTACTCATTTGTGTTGCCAGCGGTTTAGACATTGTTTGTGTGTTGAGTTATTTTTAGGGGGGGACCACAAATTAACACTGTTATACAAGCTGTACACTCACTACTTTACATTGTAGCAAAGTGTAATTTCTTCAGTGTTGTCACATGTAAAGATATAAAAATATTTACAAATATATGAGGGGTGTACTCACTTTTGTGACATACTGTGTGTGTATATGTATATATATATATATATATATATATATATATATTTGTGTTTTTTAACCGAGAACACGCATAGGGAATCCTAATGAAAGATCATTCGATTGAACATCCTGTATGTCTTACAATGAGCCCTTGTTTATGACGGAAGCCTTCTTCTCCTGTATGTGAAGACGTGATCTCCCTGCTCTCTGCTGGGTTCTGAGTCTGTAGGGAAAGCTAAAATCAGCCTGACATAAGCCTACAGAGAATTGTTGGTTGCTGCATAACCAAGGCATTAAAATGTGCATTCCACCCACAGGATGAACCCGTTATAGCAGAGATTCCTTCTGTTCCCCTAAAAGTAAATGGTGTGATTTTAATTGAAGGAACAATTTGTGGAATGCAGTGTTCTGAACAATGTACTTGTGTGCTAGTACTGCAGCTTTCATTTCATTATATATTTTATTAGGTTTTCAGAAATGAGAGATGAATATTAGATTATTAACTGTTTGAGACAGCTTGCAGCAAGCACACGCTTGGATTTACTTTGCGATTTTTCAATCCTGTAAAGTTTTTTTTTTTTTTGCAATGTATAACAATAAGAGTTTGTAGCAATGTCAAAGGAAAAGATCCTTAAGCCCCACATCATGAAGCAGACCCATGTGCTTGAAGTGAGATGAATGGCAGCCTCAGCCCAGACTCCAGCCAGGCTACACCCCCAACATGTTTCACGCCACCCCTTGGAGCTTAATCCCCATGACCTGGCTGGAGTCCGGGCTGAGGCTGCCATTCATCTCACTTCATGCACATGGGGCTGCTTCATGATGTGCGACTTATGGATCTTTTCCTTTGACATTGCTGCAGCTTGGAGCTAGGACAAACTCCCTGTCCCTGCCTGCACTCAAAGCGGTCCAATTGGACTTTACCTCTCTACCTAAGTGACACCTAAATTTTGTCTTTTTGGATCACAATAACAGCCCATTCAGACTGGCACGACATGACTTTGTGGGGCGACCTGTGAAGTCGCGGTGCACATATAATTGAAGTCAATGCAAGTCGCCTCCAGGTCGCCCCAAAGTAGTACAGGACCCTTTTTCTAAGTCGGAGCGACTTGTGTCGCTCCTATTAGAATGGGTCCTGTACTACTCAATGGCGAGCGACCGACCGCGACTTGTCAGGCGACCAAGTCGTCTGACAAGTCGTGCTAGTCTGAATGGACTCTAAGAGTTTGCACATTTACGCTGAACGTCAGGCAGATACAAAACACTAATTAGCACATTCAATCAATTTATTTTCAATTTCAAAGAGTGCAAAAATCCGGAGGTGCGGGGAGTCTGATTGCACGTTGACATGTAACAAGGGAAGTATATATGTTTTGTAGTGATATAAAGTTTAGCAGACAGAACCAGTTAGGGCTCATTTACACGTGCATCAATACCATGTGTTTGTTCAGCATTTTTAAAGCCACATACCTGCCCTTCAGCGCCTGCCAATAATATTACAGTGGACACCATACAGTGCGGTACACTTAGGAAAAGTAGTGTTGTGTTAAAAATTAGGCATCATGTCGCTTTCAAGGGACATCAACACTTTTTAGCCACCTCCATTGGTTTCAGTGGTAATGCCCTGTAACTGCACATTAACATCTAGAGCATTCCTAATGAAGCATTTATAAATTGTTAGCTGGATATTGGGGGAGAGGCAGTGGAGGTTCCTGTATCCCATAATTCACTGGGAAGTAATAGAGAACTAGGACAGAGCAGCTCCAGCCTCTTCCTGTTTGTATAGGGCAGCTGTGTGGTAACACCATTTGCTTCTGTGCAAGCAAAAGCATCAAGCCAGCCAGCAATACCAACATAGCCACCCAGGAGCAGAGGCATTGAGCATTATTGCCAGTGGCAAAGCTTTTTGTTTCAGCTAAGTTGAGCTGGACCAAGCCAAATGTCAGAGAGATAAGTTTATGAATCTATTTTTCAGAGAATTCTCAAAAACACCTGCTTTCACACCACAACTTAACCACACCTCAAAGCAGATAATTTCCTCTACATCACTTCCCTTTTAGGCACCCCCCTAGAAAAGCAACACTTTTATGGGCACTTTTAACACTTCAGAACACAACAAAAGCATGTCATAAATGCTGTAGGTGCATTACCGAGCGCTGCTTCAATCTGCGAGTTGCAGGGCACCAAGATAATCGACACTCCCAGAAGTGTCATATTAGAAAATGGATGACGGCACTCAGATGCATGGAAAATCCCAAAGATTTTATTAGTAATAATCAATCAATACAAATATATCACAGCTCCTACAGGCAGGGATCAGCTTGTTTAAGGGGCTATGATGTATTTGTATTGATTGATTTATACAAAATGACTCTTTGGGATTACTAAAAACCTGTCATTGACAGGTACCAATTTCACCCCCCTCCAAAAGACACTCCAAACTTGGGAGAAGTAAAAAAAAAAAAACTTCTACCTTTGGAACCACTTTAAAGCTCGGTTCCCATATATGCAAATTGGATGCTTTTTTTAAATGCATTTTCATAATATGTGAATCAGACCGGCTTTCTATGGAGCTGGTTAACACATGTCCAGGGTGGCCGCGGTCCATTTCTGAAAAGCGTCCTGTGCAATTTTTGGTTTGGTTCAGGTGCAAATTTAACAAAACCACTCTGGGCTGCAAACCGCAGCTGGAGATGTGTGAGCCCAGCCTAAAGGGTATATGTTCTATGCTGCTATGTAAGTATCCATTTTGGAGCTGCAGTCAACAAAATAGGGATGTAACATTTGTCTGGTTGGAACAATTATAAACTTAGATGGCTTTAAATCACATTCTAAGTGCCGGTTCACATTTGTGCGATTGCGGAGATCGCATGTAATTTAGGAGCATACACTTTGTATGGCTGAATTAGCACCGCGTCTGCAATAAACAACACGCACATGAGGCTTTTTTTTTTATCTGCAGCAGAATCGGATCGCATAGTGGTTCACACTAGTGCGATCCGATTCTGTGCGAACTTGCAGATCGCACTACAATATGCGATCGCAACTGGGGGTGTCGTTAACTTTTAATTTACACTCCCTGCGTATCGCATATGGCAGTGTGAACTGCCAGAGGTGCGGATGCGATGCGAGATCACGCTGCATATTCGCAGCGTTCCTGCATCGCACAAATGTGAACTGGGACTAAATTAACAAAAATGCAAACGTTTATTGTTAAATATTACTATTATTAATTGTGTTTGCCCAATTACAGTAGAATGAGGTACAGAAGAGTTTAAAGTCTCCCATGTTTAGGAAACTTTCTTAGGGCTCTTTCACACGGGCGATCCAATCAGATCCGCCTGTCAGTTTTTTAGGCGGATCTGATCGGATCCTCCATGCAGCTCTATGGGGCAGCGGATGTCAACTATTTTTATTATTGGTTAGTTGGCATGCATACAGAAAGCATTATTTCGTTACATATCAGGAAATACACACCTGCAGCCCAGTGAATCGTTTATACATGGCAGTATGCACAATGCAGCACTTATGTGAGGAGCAATGCCTCATGGGACATGGGCAGGAGAAGGAAGAGATTTACCGGATATACTCGAGTATAAGCCGACCAGAATATAAGCCGAGGCCCCTAATTTTACCACAAAAAAATGGGAAAAATGATTGACTCGAGTATAAGCCTAGGGTGGGAAATACAGCAGCTACTGGACCCAACTGGACCACCATGAGACCCAAAACAGGGGCTGCGGGCATGGTACAGGAGAATGCAGGGCTGTGGGCATGGCACAGGAGAATGCAGTGCTGCGGGCATGGCACAGGAGAATGCAGTGCTGCAGGCATGGCACAGGAGAATGTAGGGCTGCAGGCATGGTACAGGAGAATGTAGGGCTGTGGGCATGGTACAGGAGAATGTAGGGCTGTGGGCATGGTACAGGAGATGCAGGGCTGCGGGCATTCTACAGGAGAATGCAGTGCTGCGGGCATGGTACAGGAGAATGCAGTGCTGCAGGCATGGTACAGGAGAATGCAGTGCTGCAGGCATGGTACAGGAGATGCAGGGCTGTGGGCATGGTACAGGAGATGCAGGGCTGTGGGCATGGTACAGGAGATGCAGGGCTGCGGGCATGGCACAGGAGAATGTAGGGCTGCAGGCATGGTACAGGAGAATGTAGGGCGGCAGACATGGTACAGGAAAATGCAGGGCTGTAGGCATGGTACAGGAGAATGCAGGGCTGCGGGCATGGTACAGGAGAATGCAGGGCTGCGGGCATGGTACAGGTGTACCGTGCCCGCAGCCCTGCATCTCTTGTAGTATGCCCGCAGCCCCGCATAATGGCAGGTATTGCGGCTGTGGAGGAGTCTCATTTCCCTGCTCCTGAGGACCCTTAGATTTAAAAATGGCGCCGCCTGGTGCCAACACATCATTGAGCATGCGCCGCCGACGCTCGGGAAAGCTCGTATACGTTTGGCTATTCCCAGGAAATCAGACTCACTATTTGTGCTTATGGATGGGCCTCGGAAAGGTTTGTCCGCTTCCTCTGTGACCATTTCCAGATGGATCAAACAGACGGTGATTCAGGCTTATTCCATAAAGGGTCAGGTTCCTCCTTTCCCTGTCAAGGCGCACTCTTCTCGGGTGCTCAGTGCCTCCTGGGCCTTCTGTCAGGTGTCAGTGACGCAGGTTTGCAAGGTGGCCACCTGGTCATCAGTGCACACTTTCACAAAGTTCTATAAAGTGGATGTGTTTGCATCTGCGAATACTTCCTTTGGCCGCAAGGTTTTGCAGGCTGCTGTTTAGAGGAACTGGTCCTCTTTTGAGGGTGTATTGTTTTTTTCAGGTGAGCTCCAGTTGTTTTGGTTGAGCTCCTGTTTACCTGGTTGGCTATAGTTAGCCTTGGGAATTTATTTTTCGCTGTTCCCACCCCTCATGTTTAACACTGCTTTGGGACATCCCAAAGGTTAAGAAGATCAGGAGCTGTGTTCGTCAATGAAAGAAAGAGAAAATGGGATTTTTGACTTACCGTAAAATCCATTTCTCTGATGTTCATTGACAGACACAGCACCCACAAAGGGGTGGGTGCAATTCTTCTGACACTGCTTGTAACAAAACTGAGTACCTATAGCAGAGATGGGGAGTATACCCCTTGGGACTGCCCATAGGTGTAGTCAGACTTTTTTTCTGCCTAGTGTCCTGCCCCTTTAGGGGGCACTATAACCAAATGGTTAAGAAGATCAGGAGCTGTGTCAGTCAATGAGCATCAGAGAAATTAATTTTACGATAAGGCAAAAATCCAATTTTATTTTATTTTTTTATTTGCCTGGAGTTCAGCTTTATTGAATACATAACTGCATTAATTGGTGTTTTATAGCTAGCTGGAATGCAGTTTTATAGTTGAAAAGCAGACAGCATAATAACAATTACCATAGCATAACCCATTTATTAGTGAATATGGTGCTTTGTCTGCAGAAAAATGGGAACACCTTCCTCTCACTAACTGGCATAACCATAGTTAGTAGTTTAATTACTGTAATAAATTCCATTGTTGTTCTTGCAGTATGGAAGATATGTCTTCTTACTGTAAGCTTATTTTTGCCACTTTTATGACCAGCTACCTTATACAGTAAAATACTGCAAGAAACAAAGTGCTAAACCCATAGAAACTGATCAAAAACCATCTTGAACTAGTCTGGCTTTAGTTTGGCGATCTTTAGATTGGTTGCTATAATTACCTGCACTGTGCACTTAGCATTTATTTATTTTATTTTTTTCAGTAAATCTAAAAAGAAATGAGAGGCTACCATTTCTAATTTTTCATTCTGTAAATGCGAATTGCCTGGCAGTCATACATAGGCGTCAATTCACTAAGCTTTACCGAATGCGATAAAGGTATCATGTTACTCATTTGCATAAATTATCGCATGTGGTAAATTAAGCCCAATTCACACAAAAAAAAAAGCGTTGGTAAATATTGCATAAAAAGTTCTTAGGTCCAATTCACAAACCAATCAGAGAGTAAAAAAGCATACAATAATTACCACCAGGGTTTTGCTTGGCTATGTTACATGCTGTATTTGTCAAAAAACATCCTGGGGGTCTGGTTGCTAAGCAGCAGTCCGGGAAGCCAGCTGACGCATCCTTACCAACTAATGACTCATCGGCTGTCAGCAGGCTCCCCCACTAACAGCTGATTTGTAAAAAAAAAAAAAAAAAGCCCTCTCAGGAAATGGGGGGGGGGGGGTGCAAGTGCCCCTCCTTTCCTTACCTGCCGGGCTGCATGCAAATTGCTTTTGGGTTAAATACCCGAAGGGCCTGGTATCGACTGGGGGGGGGGGGCACACCCCCTTGCTGTTTTCTTCTCATACTTTTTGTCTGCTTTTTTTATTTAATTATTTATTTTTGCAGTCAGCTGTTAGCGGGCAAGCCTGCGGACAACTAAAGAGTCATCGGTTGTTAGGAACGTGGCAGACGGCTTCCTGGCCCGCTGCGTACCAACCAGCTATTTGTCAAATACAGCCTGGGGGTCCCCCAACCTCCAGGCTGTTTTTTGACAAATCTCGGTCTTCCTTAGCAACCAGCTCATTGCGGTAAATTATATAATGCGGTAATTACTGTTAAACTGAACAAATACAGCTTTCTGTATTTAATGGTAAATTCTTAGTGAATTGAATTATAACAACTGATTTACCGCGTGCAGTATTTTACCTGATTTTATTTGCAGTTATTTAACTCTTAGTGAATCGACCCCCTAGTGCTCACTCGCCCAAAAAAAGTATACATGTAAGACTTAAATGATGCCAGAGAGTCAGTATAGAAAAGTCAGGAAACTGACAATTTTCTTTTATTCATTGACAGACACAGATCCTGATCTGCTTAACCATTGGGTTATACTGCCCCCTACAGGAGGAGGACACTAGGCAGAAAAAAGTCTGGCTATGCCTTTGGGCAGTCCCAGTGGGTATACTCCCTCTCTCTGCTATAGGTACTCAGTTTTTTTTTTCTGCCTAGTCAGGAGTAATGACCTAGTTCCTTGCTGGGATCTCTGGTCCTGCGAAATTTTTCCTTTTTTAGATACATTTTTTTCTCCTGTGAGATTTGCAATTAACTGCCAGACTGGACAATGGGCTAGATAATCTAAATCAGTGTTTTTCAACCTTTTTTCAACCAAGGTACCCTTTAAAATCTGGCAGAATCTCCAGGCACACCAACCAAAAGTTTCAAAAAAATTTAATTGTTACTTACATCACTGGGATTCAGGAGTGCGTTGTACGGGGTGCAAGGTTCAGGAACGCTTTGTATGGGGTGCAAGGTTCAGGAACCCTTTGTATGGGGTGCAAGGTTCAAGAATGCGTTTTTACGGGGTGCAAGGTTCAGGAATGCGATTTAAAAGGATATACTGTATGTTTTCTTTCTTTAGTAAATCTTAAAGTAAAAAACAGAAACACTTATTTAGATATGTAAAATTTAAAGAAGTGTTAAAACCAAAAATGTAATATATTGCAGATGATCAATCATTAGATGTGATGGCTGCATCCATTTTCTATTTGTAGGCTTTTTCCCTCGGTTTTCACCTGGTGATCTGGTCAGTAACACACCTCCTGTATTAGGGTGCCTCCACTTCGGATGAAGCAGTACAGGGGTGTTAGATGTAGTAGCAGATTTAAATACACTAACAAATGAAGCCAAACCCCAGCTCACATTGCAGTTTCACCAAACATTTTTTTTGGGATCAAGGTTTCACATGAATAAATGAAAGCTGTTCATTGTAAACACCCCTTTCAGTGGTAAACTGTTTGTATCAACACTCTTAACTGCTGCATTTGCAGGAGAGCTAGTTCTGTTAAAAAACAACAGACTTACTAGCCAGATCTCCAGAAGAAAATAAAGGAAAGACATTTAAGAATTGGTAAGCTGCAATATAATGTTTGCTTTTGGGTTAAATACCACTTTAACCGCTTGCCGACCGCCGCACGACTATATACTGCGGCGGTCAGCCCCTCACAGGCAGAGTGACGTATCGGTACGTCACTAGCCTGGGAGGGTCTGGGGAGCGAGTGCGCGCCGCCGGCGGCGCGCTCCCGCGCGGTCACGGACCCCCCCGCGCGCGTGTGACCGGCGGACCCGATGTCCGCTGGTCACTCGGCGATCGGCGGGGGAGAGGGAGAAAGGCAGGCAGCTTGTGTAAACAAGCTGCCTGTCAGTTCTCCCTGTGTAGAAACACTTATCATATGGTTCTACTATGTAGAACCGTTGATCAGTGTAACTACAGCTCAAGCCACAGCCAATCACAGTTAGAATCACGCCCCTAGGGACACACACAGCCCCTCCCTCTCAAATAAAGTTAACCCCTTCACTGCCAGTGTATTTTTACAGTAACAGTGCATATATATAGCACTGATTACTGTAGAAATGTCACTGGTAACCCCAAAAGTGTCAAAAATGTCAGTCAAGGGTCCGATCTGTCCGCCGCAATGTCGCAGTACCGCAAAAAAAATCGCAGATCGCCGCCATTACGCGTTAAAAAAAAAACAACAAAAATTACAAAAATCTTTCCCTTTGTTAGTAAACGCGATAACTTTTGCGCAAACCAATCAAAATACGCTTTTTGCAATTTTTTTTACCAAACATATGTAGCATAAAACAAATTGGCTGAAAATTTTAAAAAATTTTGATTTTTACTTTTTTTTGGGGGGGAATTTCATATAAAAAAATGTGAAAAATATTGTTATTTTTGCAAAATTGACGCTCTTTTTTTGTTTATAGCGCGTGATCAAAAAATCGCACAGGTGATCAAATACCGCCAAAAGAAAGCTGTTTGTGGGAAAAAAAGGACGTCAAATTCGTTTAGGTACAGCGTCGCACGACCGCGCAATTGTCCGTTAAAGTCACGCAGTGCCGAATCACAAAATACCCCCTGGTCAGGAAGGGGGTAAAATCTTCCGGGGCTTAAGTGGTTAAGGATGAGGTGTTCTAGGAGCAATACAGTAAAACATGACCATACAGTATTACCAAAATCTTGCTCTGTGTAACCACTGTCCTTGATGAAAAAGTAGGTTTTACAGAACAGTGTAGGATTATAAAGAATCATGGACACTGAGCCACATAAAGCAATATATCTTACAAAACTGTTGTCTATGCATCTGCAAAGTAGGCACGTGGGGGGTGTTTCAGTACAGCATTTGCATCCTTTTTCTGGCGGTATGATCGCTTTAAAAAGTCTTGCACTTTGTTCATGAAAGCCCATCAACAGTTTTATTAAGAGTTAGAATGTATGAAACAGATTCCAGTAGTTCTTATTTGCACCATTTTCACATTGGGTTGCTACTGCTGCAACAAATTCAAAAATAATTGCTGCCAGTTCATACATAGGGAAACTAGAAAGGGTTATGACCAACCCTATGTTGGTGTACAGGGACAGGCCAGAGTGTTTTAAGTGGGACTGCAGTATGTATACATCTTTGCATGCATCGCCCCATACAGTCCACCACCACCTAGCACTAGAATGCTGTCAGCTGCACAGAATCACTGGTTGCTAAGACACCTTCGGCTAAATAGCCAACAGCGTCCAAGCAACCAGTGACACTGCTAACAGGTGTTGAACATGCATTGAGGATGGAATGTCCGCAATATGGACTCGCCGACCCCCGTGCTACCTCACCTTTAACTGTACGGTACTTTATTGTTGTGTCAATATGCCTAAAGCCAAGTTGAAGACATTCCATGATAGAATAAAAAAACATAAAGCCATCTCATCATATCAAGATGAAATCCAGAGTCCAAATTGGTTAACATCTATATACAAACTTTAATCACATTCCATTGTACAAAACAAGCGCAGAATGCAAAGGAACATACAGTTTTGTTCCAGCCTTTAATGATGACCACATAGGTCTAAAAGGTAAGGGAGGAAAAAGAAAAGCAGAGAGGATAAAGAAAGACTTAGATCTCCAATAGTCCAGCAATGCAAAAAAAAAAAAATCCACATGTCCATGTTTTCAATTTTTTTATAATTTATTTGGAACATATCACTGCACAAACATGTCAGACTTTAATACATATCATATTAAGTTGAGAGTAATACAATGATCAAAGTTATTCTCATACAGGAAGCCATGATGATCAGATCAAGTACATAGATTTTACCTGCAGCAGAGTGGTGTCCTTTACATTCTCAACTTGTAGTTTACTGCCCATGCTTGCCTGCCATATAAGAGCCCAAACTGTGAAGTCCATTGGGCTGTGTCTGTGAAGTCCATTATTTTCAGACTTATAATTGTAAGGAACAGTTGGGGGTGACAAAGAAGGAACAGAACTGAGGGAAGGAGCAAGGAACCAAGGAGTACTACAGAAAAGAGTTGGCTGGGAAAGAAGGTGGGATGGGGTATTGGGCAAAAGGGGAGTGGGAGTATTGGAAGCAATGGGTAAAAGAAAAAACGTTTTCAAAGAGAATCCGTTACCAAATTCTTAAGTGAGTTTGTAATTTACCATGATCCAGTTTAATGTATGTTTGACAAGGTCAAGAGGTACAGTCAACTGTTTCAAATAGTTTGCAATTGCTATTTTGGCAGCTAGGAATGTGTATGACACTAGTCATTTTAATGTTTGAAAAATAAGGCTGTTTTAACTGATTTAGGTACAGTCATCCTAGTAACAGAATAGATCAAATTATATAGTTTGCTTCAGAATTTGTATATTTTGGGGCATTGCCTCCATGTAAGAAACATAGTGCTGAATTGGCCACAGCCCTTGTAACAAGTAGGTGAGGGTGTAACTTGGCAATCCTAATGAGAACTAGATACCATCTTGGTTTTGTTTTCTTGTTGGATTATATTAGGACTGTGTTAATGGATATCTGAAACAAATCGCTAGCAATTTCCTGCCAGTCCTGGAGATATAATGTTTTATGAAGGTCCTGTTCCCACTAGGACATGTATGGGATTTTTGTGTGTACTTGGAAGGCATTGTATAAATTGTTGAAATGTGCCCATTTGATGCCTCTATGAACCTACAGGTCAGTTCAAATAGTAATAGATTGAGCAGCAAGTCAAAGTTTAGAATTAAAGGAAATTTGTGATCACAGCATACGTGTTCATTCTATAACTTTGGCATTGTATGAGCTTACTTGTAAAAATATCCTTACATGTTTTGAGTGCTGCCATTGCTGGCCATCTCCTTCCATAACTTCCTGGATTTTCTGCTTGCTTTGCAGCTTCTCCTCTGTTTTATTTTATTATCTATGAACTACATATCCCATGGTACCTTGCTGCCTGTAAGCAGAGATTCAGGAGGCAGTCAATACAGTAAACTCTTTATCTCAGCCCCTCTAAAGTTCAGAAGGCAGTTTGTGTGAAATGTGCGACACAACAGTGCCTATTTCCAAGCGGACTCCGTTTTTCTCAGCAAGGGAACGATCCGCCGATCTCCCGCTGAGCAGGTGGATGACAGCTGTCAGGTCCCAATGCATCTCTATGGGGGAATCGGATGGGAAAGAACCGTCTGTCCGTTCTCATTCGATCCGCCAGACAGATGGAAAATAGGGTTTCCATCCGTCCGGTTTTGACATGTCTCCGCTGACATCCGATGCCCCATAGAGATGCATGGGGCGTCCGTTCAGATCCGCCAAAAAAACTGACAGGGGGATCTGAACGGACTCCGTGTGTGAAATGGCCTAAGGGCTCTTTCACACGGTCCGCCTCCGTAGGCGGATTCGTGTTGCTCAGCGGGGATCGATCCGCGATCCCCGCTGAGCCGGCGGATGACAGCTCCGTCTCCGCTCTCAGAGCGGAGAGGGAGGTGTCTCAGCACCCGCTGCCCTCTATAGGGGATCGGATGAGAGCGGACCGCTTGTCCGCTCTCATCAGATCCGCTCCGCACCGATTACTGAACGGATGGAAAAATAGGGTTTCCATCCGTCCAGATTTCAGCACAGGATCGGATGCGGATGGCAGCGGGTGTCAGCGGAGGTGTCTCCGCTGACACCCGCTGCCCCATAGAGCTGCATGGAGGATCCGATCAGATCCGCCTAAAAAACTGACAGGCGGATCTGATCGGACCGCCCGTGTGAAAGAGCCCTAAGTGTTTTAAGAAATGAGATAGGCCATCAGTACATCAGGTGTGATCAATTTTCAATGATTGGCAGCATAGCTTGTAGACTATAACCTTCACAAAGACCAAATAAAATACACTGATTTGGGTTATTTTTAACAAAGATCTGTAGCATTATAACTTTTGGCCAAAATGAGGAAAGATTACTAATTTGCTTAATTTTATAACACCGAAAAGAAGAAAAATGCTTTTTTTTTTTTTTTTTTTTTTACAAAATGTTCATTTTTTTTTTATTTATAGTACAACAAATGAAAAACCTAGTGGTGAATAAAATACCACCAAAAGAAAGCCCTATTTGTGCGAAAAAAAAAGGACAAACTTTTTCATATGGGTACAGTGTTGCATGACTAATTGTCTTTGAAAATGTAAGAGCACTAAAAGCTTAAAATTGGGTTTGTCAGGAAGGGGGGTATAAGTGCCCAGTAGGCAAGTGGTTAATATGTCACAGAAATCAGGGAGGTACATGTGTGTGAGGATCTTAATAAAGTTTACAAACTTCAAGATCATGCAGGAGTACTAGGAGTGGGCTAGAAATTGAAATACAATGCAGAAATGAATATATGATATTACATTTTTTTCAGGTTTTCAATAAAGGATATTACCTGAATGTAATGGTAGATCTCAGGTGGGGGTAAATTTAATTCCTTTTTATAACAATCCAGACTATATACAATATGTTGTCGTCTGACAAAAAATACGCAATACGAATCAGGCCTTTGTTTTCCCACTGCTGGAAAGTATGTGTTTTTTATTTAAAACTGGGAGCTATCGGTGATGGGTGCTAAGGGGGGGTATGAGCTGAATGTAAGGTTCTTCTAGCTCGGTCCCATGCCAAAAGGGAGCAAGAAAGGGTTGGAGGTCACTTGTTTGGGATGCACATTAATGTTTTGATTGACAGGAGGATCAAGAAAGCGCTTTAGTGGAAACCAAGGGAAATGGCAAGTCTGCTGATCGTAGTCTGCACTAACTGATTATATGCATGCAGATTAGGGACTCCTACGTCTCCCCTGGCTTTAGAGATAAGTATTGTTCTGCTAATCTGTTTTGTTTTTTTGCCCCAGTAAAAGCATAAGGGGGCATTCATTCACACCTGCAAATTTCACAAGCACTTAGATGTGAAACTCCAGCGGAGGTTCCTACGATTAGCTGCAGGAGGCAACCCCATTGAAAGCTATGGGAGGCTGCCAGCTCCTGCATGTAATGACTCTTTGCGAGTGCCCCCAATTAGCTGAGGGAGCCTGCAGCCCCCCCCCCCCCCCATTGATTTCAATGAGGCTGCCTTCTGCAGCTAATCGTGGGAACCCCCACTGGGGTTCTTGCATCTAATCGGAATGCAGATCAGGGGTGGTTAGGGATTCACTTAAATACTTGGGGGACCCTATGGTTGGCATGGCATGCTGGATTATTTTTTCTTTGTTGATAGCCTATTGCTTTGAACTGTGATACGGAGCAACACTAGGCATAGTGTGGCCAGAAGCACCCCAGCTTTCACCCACAACCCCCAGATAAACCCCACTATTTTCAAACAAATTACCGTGAGCAAATGGCCAACATCCCAATTATGAGCAACAAACAAAATCCTAAAGAACAGCAGGATTTTCAGAGCCAATGTGGGAGGGATGATCACAAATAGAGCAAAAATACCTTTTTATATAAAAACATATTTATTGAGTCCTAAAGATAAAAAGGAGAAAACTGCATATGCATACATATACATATAAAAGAACATGTTCCCTATGGGAACACTGATACAAGATACCAAATTTGCAACAGTGTAGTCTCTGTTAAGCAAAGTCTATAGAGCCTCAAAAAGCCCCCCCTAATTATGACTGATTTTGACATGCAGTATATGTAAATAGTGCAGGATCGCGCTTGTTTTTTTAACTGACCCGCCAGTGCCCTTTTCAACAAATCTTATGATGATGGCATTCTTCTTTTCTAACTACTGCATGCAGGAATTAGTCATATCCAGCTTAGTCTGCACTGTATTCTCTGCTGTAATGAAAGGGGATGTGTGGTTTGAGAACATTGCATATGTCTTGGAATATAGGTTTTCTGTTCATACACTGTATGTTTTCTTTTAGCATACGAATGTGTAGACTAAGATTTCTTTTTAACCTCTCGTTTTAATTTGAACAAATTGTATGTTTCTGTGTAGCACTCTTTTGCACACACGTTTAGAACACATAATCTAATTTTCTCACTGATGTTAATGCCGAGTTCCAGCCTGTATAAAAAAAAAAAAAAAATTAAACATCAGCAGCTACAAATACTGTAGCTGCTAACTTTTAATAAAAGGGCACTTACCTCTGCAGGGATGCCGCGATGTCGGCACCCCAACCAGATTCACCAATCAGCTTCGGGTGCAGGCGCCAGCATTGCAAGTAAGGGAAACCGAAAGTGAAGCTAAATGGCTTAAACAGAAATACGCCTTCTGAAGTGGCCCAGTCATAGTCCTGACCTCAACCCGATTGAGATGCTGTGGCATGACCTCAAGAAGGCGATTCACACCAGACACCCCAAGAATATTGCTGAACTGAAACAGTTCTGTAAAGAGGAATGGTCAAGAATTACTCCTGACCATTGTGCACGTCTGATCTGCAACTACAGGAAACGTTTGGTTGAAGTTATTGCTGCCAAAGGAGGTTCAACCAGTTATTAAATCCAAGGGTTCACATACTTTTTCCACCTGCACTGTGAATGTTTACATGGTGTGTTCAATAAAAACATGGCAACATTCCATTCTTTGTGTGTTATTAGTTTAAGCAGACTGTGATTGTCTATTGTTGTGACTTAGATGATGATCAGATCATATTTTATGACCAATTTGTGCAGAAATCCATATCATTCCAAAGGGTTCACATACTTTTTCTTGCAGCTGTATGTCCTTTGCACATAAACCTTGTAACTCATTTCCTCCCTTCCAGGCAGAGTTGTATAAAGTACTCGAAACCCATACTTGAGTAAAAGTACAAGTGCTCGATCAAAAAGTGACTTGAGTAGAAGTACTAAAGTATTCAACATTTTTTGTACTTGTATTGCAAGTAGTTTTTTAAAAATGATTTTGCTACTCAAGTACTGAAAGTAAAAGTACCAGTACTTTTGAAAAAAAAATTGCTACTCAAGTACTGAAAGTAAAAGTACAGGTACTGTGTTATGTAGTTATTAAAGAAAGAAGTCAAAAGTTTGAACATCATATTGTTTTTTTATTATTTCAAATGCAGCTTTTATTTATACATACAGTAGCTTTTATTTTCGTATGCGCTGATAATACACATGTTTTGAGCTTCATGAAACCTGCCATCTACTGTTCTGGCAGTGGTAATTTTTATAATTGTAACGAGTAACTATGCAGCACAAAAAAAAAATATCGGAGTAGAAGTATTGAAATCATTGAAAAAATGTAGTGAAGTAAAAGTGGAAGTAGGAGAAAAAAATTCTACTCTTGGAAAGTACAGATACCGCCTTTCGGTACTTAAATACAGTAGTGAAGTAGTTCTACTTAGTTACTATACATTTCTGCTTCCAGGTGAGAGTGTTAGGCTCCTCCTGATTGGCCCAGACCTGTCAGACAGGGCCAGGGAAAAAAATGCAAAGCCCTATGTGAACCTTACACAAGATTTTATTTCTCCAGTGGCTAAATGAGGGCAAGGAAGGAAGAGTTTGGATGGGCAAAAAGAAAAGTTCCTTTTTAATGAGCACTAGTCATATACAATCACAATTCATTCGTCAGCAGCAATGGTTTGTATTGTAATTCCATATTTTTTTACATTCTCTTTTGCTCTGAACCAGCAATAGAGCAAATGAAACTCTGATAAACTTTAATGGGCCCCGAGGTGGATTATGGCATAATGTGCTAGACTTCTCTGTCAAATGAAGCCCGCCAGTGCTGCAATGTCAACACTTCAGCTAAACTCAGGCGCTTCAATTTTTTTTTTGGAAAATTCTTTTTATTGGTTTCCACATTAAATAAGTACAAAGTGAACATTTAGTGACAGCCTGACAACCAGGCGACATCTGACAGACATAAAAAACAAGACCTCAGCGCTAGGCCATCAGTGTAACTCCAAAGCTTGTACATAACAATGCTAACCATAATCCAACTGTAAATGTGTATCCAAGATAAATCCTTACATTTTATATATACCAGCTCCCATACCTTAGGACATATAGAATAACACCAAGAAAAGTCAACAGACCCTCGCAACAGTCTACATATACAGGTCCTTCTCAAAAAATTAGCATATTGTGATAAAGTTCATTATTTTCTGTAATGTACTGATAAACATTAGACTTTCATATATTTTAGATTCACTACACACAACTGAAGTAGTGCAAGCCTTTTATTGTTTTAATTTTGATGATTTTGGCATACAGCTCATGAAAACCCAAAATTCCTATCTCAAAAAATTAGCATATTTCATCCGACCAATAAAAGAAAAATGTTTTTAATACAAAAAAAGTCAACCTTCAAAAAATTATGTTCAGTTATGCACTCAATACTTGGTCGGGAATCCTTTTGCAGAAAGGACTGCTTCAATGCGGCGTGGCATGGAGGCAATCAGCCTGTGGCACTGCTGAGGTGTTATGGAGGCCCAGGATGCTTCGATAGCGGCCTTGAGCTCATCCAGTGTTGGGTCTTGCGTCTCTCAACTTTCAATTCACAACATCCCACAGATTCTCTATGGGGTTCAGGTCAGGAGAGTGGGCAGGCCAATTGAGCACAGTAATACCATGATCAGTAAACCATTTACCAGTGGTTTTGGCACTGTGAGCAGGTGCCAGGTCGTGCTGAAAAATGAAATCTTCATCTCCATAAAGCTTTTCAGCAGATGGAAGCATGAAGTGCTCCAAAATCTCCTGATAGCTAGCTGCATTTTGCCCTGCCCTTGATAAAACACAGTGGACCAACACCAGCAGCTGACATGGCACCCCAGACCATCACTGACTGTGGGTACTTGACACTGGACTTCAGGCATTTTGGCATTTCCCTCTCCCCAGTCTTCCTCCAGACTCTGGCACCTTGATTTCCGAATGACATGCAAAATTTGCTTTCATCCGAAAAAAGTACTTTGGACCACTGAGCAACAGTCCAGTGCTGCTTCTCTGTAGCCCAGGTCAGGCGCTTCTGCCGCTGTTTCTGGTTCAAAAGTGGCTTGACCTGGGGAATGCGGCACCTGTAGCCCATTTCCTGCACACGTCTGTACACGGTGGCTCTAGATGTTTCTACTCCAGACTCAGTCCACAATCTTCCTCAGGGTCCGGTCACCTCTTCTCGTTGTGCAGCGTTTTCTGCCACACTTTTTCCTTCCCATAGACTTCCCACTGAGGTGCCTTGATACAGCACTCTGGGAACAGCCTATTCGTTCAGAAATTTCTTTCTGCGTCTTACCCTCTTGCTTGAGGGTGTCAATGATGGCCTTCTGGACAGCAGTCAGGTCGGCAGTCTTACCCATGATTGCGGTTTTGTGTAATGAACCAGGCTGGGAGTTTTTAAAAGCCTCAGGAATCTTTTGAAGGTGTTTAGAGTTATTTAATTGATTCAGATGATTAGGTTAATACCTCGTTTAGAGAACTTTTTCATGATATGCTAATTTTTGGAGATAGGAATTTTGGTTTTTCATGAGCTGTATGCCAAAATCATCAATATTAAAACAATAAAAGGCTTGCACTACTTCAGTTGTGTGTAATGAATCTAAAATATATGAAAGTCTAATGTTTATCAGTACATTACAGAAAATAATGAACTTTATCACAATATGCTAATTTTTTGAGAAGGACCTGTATACAGCCCTTATCCAGGATACCTCCATAATCAGTCCCAGAACATCTGTGTATAACACTACATAGGAAAGGTATTGCAATTTCCATGAACATCGAAATAGGTCAGTTTAGTCAAATATTATGGAAATACTGTTTGTCCACCCACCTCACACCTTATGGAACTTGTTGGGTATTCCTCTGCTGGTATATGTGGCTTTGTAATAGGGAAGGGCTTTATTAATGAGTATTTCCAGGCAGGAGCAGCAGGAGGTTTAGGTTTTTTCCATGAGAGAACTAACTATTTTCTAGCATAATAAAACAAAAGTATCAATGGGGTGTGAACCACTTTCTCAGAGGCCAGGGCATCTACCAATCCCAGGAGACGCACTTCAAAAGATGGCTGTAACTTCTTCTATGCATTTAGTAACTTCTAACCAAAACTGTTGTATGGACATCCAATCCCAAAAGATGTGCATAAAATCTGCTCTGCATGAAGTACACCACCAGCAAACAGGGTGATTGAGTGGGAAATATCCTAGCCAGTCTCGCTGGAGTGAGGTATATCCGCTGTAAAAATTTGTACAAAATGAGATGGTCTCTAGCCAACACCAGTATGGAAAAGGTAATCTCCCAGAGATCATTCCAATTATACCCATCCAACTGAGGAAAGACAGCCACCCAGGCATCTCTGCAAGGTGCAAGGACCCGACTGGTATATAATGGTTTTTATATGGTGGACAGTGCCTTAGCTAAGGACTCATTCTGAAACAAAAGCTCTAAATCCCCCACTTTATTAGCAATTACAGCAGATCCAAATTGGAAAGTGTAGGCATGGGGCAGTTGCAAATAGCGAAATAAGTGAGTGTCATGTAATTGACATTTAGATTTCATATCATCAAATTGAAGGATTGTTCCATTCCCCACAATGCCTTTTTAATACCAAATTTGGTCCATGTAACAGGGTCTGAGTATGTATAAAAATGAGGTAACTGGGGGTTCTTCTACAATGACGTACAGGGAGAAATTTCTTGACAGTCCCCCAATTCTGCCTTACTAGCCAACCCCCATGCTACTAGGCACTTCCATCTTTACCTGGTCTTCCTCCTGGGTTCGCTCTGTTCGGCCACCTAAAATGTTCGGGCCACAGTGACGCCATCATGGTAAAGAGCAGTGCCATAAATGTTCCTCTGAGCTGCGAAGCAAGGTTCAATGTACATTAGCGCTGACAGACTGGGGTAAACATTTGAGAGAAGAAACTGTTCTGCTTTAAGAAAGCTATGCCTTAAAATGGATGCAGAATTTTTCTTTAAATATTACTTCAGATCTACTCAGTTGGCCTGTTTTTTTTTTTTTTTTCTTCTCTTGATGGATCACATGTAGTCCTTAATAAAAAAGATATACATTTGTCCATCACAGCAGACTCTTTATTTGTGAAAATGAATAAAACAGCCAGTCTACTTGAGGTTAAAGCACATAGGCAAAACATCTGGTTGCAAACCATTATTTGTGAATACATTAAGTGCCCAGACACAAACGCTGTGTTCAGCCTCATGACTCAGTGTTGTGCTTTTTGCTGGTTAAGGAGATGTATAATTTAGAGCATATGTAAATTATGCTGACATTGTCCTTTCCAGGAAAGTTTCTAAAGTTTAACAACCTTTAAGAAAAAAATGCAATCCTTCGTATTTACCATAAGTAGTTAATGATTTGCCAATTGGGGAAGCATGTGGCCTGTTAATTACTTGGTGGTTAAAGTGGACCTGTAATCACAAAAGAACAAATTCAGTTACCGGTAAACATCATGTATTCATATTTTCTTGGCAAAATAAAAACCGCATCTTCAGTATATTGTTGCAATACATGCATGTTTCTCTTGGTTTTATTCCTTTAAAATAATGTAAGCACAGAAAAATGCCTGTTAATCTGCCACAAAAAAAATCTGTGCGCTCCTAAATAGGGATAAGCTTGTGTTCAGTAAAAACCGCAAGGAAGCTGTCAGTGCTGGACCAATCAGCTGCTGTAGCAGGGGAGACCTCGCCCTGTAGCTGCAATACACAATAGGGACAGGGATGTTTTGTCACATCATTGACCTACATGACCATATTAAATTCACTATATTTGGGGAATTCTCCTCCTGCAGCTGATTGGCCCAGCACTGACGGCTTCCTTACAGTTTCAAACTAACATGGGTTCTGACTGAACCCAAGCTCATCCCTACTCCTGATCTTCTATTTGGGCAGAACACATAGTTTGGTGCCACACTATGCTTAGCTTGGTTTCCCCAATGTTTTCTAGTTTAAGGTTCGGCTGCCTACACGGAGAGTTGGCATGACATTTTCGACTAGCCTAGTACTTGCCACATTTGTTGTCTGTTCTTGCAGAAAACACCGTGCCTCTGCTTAAGTAAACTGCCAACCAGCATTGTCAACCCTGCCTGTTGCACTACAGAACTGTACCTACCCCTGACCCTTTCTGTCCCCCTCCACATGCATACTTTGATTTATTTCCCAGTAAAGCAATCCCTTGACTATCAGTAGCCTGCCCCACACTGTGAGTAGATAGAGGTCTCTTGGGAGATGTAGTTCTGGGGGCTTGCCTACATCAATTTGCACTAAGGCCCCAGCAGCTGATACTGAAATGATTTTTCAAGCCTGGTTATATGTCACAGGGAGTAATAAAATGGTTTCTTGCTACAGGAACAAAGGTAAAAGAAACATGTAATGCTGGGAAATGCTCTAGGGAAGGGGAGGGATTTTTGTGGTTGAATCTGGTTAATTCCTGGACATACCCTTTAAAACCATACAAGAGAAGTCCATTTTAAATTATACAACAATGCTGCCAACTGTGGTCTCTGGCTTGGGCTCCTTTCTTCTACCCTCACAGGTGACTGTCTCAGCACTTTGACATTATCAGAGGCATATCCTAGAACAGAAAAGGTTGCCTGGTGATAGATTGACCTTCAATAATATTATGGGGGCTACCTTGCAGCCGCTTGATGCTGTTATTGATTAAATTATAAAAAGTCAACCCAAGCAAAAGCGTAGTCAGGTGGGTTGTTGGCAGATAGACTTCTGACAACATAGGTATGGCACCTGGCCTACAAAACAAAGAAGCATAATTATGCAGTTAAAATGGTATGTGTATTGTTATGTATTTTTCATAGTTTTGTATAGAGTGGAGAAGGGTTAAGCATGCGATATGCGGCTCTAATTATGAACAGTTTTGACTAAATCTGCCAAATCCAACCAAGACAACGAACTTCGACTGCAAAATCAAACAAGCTGGAGAATTGCCAACCAATCTGTGACTGCATTCAATCAAATGCAGTCACTGTTCATATAATCACACAGCCACTGAGGCCTGGGTCCATAAAAACATGGATGAGCGAGTTTGGGGTGAAGGAACTTGACTGGCTTGCAGAGTCCTGATCTCAACCCGGTAGAACACCTTTGATATGAATTAGAGAGGAGACTGCGAGCCAGGCCTTTTCGCCCTACATCAGTGTCTGACTGTGCTTGTGGAAGAATGGTCAAACATTCCCATAAACACAATCCTAAACCTTGTGGACTGCCTTCCCTGAAGAGTTGACACTGTTAAAGCTGCAAAGGGTGGGCCAACTCAATATTGAACCCTACAGACTTAGACTGGGATGCCATTAAAGTTCATGTGTGTGTAAAGGCAGGTGTCCCAATACTTTTGACAATCTATTGTAGATTCAGCTCTCTCTTTCTCATAGTGACATTTGTCACTGAGACAGAAAGTGATGGAAAATCAAAAAGGCTAGAGTTGTCACTAAACGGAGGGAAAAATCCTTCAGTTGAGACACCGGTTCCTTTGACAAATATGTGGAATGGAAATTCTGTTTAGTTTGGAGAAATTTCCTCTCATTTCCTGTTGTGTCTTCGTGACCGAGAGTTAAGGAAAATCTACCAAGTAGAACACCGCAAAAAATATACTGGCAGGGGCATTTTAGGGCGTCTGGTTATGCTTGGCTGTCTGGTGGCTGAAACAATGCCTGCTGTACTCTCCAGAACCTGAAACCTATGCCATTTTCCATTCATTGTATAAACAGTTCATATATAGGGGAATTACGTTATTGGGACAAGATAAAGCAAGTCTTGCTATGTTATGCAGTTTGGGAAGCAAAGAAAGCCTCACAAAATATTGTGAATTAAATATCTACATTACATTGTTTCATGCTAAAACATGTTTTTTGTAACCAGAACAAGATATAAAACCGTGCACAATATATTCATCATTTTTATAGAACAGTTTTGATCTTTCTTTTAAAAGTAAATATTTACACGATAGAACGTACTTTTACCAAATTGGCTGAGATGCAATTTTAATCCTAGTTCCTCAACTCCGCTAAGATAATAACATAATACTGTAGTAACAGACAGTGCATGCCTTATTGCCCTCTGTTCATGCTGGGCTGTCAGGACTGCGGGCGGTGTGGAGTGCGGAGGAGGAGGGCTTGGATGATGAGGACTGGGAGGACATCTGGGACGATTCATTCCGGCCGCTCATAGCGACCAGGGATGTGTTGATTCAATTTAAAATTCTGCACAGAATATATTATGCTCCTCACAGGCTGCATCGTATTTATCCTAGTGTCTCAGCTTCTTGCTGGAAATGCTCTTGTGCCTCTGCAGGCTTTTCTCACATTTTTTGGGAATGTCCGCAGATTGCTTCCTATTGGTTGGAGGTGACTCAATTCATATCCTGTCTGACTTCTATATCAATTCCTTTAACGGTGGGGGTCTGTCTCCTTGGCCTGGTAGACCAGTTGGCGACGGCCAGGGTGACACGTACCCTTATTGGTATCCTACTGTTCTATGCCAGGAAGGCAATAGTTCTTAAATGGAAATCTCATTACCATCCAACCTTGAGCTTCTGGAAGGGGCTGGTTAAAGCGGTAGTATAAGGCGACATATATCTCCAGGAACTGCCCTAGAAATATGAAAAAGTTTGGCAGGTCTGGGTTGCTTCCAGATCTACAGTAGATGAGCGGACCTCGGATTCCGACACTGAGTTTCACGGTTCACGGTGGTGGACCATAGGGAGAGAGAACGGAGATCAGTGTTTTTGACTTGGGCTTGTATTACGTTTTTCATGATAACAGTTTCTGACGGGTACTGAGCAGTTCTGTTGGGCGAGGTTTAGGGCGGGTGTTATTTCTGTTTTTCTTTTTATGTTTCATGTCTGTTGGCCAGGGTATACCCCCTAAGGCCTTGTTTTACTTGTACTAAACTTAATAAACAGAAATAAAAAAGAAAAAAAACAGACAGTGCATGAGATACACAGAATTTATGCCACCTTTTAGATCTCATCACCGCTGTCTGAACCAGGGGCGCTCCAAGATCTGTGTGTCACTCTAAATTTGATTTAGATTCCAACTGTTCTATTATAAATTTTTGCACCTCCCAGGTACACGTGACCTAGCTATTTTTATCTTTGTTCCCACGTACACCTAACCTAGCTCTTTTTAACCTTGTTCCCAAGTACACCGAACCTACAGTGGTACTTCTTAACCTAGTTCCCATGTACACCTAACCTAGTTCTTATTTGAGTTCCTAGGTATACCTAACCTAGGCCTTTTTAACCTAGTTCCCAGGTTTACCTAACCTATCTCTTAACCAAGTTTCCAAGTGCACCTAACCTATCTTTTCTTAACCTAGTTTCCAAGTGCACCTAACCTATCTCTTCTTAACCTAGTTTCCATGTGTGCCTAACCTAGATCTTCTTAACCTAGTTTGCAAGTGCACCTAACCTATCAATTCTTTACCTAGTTTCCAAGTGCACCTAACCTATCTCTTCTTAACCTAGTTTCCATGTGTGCCTAACCTAGATCTTCTTAACCTAGTTTGCAAGTGCACCTAACCTATCAATTCTTTACCTAGTTTCCATGTGCACCTAACCTAGTTTGCAAGTGCACCTAACCTATCGCTTCTTAACCTAGTTTCCATGTGCACCTAACCTGGATCTTCTTAACCTATTTCCCAGGTACACCTAACCTGGATCCTAACCTAGTTCCCAGGTACACATAACCTAGTTTTTCCCAACCTAGTTCCCTAAATCCGCTCCTCTTAATCTAGTTCCAAGGTATTAGATATGGGCTCAGGCGTGTTCGAGATCCTAGTCCAGTGATGGTAAACCTTGGCACCCCAGATGTTTTGGAACTATGTTTCCCATGATGCTCAACTACACTGCAGAGTACAGGAGCTTTATGGGAAATGTAGTGCCAAGACATCTGGGATGCCAAGGTTCGCCATCACTGACCTAGTCCCAACCACACGGAAGCCGACACTACACACCGCTAATCACAGACAGCGAGTTATTTCCCAGTCCACAGCTGCACAGACCAGAGAAATATCTCAATACCTGTGATTAGCAGTGTTGGCTTCCTGGTGGGATCTGGCAGGTGGGTTGGGACTAGAATCCTGAACACACCTGAGCCCATCTCTATAAGGAAGTTAAACCTTCTAATGCTTTTTTGTGTCATTCCTTAGGCGTTGTTTTTTTTTAAAGGCGTTTTTCTGGCATTTTTGTACATCTGCCAAAAAGGAAGCTCATGGCACGGGTGTTTTGTTTAGGGCAACAGAACACTGTGAACAGGGGCTATTGAAATGAATGGGATTTGTCTTTTTGGACTTTTTTAGAGCTGAGGCTTAGAGCAGAAAATCGCCCCAAAAACACCTAAATGGGAACAGACCCTTAACGTTCCATATCCCATGAGGCAATTTGAGGGACCTGGAAGCTTCATTCTCATCTAGGTGAGGATTTAGCAAGGACATTTTTTTTTTTTTTAATCATAAAAAAATATATAAAAGGGGAGGGGGGGGGCAGGAGAGAGGACCTTGCTAGGATTGTTGAAGGTCCACTTTAAGTGAACAAATATCTTCTTTGTTTCTTCTAATTTAATGCTTGATAAAAAAAGTGCAAAGACCCTTTTCATTACGTACATACAGTATTTGTATATTGTGTGTGTGTGTGTGTGTGTGTGTGTATATATATATATATATATATATATATATATACATATACATACAGTATATTCAAAGGATGGGCAGCACAGACAGGTAAGGATAGCTATCTAGCTATCAATGCATGCAACCAGACGTGTCTCAAAATAAACAAAATGCAACGGGTTACAACACAGAGTATGTATAATATAATATTTATGTATATATTATTATGGTGATTATGTTCTGATGGTGTATCATTTTATAATACAATATTAATGAAACTATTGTTTAACACTAGATCCTCTGCTTAAAAAAAAAAAAAACATAGTTTTGGGTAAACTGTTTTGGTTGGGTGAGCTTTAAAATTGGAAGTAACTCGTTGCAGCGAAAGGATTCATAGTCAGGAGATCAAAGTTATATTTACACAGTACATAACCAGAGCCGCAAGGTGACCTGAGACATGACATTGGAACTTGTAATTTTCCCAAAAGGGAAATGCATTACGGTGAGGGAACGCTATATTATTTTTATTTCAGGTCTTTACTTTTTAAATGTGAATGTGCTGTGCAATGGAAATAAAATCTGCTGCTACAGCCTTTGTTACACATTTTTAGTATGTCAGCAATATATACCTGTATTGGGAAGGTTTATGATATCTCTCAAGTTTGCTACAAGGCAGAAAGTCTGCCCTTTAGATACTTTTTCTCTTCATTACTGTAACATTATACATATGACTCAGGAACTGACAGATCAGATATGTTTAATTAGAGAAAGCTAAGCACCTTTTACCTGCGGATATGTAAGTGGGGGGAAAAAAGTGAACGATCAAATTTAAATTTTGGGGATTTTCGTTCAAATATACAGTATTCAATGTCACATTCGGTGTGGCAATTGGGCAGTTTTGGTATGTATCAAAAATACCCTTCTGTCTGAAAAAAATATTTGAACTGGTCTCAAATCTGCTTGGTTCAAATGAAAAATATTGCAACTATCTATACATTTTCTGCCCAAACCCCACAATGGGTGGACTGTTTTTATTTTATTATATGCAGGTCTTCTTTTTACTCCTAGATTGTGGTTGCATTTTACAGAGTATTATTTAAATTGTTCTAAATTTCTACAAATTGCATGTATAAACTGAAGACCTCGGATGGACAGTTGAAAGTTTAGAAATTATCTGATCACCTTCAAGCATCTTGGTTTACTATCTTAAAGTTTTACTAAAATAACAAACCTGTTCTACTCACCTGTAGGGATGGACTTAGGCGTGTTCAGATCCTAGTCCCAACCCACGTGAGCAATCCCGCCAGGAAGCGGTCACTGCACACCACCAAGCATGAGCAGCGTGTGTATGTGCAGCTGTGGGATGGGAAATGCCTCACCGCCTATGATTGGTAAAGTGCAGTGACGACTTTCTGATGGGTTTGCTCAGGTAAATTGGGACTAGGATCCGAACACACCTGAGCCTATCCCTACTTACCTGCTCTGTGCAGTTGAAAAACTTTTGCTGATCAGCTGACTGCAACCAATATGGACTCCCCTGTTCTCAGAACACAATAGCTCATATGGAGAATTCCTCCATCTACCTCAGATCCGCTTTTACTCACATCTTCTTGTTTATTTGTGAAGCTTGAAAAAACAAGAAGTATTTATGGCCAGCCTTAGGGCTCTTTCACACGGAGCGGACCGCATTGCGATCCGCTCCGGCACTTTTTTTTATTTTTTATTCATGGAGCGGATGACACTTGTGTCATCCGCTCCGTATGTCCACATATCATCCCATCCGTTTGCGAATGATATACGGACATAATGTATGTCTATGGGCATTGCGGAGGTCAGCAGATGACACCGCTGACATCCGATTTTGCATCCGTTCTGTTTTTTAAATGGAACTAAAATAGGGTTCTGTTCCGTTCCAAAAAATGGAACAGAACTGAAAGGACGAAAATCGGATGTCAGCAGTGTCATCCACTGACATCCGCAATCCCATAGACATACATTATGTCCGTATATCATCCGCAAAAAATTAGGATGATATACGGACATGCGTCACCTTGACATTGTCACCTTGCTCATGAAGGCTGCTGACCCAGGGGAACTTCCCAGTCACTTCCATGGTCATATGACAAAGCTTCGGCCTTGCAATTGGTTACTAGGGCCAAGCACTATCACGAGGGAGACAGGTCACATGTACCCCCAACTACCGGGAAACACTGAGAAGTTTAGCTAACTGTGGCAGAAAGTGCAAGCAATGTGAATTTAAGGGGGAAAGTGGGGTGGGAGGTCCCTTTGCAGAAATACTGTCACTTTGCCCTGTGTAGCAAAGGTGACAATGTCTCTTTAAGACAGGTTTTCTATTCCACCAAGTCAGTGTTCTCTTAGGTCTGTATCTGCGTGACTCTGTAAACATCGGTTTACTGTCCTCTCATACATTATATTAACAAAAGTATTGGGAAGACTGCCTTTATACGCATATGAACTTTAATGGCATCTTAGTCTGTATTGTGTTGAGTTGGCCCACCCTTTGCAGCTATAACAGTTTCATATCTTCTGGGAAGGCTGTCCACAAGGTTTAGGAGTGTGTCTATGGGAATGTTTGACCATTCTTCCACAAGTGCATTTGTGAGGTCAGTCACTTATGTGGACGAGAAGGCCTGGCTCACAGTCTTCACTCTAATTCATCCCAAACGTGTTCTATCGGGTTGAAGTCAGGACGGTTGTGCAGCCAGTCAAGTTCTTCCACCCCAAACTCGCTCATCCATGTCTTTATGGACCTTGCTTTGTGCACTAGTCCAAATTATTTGGTGGTGGGGGGATTATGGTGTGGGGTTTTTTCAGGGCTTGGGCTTGGCCCGTTAGTTCCAGTATAGGGAACTGTT
This sequence comes from Pelophylax lessonae, assembly GCF_965119305.1. Classification (NCBI taxonomy): domain Eukaryota; kingdom Metazoa; phylum Chordata; class Amphibia; order Anura; family Ranidae; genus Pelophylax; species Pelophylax lessonae. Next base: position 199,273,123 of record NC_138769.1, read on the forward strand.
AAGGCAGGGGTGTCAACCTCCAATTTAATCCCGGGCCGTATCAGCATTATTATTGCCCTCAAAAGGGCCAGTAAGGCTAGATGTCCAGAGCATCCCCTACCCTTACATAAGACGTCAAGAGCCTCCCCACCATCAGAAATTGAGTCCTCCACCCTCCCTTACATCACAGCGCACCCCCTTATCTTGTGCTGCTGCTGGGAAGAAGCTGTAGGCATTGCTGAAAAGCAAAAAGTACAGGGTCTGGAGGAGGACCAGAAGAGGGCTGGAGCTCTCCTGCAGCTGCAGGAGAGGTGCAAGGGCCACATGAAATGGCCTTGAAGGCCTGATTCGGCCCGCGGGCCTTGTGTTTGACACCTGTGTGTTAAGGTGTTAGCATACCAACACATTTTGGACAATTTCATGCTCCCAACTTTGTGGAAACAGTTTAGGTATGGCCCCTTCTTATTCCAATATGACTGTGCACCAGTGTGTTTTTTTTGCTCCCGACTTTGTGGAAACAGTTTAGGTATGGCCCCCTTTCTTATTCCAACATGACTGTGCTCCAGTGTGTTTTTTTTAGGTGCCCTTTTTGGTTACCAATTCCATGGGGCAGCTTGTGTGACCTCACACATGCGCAGAGGCACCACAGGGTCTATGCCAGGGACCTGGCAGAGATCAGCTGCCTGTGTGCTCATGCTCAGAGGCACATTCTCATTTGACTTACTGGGTAGGCTATATGTCTCTTAGATACTATGTTACATATTCATGTTTTTGAAATGGGTCACACAGGATCCCTGCATCAAGCAGGTTGTCACATGCCTAACGAAGGGGCCCTGCTTGGCCCTGAAATGTTGCACCTTTACTGCTGTGATGTGATCACTGTAATAAACATTTGGGTTTTATCTTTAAGAGCCTTGGTGTGGTAGCGATATGTGCTTACTTACCCCTTGCTATTTCAAGGAACAAGTGCGATGGGAATAATATATGTAGTGTGTTGGAAAAAAAGCGCACATTTGCTTTTTTTTTTTCTAAAAACTAAAATGTATCTAAAATGACCTCATGCTTGCTTACTGAGGTTCCCTTTCCTCATACAGACCATAGCTATTAGCTTGTATTTGAACTCAGAACTATCATTTCCACATTTCACCTGCATAGCCATCTGCTGGTGGGATCTGGTATTGCGTATGACTGCTAAAGGTAGTGCAATACCAATGACACAGTTCAGTGCTATCAATGATACTTTTTTATTTGCACTGACAGTCAGGATAGGCTTTTGGGGGTTACCCCCCTTTTTCTAAAGTCCAAGCTAAAGCTTTGTGTATCAGAACTGCTTGGACCTTAGAAGTAGGTTATCACCGAAAGCTTGTCCAGAAAATGTAACTGTTCGTGCATAGAAAATCACAGTCATGTTGTTGCCTATGACTATAAGGGCTCATTCACACAGCCGTTCATGGCCACACATACTGCCCAGATTAGTATTTCTGTAGCTGGTACGACCTGGTGTTTACATTCAGCTATGGCCGATCAGCCTGTAGAAGTCAATGACTCATTGCAAAAAGTGGAACTTTACCCAAAAGAGGACGTTCGGCTGGTCCTCCTCCTACCCCCTTCCTCTGCCGATATTTGGCATATTTTTTGTTGGGAGGGGAAGCAGGTACCTGGATTTGACAGGTACCAGCTCCCACTTCCGTTCGGATCACCTAGGAAATCCAAGCGGAAGTTCATCACCCCCCTTTCCTTTCCCGCAGTCTTCTAGTACATGTCACCATTCACAAAGAACGCCGCTCACGTATACACAGTGGGCAGCAGGCTGTGAAACCGCAAGCTGTCACAACTAGGTGCCCACAGTTAAGATGCTGGGGACCGGAGGAGGGTGGAAAAAACAGCTTGGGTGTGCACAGCACTGGATTCGGGGACAAGTGAGTGTCTGTTTATTAGAAGTCAGCAGCTACAGTTTTTGTAGCAGCTGACTTTTTATTTGCAGAAATATGACTAACGCTCTCCTTTAAAGCTGAACTCTAGACAAATAAAAAAAAAAGAAAATACATTAATGCAGCTCTGTAATCATTAGTACATCAATAAATGTTTTCTTTTATATGCAAGCATTGCAGTTACCTGACTGTCACCTGGTATCAGCCTCTATGTTGATAGAAACTGAAAGCAGGCTGACAGATAGATGGGCTCATTACTGTGCTGCTTCTCCTTTCACTGGCCAATCACTGGCTTGGATGGGTTCAGGACAACCTGGGCTCAGAAGACAAAGAACAGTTACTGGCAGCATAAAATATTTTTAATTCTCTGAAGCTGGTTTTAGTTTAGATTTGAATTAACTATTAATTTGAATCTTGTTGTTTTTGGATGTATACAGCGAGGCATGATGCCAAACATACTACAAAATTAAATTTAAATCTATGTAAAAAGTTTACATACAGCACACATTGATGCACTAAACACTACACCACACAGCAAGACCAGTTCTGCTCTCTTTTAAAGAGTAGCTGTGGTATTGAAGACCCCTATATTTTAAAGAGTTGCTGTGGTATTAAGGACCCCTATCTTTTAAAGAGTTGCTGTGATATTCAAGTCCCCTATCTTTTAAAGAGTAGTTGTGGTATTAAAGACCCCTATCTTTTTAAGAGTAGCTATGGTATTGAAGACCCCTGTCTTTTAAAGAGTAGCTGTGCTATTTAAGACCCCCTATCTTTTAAAAGTAGCTGTGGTATTGACGACCCCTATTTTTTAAAATGTAGCTGTGGTATTGAAGACCCTTATCTTTTAAAAACGTAGCTGTGGTATTGAAGACCCCTCTCTTTTAAAAAGTAGCTGTGCTATTGAAGACCCCTCTCTTTTAAAGAGTAGCTGTGGTATTAAAGATCCCCATCTTTTAAAGAGTAGCTGTGGTATTAAAGATCCCCATCTTTTAAAGAGTAGCTGTGATATTAAAGATCCCCATCTTTTAAAGAGTAGCTGTGGTATTGAAGATCCCCATCTTTTAAAGAGTAGCTGTGGTATTGAAGATCCCCCATCTTTTAAAGAGTAGCTGTGGTATTGAAGGCCCCCATTTTTAAAGAGTAGCTGTGGTATTGAAGATCCCCATCTTTTAGAGTAGCTGTGGTTTTGAAGATCCTCATCTTTTAAAGAGTAGCTTTGGTATTATTGAAGACCCCTAACTTTTTAAGAGTAGCTGTGGTTTTGAAGACCCCCGTGAATATTACAGAGGGATTCAATTTTTCCTGGGAATCCAATTAATAGCAAAGGTTTCACAGACAAAATCTTGTGTCAAGACAGACCATCCCTTTAAAACATGCAATTGGCTGCAGTGTTGGATTCTGCTGATGACATGACACCGTGTGCAAGCTCCTGTCAACAAGGTTAAAGTGGACAGCGCTTGCATGGACCATCGGTCAGGAGACAGCTATAAAAGAAGTATACTCCGTTTCCCCAGTATTTGAGTTCTAGAAATACAGCGGTTGCTTTCTTCTTTCTTTTCTGTGCTCCCTGGGTGTATTGGCTGAACAATCCTGATATGCAGTCTGCTGTACTAGCTGGCAGCACACTGCTTAGGTGTGTGTGTATGTATCTCTTACACAGCGTGACTAAACCTCATAGGTTGCTCTGCACCAAGGGTTTGGCTTGAGGTTATTTAGTAGTGCCAAGTAGGTGGATGTTGTAATCCGTTCAGGGTCTTTTGTTGCAACAAATCTTGTTTAAACATAAAGCGAACTTGCCCAGCCCAATCCAGCAGGCAACAGTAGCAGCTCTCAAATAACACGACGTGGAGGGATTTCTAAGTGCCTTTTAAAGAATTACCATACTCTCGCTTCTTCAAGGCCACAGCCGGTAGGAAATGGATGATTCTCCTTTCTGCATTTTGCTGGGATTTTGACAGCAGCTACATCTGACAGCCTAGACATCACACCGAATGCCGAATGTTTGTTTTCTGGGTAGCTTTGGACTATTAGGAGAACTCGATGACCTGCGCATGATCTAGAGAAGGAAGTCGTACAGTCTGAGCAATAACATATGGAGATCAGAGTTTGTAGCTGTTTTATGGAATGTAAATGACATCTGTTTTCTTGTCTGAAGCTTGTATGCTGTCATCTCTTGGATAATAGTAAATCAGAGAAATAGTAAGTCAGTGACAGGAGTCCCATAAGTGCCAATTTTGTGTGTGTGTATAGTTCGATAATAGCTGGGGGCTGTTGGTTACCTGTTAACAGTTTCAAAGTGTAGTTCTTCTTTTAGCATAAGGTTTCTTTATTTAATATACAACAGAGGGTAAAGTGTTTTGTTTTTTAGGAAGCATTTTCTGAAATATGGTTATAGGAATTGCTAAAAAGCAGCAAATTGTTGTTTGATATTCTAGATGTTAGATTGATCTATATTGGTTTATTAGTGTACATGTGTGTACGGTAGAATCACAAAGTGAAGCTTCATTTGGTTTATTAGTGTACATGTGTGTACGGTAGAATCACAAAGTGAAGCTTCATTTGGTTTATTAGTGTACATGTGTGTACAGTAGAATCACAAAGTGAAGCTTCATTTGGTTTATTAGTGTACATGTGTGTACGGTAGAATCACAAAGTGAAGCTTCATTTGGTTTATTAGTGTACATGTGTGTACGGTAGAATCACAAAGTGAAGGTACATTTGGTTTATTAGTGTACATGTGTGTACGGTAGAATCACAAAGTGAAGGTACATTTGGTTTATTAGTGTACATGTGTGTACGGTAGAATCACAAAGTGAAGGTTCATTTGGTTTATTAGTGTACATGTGTGTACGGTAGAATCACAAAGTGAAGGTTCATTTGGTTTATTAGTGTACATGTGTGTACAGTAGAATCACAAAGCGAAGGTTCATTTGTTTTTTTAGTGTACATGTGTGTACTGTAGAATCACAAAGTGAAGGTTCATTTAAACTATTGCCTGGTGCTTTGGTAAAGAAACAATTATGGCACTTTTCCACTGCAAGTACCGACTCAGCTCTACTCGGCCCTGCTTGGCCCGGTTTGCTTTTCCACTGCTGGTACCGCATGGTACGGTGTTGGTAGGGTACAGTATAGTTTGCTTTTCCACTAAAGTAGTACTAAAGTGGGTGGGATAACAACGGGGTGGGTGGGATTCTCTGACCAATCAGTGGCTAGTAGTGACTGCATGCAAAGGATTGTGGGATATGGTACCAGGTATGGTACCTCTTGGAACTACAATCGAGGTGGTACTGTTTTTGAGAGCCGTACCGTTCGGTTCCATGCAGTGGAAAAGCGCCGCTGTACCATACCGTACCATTCCTACACCATACCATGCGGTACCAGCAGTGGAAAAGCACAAAAGCGAGCCGAACCGTTCGGTTCCATGCAGTGGAAAAGCGCCATAAGGCACTGTTCATTCCAAATGCAATGGAGCACACATGTGTTTTTGCACCTTTCGGAGAGACTATTCATTTCAGTGGGCTTCTCTATGCACTAAAGAAGTGCATGACCCTTTTGAAAAATTGGGCCGCAACAAAATGCATGATACTTTGTGAACCGGCATGAATAGCTTTGGCTGCCAACAGCCTGTCATTCCAGTGTACGGGCCCGCTGCTATCCACACATAGCTGTCAAAACTCAGCAGCATGATTCAGTTGATTTTTACCCGTGGGATTCGAAGCATGGCAAAATGCCCATGCTGATAGTGCCTTACACTGGCCATACACTGATAGAACAGATTGCTCTATGCACGTTAACAGCTCAAGAGGATGAATCCCCCCCCCCCCCCCCCCAGAACTTTTCAGAATACCTGAACAGAGGCGCTGCATCTGTGTGGCCTTCAGTTTTCCACCTGACTCCTTCAATTTTTCAATCAAAGCATCTCAGACTGGAGGGTGCCAAGAGGGCCACCTGCAAAGCAAATTTTGGCTAGTTCGTTAGGAAAAGCCTGACATTTACTCATTGTAAATCCTGCTTAAGGGTTTGCATTTTTACTCCTAGGCTGGAGCAAAAACAAAACTATTTCTAATGCATTTTTAACTCCTTTAGATCAGTTATTTTCTTGTTATAATACCATTTTATCATACAAAGTTGTATGTTTATTCTGATAACTGGGTGCAGCTAATGCCTACAATCGTCGCATTCATTTTATTAATTCCTTTGTTTTGCATGCTTCTTTTCCTTACAGTAATGTATTAACTAAGCCGTCCAGCAAATACAGTGACAGGGGTTGGGCCAAACTATAGCATTGTCAGGTGTGCTTACAATGCTTAACTTTTATTCAGATTTTGAAACTTTTGCTGCAACTGCTCAAGCCCCCCTAAATCCTAGTACAGTACAGTCATCCATTTTTTTTTCTTTTGCATGCTAGTCCCCATATCGAAAATGAATAGGTAACTAAAGTACGGAAATTCTCGTAGGACAGAATAAAAATTTGGAAGTGATGTAATGTATTTGTATTGTATTGTCGGGCTGTGCTGATTAAATGAAAATAATACGATCTGGTATTTTTTGGAAAATTTCAGATAAAAGCTGTGTACCAACGATCAGATAATTGTACGATTGCATCAAAAGCGGTATTTTTTGTACAATATTCTGATCGCGTGTACTAGGCTTAAATGTTCTACTGTGTCTTCCCTGTCACTGTCTTCTTTTTTGTACAGTTTGGCCTACATGTAAGGCTTGATTTCAGATGGACGACTCCGCCATCAGCAATCCTGCTGGTGCCAGTTTTAATTGATCACTAAGGATCACTAAAGCCTCCTACGCTCAATAAGAATATCGGATGAATGATCATTCGTTTTTTTTTTTTTTTAATGCTTGTCTCATCAAAAACCCATAGGTTGCTAAAGTTATGAAAATTCTCGTACGACAGAATACATCGGAAGTGATGTAATGTGTTGTATTGTATTATAATGTATTCTTTCATTTCCGAGCATGCACGGCCTTTTTTTACTGATGAATCCTGTACTGATTATATGAAACATTTTCGTTATTGTCCCTTCGGATATTTTCACATGAACTGTCGTGATTGGCTCTCAAAAGCTGTGTACTAACGATTAGATTATCGAATGATCACCCCGAAAGCGGTATTTCTCTTCCGATTTTCTCATGTGTACTAGGCATAAAAAGCTGCCTGCTTGTCTCTATGGAATTTCTCCCTCTGTAGCTGAAGCGATGAAATGTTGCTCCTATTGCTAGCGCCAGAGTGACATCAGTGCATCTGGCTACAGAAGGAGCAATTCCCTAGGGACAGACAGGCAGCCTGTGTAGCGACCCTGCTGCTGTCAAATAATGACAGAATCGCCTGTCTGACATCAGCCTTATTGCAGAGGAAAATATAAAATGTGAAATTGGGCCTTTAAAGGATAAGTTGACCTATTGGAACATGTTACATGTTATACCCGTATTCATGTATCATAATACAAATGTACAGGCTCCCGCATCCCCCCCCCCCAGCCCCCTTTTTCCCCCTGCTTGCTGCCACAACCTAAAGAAAACGCGCCGTGTGGGGCACCCCCCACCCGGACGCATCATTCTGTCACAGTGTTCTGTGAATGAATGGAGTACAACTAACAACAGGTTTTAATAAAATGCATACTCACAAACATGAAGAAATAAAATTGTGTTACAAAGTCCCGTCACACGTGTACTGGAACATGTCTTTGAAGATGCGACCGCTAGCGCGTTTCGGGAGTCAAGCTCCCTTCTTCAGATCTTAAAATTTTATACAGTACCATGGGTAATGCACTAGGTGTTTGCGCCTCCTTTTCCTTTCTTTTATGTACCCGTTTTGGAGTTCCCTGCCTGATAGAGCAGCACACCAGTCTTCCCCTTTGGAGTGAGCGCTTGGCTGAATTATTTGTTTGGAGTACAACTAACAACAGCCTTTGCGGCTGTTGGCTTGTAGTTCCAAATTAACTACTACACCGCTGTTGAGCGGGCAGACAGCTTACACTGACAAGTCTGCAGGAGACCTGCATGGCATTAGCAATCTGCTGATCATGGGTGCAATGCTTTCCTGGCTCCTAAAACCAAAAAACAGTAAATGCACATTTTTTTTACCCGCAAAAGGTGAACTTATCCTTAAAGTGAATGTAAACTCCATTCATGAAATTTGACACGGGAACATATATCTATAGTGTTTATTTATCTGTCTCCAAAGTCCCGTGTCTTTCTGCTGCTCCGTTCCTCTGTAAGCAGCTTGATAACCTCTGACAAGTTCTCTGACACAGGAGATAAAAGCAGCTGGAAATTTGTGTCGGGGTGGTGCATAGAGCTAGAATAGCAGCGATATGGTCTATTCGCAGCACAGCTCTGCATGTTTCTTCCTTCCTCTGCCTATATGGAGGTGGGGTGTGTGCCTTTCCTCCAGTCAGCTGTCACACAGTGTATGCCAAGACACCGCACCCAGTGCTGGAGCAGGAAGAACAATTTCTAACATGAATTTCACTTTCTAAACAAAGAAAGCTGAAGACAGCAGATATACAAATAAAACTTATGTAGGGAGATTTGTTTCATCTCTGTGTATCATCTGAGGCTGTTCACATCACTGGGTATATGTGAGAGTTTACATCCACTTTAGGGCTTGGTTTACATTTGTCTAGGGACAGTTTCATTGCGATTTTTTAAAGGAGTCTGGTGCGGTTTCATCTAACGATTCAGGTGCAAATTTGTTGTTTGACACTTGAAACCGCACCTGAACCTACCCTAAAATCGTAAATGACTCTTTTGAGGAATGCACTGTTGCCAGCCCACAGATATGTGACCTGGCTTCATAGAAAGCCAGTTTTGTTCAGATGTCATGCGAATCGAATGTGGTTCAAAACGCATCCAATTTGCATATATGTGAACCGAGGCTTAAACCATACTTGCTTTTTAATTTCTTTTTTCATTATGTTTTCTCCTGTCTTTCTAGATGTATTTTTCTGATTACCAGAATGAGATAAAACCTGTTCTTGTGCACATTAAATAGTTTTATTCAAAAAATTAGGTAATAGTAGTACAATGTTCAAACAGTCTCCATAAGTATGCTGTAGGTATTTTTTATGACCTAATCACTAGACTTTGACGTATATGACGTGTTTAGATAATGCAGCCAGTGTTTTGATATGCATTTCTGCGAGGTAACAAGGATTGCGATTTCTTTATTTCTCTGTAGTTGTGTCTAAAACATCCTTATTGCTTGGCAACAGAGAAATGCCCATCTCTTTACCAGATACAAATATACAGTATTTGTGGGTTGCTAGATCACCTCTTTATTTTCTAAGCAGTGATTGATATTTCAGACTTGATTGTATTAGCCGAATTTACATTTTCTATCAATCTACCGGATTCTGCCCATATGTGTCATCTTTACCAAATAAAAGCTGTGCAAAAATTGGGTGCAAGCTAAAATGTGAATTCAAATTCTACTAATTCATACTAATTTTTTTATTTATTTTAATTTTTTGTGAAATTAAGACATAGGGAGACATTTATTGTAGGATAAGGCAGTGCTTTGTGTCTTATTGTCCACATAATTTACATTTCTCTTTAAAAACAATGTACAACCAAAACCAATATTTAGTTGTGGGTGGATGATTAAGGGTTTCGTTACTTGCACAATTTTCACATGGTCCCCAGTGGAGAGATGTATATTGTTTAGTTTTATGCAGAGCAGCATCAGTCCTATACTGGGTTCTTTATATATCCCTATGGAAAATCAGCCATGCAGCAAGTAACAACACTACTTACTGTAAAGCTAAAATAGATCATGCCTTTAATGGGGGCAAAGCTTCCTTTTTAGGGGTAGATCTCCCCCACTAGGCTTCCTTAAGCTACAGGTTAATTGAACCCAGACTGTTAGTTAACTATTTAGATGTATAGTTCAGCATACATGTTAAACTAGCCTTCCATGCATAGGTTTCTCCATCAATGGCATCTTTCCTGCTAGCTATTGTATTCTGACAGCCCCAGCAACTGTGGCTTTATGAAAACCTAGTCACAGATCAGCAAAAAGGGCAAAAGAACCGCTCCAGTAATAATGTAATCCCAACCATGAAAATAAGGTGCAGCAAGGATCCGCAGTCAAGGCAACTGTAATGTATAGAGAGAAATAGCCGCACTCCAACTTGAAGGTGAAAAATATAAAATCTGTTTTATTCGTATCCAAAAGATAAAATCAATTCAAAGTGTATCCATAATATAGTCAGAGACAAGAGATGAACGCATAGTAGTTGACGCGTTTCACGAATAAACGTCCGCTTAGTCGTAACCGTATCCGCTATTTCTCTCTATACATTTATGAAAACCTAAAAAGTGATTCCATTTGACAATTTGTCACTCAGCTCATTCAATTTAGTCAATGTAATGGGACTGCTTTGTAAAGGGGGCACTGCAATGTAATGGGACTGCTCTGTAAAGGGGGCACTGCAATGTAAAGGGGGCCTGTGATGTAAAGGGGACAGTGCTATGTAAAAGGGACTGCACTGTAAAGGGGGCACTGCTATGTAAAAGAGACTGCACTGTAATGTAAAGGGGGCCTGTGAAGTAAAGGGGACTGCATCGTAAAGGGGGCACTGTAAAGGGGACGCTGAAATATAAAGGGGCACTGTGATATAAAGGAGACTGCACTGTATAGGAGGCACTGTGATGTAAAGGGGGCTGTGATGTAAAGGGCGCACTGGGATATAAAAGGGACTGCACTGTAAAAATGCTCCTTTCTAGTGCAGTCCGTTTTATCTCACAGCCCCCCTTTACATTACAATGCCCCTGCAGTCTGCCCCCTCCCCTCCTTTCCTCTCTAACATCAATCTCTGCCTCCCCTGCTTAGGACTCCTAGCTGCAGGGCAGAGGCTGTTAACAGTCGGTGTGTCCTCTCCCGGCCCGGCTGACAATGTCACCCTATGAGCAGGATAGGGGGGCATTCCGATCTGCAGCTCCTCTCACCCCCTGCTCTGCTGATAAGATTACATTGTCGGCTAGGAGGGCGAAGGAGCTGGGAGAGGACACACAGGCAGGGCCACACAGCACGAGGTGAGCGCCGACAGTGGTCTGTGATAGCCCTGTGCTGACCTTGGTTGCCACTCATCTCCTGCTGTGTGGCCCGGTCAGTAACAGGCCACAGACGAACACCGGTCCGGGGATTTGGGACCCCTGGTCTAAACTACAAGTCCCCTCATCTGCACAGTAGTTTCTTTCTTATTGTATTTACAGATATTTTAAAGTCTAGTTTGAACCAAATCGTTTTTAAAGCCCGGTAAACGCGGGCTGAATATCGGGCGGTTTCACCTGGTTCAATGAATAACCGGCCGATTTGTGGCTCATATGTATGGTAGCCAGGCTGACAGAAGACTGCCTAGCTTCCAGCTTCTGACCACAGGTTGAATTAGATGGACTGTTGTCTTTTCAGCCTTACCAACTATGTAACTATGAAGGGGCATTATTGAAAAAGGTCTGCTGATTGGCATCCAATCAGCCAATTGCTGAGAGCACTGACCGGTGTGTTCTGGCGGTTGGGGGGGGGGGCGTCCCCCTGTCAGAACACAATAGCTCGACGGGGAGATCGCTGTATTAACATTGGATAGTTAGCACAGGATCTCCACCTGAGATCTTAAGATTTTTTTCATTTAGCCCGCTGGGTTGAACCTAAAAAAAAAACTGATAGTATGTGCCAGGCTTTAGTTTTTAATGCAGTGAGCAAAGGTTGATTTTTTATCAGATTTACATTGCTTTCTGTGACTTCTGTTCCAATGAAAACCGAGAAAGGAAAAAAGGGAATGGTTGTGGTTGTCATGGGGCCATGAAGACCAACAGCAATGTAAAAGTGACAAATACCAACCTGGTCTACTGAAAAAAGTGTTTCTATTCTACCTCTGAGACATTTTCCCAAAGCTTTACTACAGCCACTCTTTGCCCTTTTATCAAAACCCAGCCATCAAATCTTGGATTATCTTAAAAAAAAAAAAAAAAAACCCAGACAGGAACAAAATAGTAGACCTAACATTTAAAGTTTGGATTTGATTAGACATTTGTATGACTGGTACAGTAACACAGGAAAAATGTAAATTAGGAGACAGGAAGCCACAACATTCTCCACTGATCATTTTTTGGATGTGAGCTGGAAAAAAAATATCAGCTACATTATTAGTAATGTTGAACAAAAACAGCAGCCTTACACTTCACAGAACACCCATAATTCGATGCAGATTTTTTAAATTCTGTGCTAAAAACCTTTATATCATGGAAAGACTCTGTACCTTCTGGTCCCATGTATATAGAATCAGTTGTCTTCCAATCTGTTTGTGGATACTGGCAGATGACTCCAGACACTAACAGCCAACCAGTGTTTGGTGGGGGGGGGATAGCGATCCAAGGTATTTGATGAATCACTTTTTCAACTAACCATGTCCAGTTGAAGTCTTACAAATAGCTATTCAGTCAGATACAAAGTGTATGTAAACCCAAAATCCATTTTCTCTTACGTCCTCCGACAGTCGCCGCCTCTTCATATTCGTCACATATGGGGTATTAGACTTTGCTCCGAAGGAGTAGCTAGGCAACAGAATATGTTAACAATAAAGCTTTTAACATATCCCACCCTCAAGAGGTGGTCCCCTCAGTCAATACCCTCCTACTTCCTGCAACCATATCTCAGTTTTAATGTCTAGCTTGTCAGGAGTGGCTGGCTCTCTCTGTGCTGGGACTTTCTGTCCCAGACTCTTTCTTCTTTTTAAAATTTTGTTTGAGTTTTCTCTCTACCTTTACTTAGCTGTTATTTTGTCAGCGTTAGTTAGTTCTTCGGATGAAGAGGATCATGCGGACTGGGTCTCGGGCTGATCCCCCTGGTCGCAGGTCGTGGGTCAGTGGCTTCCCAGTCTGCCATCGAGCGTTCAGCCAGGTAACGCTCCTGGCACAGTGAACGACCCATCCCTGTTCGGTGCAGGGATGATTGGTGAGGTGGCTACCTCACTGGACGCTGTGCGGTTTCTTAACCCCCATTGTGTGCGTCTTGAATGCGACTCTCCCTGCCTCATGTGCAGCGGTTTGTTCGCCTGTGCGGGTCCCCCACGCCATGTGAGGTAAGTGTATTTATGTGGGGACCTGTCTGTCTGGGGGGGTGTCAGTCTGGGACTGTGTAACCTGCCTCTATTCACACTGCTTGTCTCCCTATCTCTCGGCTGCATGCTGTGGGCTGCAAGGGGGGGGGAGCTGTATGACACTGTGTGTGTCAGACTGGTCAGTGTGAGAAGCTGTGTGCTGTGGGGCATGTTTTTTTGGCATGTTTGGGCATATACAGCGATCGCTGCGGCGATCTGACATGTATTCTGATTTTGGAATGTAATGTGTGTTTTAATGCACTGTGGAGCGGCGGTTTCGGCGCCAAACGACGCCATTTTGCCTACACTCGCTCCGGCCGCATGTTTTACATGCATGGCGGCCATTTTCTTGTAGCCTCCATAGGCTTACATAGAGCGCCCTGGCAGCATCACTTCCTCTTTCCAGGAACACCGATCGAGGCAGCAGCAGCGGCGAGGGTCTCCTCAGGTTTTATCCTTCTGTTTCTTGCTATCCATTGCCTGTGTTCAGTTTGCATATTCCCTGTGGGGGTCTTATTGTGCTTGAGTGTGGTGCGGTGGGCTGCGCTTGCCGCGCTTGCTTAAAAGGGGCAGTTAACCCTTTGTTGTCTGGCATTACAGGGGCAATGGATTCTCAGGAGGGCAAATTTCCTACAGCTTTGGTGGAAAGCCAGGGGACCGCTGTTTCCCCCCCAGGGGGGGATTTAGCCACTATTGTGGCTGGCCTTGCTGCTCAGGTGCAGATGCTGGTGGCTGCTCAATCTACTAAAAGGCCCAGAGTTGCTCTTTCCTCTGATTCTGAGGGTGAAGGTGATGGGGCTGTTATGGCGGGGGCCTCCTTATCGGGGTCCCGCTCCTCTCTTGATCTAGTGGGGTCTGAGGTGGAGGCTGAAGTTGAGGGGGTTGACAATTCTCCCCCTGGCTCGCCTGAAGAGCTTGCAATCATGGATGAGTTGATTGCTTCCATTAAGCAAACGCTGCGTTTGCAGGACGAAGTGTGTCCCCCCGCTGCCTTGGCGGCTTATGGGACGCAGAGAAAACGCAGGACGCCGCAGGTTTTTCCCTGCAATGATGATTTTCAGCGCGCTGTTAAGGATCAATGGCGCAATCTGCGCAAACCTTTTGCGGTACCAAGTAGATTCAAGCTGCGTTATCCTTTTTCGCCTTCCACTGATGAAAGGTGGTGTGTGCCTCCCCCAGTGGATCACACAATTGCGGTTTTGAACAAAGCCACTGCGATTCCTGCAGAGGATTCCCCTGTGTTCCGTGATGCCACGGATAGGAGACTGGAGTCTCTTGCCCGTCATACTTATTCTGTTACGGGTTCTATGCTTAAGGCTCTGTTTGCTTCTCTCATGGCGGCCCAGGCGATCGCAAGTTGGACGCAGATGCTTAGGCGCGTCTTAGTGGCCGACTCGGCCTCGCCGGCGACCCTGGATATGGTGGATCAAATCCACCAGGGTGTCATGTATCTGTGTGATGCGGACCTGGACCTGGTTCCGTTGGCTGCACGTGTGCACAGCGTGGCGGTGTTGTCTCGCCGCCTGGTTTGGTTAAAATGTTGGTCGGTGGACCAATCTTCACGTAAGACCTTAGCCAATCTACCTTATGATGGGTCTCGCCTTTTTGGGGAGTCCCTGGATGTGTTGATTAAGGGGATCACCGGGGGTAAGAGCACTCTCTTGCCCCATTTCCCCAAGGCTAAGGGGGCTTCTGGGAAGAAGCATGCTAATTTTCGGCCCCCTCAGGGGTCCTTTCGTGCTTTTCGGCCGCACTACAAGGGCAAACCGTTCAAAGGTCAAGGCTCTCAGAAGAAGCCCTGGTCTGGTAAACAGAAGTCCGGCCAATCCGGATCTGCATCCCATAACAGTTCGGCCTGAAGGGGCGCCCTCACCCAGTTTTGGGGTGGGGGGACGCTTGCTCGGTTTTCTTCAGCCCTGGTTGGCCCGTGTGCGGGACAGATGGGTTCAGGAAATCGTTCGATCTGGTTACAAGATCGAGTTTCTCTCTCGGCCGGAGAGCAGATTTTTTCCCTCAAATCTGCAGCTGTCTCCAGAGCGCTTGCGGGACCTGCACCTGGCGGTGCGGGACCTGAGGGCTCAGGGAGTGGTGGTTCCGGTGCCTCATCGGGACAGGTTTCGGGGGTTTTATTCCAATCTGTTCACCGTGCCCAGAAAGGAGGGCAAGGTTCGTCCAATTCTGGACTTGAAGGCTCTGAACCGCTCTGTGCGGGTTCGCAAGTTCCGCATGGAATCCCTGCGGTCGGTGGTGGCTGCCCTGGTTTCGGGGGAATTCATGGCCTCCATCGATTTGAAGGATGCGTATCTTCACATCCCCATTTTCGAGGGTCACCAGAGATACCTTCGATTTGCCATTGCGGAGGATCACTACCAGTTCGTGGCGTTGCCCTTTGGTCTCGCCTCGGCTCCGCGGGTCTTCACCAAGGTGCTTGCACCGGTTCTGGCATTATTGAGGGCCCAGGGCGTTTCTGTCCTGGGCTATCTGGACGACATTCTGGTTCGGTCTGCGACCAGCCAGGGTCTGGAGAAGGACCTGTCTGTCACGATGCGAACTCTGCAGGAGTTTGGTTGGACGATAAATTTTCCAAAGTCGACACTGAGTCCGTCTGTTCGTCTTCCCTATCTGGGAATGATTCTGGACTCGGTGCAGGCGAAGGTCTTCCTGCCGGAAGACAAACTCAGGACTCTCCAGGAGGAAGTCAGGTCCCTCAGGGACGTTCCGCACTCGTCTCTGCGGACGTGTATGAGATGTCTGGGATTGATGGTCTCGGCCTTCGAGGCGATTCCATTCGCCCAGTTTCACACGCAGGGTCTCCAAGCGGAGATCCTGTCCAGGTGGGACGGGCGACCTCAATCTCTGGATCTTCAAATCTCGTTGAGTCATCGCACCAGAGGAAACCTTCTGTGGTGGCTCCAGTCCCCGTTGGTGTCCGGGGGCAAGTCGTTTCGTCCGATCTCGTGGATGGTAATCACCACGGATGCCAGCCTGTCGGGCTGGGGTGGAGTTCTGGGCGTTCTGTCCGCCCAGGGGACTTGGTCGGAGGGGGAGTCTTCCCTTCCGATCAACATTCTGGAATTGCGTGCGATAAGTCTCTGTCTTCATCGCTGGACGGACCGGCTGCAGGGCTGCCCGGTTCGGGTGCAGACGGACAATGCCACGGCGGTGGCCTACATCAACCACCAAGGGGGCACCAGGAGTGCCCGAGCGGCTCGAGAAGTGGCCGACATTCTGTCTTGGGCCGAGACTCATGTCCCGGCGATAACGGCGGTTCACATTCCGGGGGTGGAGAACTGGCAGGCGGACTATCTGAGTCGCCAGACCCTGGATCAGGGGGAATGGTCTCTCCACCCGGCTGTCTTCCAGATGTTGTGCGCGAAGTGGGGTCTTCCAGATGTGGACCTGTTCGCGTCTCGTCTCAACAACAAGGTGAAGAGGTTCGTGGCAAGGACGCGCGACCCTCGGGCAGACGCGTCGGACGCGTTAGTGGCCCCGTGGCATCAGTACAGGCTGATGTACGCGTTTCCACCGATTCAGTTGCTGTCCAGGTTCCTTCGCAGGTTACACTCGGAACGCAGCACGGTGATTCTTGTGGCACCGGACTGGCCTCGCCGGTCCTGGTACGCAGACCTCGTGAATCTGGCGGTCGACGCCCCGTGGCGTCTGCCTCTTCGAGACGATCTACTGTCTCAAGGACCGATATACCATCCTGCTTTACAGTCGCTGGCTTTGACGGCCTGGCTGTTGAGACCGAGGTCCTGAAGGAGAGGGGTCTCTCTCCAGAGGTCGTTCATACTTTAATCAATGCGAGGAAGTCTTCCTCAGGGAAGGTTTATTACTGTACTTGGAAGGCCTATTTTGCCTGGTGTGAGTCCAGGGGGTTTTCACCCCGCACGTACTCGGTTTCCCGTGTGCTGTCTTTCCTTCAAACGGGTGTTGATCAGCGTTTGGCGCTGGCTACGATAAAGGGTCAGGTGTCTGCACTGGCCGTTCTGTTTCAACGTCCCGTGGCTTCCAACTCCTTGGTTGGCACCTTTGTTCAGGGTGTGCGGCATCTGGTCCCCCCTAGGCGGGATCCTCTGCCCCCTTGGGACTTGAATCTCGTTCTATCTGTGTTACAACGTGCTCCTTTTGAACGGATCAGGGAGATCTCGTTGTCTATGTTGTCCAAAAAGGTCGCCTTTTTGGTGGCGATCACTTCGGCTCGCAGAGTGTCGGAGCTGGCGGCTTTGTCCTGCAAGTCTCCGTACCTGGTTATTCATTTGGATGAGGTGGTCTTGCGACCTAATCCTTTGTTTCTTCCGAAACGAGTTTCGGCATTCCATCTAAATGAGGATATTGTCTTGCCTTCGTTGTGCGCGAAGCCTAAACATCCGAAGGAGGTGAGATTGCATTCTCTGGATGTTGTTCGGGCGATAAGGGTTTACCTTAAATCGACTGAGTCTTTTCGAAAGACGGACTCCTTGTTTGTTCTTCCAGAGGGTCCTCGGAAGGGCATGGCGGTTTCGGCCTCTACCATCGCCAAATGGATCAGGCAGACCATTGAACAGGCCTATGCTTTGCAGGGGAAGGTTCCCCCTGTGCCTGTGAAGGCGCACTCTACTAGATCTCTGAGTACGTCTTGGGCCTGTCGTCATGGGGCTTCTGTAGCCCAGGTGTGTAAGGCGGCGACTTGGTCGACCGTGCACACTTTCACAAAATTCTACAAAGTAGATGTTCAGGCATCGGCGGATGCTTCCTTTGGCCGCAAGGTTCTTAGTGCGGCTGTTCCCTAGGGTCCCTTGTTGGGGACTCCTGGCTGTTGGGATAAGTTTTTTATCCCCTGGTTTTTTGTCTTTTCCTGGGTTGTTGCTCCTGTTGAGCACTTGTTTTTTTGCTGTTGCCCAGCTGGTTTCCTTCCTTTG
This sequence comes from Pelophylax lessonae, assembly GCF_965119305.1. Taxonomy (NCBI): domain Eukaryota; kingdom Metazoa; phylum Chordata; class Amphibia; order Anura; family Ranidae; genus Pelophylax; species Pelophylax lessonae. The sequence goes on from NC_138769.1 coordinate 199,291,051, forward strand.
GTAAGGTTCCTTTCTTTGATGCGGAGACTGCGTTGCCTTTCGGCGCGGATGCGTTTCCCACCCCTCATGTTTGCACTGCTTTGGGACGTCCCCATATGTGACGAATATGAAGAGGCGGCGACTGTCGGAGGACGTAAGAGAAAACGGAATTTTTGTAAAATCTTACCTGTAAAATTCCTTTCTCTGAGTCCTCCGACAGTCGCCGCCCCCGCCCCTCTTTTGGGGTTTGGTTGTATACTCTACTGCTATTCCACTAAAACTGAGATATGGTTGCAGGAAGTAGGAGGGTATTGACTGAGGGGACCACCCCTTGAGGGTGGGATATGTTAAAAGCTTTATTGTTAACATATTCTGTTGCCTAGCTACTCCTTCGGAGCAAAGTCTAATACCCCATATGTGACGAATATGAAGAGGCGTCGACTGTCGGAGGACTCAGAGAAAGGAATTTTACAGGTAAGATTTTACAAAAATTCAGTTTTTTACTATGTTTGGCATTGTCTCATCTTATAAAATTATTATTTTTTTTTTTGTGAATCTATTTTGTACCTGGAGATATCGCCATTTGGTGGAGTGGGGGGATTATAGTGTGGGGTTGCTTTTCAGGGGTTGGGCTTGGCCCTTCAGTTCCAGTGAAAATAACTCTTTCATTTAATTTTGCACAATTTCATGCTTCCAACTTTGTGGGAACAGTTTGGGGATGGCTCCTTCCTGTTCCAACATGACTGCGCACCAGTGCACAAAGCAAGGCCCATAAAGATGAGCGACTTTGGGGTGAAGGAACTTGAGTGGCCTACACAGAGTCCTGACCTCAACCTGATAGAGCACCTTTGGGATGAATTGGAGTGGAGACTACCAGCCAGGCTTTCTCTCCAACATCAGTGTCTGACCTTACAAATGCACTTCTGGAAGAATAGTCAAACCTTCCCATAGACACGCTCCTAAATCTTGTGAACAGCCTTCCCTGAAGAGTTAAAGCTGTTATAGCTGCAAAGGGTGGGCCAACTCAGTATTGAACCCTACGGACTAAGACTGGGATGCCAGTAAAGTTCATGTGCATGTAAAGGCACGTGTCCAAATACTTTTGGTAATATAGTGTATTTTAACCGCTTGCTTACTGGGCACCTATATCCCCCTCTCTGCCCAGGCCAATTTTCAGCTTTTAGTGCTGTCTTACTTTGACAATTGTGCAGTCATGCAACACTGTGCTCATATGAAATTTTTATTAGGCTCCTTTCACATGGTCTGCATTCCGTTGCGGACCGTTCTCTGCTTAGCTGGGATCGATCCGCCAATCCCTGCTGAGCAGGCAGATGACAGCTCCGCCTCTGCACTGTGTACGGAGAGGGAGGTGTCAGAGCCCCGCTGCTCTCTATGGGGAATCGGATGAGAGCGGACCGCCTGTCTGCTCTCATCCAATCCCATCCGATCTGATCCCCTGGATGGATGGAAAATAGCGTTTCCATCCGTCTGGATTTCACGGACAGGATCAGATGCAGATGGCAGCGGGTGTCAGCGGACATGTCTCCGCTGACATCCGCTGCCCCATAGGGATGCATGGAGGATCCGATCAGATCCGCCTAAAAAAGTGGATCTGATTGGATCGTTCGTGTGAAAGGACCTGGGATTTTTATTTTTTGCTAAACAAACAAAAAAAGATGGAACGTTTTGAAAAAAAAGCTTTTATGTTTGTAAATGTTAGCAAATGAGTCATTTTTTTCCTTCTCTGATGTGCACTAATGAGGTGGCACTGATATGCGGCACTGATGAGAAGGCACTGAAGGGCACTGATGTAGCTGCACTGATGTACAGTGCCCTGATTATCTGTGTACATGTCCCCTGTCAGGATTGACAGTTACCGGTTCTCCTTTCCTCACGCTGAGACAGGGCGTGGGGAAAGTTCTGCTGATAGCTGTCAAGTCTGTTTAACACATGATCAGCTGTGTCCGATCACAGCTGATCACAGTGTAAAGGGCCACTGTGGTTGCCCCTTTACCACTATTTGTGATTGGCTGTGTACGAAGGTCAGTGCGCGGAGGCGTGATTCCAGGAGGATGTCCATGGATGCCCTCCCAAAACAAGAGAGCCGCGCCGTAGCTGTTTTTCGGAAATTCAGCAAGTTTAAGCCTGGCGATAGACAATTTATTTTTTTCATCCAGCCAGGGAGCTGAGTGATAAAAAAATGAGGTGGCTGGGGGAATAGAAGCGTATATGGTTAAAGTCAATAAGGATTCTTCGATAACACAATGGTGGACTATATAAGTGAACTTATTTACTTATAAATCCAACCATCATCTTACAAATACAGTGCCTGTATGCAGAGCCCTAGATGACGAGTGTGGCCTCTTACACAGTTCCCACCTGACCACCCTTGAAAGTTGCTGGGGCGATGGAAGGGCACATGTGCCAAGTTCAGTTAGAAGTAGAGTTGAGTCACAAGCCAGGTCCACTAACAGCTGAGCAAGAAGGCACTGAATCATAGGCAGGATCAGAGTCAGGAATAGACAGAGATCAGCAGTGTGCAGGCAGCCAGATACATAGTTGATGGGCAGAATCTTGGTCAGAAGTCCACGACAAGGTTAGTAACAGAGATGGACAGAAAACATAGGCAGACGGGTAATCCAAAAGCAGGTCAGGGGGCAATTGGGTCAATAGCATGGTCAGTAAAGTTTCAAGATTAGGAACAAAGGAGCATGAAATTGAAAAGCAAGGGAGGATTATAAAAGCCGGTCCCTAGTTTGATATACTTAACCCACCAGTCTGCTAATAAACCGAATATACCTGTCTAACAAATTAGGTTAAAAACAGGGGTTTAGTTAACAAACATTTGCAAACGCATATATAAGCTGCAAGGCCAACAACAAGGAACAAAGGAGCAAAGACTGAATTTAGGAATGACTCGGGTGTAAATAGCCCGCTTGAAGCCAGTGGTGGTGTTCGTGTGTACGCTGTGATGTGTGGATACATGTAGTTAGCTTCTATACCCTAAACATGTGCACAACCCTTAGTCTGTTGGTTGACACAATGTTCTGACATGAACTCCTTCCTGTGCCAGTTGGTACTGTTTGCTTCTTCGGATGTTGCTGCAGAGAACCCTTTAGTATGCAGATCTCAACTTTCAGAAAATCGGTGGCTGCGAATGTCCACCCTGCATTATACAATGCTTTTTTGGGTGCCTCTAACTAGGTTTCTACACCTTGTGTTGCATTGTGGGATGTGGTGGGTGATTTCCATAATGCTGACATTTCCTTAGTACTGATATTACCTGCAGCATCATTTTGACAAGCAGAATGAACTAATCACTGCTTGGCAATGCCTATTCTGCCAAAACAGAGGGCAAAGACAGAAATGTGAATTCCAGCATATAACTAAAACTGATAATTTTAAAGTAAAACTAAACACACACTGTTTAGTTTACATTTTGCTTCTCTTTCAGTATATGAATGACACTGTTATTATTTTAATTTAAAAAACATCTAAGTACCTTTTTTCTAATCGATATACAGCTGCCACGTGACCCAGCTCTTTCTCAGCCTGTCTGCAGGGAAGAATAAGCAGGGGGAGCTTCTAGTCGTCTGCTGATGGTCACATGTTCAAAATAGAAAAAACAGCCTTTGGAATACAGAATAAAAATAAATAATATCAATAAACTGTTATAAATTGTCATACATATATATTTGAAATAAAAGCTTTATTATTTTTTGGCAATAACATGGTGTAGGTGGATTTGTGCCAGTCACAGGCTGTGCCACATCCCTCCATCCCATGTCTTAGAGTAAGAGGGAGATGAAGCATCCATCAATCTACATGTAATATCTCACCCCACATTGTGTTCCGCTGGTTAGTGGGCCTGGAGGAGGAGGGAGGGTGTGGGCTGTCATTTACCACTGTGTATACACCCACATGTGTGATGCTATAGCCTCATGGGCTTCTCAGATGTGATAGGGAGGAAATGCTCAGCATAGAAACTCACTAAAAACTGAGCATGTGCAGAGCTGCCAACACTGCTCTGAAAAATCCCTAGCTGCGTTGGGGAGTTTGACAGAAGGGGGAGATAACAGCAGAATACAGAAAAATAATCTCACAGTGAATGAGTGAGTATATACAGCATGTAATACAGCATTTATTGGTATTTTTTTTTTATGATGTGGGTTTAGTGATACTTTAAAGTAGCTGTTTCCAACCAGGGTTCTGTAAAACCCTATGATTCTTCCAGAGGTTCCTAGGGGTTCCTCGAGCGATAGCAGATCTCCTACCTGTTTTGTAGGACCAGTGGAGTCTCTCTCCTCATCTTTCAGGTAAGTAACCACTGAGGCCAGGGAAGTTTCTTGTGAACTGTCTGTAAGGGAGGTATGGATCACACCCATATACTGTGAGCTGTAGAGGAAATCATTTTTAGTGAAGTTTCCTGAGATCTATAAACTATTTTGGAGTATTTCCAAGGTAAAAGGTTGAGAAAGGCTGCTTTAAAGATTAGGAACGTGTTCTGATTTCTACGAGTTCATTTCTTGCAAGCCACCATTGTGTCACATTATATTAATAGTTCCTTTTTGATAACCACATTGCTTTGTGTATGGTTTAGAATTTAGCCTGTTGACTTTGTACAGCATAGTCCTTGTGTACTCTTTAAGTACCCAACAAAACATTTTAATACTCTCTCAACACACTTTTCTATTATTTTCTGATTTCAGGCAGGTCCTTTTGTCAGCTCTTTGTACACATATTCTTAGCTGCATGGGTCACCTAAGTTCTTTGGAAGCTTTCACAAGCTGTTAATAATTTTCATCATATCTGCTTTTATAGTATTTTGTATAATAAAATGCATAGTACAGACTGACAGATAGGAAATACTAGGACAATGTTATTGCTTTTGGCAAAGGTTGTTCTTGGCTCAGAAAATGCCACTTGGTTGTGTTAGTTTAAAGCAAGCAAAGACAGGTCCCCAATTTTGTACAGTGTATTACATGAATTCCGGTTTAACCCAGAAGCAACATGTTTTTGGTTGACTAATTTAGGTATTACTTCATGTATGTGTGATACGTGTAGAAATATAGACAGAAACAAGTGCTGGGATTTTATATCCATTTTAAGCTTTCCTAAAATTGTGTAAAAATCAGTAGCACTCGCACCATGTAGCAACATTCAAAGACGCAGTCCCCCCAAAGGTGATATTTTAGTTAGGGCTCTTTCACATGGGCGCTCCGTATGTCCGTGTATCACCCCATCCGTTTGCGGGTGATATACGGACATAATGAATGTCTATGGGATTGCGGATGAGAGTGGATGACCATCCGCTGACATCCAATTTTCGTCCTTTCAGTTCTGTTCTGTTTTTTGGAACGGAACAGAACCCTATTTTTCTCTGTCGCTCATTGACAGACGTAGTCCTCGTTGATTCAACACACTCGGGTTATGCTGCCCTCTACAGGAGTAGGACTAGACAGGAAATAAAACGTTCCGGCCACACCCTAGGGGCAGTCCCAGAGGGTATATCCTCTCACTTCCTGCTCTAGCAAATCAGTTTTTTTCTGTCTAGTTAGGAGTAAGGACCTAGATACCTTGCTGGGATCTTCGGGTCCTGGCAGGATTTTTTTTCTTAGAAAAATTTTTTAGACAGCTTTTTTCTCCAGTGTTCCTGTGAGATCTTCAAGCAAGAAAGCTGAACTGGGCGGCGGTCTGGATGTTGAGATCCAGTGGTCACCCCAGTTCAGCCTATGAGCACGTGCAGGCCATAGCTGGGTTGGCCGCGACATAGTCCCACTGAACGGGGACTGACCCTGCGAGTTAAACGTCTCGCTGAAACGCCAAAGACCATGAGTCACGGCGTCCGGATTGGTCGACAGCCCTCCCACCTCGGTGGAGAGGGGTACTGTCAGGAGTTGGCGCCCGCCTGGTTCCGGTATGGTGAGTAGTATGTTCCCCCTTTCCCCCTGACGGGTCTTGTGGTGAACGCGGGCCCCTCTCTGTAATGGTAAGGATGGGTCTTCCCTCTATCCTATAACATGTCACAGATCCCCCTGTTTGAGTGTGATTTTTGTAAACAAGAAGCCAGGAGGTTTGGGAGCTGACAATCTAATTGCAAAGATGTTAAAATGATTGAAGTCAGGGGCAGTACTAGAACTTTACTGTGATAGTGTAAGGTATCCTACCTGTCAGAAGCCACAGGGCGATGTCTATACATGTATACTGCATTCCAGATCATTCCTCCAGCTAAGCAGATGCCTCCCGACGGTCACGGACCGCATACGGCCCGCCAGGGTCCGGTACCGCCGACCATGCTGACCACCATGAGGGTGAAGGGTTGTGAGGCCGAGATCCTTCTGCGGACATGCCGCTATTCTGTGCAGGCTGCCGCCATTGTCTGGTAGTTCGCACGAGGCCGCCATTTTGGCGTAGCCTCGTGTCTCCAGCATGGGGGCGGCCATGTTTGAGGTGACTCAAACACCTCGTGGAGCTAGGGGAGGCGCCGGTAGGCGTGCAGAGGGGCGGAGCCGCCTCCTTTCTTCCCGGGAAGCCAGCCAAAAGACTTCCTGTCTGTTCTAGACAATGCTGAAACAAGTTGCATTTTGAAACTCTGAGCAGTAAGTGGTGAGCTTTGGGGTCTATCTCTCTCTCTCTCACTCTATAGGGGTCCCTAAGCAGGCAACACTGAGGGGCTTTGTGGCACTGGGGGTCTGGAAAAAAAAAGAGTTTTATTTCTTTTTGGCAAATTGATTTTTCCGGGCAGTATCTGGAATTATCATGGACCCTGCCACACAGGTACCCCCACCGGTTTCCCTCGGGGGGGCCGTGGGACCCGCCAGTGCACAGAGTATGGATGCATTCACAGCAGTTTTGAAGTCTTTGGTGGCTCGGGTGGAGATGGCCTGTTAGGAACGGGGGTCAAGAAAGCGACCCCCGCCTACCCCTATATCGTCTGAGACTTCAGATTCAGATACTGAGATGGTTATTGCAGCTGCAGGCCCCTCTGCAGGGGCTGTTATCTCAGGTAAGGTTCCCTCAGACAGTGAGGAGAACATTCATGCTTCCGCCATAAATCAGGAAGAAGCATTGGTGTACGCACTAGTTGTGCTGTTCGGGAAACCTTAAGACTTGAGGTTTTTCCGGCAGAGGCAAATAAAAAGGAATTTCCCTTTGGTACTAGCAGACCCACCAGGACGGTGAAGGTTTTTTCTTTACCCAAGTGTTTGGGTAAAAAGATTAAAGAGGTATGGGATCATTCTAAGCGTACCTTTACTAGCTCCAAGCGCATTTCTAGACGCTATCCGTTTGAGGAATCCCTCATTAAGAAATGGATAGTATCACCAGTGGTGGATCCACCTATTTCCAGACTGAATAAAGCCACGTTTTTTTTCAGTGGAGGACGCTTCGTCCTTTAAGAATTCGGTGGATCGGAAGGTAGAAGCGGAGTCCCGGATAGGATCAGCCTTTAGACCAGTTATTGTCATTTGATCTAGTTCTCAGGCATTTACGGAATGGGCGAGATTGGTGCGCCAGGACCTGAAGGGGAAAGGTATCCCCCAGGCAACATCTGTTTTGATGGAACAGATTATATAAGGACTACAGGTTGTCTGTGACGCAGACTTGGATGCCACCCCCCTATTAGGGCATGCATCTATGTCAGCGGTAATCCTCAGACGTGTGCTGTGGTTAAAATGCTGGGTCAGCGTAAGTACTACAGGGAGCGGTAGTTACCGTTCCCTGAACAGATCATTTTCTTTACCTTTTCCAAAGATTAGCATCAGTTCCCCACAAGAATCGGATCCGGTTGAACGGACAGACCAAGGAGCCTCTAGCCGGGTGACTTCAGTCTCTAATGTTTAACCAGGAGAAATCACCACTCGTGATAGGAATCAGGTCTCTAAATAATGTGTGGGAACAGAGAACGTTCAGACTTTGTCGGATTGCCAGGGCCAGATAGCTCTAGGGCAGCCTGGTTCGGATCCAGTCAGGCAATATCAGGGTGATGACGTAGTCATTCGCCAAGGATTTCACCATCTGTGCCTTCTTCACAGCATCCCGAAGGCGCGGAGATTGGTAACGCGTGCCCACGATGCTCCAGTGGAGGCAGCAGACGCGCTGAACGGCCTGTAAAGGCAGTGTCAGCTATTAAAGGGATTCCCTCATCTCAGATTGCTGCTGAGATTTCTCCGCAGGATGGAGATGGAGGGAACTCCAGTTGTCCTGGAAATTCTAGGCTAGCCTCGTCAAGCCGGTCCGGCCGACTTGGACATGCTAGTCGCGAACGTTCCTTGGGAACTTCTTCTCAGGGAGTGTCTGCGGTCTCAAGGACCGATCTTCCATTGTGCTTTACAATCGCTGGGTTTAATGGCCTGGCCATTGAGACCCAGGTACTGAAGGACAGAGGGTTGTCAGCTTCAGTTATTCCTACGCTAATTAAAGCAGGGAAAGCGACTTCCAGCAAGGTCTATTATCGCACATGGAAGACGTATATCGCGTGGTGCGAATCTTTAGAAATTCCTCCACGTACCTATTCGGTGACCCGAATATTGGCCTTTCTGCGAAAGGGGGTTGAGCAGAAACTAGCCTTGAGCACCATCAAGGGTCAGGTTTCAGCATTAGCAATCTTCTTTCAGAAGCCTTTGGCTATTAAGTCCTTGGTGCGGAATTTCATCCAGGGGATGCGGCACCTGGCTCCACCAGTCCGCGCGCCCTTATCGCCCTGGGATTTTAATTTGGTTGTCGGTTCTGAAGAAACCTCCTTTTGAAAGCATCAGGGAGATTCCCTTGTTTACTTTATTCCAGAAGGTGGCCTTCTTGGTGGCTATTACTTCTGCACGCAGGGTGTCAGAACTGGCTGCATTGTCAGACCAGTCCCCATATTTAGTGATTCAGAGGGATAAGGTAGTTCTTCATCCTAAGCCATCCTTTCTTCCAAAGGTGGTTTCAGGCTTCATCTGAATGAAGATATTGTACTACCTTCCTTGTGTCCTCAGCCCAATCATCATCAGGAACATGCGTTGCATTCCTTGGATGTGGCTCGGACAATCAGGGTATACCTGAAGGCTATGGAATCATTCCGTAAGACGGATTCACTTTTTGTGTGATCACGGATGGCCCCAGAAAGGGGTTGCCTGCATCTGCCGCGAATATCTCCAAATGGATTAGACAGACGGTGGTACAGGCTTATTCTAGTAAGGGTCGGAATTCTCCGTTCCCTGTTAGGGCGCACTTCACTCGAGCGCTCAGTACTCCTGGGCTTTCCGCCATCAGGCATCAGTGGTCCAGGTATGTAAGGCGGCCACCTGGTCGTCGGTACATACCTTTACAAAATTTTATAAGATTTATGTGATGGCATCGATGGATGCCTCATTTGGCCGCAAGGTTTGCAGACCGCAATTTGAGGAGACCGGTGGTCTACCTCGAGGGTTGTTTTCTGTTGGAATTTTCTGTTGAATCTCATCTTTAATTGATGAGCATTGGAAACTTCTAGTTGGCACCGGTTGGGCCTTCTAGATTGGATTTGTTTTCCATTTTCCCACCCCTCATTTGTGGTACTGCTTTGGGACGTCCCGAGTGTGTTGAATCAACGAGGACTATGTCTGTCAATGAGCAACAGAGAAAAATGGATTTTTGTAAGATCTTACCGTAAAATCCTTTTCTCTTAAGCTTATTGACAGACGTAGTACCCGCCCCTCTGTTTTTGAGTTGGGTTGGGTTAAATTCTCTAAACACTGCTTTGTGACATAACTGATTTGCTAGAGCAGGAAGTGAGAGGATATACCCTCTGGGACTGCCCCTAGAGTGTGGCCGGAACGTTTTCTTTCCCCCTCAAAAGTGGAAACAGACGGGCACAAAAATTCTCAGTTTTACTCTCGTCTGCTCAATCCTGAACTAAAATGTTTTGGTTGGAATCCCACTTTAGGTTAAAGATTATAGAAAAAACTGGGTGCACACACAATGTTATAGTAAAGATTACTACAGTGCCTTGAAAAAGTATTCCTACCCCTTGAAATTTTCCACATTTTGTCACGTTACAACCAAAAACGTAAATGTATTTTATTGGGCTTTAAGAGCCGGTTCACACTACCGCGACCTGAAAGTCGCCCCATGAAGGAGCGACTTTTTAGCGTCACTTTGAAGCGACTTGTAAGAGACTTGTGCACTACTTTGAAGAGACTTAAATGATAGGCGACTTTGTCTGTAGGGAATGCCTGGTTAATCTTTTTCTTCTTCCTGGAAAGTCTGATAACAAGTCGCTTGAAATAAGATAAGGATCCGACTTAGAGACGACTCCCATTGAAGTCGGATAGAGGTCGCCTTGAAGTAGTACAGGAACCTTTTCTAAAGTCGGAGCGACTTCAGTAGTGCATATTAAGACGGCTCTCATTCATTTACATTGAATTTGTGATGACAAGAGACTTGGGGCAACTTGAGGGCACACAAGTCGTGTCCCAAGTCGGAGTAGTGTGAACCGTCTCTTATGTGATAAACCAACACAAAGTGGCACATAATTGTGAAGTGGAAGGAAATTGATAAATGTTTTTCCAAATTGTTTACAAATAAATATAGTATATATAGTATAAAAAGTGTCGCATGCATTTGTGTTCATCCCCCCTCTGGAGTCAATACTTTGTAGAACCACCTTTCGCTGCAATTTACAGCTGCAAGTCTTTTTGGGGATGTCTCTACCAGATTTGCACATCTAGAGAGTGACATTTTTGCCCATTCTTCTTTGCAAAATAGCTCAAGCTCTGTCAGATTGAATGGAGAGCGTCTGTGAACAGCAATTTTCAAGTCTTGCCACAGATTCTCAATTGGATTTAGGTCTGGACTTTGACTGGGCCATTCTAACACATGAATATGCTTTGATCGAAACCATTCCATTGTAGCTCTGGGGGTATGTTTAGAGCCGTTGTCCTGCTGGAAGGGGAACCTCCGCCCCAGTCTCAGGTCTTTTGCAGACTCTAACGGGTTTTCTTCTAAGATTGCCCTGTATTTGGCTCCATCCATTTTCCCAGCAACTCTGATCATGTTCCCTGTTCCTTCTGAAGAAAAGCATCCCCACAACATGATGCTGCCACCACCATGTTTCACGGTGGGGCTGGTGTGTTCAGAGTGGTACGCAGTGTTTGTTTTCTGCCACACATGCCATTTTGCTTTTAGGCCAAAAAGTTTAATTTTGGTCTCGTCTGACCAGAGCACCTTCTTCCACATGTTTGCTGTGTCCCCCACATGGCTTCTCACAAACTGCAAACAGGACTTCTTATGGCTTTCTTTTAACAATAGTTTCTTCTTGCCACTCTTCCCTACAGGCCAGATTTGTGGAGTGCATGACTAATAGTTGTCCTGTGGACAGATGCTCCCACCTGGGCTGTAGATCTCTGCAGCTCCTCCAGAGTTACCATGGGCCTCTTGGCTGCTTCTCTGATTAATGCTCTCCTTGCCCGGCCTGTCAGTTTAGGTGGACGGCCATGTCTTGATAGGTTTGCAGTTGTGCCATACTCTTTCCATTTCCGGATGATGGATTGAACAGTGCTCCGTGAGATGTTCAAAGCCTGGGAGATTTTATTATAACCTAAACCCTCTTTAAACTTCTCCACAACTTTATCCCTGACCTATTTGGTGTGTCCTTTGGCCTTCATAGTGCTGTTTGTTCAAGAAGGTTCTCTAACAAACCTCTGAGGGCTGCACAGAACAGCTGTATTTACACTGAGATTAAATTACACACAGGTGGATTCTATTTACTAATTAGGTGACTTCTGAAGGCAATTGGTTCCTCTAAATTTTTGTTGGGGGTATCAGAGCAAAGGGGGCTGAATACAAATGCACGCCATACTTTTCACATATTTATTTGTAAAAAATGTTGAAAACCATTTATCATTTTCCTTCCACTTGACAATCACAAGAAATCCCAATAAAATAAATTTACGTTTTGGGTTGTAACATGACAAAATGTGGAAAATTTCAAGGGGTGTGAATACTTTTTCAAAGCACTGTATAAAGAGAAAATGTTACCATCTGATCTGATTGGTTTGCCTAATATAATTGTTCAATTATTGACTGTATTCTCAGATAAAGCATATGTAAATTATCCACTTTTCTTTGAATATATAGAGTTGTGGCAAGCAGTAAGGGAGCATTACCTGTTAAATCGCAATGTAAGAAATGCTGCAAATTGTTTTTTTTTTTGTTTTTTTTTTTTTTTTGCCTGGAAAGCTTATTGATTTCCCGCCACGTGATTCGATGTTTGGCCATTTGTCTTCTCGAATAGTGTAATAAGTAGGGATGCACCGATCCGACTTTTTTGGAGCTGATACCGATATCTGGCGTTGTGAAATCGCCGATACCGATACGGAACCGATACGGAGCTACACACAAAGCAAGCGGCTGCAGTACAGAGCAAAGCCGCTGCTTCATGTGTGTGGCTCCTCCATTCACAGGCGGAGTGCATCTGATATCACTCCGCCTGTGAGCCGGATCTATACAGGAAGTAGCGGCTCCCATCCCATAATACTACTGCACCTAGTAAGGGATGGCTGAGCCGTTACTCAGCAAAAACCGGATCGGCCCCTGGGACAGCTAAATTTTACCGATCTCCGATCCAGCTATTTTGTCCGGATCGGGGCCGATTTACGATCCGAATATCGGATCAGTGCATCCTTAGTAATAAGTGACCATTGAATGTATACATAATAACCAAATACCTGCTTAATTTTTAAAGGGGTTACTGAATATAATTTTAATAAAATATTAGGTAGTACGTAACCAACAATACTAGGCCTAGCTTTAGCAATGTGTACCATATACACTTATTCCACTCATCTCCAAGCTGACTAGCCATCACCTTCTTAATAAAACCGCAACAGTAAATTACATTAAAAAATTAGGATGGGAGAAAGGGAGGCTGGAAGATGCTCTTATTCCTACAGCCGATGGGAATATGTTATCAAACCATTAAAGGGTAATCAACGTGCTGTCTGTAAAGCAAGAATCCAGTGGGTTGGATGTTTCTTTGCACAATTCTAACCAAATAAACCAGGCTGCAGTAAAATAAAAGGCATGTGGTTATTAAAGTGGAGTTCCACCCTATTTTTATACTTACCTCCATCTTCTCGCTCCGGGTCACCTGAAAAAGAAATGGATAATCGCATATTTTTTTTTTTTTTTACTTACCTCGTAGCGAAGAAAATATACTTACCTTACTTCCTTCTTCCTCCTTCCTCGGCCGCGGCCCGTCGTCACTTCCTGGCTCTGCAATGATTCCTGGGAGCTGGACGTCATAGCTCCCAGGAATCATTGCGCCTGCACCGGCCCCGACGTCAGTTCCGGGTCGCGCGCGTCATCCCCTTCTAAACAGCTTCTGGGCATGCCCAGATGCTGTGGAGGGATGACGCGCGCGACCCGGAAGTGACGTCGGGGCCGGCGCAGAGCATCGTGGGACCAAAGAAGGCGGAAGAAGACGCCGAAGAGGACGCGCTGGCTTCAAGCTGCCCACATCTGAGATGGCAGCGCTGGACAAGACGTTTGCAAGGTAAGTATTTGTCCTAACAGGTAAGTGCAACCCGGGACAGATCAGAGGCTAGCCATTGTGGAATGCACTAGCCCTGACTGTCCCGGGGGTATTAAAAAAAAAAAAAAAAAAAATCCAGGGTGGAACTCCGCTTTAATCCCCCCCTATCGCCAAACCATATTAATTGTATCCAATATATTCAATGAATATTTGTTTATTTTTTAAATTAATATTTTTCCTTCGTTCCTGTGTACCATGCTATGCGGTTACTTTGCAAACCGCTACCCTTAATTCACATACTTGATGTAGTGTTTACTGGAAGATTTAAAGTGGACATAGGGCACTAAAAAGATATCTATGAGAGATGCTGAAACAACAGCATAACACATTTTAATATTTCGATTGTGAAGAAAGAAGTAAATGGCTGTGTTCTTGGAAGTAGTTTGACTCGGAGACTAATGTAAGGTGATGTGTACATTCTCAGTTATCATAGAAATGTCTCATGAGATTACCAGTCATGGCTATGTTTAGACATATCATGTCTGCTGCTTTGGTACTGAAGACCAATCAAGTATATTGTGTCGACATTTTCACAAATAGTGTTTTCTCTGTCGCTCATTGACAGACGTAGTCTTCTTGATTCACAAGAACTGGGTTATGTTGTCTCCGCAGGAGTAGGACTAGGCAGAAAAGAAAAAACGTTCTGGCTCCACCCTAGGGGCAGTCCCAGAGGGTATATCCTCCCTCTCTCTGCTACAAGGCATCAGTTTTTTTCTGTCTAGTCAGGAGTAAGGACCTAAGTTCCTTGCTGGGATCTCTGGTCCTGGCAAGATTTTTTTTTTAGAAAAAATATTTTTTAGGTAGTTTTTTCTCCAGTGTTTTTTCCTGTGAGATCTTCAAGCATGGCACTGCTTCTGGATGTCCCAGTTCTTGTGAATCAAGAAGACTACGTCTGTCAATGAGCGACAGAGAAAATCGGATTTTTGTAAGATCTTACCGTAAAATCCTTTTCTCTTAGCTCATTGACAGACGTAGTACCCGCCCCTCTATCATTGAGTTTGGTTGGGTTAAATTCTCTGTTGCTGCTTTGTGACAGAACTGATGCCTTGTAGCAGAGAGAGGGAGGATATACCCTCTGGGACTGCCCCTAGGGTGGAGCCAGAACGTTTTTTCTTTTCTGCCTAGTCCTACTCCTGCGGAGACAACATAACCCAGTTCTTGTGAATCAAGAAGACTACGTCTGTCAATGAGCTAAGAGAAAAGGATTTTACGGTAAGATCTTACAAAAATCCGATTTTTTTTTTTTTTTTGTTTCCATTAGCCAAAAGTAACTGATATCTTTCAAGTTTTCGATGTTAAAAAAGCAACTGTTTATACTACTTCTGCTGGTTTGGGGATTATGGCGGTAGATGTATAAATTCTTTGCAATAAATAAAAAGCGTCATATTTGCATTTTTTGTTATTGATCGGTGCATGTTGCTTTTAAGTGAAGAACCAAAGGGTACAACGTACTGTAGTTATTTGGCTCAGGTCCTAAATCGGGCTGTTGAGCAATTGGAATTGGTTGCCAAACGAAAGAATGAAAACATTTGAAAGTCCCTGCAGATTACCTTTTTTATATTTTATGAACTCCTGAGGGCAGATGGTTAGGCTGGCATACTAGTGAAGACATTTGGTTACATGCAGCTGCTTTTCCCACACTAGACCCTGCATGTTCTTTAAAGCAGGAATGACACCTACCCAATAAGGCCTTGCATGTCTTGACCCTATGTCATCTTGTTTGAAAGAAGCCACTATTGGATGTTAAAGCCAAATTATTTTAACCGAGAAAAGCTTAGAACCTCAGCCAGGTTTTAAATTATTCAGACCTGGCATGGGATGGTCACAATCCCAAAGGTGGGTTGAGTCTTTATTATTGGTGTGTGTGTGTGTGTGTGTGTGTGTGTGTGTGTGTGTGTGTCTAGTATACACACCCTTGGGAAAGGGGACATGTGGGTTTCTGAAACATCGGTGTTGTGATGTTTTTTTGTACTTTCAATATGTCTTTGCAACTATGACTTCAGTAAAACCAGCCAAGGTAATGAGCCAGCCATTAGTAAATGGCTTCAAACATGCTTGGGACAAACCTAAATCTATACACAAAAGAGAAAAGTTAACGGGACAAAAAAGAAAAGTTAACGGGAAAAAAATAAACGGCACTCGACCACTCGTCCTTTTTTATTCTGTTACTTTTCTATGTTAAAACGTTGAGGTCCTAAAACTTGAATATGCTGGCTTTTTTTGTCCCACGGTTTTAAATGCTGCTTATGTCTTTGTTAAAGAGATTATCCTTCTTTTTCTGACACCCATGACCTGGACATGAACTGAGTAGAAAGCTTTCTAACACGAATACAAACAATCTGGACAGAGGTTCTAAACCACAGGTGTCAAACTGGCGGCTCTCCAGCTGTTGCGGATCTACAAGTCCCAGGAGGCATTGCATGGCTCACAGTTACAAGCATGACTCCCATAGGCAGAGGTATTATGGGACTAGTAGTTCTGCAACAGCTGGAGGGCCACCAGTTTGACACCCCTGTATCTAAACCTTTTCCACTCTATTAGAAATTGGGTTTTTATTGTTATCTGTGTGTCCTCTGCTCCTGCAGCCTCCTCTATGCTGCTAGGCCGGTCCTGGTAGCCACTTCTTCCATGCACTGCAGAGGTTGAAGGCCCTCTGACAACATAAAGACTAATGCAGGGCCTGTAGCCAAGAAACAGTCTACCGCTGGAGCATGGGAAGTGCTGTCTGCAGAAGCAGGGGTCAGGTAGGTAAAACTGCTTTTCCCATCCCCTAGACCTAAACAAGCATTTAAACCTGAAATATAATAACGAGGAAAGGTTGGGACTTTATGAGACCTTGCAGTGTGGATTCAGCCCCACTGCAAGGGAGGGTTTTTACATTTATTGGAGTTGGGCTTTAACTAAGGGTATAACTCTTCTCCACTCACTTTCGCATCCAGTCCTGTTTTGCTTGCATATGGTGGACCCAGCATGCCAATGATTTCCCTATTGGAGGGGGTATGGGACTTAACCTCCTTAGAGGGACTTAATTTTTAGCTTCATCTCAGCATATTATACTATAGTTGTGCAAGGGACATTTTTGTTCAATCCAAAAATTTGAAGTGAGCACACAGTTAAAACCTTTCAAAAGATATGTGGAAGAAAATTTACAGCTGTGTAATTTACTTCTTTCCAATACACATCTATAGCGATTTTTTTTTTTTATATTAGGCAAGGTCATATTTTATGTGGATGGCTTTGTAAATCTCCCCCTCAGTAGGCACACTGCAGCTGTTTACAAACACATGAGATGAGAGATTATATGAGGTGACAGCAATTTTATGTCTAGGAGTATTGTATTTGCTTGCTTTAATTTTTCGGGGCGGTGTATGCAGCGTTCATTAGCATATTGGATATGCACGCAGCTGCAGTATGCTAATGAAACCATTCATTTTGTAGCAGATTGTGCTGAACTCTTGCAATGGTTTCTACTGCCTCATGAATTTACATCTGGCAAGTATCAACACCTGCTTGATTTCATTATTCATAATTCTGAAAAAAAGTGCCTAAGAAAAATTTCAAATTACTCTTCTTTCAGCACTTTCTACATAACTCTTCCCTTTGCTGTTTTTCCAGTTAATCTTCAATGGCTTCATTATACAATGAAGTATATAATTTAATAGTTTACTGGCAACACAAATATGGTGAAAGTAATAGGCTACAAATCCTTTCACAAGGAAACAAGATACTGTAAAGCACTGATTTTATCCAAATAATTAAATACTTTGAGAAGTTTGGTGGGTAACTGATAATGAAA
This sequence comes from Pelophylax lessonae, assembly GCF_965119305.1. Lineage (NCBI taxonomy): Eukaryota > Metazoa > Chordata > Amphibia > Anura > Ranidae > Pelophylax > Pelophylax lessonae. The sequence continues at coordinate 199,308,378 of NC_138769.1, forward strand.
CTTGGGCACTTGGCCAAAGCCCAAAAAAGCCAGTCAGAGACAGAATATGTCATCAGTTATCTAAAGAAAAAAGAAATGTAGTATTTTTAGGAACAGAACAATGTGTGTGTATGTTTGTGTGTATGTGTGTGTATATATATATATATATATATATAATATTTTCTATAAAGTGGGTATAGTAAAGAATCAGGAAAAATATGGAGGTAAATGGCACTGCCAAATATATGTATAAGGAAGGAGGGAAAACCTTTTGGGTGTATATATCTATATATAGGTCAGAAATGGAAGGGCCTAATGTGGGTAAGATATATATATATATAGATATATATATATATATATATATAATATATTGGCTCTAAAACACAATATGATATAAAATACAAAACTGTGCGTAGATGAACAAAAAATTATATATAAATATATGCAAAATTGTGACTGGTGGTGATAAAGGGAAAGATACCCTTATAGGAATAAAGTGCATAAATGAAGTGACTGAGTATCTCAGTGGAATATTACCAATTAAAATAAGTGCAAATTAGCCATCAAGGTACAAGTGTAAAGTGCTAACGTGCCTATATATATATATATATATACAGTTTATTTTCATGACTATGAAAATTGTAGAGTCACACTTCAAGAGGTAGTTACCTGAAATGGTCTTCCAACTGTCTTGAAGGAGTTCCCAGAGATGCTTAGCACTTGTTGGCCCTTTTGCCTTCACTCTGCGGTCCAGCTCACCCCAAACCATCGCGATTAGGTTCAGGTACGGTGACTGTGGAGGCCAGGCCATCTGGCGCAGCACCCCATCACTCTCCTTCTTGGTCAAATGGCCCTTACACAGCCTGGAGGTGTTTTTGGGGTCATTTTCCTGTTGAAAAATAAATGATGGTCCAACTAAACTCAAACCGTATGGAATAGCATGCCGCTGAAAGATGCTGTGGTAGCCATGCTGGTTCAGTATGCCTTCAATTTTGAATAAATCCCCAACAGTGTCACCAGCAAAGCATCCCCACACCATCACACCTCCTCCTCCATGCTTCACGGTGGGAACCAGGCATGTAGAGTCCATCCGTTCACCTTTTCTGTGTCGCACAAAGACATGGTGGTTGGAACTATAAGATCTCAAATTTGGACTCATCAGACCAAAGCACAGATTTCCACTGGTCTAATGTCCATTCCTTGTGTTCTTTAGCCCAAACAAGTCTCTTCTACTTGTTGCCTTTCTTTAGCAGTGGTTTCCTAGCAGATATTCTACCATGAAGGCCTGATTCACACAGTCTCCTCTTAACAGTTGTTCTAGAGATGAGTCTGCTGCTAGAACTCCGTGTGCCATTGACCTGGTTTCTAATCTGAGCTGCTGTTAACCTGCGATTTCTGAGGCTGGTGACTCCAGTGAACTTATCTGCAGCAGAGGTGACTCTTGGTCTTCCTTTCCTGGGGCGGTCCGCATGTGAGCCAGTTTCTTTGTAGCGCTTGATGGTTTTTGTGACTGCACTTGGGGACAATATCAAATTTTTCCCAATTTTTCAGACTGAATGACCTTCATTTCTTAAAGTAATGATGGCCACTCGTTTTCCTGTACTTAGCTGTTTTTTTTCTTGCCATAATACAAATTCTAACAGTCTATTCAGTAGGACTATCAGCTGTGTATCCACCTGACTAATGCACAACACAACTGATGGTCCCAACCCCATTTATAAGGCAAGAAATCACACTTCTTAACCCTGGTAGGGCACACCTGTGAAGTGAAAACCATTTCAGGTGACTACCTCTTGAAGTGTGACTCTACAATTTTCATAGTCATGAATATAAAGAAAACACTTTGAATGAGAAGGTGTGTCCAAACTTTTGGTCTGTACTGTGTGTGTGTGTGTGTGTGTGTGTATATATATATATATATATATATAAGATTCACTTGAAAGGTGGATATAGGTGACCAAAAGATTGGTATCCAAACTGACGTGACAAATAATTTAAATATTAGAGTGATAATCTATAATGAGATGCAATGCGATTCCGAATTGCAGAAAGTGGAGAGGAAAACAATGGGAAGAAAGTGAGGTATACAAAATTCCAAAATCTATATATTAGTCCAAATCGTACAACAAAACAATATTCCAGTGCAGGGTTATGTGCGATTATAATTCCAATATAATAGTCCCAAATCGCATGAAGAAAAAGAGTGCTTCAGTGCAGATATTTGATAGTGCAAATTCACAGCAGGGGTGACTCATGCATCTCCAGTGCCTCTTTGAGTGTGGCCAGTGTGGTGGGTCAAGGTGCTCCCCACTCTCCCAGGACTGCACTTACCAGATATGGGAACCCCTACAGGGGCAATGCGCCTGTATTACAAACTTAATATGGCTCCAATATCCCTAAATGGTCATTAGGCGGTTCCTCTGGTTAATGGCATCAGTAGGGGTCCTATCACCCTAGGGTAGGTGTGGGCAATACTGGGGGTCCTGTGCTGTGTGTTCTCAATGGCCAAGTATGGTCCGGATAAACATATGAGGAAAGAAACTCGTATAGTGCAGTACTGTATTAAAAACCTTAAAGTTTAATGGTAAAATGTACTCCCTTATACAACAAATCAGTCAGGCATTCAAAATCGGTTAGAACCGGGAGGTCTGCCGCGCTGTAATAGTTCTGGAACGCTGTGCGCTCGACGCGGTCCGGAAGTGCGTTCCAAAGGGCGGAAGTGATGCTCTACGCGTTTCGTCATAAAGACGTCATCAGGAGTAGCGTCACTGTGTCAACTCCCGCCTATAAATACCGTGGAGCAACCAAGAAACTAAGGACCGGCCAATCAGATAATTAAGGGCCGCGGCCAATTATATGTGACGGATTTTGTTGCCGGATAGAAAAAGTCAGAAAAGACAAAACACGGACACTCTATTAACCGATCAACATACATCTAATATATGAGGTAATTGGTTGCCGGGTTCAATGGGGTTTAAGTATAGGCTCTGACTAGACCATACAAGGACAGGTACCTTTTTTTTCCTTCAACCACTGTGTGGTCATTTTTGCTGTGTGCTTTGGGTCATTGTCATGTTGGAAGGTAAACCACCTTCCCATTGACAACTTTCTGGCAGAAGGCAGCAGATTTTCCTGAAGAATTTGTCTGTATTTTGCCCCATCCATTTTTCCTTCTATCCTGACAAGTGCTCCAGTCTCTGCTGTAGAGAAACAACCCCATAACAGGATATTACCACCCCCAATGTTTTACTGCAGGAATGGTGTTATTTGGATGGTGAGCTGTATTTGATTTTTGCCAGACATTTTGTTTGGTGTTGAGGTCAAATAATTCAATTTTAGTCTCATCTGACCATAAGGCCCTGTTAACACCTGAACGTATTTCAGCTCGTAAAACGCTCATCTCTTAAGTCTCAAAACGGCCAACAAGCAAAATCCTATTAATTTCAATGACCCCTGTTCACATCTGAGCATTTTGTCTCCTGAAGCAAAATGCCTGAAGCTCAAGAAAGTACACAAGCTTCTCTTTTGGCAGATTACAAGAGTTTTTGTTAGACGTCAATGCCTGCCTCCAAACACCTGCAAAAAATGCCTGAAAAAAGCCCAAAGAAACTCCAGAAAACGATATGCTCAGGTGTGAATGGAGCCGGACACCTTTTTTTTGGATGTTATAGGATAAAACAAAATATGTGTCTCTCTTCGTTTCAGGCTGCAAAGCAACAAAATGTGATTATTTAAAAGGGGAAGGATTATTTTCTATACCCACCCATATATATATATATATATATATATATATATATATATATATATATGCATATATATATATATATATATATATATATATATATATATATATATATATGTATATGTATGTGTGTGTGTTTTTATATATATATATATATATATATATATATATATATATATATGTATGTGTGTGTATATGTATTTATATATTACAGGTACCTATATAGCGCTGTCAATTTATGCAGATATATATATATATATATATATAAACAATATATTACCAAAAGTATTGGTACGCCTGCCTTTACACGCACATGAACTTTGTCATCCTAGTCTTAGGCCATACGATTCAATTTTGAGTTGGCCCATCCTTTGCAGCTATAACAGCTTCAACTGTTCTGGGAAGGCTGTCCACAAGGTTTAGGGAATGGGAATGTTTGACCATTCTTCCAGAAGTGCATTTGTAAGGTTAGGCACTTATGTGGACGAGAAGGCCTGGCTTGCAGTCTCCTCTAATTCATCCTAAAAGTATGGCATAGTTAACCCCCTCCCACCTGGCCAATGCAAATGGCCATACGGGAGCCTCCTTGTTCCGGGGGGACGTGCCTGTACATTACCTCATTGTGGGCATTGGTGAGGGGCCACCGGACACAGCGGATCCCAGCTCAGAGTATAGGGCTTCTGTGATTGGCCCTGTACCATGTGATCACTGATATGATTTAGCAAATCTAATTCATGAAACGCTTCAACTGCTTCCTCCTGTCGTCTGTTTTGTCCATGATGTCTGCAATGTTTGGATATATTTTTACTCAATAAAGCCCAGTGTTTACCTTCTATGTTGGAGTGCAGTCAAAACTTATTTTGTACAATGTGATCACTGTGTTCAATCACAACGGATCACATGTAAACACAAGCTTCCAGCTGCAGCCTGTGAAATGTCCCCCAACCAGCTGTGAGAGGGGAGATAGAGAGTGTAGTGCTGTGCACTGTACTACACACTGAAAAAATCTGACACGGATTACTGTCATCAGAGCAGTGCAGTGTCACTATGGTGACAGTGTACTGTTCTAGTTAGTGATCAGTGACACTGCATGCCATTGCAGCATACAGTGTTTCTGATCATTGATCAGAGAGGTATAATGTCATCATAGTGTTTTTATTTTTTATCATAGTGACACTGCATTGCTCTGGTGACGGCGATTTTTTGTTTTCTTTTTTAAATGTAAAAAAAAAAAAACTAAAAACTAATTGGAAAAAAAAGATCAATTACAGGCTTATTCACACTTGTGAATGCTCTTTGAAAAACGATCTGAATGTGGATCCTTCTACAAAGAGCGATAAACAGTTTTGACCCCCTTAATGCTTGACTACTCCACTGCAACCGTGCCCATTGTGCCGGATTTGCAGGGCAGTAACAGCGAGCCCCTGGGTACAACCTAATGTCCTACAACGGAAACGGGAAGAATAATTCCTGCTGTGGCTTGTGTACACCCCCAGCTGCTACCTTCCCATCTAAAGCAAGACTAGGTAAGGGGCGGGGAAAAATACAGCTAAGCTACGTGAAGTTACTGCTCCTTAACCACAAGTCAAGTGTAAACCAGCCCTTACACAATCACCACACTAGAATAGCCTCACCAGTCTCAGTGTTACCATAAGACTTCATTTACATGGGGAATATCGATATGTACCCGTGCAGGGAAATAAATGTATTTACATTCATCATTTTCCAAAGAATTTTCCAAGAAATTGTGGGATAAAATTACAACTTAAAACAATTCACCATGCCCTTTAATAAATACATTGGACTGTCTACTTTCCAAAAAGGGGTAATTTGAAGGTGTTTGTACTATTCTGGCATGTTGGGGCCTCAAGAAATTAGATTGGTAGTCAGTACATCAGGACTGATCAATTTTCAAATATAGATGCCATAGTTTTTAGACTCTATACCAGGGGTCTTCAAACTTTTTAAACAAAGGGCCAGTTTACTGTCCTTCAGGGTTTAGTGGGGCCAGACTGTGTTCAGTGTGAGTAGAATTTTCCCGGCATCACTGAGAGTAAACACTGCCCCATCATTGGTTTTAGCAGGAAGAATGGTGCCCCATTGTTGGTTTTACCATTTGGAATAGTGCCCTATTGTTGGTATTAGCTGGAGAAATAGTGCCCATGGTATCAATGGGGAGAAATAGTGCCCCATCTATGGTGTCAGTGGAAGGAAGGGTGCCGTATTAATGGTGTCAGTGGGAGGAATGGTGCCTCATCATTGGTGTCAGTTGGAGGAAAAGTGTCCCAAGGGCCGGATAGAGGCAAATGAAGGGCTGCCTCTGGCCCCTGGGCCGCAGTTTGGAGACCACTGCTCTATACCTTTCACACAAACAAAATAATATACACTTATCTGGGTTTATATTTACCAAAGAAATGTAGTACTATACATTTTGGCCTAAATTTATGAAAAAAAGATTTATTTGCAAAATTTTATAACCGAAACTAAGAAAAAGTTTTTTTTTTCTCGTGGTGAATAAATACCAGATGACAGTGCCAGTAATCAGGTGATTAAGGAGAAAAATGATGGACTCTTGAAAGTCACAGTGTGAAATCTTTAGTATCATTAGCAACTAAATAAAATGTATGGTTCTTACTGAGAGTGAGTGCATGTGGGGAGAGGTGTAATTCCACAACCTGGATTCAAATAGTGTGACCCAAAGTCCTAACTTTTTTCATGGACAAAATCCACATGATAGAAACAGAGATGAGTGAAGGCCTAAAAAGTGGCCCATCAAACCTTCCCTATTTTTATTTTTTTAACTAACTGACTCACTACCGCTGCTGAAAATATATTGTGTTGAATTACACCTGTTGGTGCTTATAAAGTGCTAGGCTCAAGTTCTGGAATGCGAGCTCCATAAAATGCCTGTTTATAAGTTTTTTGCAACCCAGATGCCCAAAATGACAGAATGCTAACACTGGCAGATTACAACTCTTCCTAGTATTGTTGCATGCTTACCTTGCATATCTCACTTACTACATGTTTCTTTCGGTCCATCGCTATCAAATAAACACTCTAGATGGTATGGGGGTGATAACAGGATGTATAGAGATTTGCCAGTTAAATTCATCTGAGACTTGAAGTATTTCTAAAGGCAAAAGGTTTAATACCTTATGTATTCTCTGCATTAAGATAAAAAAATTCTAATGTCTGTGCCTCTCCCTCCAAACACCTGTCACCACTATCAATCCAGCCCTGTCCTGGTGCCTTCTGCTGTCAGTCAAATCCTTTTAGGGGGGAGCAGTGTTCAGGGCCAAGCTGCGCTGTGTGTGTCCATGGATGTGCACAGCCTGGCTCAGGAGAGAGCCTGCATGAGTGCCCCCATAGCACACAGCTTGCTTTGGGGACACTCTGAAGAGAGAAGGAGCTGAGAGCGCCTTCAGGGGACCTCAGAAGAACAGGGTTGGGACCACTCTGTGCAATACTATTGCACGGAGCAAGTATGTATAATGTGTTTTATTATTTAAAAAAATACTGAAGGTTTACAATCACTTTAGGGGGCCTGAGCTGTAGGAGAATACTTTTTAAAGTATGTGCTGCTTACATTTGGTGCAAATATTATAGTGTTGGTGCTGCTGAGTACCACTTGGGTCCTGATAGCAGGGGAGGACTGGGGCAGGGGGGTCTATATATATATATATATATATATATATATATATATATATATATATGTCGGTATGTATTTATATGCAGAGTGTAAATATATAATAAATGCTTTTTAATCTTTCTAATGCTGAATGTTCTTTTATGCAAACCTTAAATGTGTGCAGGGCAAGCTGTTCGTTCAGTTGCTGTTTTATTATTAGTAATGTAAAATTGTCAACCTCCTTTACTTCTGGGACATTTACAGTGTGTTTTAATAGACCAGCGGCTGAACTTTACAGATGGTTGCATGCACATTTTATGTGGATAAACATGCATAGTAAGAAACAGTAGATTCTCTGCTATATTGTCACAAATATGAAACCTTAAAATACTTCCTGTTTTCTTTGCAGGATTACAAAGACAGAGGACAGAGGATACCCATCAGCAGAAAGAGAGGATCGTTTATGTGACAACAAACACAAGCCGACAAGTAAATCCTCCGAGATCTCAGACACAGCGAATGTACCCCAAGAAAGCAGGGCAAGATCTGGGACCCTCCCCAGTGATTACAGATTTGTGAATGAAAATGTGAGGTATAGAAGCAAAGACTTCGGCTATTCAGCTTCTCCTATTTTGGAAAATCAGTCTGACAGCAAGAATTTTCCACAAACTAGTGAAGGAAACCAGTGGCAAGATGCGTTGCCTGTGAACAAGAAACGGGGACCAGCACCTCAAAGACCTCCTCCACCCAAGCTTGACAAATACTGGAGGCAGAGCGGTTCTTCATCTTCTCTTGCCACTTCCACCGAATCCTTACTGACAACAGCACAAGGGAAAAGTGTTCCTCCTTATTCTCCTGCAAGCCTAGATGCCGTTAAGCCTGAGACGACGCCTGGCCACAGTCCGGGGGTGCCTTCGGATAAACACTTAAGTGTCCCTTTGCACAACCCCCAACTCTCTGGGTCACTGGAGAATGTTGGGCAGCACCTAGAGAAAAAAAACAGCAATTCTGAGCCTGAAAGGTCTTCAAAGCCTTGCTATCTGCAAAAACCTGGGATGGATCCTTCACGATCACCTTCACCTCAGTTTGCTCCACAAAAGCTTACAGATAAACCTCCACTCATGGTTCAGGATGAAAACCAGGCCAGGTAGATATTTTAAAACCTAACCGTAACCCGTCAACAACATTTTTAACAGTCTGTGTTTCCCAAAGCTACCAAAAAGGTTTAAACTTAAAGTAAAATTCCAGTCTAACATTAACTATGCCTAAAAATGTTCCTTCCCCCTTCTGGTACTGATCCTGCCTAAACTGTGTAAAAAGAGGTGTATAATTACAAGTCTGGTCACATGATCCTTCTACTCTGCTTTGGTGAGTGGGAGTGCCAACAACGGCTGGGAGATGGGAGCCTATGAGTGACGTCAAAGCTCCCAGAACTCCCAGATGTTGTCAACCGCTCCCTCCTCTCCCCTGCAGCTGCTACTCACTAACACAGGGGATCATGTGACCGGAGCGGACTATAAATGGGTAAGTATACAAATTTTTTAACACCGGTTAGGCAAGATAGGTAGCGTGAGGGGTGGGGGTGGGGAACATTTTTAAGCATAGTAAAAGTTAGTTTTGAATTCCACTTTAAACATAAAGTTAAAGTCTAAGCTTATTGGGAGCAACATTTATCCTAGAGTTGGGCTACTGTATAAGCAATAAATGAACATGTGATATTGCTGAACAAATATTTACTATACACTGTATTTAAAGCACAATTTCACTTTTGTTGAGAGGAAAAAAAAAACATAAATATATATAGACACAGTATCTCACAAGTACACCCCTCACATTTTTTTAAATATTTTATTATATCTTTTCATGTGACAACACTGAAGAAATTACACTTTGCTACAATGTAAAGTAGTGAGTGTACAGCTTGTCTAACAGTGTAAATTTGCTGTCCCCTCAAAATAACTCAACACACAGCCGTTAATATCCAAACCGCTGGCAACAAAAGTGAGTACACCACTAAGTGAAAATGTCCAAATTGGGCCCAAAGTGTCAATATTTTGTGTGGCCACCATTATTTTCCAGCACTGCCTTAACCCTCTTGGGATTGGAGTTCACTAGAGCTTCACAGGTTGCCACTGGAGTTCTCTTCCACTCCTCTATGACGACATCACTGAGCTGGTGGATGTTAGAGACCTTGTGCTCCTCCACCTTCCATTTGAGGATGCCCCACAGATGCTCAATAGGGTTTAGGTCTGGAGAAATGCTTGGCCAGTATATCACCTTTACCCCCAGCTTCTTTAGCGAGGCAGTGGTCGTCTTGGAGGTGTGTTTGTGGTCATCAGCATGTTGGAATACTGTCCTGCGGCCCAGTCTCCGAAGGGAGGGGCTCATGCTGTACATGGTTCCCTCAATGAATGAACTATAACTCCCCAGTGCCGGCAGCACTCATGCATCCCTAAAACCTTGACACTTGCACTACCATACTTGATTGTAGGCAACATACACTTGTCTTTGTACTCCTCACCCGGTTGCCGTTACACTCGCTTGACACCATCTAAATCAAATACGTTTATATTGGTCTCATCAGATCACAGGATATGGTTCCAGTAATCCATATCCTTAGTCTGCTTGTCTTCAGCAAACTGTTTGGGGGCCTTCTTGTGCATCATCTTTAGAAGAGGCTTTCTTCTGGGACGACAGCCATACAGACCAATTTGATGCAGTGTGTGGCGTATGGTCTGAGCACTCACATACTGACCCCCCACCCCTTTACAGCAATGTTGGAAGCACTCAGATGTCTATTTCCCAAAAACGACCTCTGGATATGATGCTGAGCATGTGCTCGCATCTTCTTTGGTTGACAATGGCGATGCCTGTTTTGAGTGGAACCTGTCCTGTTAAACTGCTGTATGGTCTTGGCCACCATGCTGTAGCTCAGTTTCAGGGTCTTGGCAATCTTCTTATAGCCTAGGCCATCTTTATGTAGAACAACCATTCTTTTTTTCAGATCCTCAGAGAGTTCTTTGCCATGAGGTGCCATGTTGAAGTTCCAGTGACCAGTATGAGAGAGTGAGAGCAATTAACACCAAATTTAACACACCTCCGCATTCACACCGGAGACCTTGTAACACTAATGAGTCACATGACGCCGGAAAGGGAAAATTGCTATTTGGGCCTTATTTGGACATTTTCACTTAGGGGTGTACTCACTTTTATTGCCAGGGGTTTAGACATTAATGGCTATGTGTTTTTATTTTGAGGTGGCAGCAAATTTACACGGTGTGTGTGTGTGTGTAAATACATTTGTATGTATATATACAGTGGGTACGGAAAGTATTCAGACCCCCTTAAATTTTTCACTCTTTGTTATATTGCAGCCATTTGCTAAAATCATTTAGGTTCATTCTTCTTCCTCATGAATGTACACACAGCTCCCCATACTGACAGAAAAACACAGAATTGTTGACATTGTTGCAGATTTATTAAAAAAGAAAAACTGAAATATCACATGGTCCTAAGTATTCAGACCCTTTGCTGTGACACTCATATATTTAACTCAGGTGCTTTCCATTTCTTCTGATCATCCTTGAGATGGTTCTACACCTTCATTTGAGTCCAGCTGTGTTTGATTATACTGATTGGACTTGATTAGGAAAGACACACACCTGTCTATATAAGACCTTCCAGATCACAATGCATGTCAGAGCAAATGAGAATCATGAGGTCAAAGGAACTTCCTGAAGAGCTCAGAGACAGAATTGTGGCAAGGCACAGATCTGGCCAAGGTTACAAAAAGATTTCTGCTGCACTTAAGGTTCCTAAGAGCACAGTGGCCTCCATAATCCTCAAATGGAAGACGTTTGGGACGACCAGAACCCTTCTTACTGCTGGCCGTCCGGCCAAACTGAGCTATCGGGGGAGAAGAGCCTTGGTGAGAGAGGTAAAGAAGAACCCAAAGATCACTGTGGCTGAGCTCCAGAGATGCAGTCAGGAGATGGGAGGAAGTTGTAGAAAGTCAACCATCACTGCAGCCCTCCACCAGTCGGGGCTTTATGGCAGAGTGGCCCGACGGAAGCCTCTCCTCAGTGTAAGACACATGAAAGCCCGCATGGAGTTTGCTAAAAAAAACACCTGAAGGACTCCAAGATGGTGAGAAATAAGATTCTCTGGTCTGATGAGACCAAAATAGAACTTTTTGGCCTTAATTCTAAGCGGTATGTGTGGAGAAAACCAGGCACTGCTCATCACCTGTCCAATACAGTCCCAACAGTGAAGCATGGTGGTGGCAGCATCATGCTGTGGGGGTGTTTTTCAGCTGCAGGGACAGGACGACTGATTGCAATCGAGGGAAAGATGAATGCGGCCAAGTACAGGGATATCCTGGACAAAAACCTTCTCCAGAGTGCTCTGGACCTCAGACTGGGCCGAAGGTTTACCTTCCAACAAGACAATGACCCTAAGCACACAGCTAAAATAACGAAGGAGTGGCTTCACAACAACTCCGTGACTGTTCTTGAATGGCCCAGCCAGAGCCCTGACTTAAACCCAATTGAGCATCTCTGGAGAGACCTAAAAATGGCTGTCCACCAACGTTTACCATCCAACCTGACAGAACTGGAGAGGATCTGCAAGGAGGAATGGCAGAGGATCCCCAAATCCAGGTGTGAAAGAATTGTTGCATCTTTCCCAAAAAGACTCCTGGCTGTATTAGATCAAAAGGGGGCTTCTACTAAATACTGAGCAAAGGGTATGAATACTTAGGACCATGTGATATTTCAGTTTTTCTTTTTTAATAAATCTGCAACAATGTCAACAATTCTGTGTTTTTCTGTCAGTATGGGGTGCTATGTGTACATTCACGAGGAAGAAGAATGAACCTAAATGATTTTAGCAAATGGCTGCAATGTAACAAAGAGTGAAAAATTTAAGGGGGTCTGAATACTTTCCGTACTCGCTGTGTATATATGTATATATGTATATATATATATATAATATTTATTAAATACATTTAGTAAATTGAAATGCACATTCTTGCCTGATTTGTTTTTTTTTTTTTTTTGGGATGAAATGTGATGGGGACACATATAGCAATAAAAATACAGACAATGGTTCTAACCCCTCTCCATTATTATAAGAACATTTTACTGCTGTCAGTTTTTCCTCGCTGCCTTTCCTAACTCCCTGCATACAGGCAAGTGAGGAGGAATCTCAGTAAGGACACAGATGGGAAAAATAAGCAACAGAGTGTCTAACATTTCCCTATTCTGTCCAAAATTAAAACCTTTGGCTTGAGTTGGGCTTTAGTAACTAGATTAGTATGCTGATATTTTAACCATAATTGTGACTAAGGATTTCGCAATACAGAATCCAATTTCAAAATTGATGGCTATGGAAAATGTAGGCTTAGTTTAGTGCATTATTTATTAATACTTATCTAGTCTGCATATTGTACATATTTTTATGCTTACAGTGGAAAGGTGATCATATTTTACACCACTGTAAGTAATTGATAATGGGAAGCCAGTGCTGACACAGGATGCCTTCTGTTTCAAACTATTGGAAAAAATGAGTCAGGAAAATGATTATTTTTCCATCTGAAGGCAGACGCTATACAGAATGCTTCACACTTCCTTATTGACAATAAGTAGGTACCCATCGCTTTCATTGCAGTCTTTGACTTTCAAGAAATATGATTGACCGGTGTGTTCATGAGTACTTAGTATTACTGTTTCTGGAACCTCCTCTGTATGTGTGTGTATATATATGTATGTAAATTTATATATGTTTGTGTGTGTGTGTATGTATATATATAACACACACACACACACACATATATACATTTACATATATATATATATATATACACACACCACACACACACACACACACACACACACAGTGGATATAAAAAGTCTACACACCCCTGTTAAAATGTCAGGTTTCTGTGATGTAAAAAAATGAGACAAAGATAAATAATTTCATAACTTTTTTCACCTTTAATGTGACCTAAAAACTATACAACTAAATTAAAAACCACCTGAAATCTTCTTTGTGGTTGCATAAGTGTGCACACCCTGTTATAACTGGGGATGTAGCTGTGTTCAGAATCAAGCAATCACTTTCAAACTCATGTTAAATACTGTAGGAGTCATTACACACATGCCATCATTTAAGGTGCCTCTGATCAAACCCAAATAATGTTCAGCTGTTCTAGTAGGTCTTTCCTGACACTTTCCTAGTAGCATCCTACAGCAAAAGCCATGGTCTGCAGAAAGCTTCCAAAGCATCAGAGGGATCTTATTTTTAAAAGGTATCAGTCAAGAGAAGGGTAAAAAAATAATATCCAAGGCATTAGATATACCATGGAACACAGTGAAGACAGTCCTCTTTAAGTGGGGAAAATATGGCACAACGGTGACATTACCACGAACTGGACATCCCTCCAAAATTGATAAAAAGCCAAGAAGAGAACTGATCAGGGAGGCTGCCAAGAGGCCTACAGCAACTTTAAAGGAGCTGCAGGAATATCTGGCAAGTACTGGCTGTGTGGTACATATGACAACAATCTCCCGTATTCTTCATACGTCTGGGCTATGGGGTAGAGTGGCAAGGCGGAAGCCTTTTCTTACGAAGAAAAATATCCAAGCCTGGCTAAGTTTAGCAAAAACACATCTGAAGTCTCCCAAAAGCATGCGGGAAATGTGTAATGGTCTGATGAAACCGAGGTTGAACTTTCTGGCCATAATTCCAAAAGATTTGTTTGGCGCAAAAACAACACTGCACATCGCCAAAAGAACACCATACACACAGTGAAGCATGGAGGTGGCAGCATCATGCTTTGGGGCTGTTTTTCTTCAGCTGGAACACAGGCCTTAGCCAATGTAGAGGGAATTATGAACAGTTCCAAATACCGGTCAATATTGGAACAAAACCTTCAGGCTTCTGCTAGAAAGCTGAACATGAAGAGGAACTTCATCTTTCAGCATGACAACGACCTAAAGCATACATCCAAATACACAAAGGAATGGCTTCACCAGAAGAAGATTAAAGGTTTGGAATGGCCCAGCCAAAGCCCAGACCTGAATTTGATTGAAAATCTGTGGGGTGATCTGAAGAGGGCTGCGCACAGGAGATGCCCTCACAATCTGACAGATTTGGAGAGTTTATGCAAAGAAGAGTAGGCAAATATTGCCAAGTCAAGATGTGCCATGCTGATGGACTCATACCCAAAAAGACTGAGTGCTGTAATAAAATCAAAAGGTTCTTCAACAAAGTACTAGTTTAAGGGTGTGCACACTTATGCAACCATATCATTTCAGTTTTTTATTTTTACTTCCCTCCACCTAAAAGATTTCAGTTTGTTTTGTAAACAGTTGTACAGTTTATAGGTCCCATTAAAGACGTTGTTTATTTTGCAACCTGAAAGAGAAACACATAATGAGCTAGTATGCATTGCATACTAGCTAATTATGAAATACTTACCTTAGAACGAGCCCCCGCCGTGCCGCCCGCTTACCTGTATGACGGGCGACATGTCCAGTCGCCCGTCTTCCGGGATCGCGGCATCCGGCCATCTAAATGGCCGGAGCCGCAGTGACGTCACTCCCACGCACACACGCGGGAGCCGACGGTCACGGCACGGGGCTCTGAAGAAACGGCACCAGCGGCCGTTCAATCAGAGCGCATGCGCCAGTGACGTCACTGGCTGCATGTAAGGTAAATATCTCCTAAACGGTACATGTTTAGGAGATATTTACAGTACCTATAGGTGAGCCTTAATATAGGCTTACCTATAGGTACAAGTTGCAGAGGACAGTTTACTTCCTCTTTAAAGGTGGAAAACGGTTTGAAATTATTTATCTTTGTCTCATTTTTTACATCACAGAAACCTGACGTAGACTTTTTATATTCACTGTATATATATTATGTTTTAAAGTATAGTAAACTTTAAGACTTTTAACTTTTTTTTTTTTTAAGTATACCAATATGATTTTGAGAGGCAGCACTAGGCAAATGACAGGTTTTTGCACAAGCAATAAATGGCGTGAGTCCAGCAATGCTTCATTGCCCAGCTTGTACATTAGCTGAAGATGACTCCGTGACATTGCAAAAAATGTGGTCACTGGAAAATATTGTGGTGGAGCTCAGGTCTGCCTCTACCCGTGTGCTAGGCTCCCCACTACAACAGTCCCACTCTCTGGTTTGAAATTCTTTTGGGTTTAGGGGAGCACCTGACACTCCCATAATGCTGTGTGTGGTGTCTGAGCAGCCGATGTCTGGGTCAAGACACATGGGGCATCCGTACTGCCCATATCAGTATGTTCTTTAATTGCAATGATCTTTTTTGAGGGAATCCAAGAGGTTCACAGCAGTGGCCAGGAGCAATTAGATTCAAGCACCCATTGTTTCTGTCAAACGGGGCCCAGTTTCAATAACTGGTTAGCTTTAAAAGATTAGTCTTCGATTTTACATTTACAGTATTGTCATTGTGCTGTGAATAATGGCAGAGCTGTACTTTGGTTGACCCTTTTTTTTTTTTTTACCGTAGCGGTTTTTGCTATGTATATGTTCAGAAGGAAAGTTGAGCTGGAAACATGGTGCCTTATATTTTTGCTATCGTTCCATGTAATTTTATAAAACAAAACCTAGCATTTAGATCTTGTGACATTTTAACTGTAGTTTATGTGATATTGTGGATGCCTTTCTAAATCCAGTTTGTTTGCATGGCAATTGCAAAATGTTTGTTAGTTCTTTTTATAAATACCTCATCCGGTATTGTAAAGTAAGGCAAAAAAATAATTTATTTTTTATTTTTTAGGATTGAACGAGTGATCGACAACACTACAGTGAAGATGGTCCCCATCAAGATTGTTCATTCTGAAAGTCATGCAGAGAAGGAAAGCAGGAATAACTTGCTGAGTGCAATTGAGCCTTCTGCCTTACACACTTCTGTTGGTAAAGATCAACTTAAGACTCTCAGCATCTCTGAACAATCCTATTCTCGCTTTTGTGCTTACACAAGGCAAGGGCAGGATCCAGAAGAACAGTCCAAAATAACAGATGGTCAAGCAGTCATGGAACCCTCAGAAAACATAAGAGATGGAGCAGTCTCTTCTCTTCTAAGTAATAACTCCAAGAGCAAGGATTTGATTTATGCAGACTTGAAATCAGAAGAATTGGTAAGAGAAATAGTAGGTAAAGACAAGTCTCTTGCAGACATTTTAGACCCTAACACCAAAATGATGACAACAATGGACCTCATGGAAGGAATATTCACAAAGGATGAAAATCTCCTAGAAGAAGCCCAACAACGCAGAAAGCTACATCCAAAGGTTCCTTCTCCAAGACCTCCAGATGAAAAGTATGTACATTAAAAAGCTTCCACTGTGTGATGCATTTAAACATGCTTGTTTGGTTAAATGTCAATGGTCATGTAGTAAAAACAATTGGCTTTTTTTTTTTAACTTTTGGCATTCACTAAGGCTCCGTTCACATTATAGCGTATGGATCACGGGCAGAACCGCCGCGCTTCCGCCCGCGATCCGGAGATTATTGCAAATCTCGGGACGCCTGTGCGTTGCTCGTTGATTTGCAATAGACCCCCAAACGCTGAGCAATGTTGCCGCGATTTCCTCCTGCCGAATCGCGGTAACATCGCGCAAAAAAAATCGCGGGACGCAATACGATCCAAAGAAGCTCTTGTACTTTTTTGGTCGTAATGCGTCCCGCGATTTTTTTTTTGCGCGATGTTACCGCGATTCAGCAGGCGGAAATCGCGGCAACATCGCTCAGCGTTTGGGGGTCTATTGCAAATCAACGGGCAACGCACAGGCGTCCCGCGATTTGCAATAATCTCCGGATCGCGGGCGGAACCGCGGCGGTTCTGCCCGTGAGCCATACGCTATAATGTGAACGGAGCCTAATGAAATAATAATAAGGTTACATATCTATATGTATCATTTTATGTGCACACAGATAACCCAGATTGTTACACTTTATATACAATCTTCCAAGATACACTAAATGAGCAAGAGTATCTGGACACCCCTCTGAACTGAGTTAAAGGAGAAGTATAGCCAAAGCTATAGGTCACAGGAGTGTAGTCCAAGCTAAAGTCCGCTGTCGGCTGACGTCACTCAGCCGGTCAAGGCTTTGAAATGATCCTGACCATATGGTTGGGTTACATCCAGAACCCTGGAACGGATTCTGACTCAGCCTCTCGGCAATCCTCTGAGAGCCTAAGCCAGTCCCTCCACAACTCTCTGCTCAGAGCGAAGGGGAGGACTGAAGGATCAGCAGTGTTTGATCGCTCAATTCAAACAGCAGAGGACTGTTCCTGCATCCACCTAGGTGAGTATACTTTTCCATACTTGTCTTTTAATATGTTTCTATTAAAAGTAGCTGGTAATTCTACAGCATACAGACATGCCCTTTTCTCTTCCACCAAGACTATGCCTCTGTGCACTAATACAGATCCATTCTGTCTGTCTAGTCTTAGGGCTCTTTCACATAGGCAGTAAGCTTACTGCCCTCTGAAAAGCAGTTCAGTTGGTGGCACTACTGCCTCTTGACATGTTTTTTTGGCATCCAATGTATGTCCACTGTCACTAAAGAGCTTTGTGCCTTCTTAATGTGACACAACTACATACTTCAATGTAACTCCCTCAGAGAGATGGGCTAGCTGAAAAGTTAAAAAAAAAAACATTGAGACAGGTGTTGAAGAAGGTGGTGAATAAAAACAGAAATAATTGTGATTGTCTAATACCTAGATGATTGCTAATCCCCAATAATCCACAGGGTTCTCTTCCTTTAACCACTTTACCACCGGAGGATTTTGCTGTCTTACGTCCAGGCCACTTTTTGCGATTCGGCACTGTGCGACTTTAACTGACAATTGCACGGTCGTGCGACTCTGTACCCAAAACGAAATTTACGACCTTTTTTTCCCACAAACAGAGCTTTCTTTTGGTGATATTTTGGTGATATTTGATCACCTGTGCAGTTTTTACTTTTTGCGCTACAAACAAAAAAAGAGCGTAAATTTTGAAAAAATAACAATATTTTTCACATTTTTTTATATGAAATTCCCCCCCAAAAAAATGTAAAAATCAAAATTTTTTTACATTTTTGGCCAATTTGTTTTCTGCTACCTATGTTTGGTAAAAAAAAATCACAATAAGCGTATTTTGATTGGTTTGCGCAAAAGTTATTGCGTTTACTAACTAAGGGAAAGATTTCTGTCATTTTTGGTGTTTTTTAACGAGTAATGGCGGCGATCTGCGATTTTTTTTTGCGGGACTGCGACATTGCGGCGGACAGATCGGACCCTTGACTGACATTTTTGACACTTTTGGGGGTACCAGTGACATTACTACAGTAATTAGTGCTATAAATATGCACTGTTACTGTAAAAATTACACTGGCAAGGAAGGGGTTAATTTTTTTGGAGAAGGAGGGGTTAATGTATGCCTGGTGCTTACTAACGTGTGTGGGGGGAGGTGACTGAATGACACAGGGACAGATCGCAGGTTCAGCTATGCTGAACCCTGCAATCTGTCACTGTCTGTCACTTAGGAGATCCGCCCGCTTTGTTTACACAAGCGGGCGGATCTCCACCCTCGATTCCCCGACGATCGGGGAAGAGCGGCGGTGATCACCGCCGCTCCTCCCCTGGCCCGACTCCCGCTGTGACTGAATACAGCGGGAGCGAGCCTCCGGCGGCGCGCGTGCGCCGCCCACAAGGGGAGGAGTCCAGCGACGTAGGTCTACGTCGCTGGACGGTAACTAACCACTTTGCCGCAGTAGAGCTCGAGTGAGCGATCGGCAAGTGGTTAATTCACTGTATGGGAGGCACCCACGCTGACTTTTGAACATTGGCAGAGAAAATAGGAAAGTGTGAGTTCCCCTCATAGAAGTGTAAGTGAGCATGTGGTGCAAATGCAAGACAGAATTGTGCAAATAGTGCCTATTGTAAAGGAACATTTGGCCCAAGCCCCGTTGGCTCAGGAGATTTCTAATCATTGGCTCAGGTGAAGTGATTGAAAAAATGGGTGAAGTAAATTACAAGATTAGCTAAATGGGAGGATGGAAACCGGAGCAGATATATCATGTGAATCTGCTA
This sequence comes from Pelophylax lessonae, assembly GCF_965119305.1. Classification (NCBI taxonomy): domain Eukaryota; kingdom Metazoa; phylum Chordata; class Amphibia; order Anura; family Ranidae; genus Pelophylax; species Pelophylax lessonae. The sequence continues at coordinate 199,327,845 of NC_138769.1, forward strand.
AAACCTTGGAAGGATAAGGAATCCTCAGTCGCTGGGACGACCCCAATTCCCTCTAAATCTAATTTGGTATATCCTGAAGCTGGGATAGCAGAAACCTTGTCAAAAGATAAAGCTGCTTACCTAGACAATGTTAACATCCATAGTGAAGATTGGGACACACATTTACCAAAGTTTCAGGCCATGTTAAACTCTATCCAGAAAGCAGGGGTTACAGACAATCCAAAAAAGTGCACCTTAAGGCTAGAGGAGGCAAAGTATGTAGTTTATACCCATGGGAGGGAGATACTAAAACCCCAGGTAAACCATGTAGACTCCATTCAAAATGACCTATCACCCACCAACAAGAAGCAGGTTTAAGCATTATTAAGCCGGCCATAGACTGATTGACATTAAGCTGGTTCAGTAGGATCTGGACAAATTTTGATCCTTCTACAGGTAGGCTGGCTGTACTAAAGTCAGTTCAACGATCGACCTCAGTACAACTAGCCTGTTTGTTTGTTTTTTGTGTGCGATTACTGCTACCAGCTATAGCCAGCAATATTAACCATTGTATTCTGGTGGAGGGGAAACCTTCCGCTTTCAGAATACAATAGTGCAGTGGGTGGGGGGTGGGTGGTTGAAGGAAAGAAAAACGCTTATGCAATTGAAAAGATGTTTCAAAAGATTGCAAACATGTTCTACTTACCGACTCTGTGCAGTTGGTTTTGCACAGAGCAGCCCAGGTCCTCCTCTTCTCGGGTCCCTCTTCGGCTCTCCTGGTCCCTCGCTGCCTTTGAGTGCACCCGCAGCAAGCAGCTGTGTATCCATTCAGACACGAAGCTGTGGTTCGGCCCTGCCCCTTCTCTCTCCTCATTGGCGGACTGACTTTGACAGCAGCAGGAGCCAATGACACCACTGCTGTGTCTTTGCCAATGAAGGGAATCCTGGACGACTGAGACAATCGTGGACATCGCTGGATCGAGATGGGGCTCAGGTAAGCATTAAGGTGGGCTGATGGGGGCTCCTGAACACAGAAGGTTTTTTTTTATCTTAATGCATAGAATGAAAAAAGTTAAATCTTCTGACTTTACAATCCCTTTAATGTATGGCCAGCCATAGGGATTGCTGGATATTACTGGTGTTTTATTCCCCATTGCTCCTTTGATAAGTTTGACAAAAAGTAAGGGGTGTGTCAGAATTAAGTGGTCCCCTGGTGTGGCAAAAGCTTTCAAGCCATTAAACATGCCTTGTGGTAAGCCAGTGTTGAACCCTTCTGACTTCTCGAGGAACTTTGTGGTCCAGACAAATGCATCAGATGTTGGGTTGGGATCTGTACTGTCTCAGGTATGGAGGGGGGGGGGGGGCAAAAATATTGTCCTTCTCCTCAGCAGGAAACTAAAAGTGGTCCTAAAGCCCTAAGGTTTTTTTCAGCTAATACATTCTCTGCATGAAGGCAAACTTTTTTTTTTGCATGTAGCTCCCTCAGTCCCCCCTTATACTTACCTGAGCTCAAACTCAATCCAGCAATGTGCACAAGAGCAGCAGCTCTCTCGGTTCACTCCCTCCTCAAAGGCTCAGAGTCAATCACAGCCTGTGAGGAGGGGGTGGGGCCAAACCACGCTCTGTGTGTCCGTGGACACACACAGCTGGCTCAGAAGCGAGCCTGCACAAGTGCCCCTATAGCAAGTGGCATGCTATGGTGGGTACTCAGCGGGGGGAACCAGTAGCCCTGGCAGAAGCCCCGAGAAGAGGAGTATCAGGGCTGCTCTGTGCAAAACTTTTACTACTATACCATGTTTGTTGTTTACTTATGAAGTAATTTTTGCAACCACTGAAAAACAATGCTTGGCAGTAAAGTGGGCTTTAGATTGCCTTTGATGCTAACGTTTGGGTTGACACTCTGAGATAATTACAGATCATGCTCCATTTAAAGTGGATGGCCCAAAAAAAGACCATTGGGAGTGCTTTGTGGTGGGTTTGTAGTGCAGGTAAACCACATTACGGCGCAGTTAATAATAAATGCTAACACACCATAACATACATAGACGGTGTGTTAACAAGATGCATTATAATGAATGTTGTAATTTAAACAAGCTCTAAATAACAATTTTTTTTTTTAGCACAGCTGAAATAGCTGAATACTTGAATAAGGAGATTAGAACACCATCTGCAGGCCGAATAAAAAACTGCATATTGTTAATAAAATGTAATATTGAGCAGGCTAAAAATAATCTTAAACACTATACATTCCCTTTTGTTTTAATTTTGTAAGAACAAAGAACAGTTCCTTCATTTTCCTTATATGCAGTGCATACCTTAACACCCTAATTTTAGCAGACAGAGTAATTGTCGGATCATTTCAAATGCTCATATATTTCCATCCATGTTGCTACAATTTCAGAAACCAGCTTAGTACTGCAATTAGAAAACAGTTTAACTAAACTCATGGGACACTACATTGTTGTGTTGGGTTAGAAAAATAATTTAGCTGTTGGATCATTAGCTAATATTCAGCTATCATTTCATGTTTATGGGATTATATTATTTCGAATAGCAGCACACCGCACACACAGAACATTTGAATGTATGGTTTAATTGTTGTTCTGTGCCAGAATTGTGGGTAAAGATGATAGCAAGCTATCAGAGCGACACCGAACCCTTTGTTGGCGAGACTGGTATAGTAAGTTTGTCAGTTTAATCAGCCACATTGTGGTATTTATATCAATTTATATAAACTTAATTGCCAGGCATTTTAATAATTGAGTTGAAAATCTGGTTTGTCTAGGCGAGTCCCTACATGGGAATCTACGTGATTCTGTACCCTTTATAAAAATAACAATAACCACCAATTATATTTACTGTACATATTACTCATATTACTGTTGTAAGCAATAAAATAGATGTATTGCGACTTTTAGTTTATCTAATACCGATACTAACTGCTGATAAAATTGCTACATTTGATACTGTCATAGCCTTTGGTAACTAGGACTATCACTATTTATAAATGCATGGCAGCATATACTTTAGGCTCGGTTCACACTACTGCGACCTACAGTGTGACTTCCTGACGATTTGTTGGTGACTTGAGTACTACTTTGCTGCGACTTTCAGGGAATACCTGGGTAATCCCCCTGCAATGTCAGATCCAAGTCACATAAATATAGATGAGGTGACTTCCATTAAAGTTAGATAAAAGTCACCTTGATATAGTACAGGAACCTTTTCTTAAAGTGACTTCAGTAGTGCTAATTAAGACTTCTCTCATTGACTGCACATGTCACGCGACTTGGGGTCTAACAAGTCGGATTCCTAAGTCGCAGCAGTGTGAACCGAGCCTTAAATTCCAACTGGACTTTCAGTTTACATCACCTAAATACATTTCAGGTGCATCAAAACAGCAGGGGTACAGTAGTATCAAGGGCCTATTAACACACACATTATTGCAATGAGCGGTAAGGAACTATACATGTGTTGGTGTGTTGTGGTGCAATTCATTTTAACTAGCACCCCAAATGCACATTTATCACAACGCACCACAATGAAAAAAATGCAGCAATCACTAAGTTTTTGTTTGTTCAGATGCTTTGCAGTCCAATTATTTTAAATGGGCTGCTTCATATACATGCATTGCTGTGCATGGCGCCACACTGTTAAGGAGCCTGTTCATATCGCATGAGTGTGGTATGAATAGGCCTTTAATTTTGCTCAAAAAGCTTCCACAGGCAAAATTATTTAAAACTGTTTTTCCCATGACCGCATGCTGCAGAAAGGGACCCTTGCTCTCTGTGGAGAAGCTCAGAGAGGTCTGATTTGCCCCCTGCTACTGATTGCAGAGTTCCAGCTCTGACTCAGCACGGACATGGGGGGACTGATGGCAGACCTTTGCAGACAGACCACTGCTTTCACATAGAGAGCAAGGGTACTTGTTTGCATCATGCTAACTATAGCTGCCCCAGGTGCACAGTCTCTGCATGATTGGTTTGCACCCATCCGCTGTCAAACTGGGACATGTAGATGAGTCATATAGCCACTGGGTCTCAGTTCACTTATATAGGCTGCCTGCACACAGCTCCCCTCTAGTCCTAAAAGGCTGTTCACCCGACTCTTCCGCCTGTGTGAATGAGCCCTTAAACTGACAGTTCAGTTGGGATATAAAGTGAGTGCAAAGGCAAAACATTTTTTAGTTTATGATAGAATACTGAAATGTTGGGGCCCTTGTCAAGTTTTGTTTTCCCTGTATGTGTCCTCACTGAGGAGATTCATCTCTCCATCCTGAGGGGAACTCCAAAAAAGGTGTCATCAGAGCAAAAAGTGAGGAAAAATCATCCAATGGGAACAGAGATTCCTATGACAACTCTCTAAGGTGGGAACTCCATTCACTTTAGAGACATTTTCTCTTATCTCCCCCGTTGCATCTTCCAGACAGGAAGTGAAGAGGCATTTCCCCAGTCGGACACAAGCTGCATAAAGTAAGCTGATAGTGGTTTTAAAGTGGTTTTAAAGCTAAAACATATTTTTTTTTTACCTTATATCTTAGGTCAAACTGAATCTGACTTTGAAATAGCCGCACAACTTTAAAATCACACGTTAGCTGACTTGGAAGATATCTGTGCAATTTCATGCCACAAGCCGCACCTCAACTTGCAAAAAGTAGTGCAGGTACAACTTTCGAAATCGGTGTCACTCCGATGGAGTCAAAGTTGCACCGATTTGACCACTTCCATTGCAGACAATAGGGTGGGACTTGTCAGATGGCATGACAAGTGACACTGGTGTGACCGAGGACTAAAGTGGAACTAAAGTCCCGCTGTAAAAAACCCATGAGGCAGGCTTTCATTTCAGAAAATACACACACTGTCTCTTCTGCAAAAAAAAAATATCCCTACCTGCCGCTCGCCATCTCCTCCGGCACTGTAAACTGAGCTGCACAGCTTAGCTTACAGTACCAGGCCAATCTTTGAGTGCTGGGATGACAGCCTCGTGCGCAGTGGCATCATTACCCACTGGCCAATGAAGAGACCAGAGGACCGGCACACAAGAAGATGCTGGGTAGTACGCTGGACAGGCAAGTATGGAGACTTTTTATTTTAATGCATTACCTGCATTAAGGTAAAAAAAAGTCACTTGTTGTGCCCCATCCCTCCAAACACTTACCTGAGTCCTGTATTGATCCAGCGCTGTGCCCATCGGCAGTTCCTCTCCCCTTTCTTTCCCTTCTCTTGCAGCAATGGGAGTCATTGGCACCTGCTGCTGTCAGTCAAATTGTTTGAGTAGGGGACGGGGCCAAGCCAGGCTTTAGACACTGTCTTTAGACACTACACGATTCGGGATCATGCTTGCAGATCTGCCCCCATAGCAAGCAGTGCTATGGATGCTGACGCAGAAGAGGAGCAGTGGAGAGCAGGGACATGGGGGGACAGATGGCAGACCTTTGCAGACAGACCACTGCTTTCACATAGAGAGCAAGGGTACTTGTTTGCATCATGCTAACTATAGCTGCCCCAGGTGCACAGTCTCTGCATGATTGGTTTGCACCCATCCGCTGTCAAACTGGGACATGTAGATGAGTCATATAGCCACTGGGTCTCAGTTCACTTATATAGGCTGCCTGCACACAGCTCCCCTCTAGTCCTAAAAGGCTGTTCACCCGACTCTTCCGCCTGTGTGAATGAGCCCTTAAACTGACAGTTCAGTTGGGATATAAAGTGAGTGCAAAGGCAAAACATTTTTTAGTTTATGATAGAATACTGAAATGTTGGGGCCCTTGTCAAGTTTTGTTTTCCCTGTATGTGTCCTCACTGAGGAGATTCATCTCTCCATCCTGAGGGGAACTCCAAAAAAGGTGTCATCAGAGCAAAAAGTGAGGAAAAATCATCCAATGGGAACAGAGATTCCTATGACAACTCTCTAAGGTGGGAACTCCATTCACTTTAGAGACATTTTCTCTTATCTCCCCCGTTGCATCTTCCAGACAGGAAGTGAAGAGGCATTTCCCCAGTCGGACACAAGCTGCATAAAGTAAGCTGATAGTGGTTTTAAAGTGGTTCTAAAGCTAAAACATATTTTTTTTTTACCTTATATCTTAGGTCAAACTGAATCTGACTTTGAAATAGCCGCACAACTTTAAAATCACACGTTAGCTGACTTGGAAGATATCTGTGCAATTTCATGCCACAAGCCGCACCTCAACTTGCAAAAAGTAGTGCAGGTACAACTTTCGAAATCGGTGTCACTCCGATGGAGTCAAAGTTGCACCGATTTGACCACTTCCATTGCAGACAATAGGGTGGGACTTGTCAGATGGCATGACAAGTGACACTGGTGTGACCGAGGACTAAAGTGGAACTAAAGTCCCGCTGTAAAAAACCCATGAGGCAGGCTTTCATTTCAGAAAATACACACACTGTCTCTTCTGCAAAAAAAAAATATCCCTACCTGCCGCTCGCCATCTCCTCCGGCACTGTAAACTGAGCTGCACAGCTTAGCTTACAGTACCAGGCCAATCTTTGAGTGCTGGGATGACAGCCTCGTGCGCAGTGGCATCATTACCCACTGGCCAATGAAGAGACCAGAGGACCGGCACACAAGAAGATGCTGGGTAGTACGCTGGACAGGCAAGTATGGAGACTTTTTATTTTAATGCATTACCTGCATTAAGGTAAAAAAAAGTCACTTGTTGTGCCCCATCCCTCCAAACACTTACCTGAGTCCTGTATTGATCCAGCGCTGTGCCCATCGGCAGTTCCTCTCCCCTTTCTTTCCCTTCTCTTGCAGCAATGGGAGTCATTGGCACCTGCTGCTGTCAGTCAAATTGTTTGAGTAGGGGACGGGGCCAAGCCAGGCTTTAGACACTGTCTTTAGACACTACACGATTCGGGATCATGCTTGCAGATCTGCCCCCATAGCAAGCAGTGCTATGGATGCTGACGCAGAAGAGGAGCAGTGGAGAGCAGGGACATGGGGGGACAGATGGCAGACCTTTGCAGACAGACCACTGCTTTCACATAGAGAGCAAGGGTACTTGTTTGCATCATGCTAACTATAGCTGCCCCAGGTGCACAGTCTCTGCATGATTGGTTTGCACCCATCCGCTGTCAAACTGGGACATGTAGATGAGTCATATAGCCACTGGGTCTCAGTTCACTTATATAGGCTGCCTGCACACAGCTCCCCTCTAGTCCTAAAAGGCTGTTCACCCGACTCTTCCGCCTGTGTGAATGAGCCCTTAAACTGACAGTTCAGTTGGGATATAAAGTGAGTGCAAAGGCAAAACATTTTTTAGTTTATGATAGAATACTGAAATGTTGGGGCCCTTGTCAAGTTTTGTTTTCCCTGTATGTGTCCTCACTGAGGAGATTCATCTCTCCATCCTGAGGGGAACTCCAAAAAAGGTGTCATCAGAGCAAAAAGTGAGGAAAAATCATCCAATGGGAACAGAGATTCCTATGACAACTCTCTAAGGTGGGAACTCCATTCACTTTAGAGACATTTTCTCTTATCTCCCCCGTTGCATCTTCCAGACAGGAAGTGAAGAGGCATTTCCCCAGTCGGACACAAGCTGCATAAAGTAAGCTGATAGTGGTTTTAAAGTGGTTCTAAAGCTAAAACATATTTTTTTTTTACCTTATATCTTAGGTCAAACTGAATCTGACTTTGAAATAGCCGCACAACTTTAAAATCACACGTTAGCTGACTTGGAAGATATCTGTGCAATTTCATGCCGCAAGCCGCACCTCAACTTGCAAAAAGTAGTGCAGGTACAACTTTCGAAATCGGTGTCACTCCGATGGAGTCAAAGTTGCACCGATTTGACCACTTCCATTGCAGACAATAGGGTGGGACTTGTCAGATGGCATGACAAGTGACACTGGTGTGACCGAGGACTAAAGTGGAACTAAAGTCCCGCTGTAAAAAACCCATGAGGCAGGCTTTCATTTCAGAAAATACACACACTGTCTCTTCTGCAAAAAAAAAATATCCCTACCTGCCGCTCGCCATCTCCTCCGGCACTGTAAACTGAGCTGCACATCTTAGCTTACAGTGCCAGGCCAATCTTTGAGTGCTGGGATGACAGCCTCGTGCGCAGTGGCATCATTACCCACTGGCCAATGAAGAGACCAGAGGACCGGCACACAAGAAGATGCTGGGTAGTACGCTGGACAGGCAAGTATGGAGACTTTTTATTTTAATGCATTACCTGCATTAAGGTAAAAAAAAGTCACTTGTTGTGCCCCATCCCTCCAAACACTTACCTGAGTCCTGTATTGATCCAGCGCTGTGCCCATCGGCAGTTCCTCTCCCCTTTCTTTCCCTTCTCTTGCAGCAATGGGAGTCATTGGCACCTGCTGCTGTCAGTCAAATTGTTTGAGTAGGGGACGGGGCCAAGCCAGGCTTTAGACACTGTCTTTAGACACTACACGATTCGGGATCATGCTTGCAGATCTGCCCCCATAGCAAGCAGTGCTATGGATGCTGACGCAGAAGAGGAGCAGTGGAGAGCACCAACAGGGGACTCTAGAAGAGGAGGAAGGGGGCTGCTCTGTGCAAAACCATTCTACAGAGCAGGGGAGTGTATCATGTTTATTTAAAATTTTAACAAAATGGGAATTTAGAAATGCTTTGAAGGGATTGTAAAGGCAGACGGTTTTTCTATCCTAATGCATTCTATGCATTAAGATAACAAACCACCTGTGTGCAGCAGCCCCCCTAATACATACCTGAGCCCCTCTCTATCCAGCGATGTTGCAGGAGTGTCTCAGCTGCCTGGGACTCCCCTCCTCATTGACTGAGACAGCATGGCTCCCGCTGGTGTCAATCAAAGTCAGTGAGCCAATCAGGAGAGAGAGGGGAGGGGGCCATGTCACAGCTCCGTGCCTGAATTGATACACGGAGCTGCAGCTCGGCTCAGGTGCCCCCATAGCAAGCTGCTTGCTGTGGGGGCACTCAGCAGAAGGGAGGGGCCAGGAGCACAGAAGAGGGACCTGAGAAGAGATGGATTCGGGCTGCTCTGTGCAAACCTACTGCGCAGAGCAGGTAAGTATAACATGTTTATTAAAAAAAAAAGAGACCTTACAATCACTTTACCCTTCTTCATTCTTATCTAAAATGTAAATAAAAGATTTTTGGATTACATGCTTGTTAAAAGTATCCCTCAATCCTCTGTAAATCTCAGCAGATGTTTGCCACAGAAATCAGGCAGGGGTAGGTTTTGATTCCAGCTTATAGTGACTTTTAATTGTCTTAGTTACAGCTGATCCTTACCTAATCATCAGAAATGGTGCCAATCCATTATCTATTTTATAATGGTGTATTATTTTATTCTACAGAAAAGAGGACCAGAATATGGCTGCAGCAAACTCATTGACGACCAGTTCTTCATACTACAGCACTTCCGCACCTAAAGCCGAGCTTCTCATCAAAATGAAAGATATGCAAGAGCAGCAGCCCATTGAGGAGAGTTCTGAGGAAGAGATGGACCACAACTTATGTGAAAAAAAGGTAACCAAGCTTATTTTCCATCATTGTAACCTTTAGAGAGTTGTCAGATAAGCAGATCATGTCATCATGGGGACAAGATTAATACCAGTTCACAACTGAATAACACTGTTGGTCTGGCTCCATATCAAACCCTAATGCAGTGTCCAAAAAATCCATAATGTTTTTTTTTCTTTTAAATAGATTACGGTTAGTAGGGTCCTAATTCATTCATCACAAGGAGGGCCTAAGGACATTAAAACCTCTAAGTCAATGTCTTCCATCTCAGATTGACTTCCTAAAGGAAATATGAACTGGGAAAATAAATCTTCTGCCATTTTACAACAGTGACTATCAGCCGTTGCAAATTACTGTAGGTGTGGGATTAGATAAAAATGATTTAAGGTTTTAGGTACTTAGCTACATACTACCTGCCCTTTCATTGCAATAAAAGCGAGTAAAAACAGCCATTGACCGTAGCTAGAGTCCTTTCACGTGATCGGATCTGGCAGTTTTTTAGGCAGATCTGATTGAATACTCAGTGTTAAGATGGCCATATATTATACCATTTTCTTGTTCAATTTCCTTTAGATTTACCTTCAGCTATGTGGTGCAAGGGCCTGCTTGACTGCATGCAAATTGAAACCGTTTAGGTTTGACAGTGGTGTAGTGGGGGGCACAGTGGTGTAGTGGGTAGATCTTTCACCTAGCGGCAAGAGGGTCACTGGTTCGAATCCCAACACGACACTACCTGCCTGGAGTTTGCATGTTCTCCCTGTGCCTGCGTGGGTTTCCTCCGGGTACTCCGGTTTCCTCTCACGCTCCAAAGACATGCTGGTAGGTTAATTGGATCCTGTATAAAAAAAATTGGCCCTACTGTGTATGTATGTGAGTTAGGGACCTTTAGATTGTAAGCTCCTTGAGGGCAGGCACTGATGTGAATGTACAATGTATATGTAAAGCGCTGTGTAAATTGACAGCGCTATATAAGTACCTGAAATAATAATAATATTATATGGTTTTGGGAAATCTAAGGGAAAATTGTACAAGACAGTTGTATAATATATGGCCGGCCTAAGTCTGTGGTGGGTCTAAGTTGACGTGTGTCCATTTACATCCATTTACTGCTGTGTCCATCTAGGTCCAAAAAAAAAAAAAAACTGAAAAGGGTTGCATCTTTTTCTGTTTTTGTGGAGAAAGGATATAATTGGATTGATGTCTGTTTTAAATCCTCCTGCCCATAAACTTAAAGGAGTTGTAAAGTCAGGAAGTTTTTTGTCAATGCATTCTATGCATTAAGATAAAAAGCCTTCTGTGTGTAGCAGCCTCCTCAGCACCCCCTAATACTTAGCTGTGCCCATCTCTATCTAACGATGTTCACAAGTCCCTCTGCCTTCCTGGGACTCTCCCTCCTGATTGGCTGAGATACAGCCGCAGCGCCATTGGCTGTTGTGTCTATCAGTCGAAGTCAGTGTGTGAATCAGGAGAGAGGGGGCGGGGCCGAACGGCAGCGCCCTGTCTGAATAGACACACAGAGCTGCAGCTCGGCTTGGGTGCCCCCATAGCAAGCTGCTTGCTGTGGGGGCACTTGATAGGAGGAAGGGGCCAGGAGCAGCAACGAGGGACCCGGAAAGAGGAGGATCTGGGCTTCTCTGTGCAAAACCAACTGCACAGAGGGGGTAAATATAACATGTTGTTATTTAAAAAAAAAAAAGAGACTTTACAATCACTTTAATGTGTGTCTGTTTGCTTCCAATCACATACAGGAGGAAAAGTACTAAACGGACAACACAAAAGTGACCTCTATTCTGTTTAGCTCCAGTTCAGCAGAGAATTAGTTCACTCATCCCCTGCTGATCAGAACAGAGGAAAACCCTTATGGTACATTTACACCAACCCCTGCATTACAATGCAACTGCTGTTGTGCAGTGTGATCAGTGCAGTGCCGATAACGGCGCATCACACTGTTCAATTTTTTTTTTTTTTTTTTTTTTTTACTACTTTTTTTTTCTTTATTACTATAAATTAACTTTATTTAAATGTCACCAGTGACATTTCATTAACGTGATTGTATACAATCACCTTGTAAAACAAGCCATTCAGTTTAAAATAGAATTGAAAGGCAAAATGTTTTTGAATAGATATTTTAAAAAAAAAACATTAAGTACCGGTTTTCCTTTGTTATAAGTGATCGCACACCCTCTGTTCTCAGCTGCATAAGAGCGGGGGGGAGGAGAAGCTTACAGTACACTAGGATTCCCAGTGACAGGCTGTGCAGGAGGGGTGTGTCAGGACAAGTCTGATGATTGGAGGAGAGCAGGCTGATTTCACAGCATAGAGAACTGGCCACGGTGTGCTCTCCTGTTTAGTGTGGTCAGTTTTTAATTGGAAAGCAGAGGAACTAACAGGAACACCAGGTATTTCACACAAAGGAAGCAATACAAAGAGAACAGAATACCTTTTCACTCACATGTAGTGTAATAATTCACAGTATTAATAACCAGAGTGCCATGCAATTAATAGTGCTTGTATAGAATCCTCATATGTGCAGTCCATTATAATTCTTGTGGCCATACGCCAGACGAAAATCATTTGAAAATCTGTCACTGCCTTAACCCTCTTTGACATGGAGTTCACCAGAGCATCACAGGTTGCACTGGAGTCCTCTTCCACTCCTCCACGACGGAGCGGAGCTGGTGGATGTTAGAGACTTTGCGCTCCTCCGCCTTCCCATTGAGGGTGCCCCACAGATGCTCAAAAGGGTTTAGGTCTAGAGACATGCTTGTCCAGTCCTTCACCTTTACCCTCAGCTTCTTTAGCAAGGCAGTGGTCATCTTGGAGGTGGGTTTGGGGTCGTTATCATGTTGGAATACTGCCCTGCGGCCCAGTCTCGGAGGGGAGGGGATCATGCTCTGCTTCAGTATGTCATAGTACATGTTGGCATTCATGGTTCCCTCAATGGACTGTAGCTCTCCAGTGACGGCAGCACTCATGCAGCCCAAGACAGTGACACTCCCACCACCATGCTTGACAGTAGGCAAGACACACTTGTCTTTGTACTCCTCACCTGGTTGCCGCCACACACGCTTGACACCATCTGAACCAAATAAGTTTATCTTGGTCTCATCAGGCCACAGGACATGGTTCCAGTAATCCATGTCCTTAGTCTGCTTGTCTTCAGCAAACTGTTTGCGGGCTTTCTTGTGCATCATCTTTAGAAGAGGCTTCCTTCTGGGACGACAGCTATGCAGACCGATTTGATGCAGTGTGCGGCGTATGGTCTGAGCACTGACAGGCTGATCCCAACCCCTTCAACCTCTGTAGCAATGCTGGCAGCACTCTTACATCTATTTCCCAAAGACAACCTCTGGATGTGACTCTGAGCACGTGCACTAAACTGCTTTGGTCAACTATGTCGAGGCCTGTTCTGAGTGGAACTTCTCCTGTTAAACTGCTGTATGGTCTTGGCCACCATGCTGCAGCTCAGTTTCAGGGTCTTAGCAGTCTTCTTATAGCCAAGGCCATCTTTATGTAGAGCAACAAATCCTTTTTTTAGATCCTCAGAGAGTTCTTTGCCATGAGGTGCCATGTTGAACTTCCAGTGACCAGTATAAGATAACACCAAATTTAACCACTTGCCGACCAGTCACATTGACTGTACTGCGGCAAAGTGGCTCGTTATCATCTGGCGACGTAGACCTACGTCACCAGACATTCCCCTCTGTCAGTTACAGCGGTAGTCGGGCCAGGGGAGGAGCGGCGGTGATCACCGCTGCTCTTCCCCCGATCGTCGGGGATCTAGTGTGGAAATCTGCCCGCTTGTGTAAACAAAGCGGGCGGATCTCCTAAGTGACAGGAAGGGTCAGATTGCAGGGTTCAGCATAGCTGAACCTGTGATCTGTCCCTGTGTCACTCAGTCACCTCCCCCCACACACGTTAGTAAGCACAAGGCATACATTAACCCCTCCCTCTCCAATAAAAATTAACCCCTTCCCTGCCAGTGTCATTTTTACAGTAACAGTGCATATGTATAGCACTGATTACTGTAGTAATGTCACTGGTACCCCCCAAAAGTGTCAAAAATGTCAGTCCGATCTGTCCGCCGCAATGTCGCAGTCCCACAAAAAAATCACAGATCGCCGCCATTACTAGTTAAAAAAAAAAACACCAAAAATGACAGAAATCTTTCCCTTAGTTAGTAAACACAATAACTTTTGTACAAACCAATCAAAATACGCTTATTGAGATTTTTTTTACCAAAAATATGTAGCAGAAAACAAATTGGCCTAAAATGATAAAAAATTTTGATTTTTACATTTTTTGGGGGCGGAATTTCATATAAAAAAATTAGAAAAATATTGTTATTTTTTCAAAATTGTCGCTATTTTTTGTTTATAGTGCAAATAGTAAAAATCGTACAGGTAAACAAATAACATCAAAAGAAAGCTCTATTTGTGGGGAAAAAAAATGATATAAATTTAATTTGGGTACAGCATTGCATGACTGCGCAGTTGTCCGTTAAAATAACGCAGTGCCGAATCGCAAAATATGGCCTGGTCAGGAATGGGGTAAAACCGTCCGGTCATAAAGCGGTTAAAAATACGCTCATTTAGAATTTTTTTGTCAAAGACATGTAGCGAAATACATTTTGGCCTAAATATATGACAAAAATTGAATATATTGAATATTTTTTAACTGTCAAAGTAGAAAAATATTGTTATTTTTTAAAAATTGTCGCTTTTTTTAATTTATATCACAAAAAATTTAAATCGCACAGGTGATCAAATACCACCAAAAGAAAGCTCTGTTTGTGAAAAAAAAAGGACGTAAATTTCGTTTGGGTACGGCGTTGCATGACCACGCAATTGTCAGTTAAAATCGCACAGTGCCGAATCGCAAAAAGTGGCCTGGACATAAGACAGCAAAATCCTCCGGTGGTAAAATGATTAACACACCTGCTCCCCATTTACACCTGAGACCTTGTATCACTAATGAGTCACATGACACCGGGGAGGGAAAGAGGATAACTGTGCCCAATTTGGACATTTTCACTTGGGTGTACTTACTTTTGTTGCCAGCGGTTTAGACAATAAAGCGGAGTTCCGGGCACAAAATCGTTCTTTTTTTTTTTTGTGCCCGTCCGCTTGTTCTCCTTCACCTGAAACAGAATTGGATAGTTAGGTTTTTTTTTTTTTGTACTCACCTTGTAATTGCAGATCGAATATACTCCCCTATTCTTCACTTCCTCCCTCTGCGCCGTGGCTCCGCCGTCACTTCCTGGCTTGCAATGATTCCTGGGAGCTGAACGTCATCGCTCCCAGGAATCAATGCGACGGCACCGGCCCCGCTCGTCACTTCCGGGGCGACGCCGCATTCCCTGCTAAACAGCTTCTGTGGAGGAATGCGACGCCGCACCGGAAGTGACGAGAGGGGCCGGTGCAGGCGCATTCTGGGAGAAGAAGACGCAGAAGAGGATCGCTCCGGCTTCAGCTGCCCACAAGAGAGATGGCAACGCTCTGGAAGAAATTTTATAAGTGAGTATTTCTTCTTGCAGGTAAGTGCGAACCGGGACAGATCAGAGGCTAGCCATTGTGGAATGTACTAGCCCTGACTGTCCCGGGGGTATGTTCACTGAAATTTTTTTTCTGTGCCCAGGACTCCGCTTTAATGGCTTTGTGTTGAGTTATTTTGAGGGGACAGCACATTTACTCTGTTATACAAGCTGTACACTCACTACTTTACATTGTAGCAAAGTGTCATTTCTTCAGTGTTGTCACATGACAAGATATAATAAAATATTTACTAAAATGTGAGGGGTGTACTCACTTTTGTGAGATACTGTAAATCAAGCCTTTTTACTAGTGATTTAAATCAAATCCACCCTGCTCCCAACACAGTCCCACCACACCTGGTGCAAATTTGACCCTCAGTGATTTGCTAAGCTTCTAATTTTAAAACAAATTGTCTTTTTATAGACTAGACATCTATTTTGAAACTATAAATGCTGAAATGTTTTCTGCAAAGCCTACTGCATATTCTTACCTGCTTCTGTTTTGTTGAGAAAACTTGATGGAAGCCATTGCAGAGCTCTTGCCGTGAAAAGTGGGAGAATCGACAGTACCTTGATTAATCACATGATCAGTACCAGTATAAAAGAAAACATAGCACCTTTGCATCACTGTTTGCTTTCATGAATCTGCTTGAATACGGATGCCTGTAATTTGGCTTTAAAGCCCTAAGCACTCTTCTGGGAAAAGCAGTGCAAACATTCAACTGAGTAAGATACCTTTCTACACACACTTGTACAGTCATACAACTAAAGCATGCCAACATAAATATTTTTTTCCCAAAATGTTGTTACCAGTGGTACCAGGCATGATTTGGTAACTAAGGGAGAAGTGTGTAAAACACAATTAATGCTATTACAACACTGTAGTTACTTTGTTTTTAGGTCGAGCCATAACAGCCCAAGTTTGCCCTAATCTGAGTAAGAATAAGACCCTTTGGGTTTTTATAACAAGCACATCTGATATCAGGGTGATCCTTTCTGCTTTTTACTGAGTAGAGGGTAGGAAGGTATTAAAGCCCAATTAAAAAAAGAGTTGAAATCTGATAAATACGTTCTGGGTGTATGTAAAACAAAAGGGCTCAATTCACAAAATGTTTAAACAACTCTAAGAGCTCATTCACACAGGTGGCTTGGGTGCAATAAAAACAGGCAGTTGAGCTTCTGTTTTACCACCCCCTGACTGCCCACATTAACACAGCTACGCACCTGCACATGGCTGTACCCATACCTCGGCAAAAATGAAATGACATTTTGCGTACGGTGCATCGAGTTGAGGTGCAATGGGATTTTAAAGGTTAAAGCAGACTGTGAGGAGGGGATATATCACCTCTTTACCACCTTGTCAAATGCCTTTAAAATGTGATCTTCAGTGGATCGAGGGAGGAAAGAACTGCCACACATGTGAATGAGCCCTAAGGCACTCTATTTTCAGCCTTGTGTCTGCAACTTTCAAATCTTATTGGACTCCCCTAAAGTTAACTGTTACTTTTTTAAAAAGTATCCTCATCCTGGTGTGTGAGTCTATCGCATATGATTTGCACCGCATTGCTGTTGCATGTTGATAACATGCGATGTCTGTGCGATGCCAATTCAGCCATACAAACTGTAAGGCTGAAATCACATCGCATTTGCAGCAAAATAAAAAATGTTTTTTTGGTCCACACTGGAATTGGATCACATGGATGTCCGCACCTCTGTGATCCAATTCCTGCAGCATTTCACAGTTTCCACTGCAATCTGTGAACCAACCTGGGGGTGTCATTAACTTTACATTGACACCCCCAGCCGTTCACAGATCTCAGTGTGAGCCGCCGGCAATTCATGTGTGATGTTGGGAACCCGCACAGGAATCCCCCTGGTTCCTGCATTGCCCAAGTGTGAATGCAGCCCTAAAGTATAAATCACCTGACAATTTAAACCCCCTTTGAAGTGTTGCAGAAACAGGCATACTAACAGGGTCTGGGTATAAAGATAAAAGTAGAGGTAACTAACTTGTTAAAGTGACCAGTAGATACAGAGATATGAGGAGCCAAAGTCCTATATAAATTTTACATATGATTAGACTTGCATTTGAAACTTCATATGTAAATCTATCTTCAAACCAACCAGCAGATGGAGCTCCAGTCTTCTTTTTCAAGTATTCAGCTATTTCAGCTTTTCAGGTGTGCTAAAAAAAAGGTCATTGTTTACAGACCTGAAAGTTCCCACAGCATACAGCACAGTTGGGGAGTTCAGACCTTGAAAGCAAACTTCCTTTGCTGTGACGTCTCATTAAATACCCCAATACAATGCAACAGATTAGCCTTTTATTTTTAATATTGAAGCTGCTGTTCAATATCCGATGGGTCAAAATTTGAGAAAGTAATTAAACAACATGATTACACTGTAGATAATGTATTGCAGCCCACTTTTTCTGTTTCTGCGATTTTTTTTTTTTTTTTTTTTTTTTTTGTTTTTTTTGTTTTTATTTGTTTTTAGCCAGAATCTGGAAAATCTTTAAAGTACTGGCAGTGTGGTTTGTGAAGTGCATGTAATGCCCAGCACCGCTATCTATACATTAAAAATATAGAAGATATTTACCTTTTGTGGATGGGAGGTTTCCTGCGGTCATGCCCAAGCACTTGGCCTAAGCTTTGATGTCTTTATGTAACGGTGCTGGGCAGAGATACTTGATGGCACACCCATCCCTTGGAGGAGCTAGTTTGTATTTGAGGCTTGTGGGAGACGTGAACCACTGGTATGGCTACACCAACCAACTGACATATGTGGACTTGTGGCAGTAATAGGATGACAAGGATGATGTGAATTGAGAAGCTCTTCTGCAGTAATGTCAGTTCTCTAAGGGCGGTAGTGAAAAAGGGACAATGGGATAAAAATTTAGGAATGTAAGAGAAACAAAGTACTAGCAGTTTTATAAAAGTAATGTGGAGATATGTAGTATTGAAAAGAAAAAGTGAATTTGCCTGGACTTACACTTTAAGGCATACATAAAAAAATAACTAACGTACATTCTGAGGATGTTGCAAGTGCTGTTGAGGAAGCCAAGGGAGATATTTGATATCAGTTAAAATATTTAACCTAATTTGTGGCAAACGAGAAGGAGAACTTTTCAAGATGTTTTCATTTTTCTTAAAATTCCTTCCCAAACTTTTCCAGACTTTTATATTAAGTATAGTAGGTTTCACATCCATGTTTGAATACTGGGTATTCAGCAGCAATAAATTTCTATTAAATTACGGGATCACATTTTATGTGTTGTGCTAAAAATATACTGAGCTAGATGAGAGATGAAGCTCTAGCTTTAATACAGATCACACGCTTGACTTTCCATGGCTCCAATTTTAGATAAATTAGGTGTTTTTTACATTTCCAAAAGTTCATTTTTAATTAATGGCAAAATGTTGGCTTAACTTTTTCATTAGGGAGGGATAATTCATTTACTTTTTCAGTTTGATGAAATTCTGAGTTTTCCAGTCACCCTGGGCCCAGCACATGTATCTGCCTTTGGTGGGCCAATATCGACAATAATTTGGAAAATGTCACCAAACATGAGAGAATGGGCTCAGTGGTGTAGCTACATGGCATCAGCCATAGTTAGCAGTAAGGAGGTCCTGAAATTGCTTGTTTCAGGATTAATTTATGTGTTTAAGGAGATACTGGTGGGGGTGGGGGGAACTGCTTTTGAAAGAGAATGCAAGGTAAAAAACAATAAAATGGCTTTAGAATTATTTTAATGTGCCTGTATTCTATTTTTCATGAAATTATTTCTCATTGTTCTGTCTCCTTGTAATGTCCTCTTCTTTACCCCCTCTTCTATTTATTTGAAACAGTGCACATTAGTTGCAGTCATGTGCACTGCTCTATGTACATTACAGATCCCATAGTCCATAGTTCATAGTCCATCTCAGGAGTGAACATGAGAGGGTGGCTACATACAGTGGGACTATGGAAAATAAACATAGCCACCTCTAACAGGAAGTTAGATCACAGCAGAAAAGGATTTGGAGGAGACTGAGAACAATAGGAGGCACTTTTTGAATTAAAGGGTAACATTTTCTTGGGGGGAAAAAAATAGCAAATAAAGAAAAATAATATAGCGTATACAATTGTGACACAAGTCATATTGTAATTGAATGCTCTTAAAAATGACCTTTCCTTTTCAGTCTGCAGCCGCTGTAAATTTCTGAAAATGCAATATGGCTACCTGGAGTTGTTCTGTGCACAGAATGTGTACTGATCACACCCCAGAAACACCATTTCTCTTTCATTCATTGATGGACACCGCTCCTGACCATCTTAACCATTGGAGTAGGACACTAGGCAGAAAAACAGTCTGGGTATGCCTACGGGCGGTCCCAGGGGGTATACTCCCTCTCTCGGCTATAGGTACTAGGTTTTTTTTTTCTGCCTAGTCAGGAATAAGGACCTTGTTCCTTGCTGAGATCTCTGGTCCTGGCTATTTTTATTTCATTTTTTTTAGATATACATTTTTTCTCCTGGATTTTTTCCTGTGAGATCTACAGTCAACTGCCGGACTGGGCAACGGGCTGGATAATCTAGATTCAGTGGTCACCCCAGTCTGTCCAGTGAGCGCGCGCCGTGCTAGGTCCGCCGTGACATAGCCCCACCGGACAGGGCCCGGAGTCCGAGTTAAATATCTCGCGAGGTCACATACGACTGAGTCTCGGAATGAGTCGCAGCGTTTCTCCGTGCCGACAGCCCCCCATTTCGATGGAGAGGTAGTTTTGTCTGGAGCAGTGCTGCCTGGTTCCTGGTATGGTAAGTGACTGTCCCCCTCTCCCCCTAGAGGGTTTTGGGGTGGAGGTGGGCCCCTTCATGGAACAGTCGGACCCCTGGGTTTCCCTTCTTCCCATTAAGCACACCCTTTATCGGTCTAGTGGTCCCTGTGGGCCATATCACCTCCCACACACTTCACCGACGCTGGGGCTGTGGGGTGGCCTGGTCCACCGCCTACGAAGGGGGCAGGGTGCTGTGCTGGCGATAGGAGGGTGGTGCGCTGTCGGCAACCGTGCGATCGGCTGTGGAGGGGGCTGTACCTAGCATTTTCTTGTAGCCTATGTGCTTAATGCACGGCGGCCATGTTTGTGTAGTCCAGCGGCCATTTTGTGGCCATGACAGTGGAGCCCTCTGGGCGGCAATTTCAGTGGTGGGAGCCCCTCCTCATCCCCTGGTGCTGATTCCTTGATCCTTTCCTGATCGCCATTCATGCAATGCAGATTCTCCTGGTGGCCACAGTGCCTGGTTTCTGCGGGGTGGTGAGTCTGGTGGGGTCCTCTCCCTCTCTACTGAGGATCGATTGGTGCTCTGTGGCTGGCAATGGGGTAGGGCTGCCAGTGCGGTGGGGGTTGTCCCTTAACAGTGTGTTACACTTTTTTGTGGGGTCCCCCTGGTGACTTATGGAGTCTTTGGAGCACATCTCCCCACCTAATCCCCTCTCTGAGTGAAGGGTCCCATCCATCCATCCACTGGTGGCGGTCTTGGTGTCCTGGGTGAAGGTGTTTTTTTTGGGTGACAGGCTGGCAAAAAGTGCCCCCGCCTTCCCCTGCCTCATCTTTCTCATCAGATCCTGAATCTGATTTGGTCGCCACTGACGTGGGTCACCCTACTGGGTCTGCGACCACGCGCCCTGAATCCTCAGATAGTGAGGAGGATTCCTCCACTTCTGCAACTGTGTACGAAAAGGCATTGGTGGACTGATTGTAGCTGTGCCTGAGACCTTAAAGAAGGAGGACGCAGCTGAAGGCGCAGGTTCCCTTTGGCATTCACAAGCCATCCAGAGCAGAAAAGTTGTTCCCTTTCCCCTCCTATTTTGACAGAATTGTCACTAAATAGTGGGGACAACCAAAGCGTCCCCTTGGGATCCCTAAGCGATTTTGCTAGGCGATACCACTATGAGGAGTCACTTCTTAAGAAGTGGACTGTTCCACTGGTGGTGGACCCTCCGGTTTCCAGATTGAACAAGGCAACCATGATGCCTGTGGCGCACAATATGTACACCCTGGCTGGTTTGGCACTGAGGCAGATATTCACCAATGCCCTGGTGTCGCAGACTCTGACTGAATGGGCTAGGCTTTTGCGCCGTGACCTAGGGGTGGGGGGGGTAGCTCCCCCCTGTATTTGCTGAGCTGTTGGTCCAGCCCCTCTCTGTAATGGTAAGGATGGGTTCCCCTCTATCCTATAACATAGCACAGATCCCCCTATATTGAGTGTGATTTGTGTGTACAAAAAGCCAGCAGGCTTGGTTTGGGAGCTGACAATCTAATTACAAAGTATGTTTAAATGATTGTAATATGTGGCAGCACTGGAATCTTACTGTGTTACTAGAAGTATCCTACCTGTCAGAAGCCACAGGACAGGTATGCGGCTTGCCAGGTCATTCCTCCAGCTGAAGCAGGTCTCCCGACGGCCACGCGGTACCGCCAGGGTTCGGTACCGCCGGTCAAGCTGATCTCCATGAGAGAGAGATTTTGCGATGCCTAGTTACTCTGCAGGACGCCGCTATGCTGTAACAGACCGCCGTAGATCGCACGAGGCCGCCATTTTGGCGTAGCCTCGTGTCTGCAGCATGGGGGCGGCCATGTTTGAGGTGACTCAAACACCTCGTGGAGCTAGGGGAGGCGCCGGAAGGCGTGCAGAGGGGCGGAGCCGCCTCCTTTCTTCCCGGGCAGCCAGCCAAAAGACTTCCTGTTTGTGGACACAGCGCTGTAACCTGTTGCAGTGAACTCTGAGCATCAAGTGGTGAGCCTGGGGGTCTATCTCTCTCTCTCTCGATCGATAGGGATCCCTAGCAGGTAACACTGAGGGGCTTTTGTGGCGCTGGGGGTCTGAAAAAAAAAAAAAAAAAAGTTTTTTATTTAAGTTTGGATTGAATTTTCCGGGTAGTTACTGGAATAATCATGGACCCTGCCACACAAGTACCCCCACCTGTTTCCCTCGAGGGGGCCACGGGACCCGCCGGTGCACAGAGTATGGATGCATTTACAGGAGGAGGACGTTCATTCTTCCGCCATAATTCAGGAAGAAGCATTGGTGGATGCACTAGTTGTGGCGGTGCGGGAAACCTTAAGACTTGAGGTTTTACCGGCAGAGGCAACTGAAACAGAGATTCCCTTTGGTACTAACAAGCCCATCAAAACGGTGAAGGTTTTTTCTGTACCCAAGTGTTTTGGTAATAAAATTAAAGGAGAATGGGAGCATTCTAAGCTTACCTTTACTATTTCCAAGCGTATTGCTAGACGCTATCCGTTTGAGGAATCCCTCATTAAGAAATGGACGGTACCACCAGTGGTGGATCCACCTATTTCCAGGCTGAATAAAGCCACGGTTATCCCAGTGGAGGACACTTCGTCCTTTAAGGATCCGGTGGATCGAAAGATGGAAGCGGAGTCCCGCACTATCTTCTCCCTGATAGGGTCAGCATTTAGACCAGTAATTGTTATTGGTCTAGTTTCCCAGACACTAACGGAATGGGCGAGATTGGTACGCCAAGACCTTAGGGGAAAAGATATTCCCCAGGGAACATCTGATTTGATGGAACAGATTATACAAGGGCTACAGTTTGTCTGTGACGCAGCCTTGGATGCTACCCCCCTATTAGGGCATGCATCTATGTCAGTGGTAATCCTCAGACGTGTGCTGTGGTTAAAATGCTGGTCAGCTGACCTAGGTTCCAAAAAGACCTTGACGAATCTCCCTTTTCAGGGGAATCGCCTATTTGGGGCCACCCTAGATGAAATCATTAAGGATGCCACTGGGGGCAAGAGCACTTTCTTGCCACAGGCTGCTAAAGCTAAGGGACCTCGAAACAAGCGAGGACCTTTCTTTACCTCACGCCCGGCTGGAACAAGCGGGAAAGGCAAGACTCCTCCAGGAGGGTTCAAGAAAGGCTGGTCGGACAAACAGAGGACCGAATCAGCCAAACCCGAAGCAAAGGATTACACAGCCTGAAGGTGCGTCCCCACCCGGGTTGAGGGTGGGGGGACGTTTTCACCGGTATTCAGGACATTAGATCGAGTATCGACTACTACTACCGGTGCGATTCTTCCCTTCCAACATTTAAGTACTACAGGGAGCGGTAGTCACCGTTCCCTGAACAGATCTTTTTCTTTACCTTTTCCTAAGATTAGTCTCAATTCCCCACAGGAATCGGATCTGGTTGACCAGACAGACCAAGAAGCCTCTAGCCGGGTGACTTCGGTCCCTGAGATTCAACCAGGAGAGATCACCGTTCCTGATAGGAATCAGGTGTCGGATAAATGTGTGGGAACAGAAAACGACCAGACTTTCTCGGATGGTCGGGGCCAGATAGCTCTAGGGACGCCTGGTTCAAATCCCGTCAGTGCCAGTGGTCCTAGAAATTCTAGGCTGGCCTCGTCAAGCCGGCCTGGCCGACTTGGACTTGCTAGTCGCGGACGTTCCGTGGGAACTGCGTCTCAGGGAGTATCTGCGGTCTCGAGGACCAATCTACCATTGTGCTTTACAGTCGCTGGTTTTAATGGCCTGGCCATTGAGACCCAAGTACTGAAGGACAGAGGGTTGTCAGCTTCAGTCATTCCTACCCTTATTAAAGCAAGGAAAGCGACTTCCAGCAGAGTCTATTATCACACAAGGAAGACTTATATCGCGTGGTGCGAATCTTTAGGATTTCCTCCACGTACCTATTCGGTGACTCGAATATTGGCCTTTTTGCAAAAAGGGGTTGAGCAGAAACTAGCCTTGAGCACCATCAAGGGTCAAGTTTCAGCATTAGCAATCTTCTTTCAGAAACCTTTAACTACCAAGTCCTTGGTGCGGAATTTCATCCAGGCGGTGCGGCACCTGGCTCCACTCTTACCGCCCTGGGATCTTAATTTGGTTTTGTCGGTTCTACAGAAACCTCCTTTTGAAAACATCAGGGAGATTCCCTTGCTTACTTTATCCCAGAAGGTGGCCTTCTTGGTGGCTATCACTTCTGCACGCAGGGTGTCAGAACTGGCTGCTTTATCATGCCAGTCCCCATACTTGGTGATTCATAGGGATAAGGTAGTACTGCATCCTAAGCCATCCTTTCTTCCAAAGGTGGTTTCAGATTTTCATCTGAATGAAGATATTGTACTACCTTCCTTGTGTCCTCAGCCCAATCATCATCGGGAACATGCGTTGCATTCCTTGGATGTGGTTCGGGCAATCAGGGTATACCTGAAGGCTACGGAAT
The DNA here is from genome assembly GCF_965119305.1 of Pelophylax lessonae. Lineage (NCBI taxonomy): Eukaryota > Metazoa > Chordata > Amphibia > Anura > Ranidae > Pelophylax > Pelophylax lessonae. Next base: position 199,352,084 of record NC_138769.1, read on the forward strand.
CGTTCCGTAAGACGGATTCACTTTTTGTGATCACGGATGGCCCCAGAAAGGGGTTGCCTGCATCTGCCGCGACTATTGCCAAATGGATTACACAGACGGTGGTACAGGCTTATTCTATTAAGGGTCGGAGTCCTCTGTTCCCTGTTAGGGCGCACTCCACTCGAGCGCTCAGTACTTCCTGGGCCTTTCGCCATCAGGCGTCAGTGGTCCAGGTATGTAAGGCGGCCACCTGGTCGTCGGTACATACCTTTACAAAATTTTATAAAATTGCTGTGATGGCATCGGCGGATGCCTCATTTGGCCGCAAGGTTTTGCAGGCCGCAATTTGAGGAGACCGGTGGTCTACCTCGAGGGTTTTTTTCTGTTTGAAAATTTTTTTTTGTTGAGTCTCATCATTAAGGATGAGCATTGGAAACTTCTAGTTGGCACCGGTTGGGCCTTCTAGATTTGGATTTGATTTCCATTTTTCCCACCCCTCATTTGTGATACTGCTCTGGGACTTCCCGAAGGTGCTGTATCACCGAGGACTACGTCTGTCAATGAGCGATAGAGAAAAATGGATTTTTGTAAAATCTTACCGTAAAATCCTTTTCTCTTAGCTCATTGACAGACGTAGTACCCGCCCCTCTGTTTTTGAGTTGGGTTGGGTTAAATTCTCTAAACACTGCTTTTGTGATATAACTGATTTGCTGTGGCGGAGAGAGAGAGGATATACCCTCGGGGACTGCCCCTAGGGTGTGGCCAGAGCATTTTATTTCCTGTCTAGTCCTACTCCTGTGGAGGCGACATAACCCGAAGGTGCTGTATCACCGAGGACTACGTCTGTCAATGAGCTAAGAGAAAAGGATTTTACGGTAAGATTTTACAAAAATCCATTTTTTTTTTTTTTATTAATTGGTCTTATGTGATATTCTAATTTTATGAGATAATGAATTTTGGATTTTCACTAGCTGTAAGCCATAATCCTCAAAATTAAAAGAAAGAAATGCTTAAAATATATCACTCTGTTTGTAACGCATCTATATAAAATATGAGTTTCGCTTTTTGAATTGAATTACTGAAATAAATTAACTTTTTGATGATATTCAAATTTTATGGGATGCACCTGTACATTTTTCAGTTTAGGTGCATGCACACCAAGTCATCATTCAGACTTGCAGGTATTTCTTGTGACTCACAGAAATCCACCTTCTCCTTAAGGAGACAAGACTGAAGGCCATCCCTAGTCCTTCTCAGGAGTGAGCAAAAGAAGATGGCTAAGTTCCTACGTACATGGAATTTGAAGGAGGCCAAGAGCAATAGAGGGCACTTTTTCGTTAAGAATACATACTTGAATAGTTCAGTGTCACTTTAAAAATTTTACCAACATACCCTTTGCTAGATGACGAGCCTCTAATTCTTTAGCAAGTCAACCCCACTGTGAATAATAAAGCACATTATTTTTTGCCTTTTATTAGTGGACAACCGGTAACCTAGTATTTTCTCTTCTTTAAAATAAAGTAGATATTTAAAAGAAAGGCATACACATATGAAAAGGCATTTATGAGTTCCTTTCTGGGGTGTAAATGTAGAATTTCCCTTCAGTAAGTTCAATGTATGGTACTGAGATGAATTGTGTGTTAATAAAGATGCCAACGTGCCAGTGCCAAGGTAAATATCTGTGAAGAGCAGTGTGCCATAAGCAACAAGATAGGTAAGCAACAGGTTGTCCATAGAAAAATATTAATGTTCAGTGTGGTTAACCAAATGTTTGCTTTTCTATTTTTGGATATGTGTGTCCATTAAACACCCTGCTCCTTTAAATAGTGCACAGATATGGAAAATCGTTACAAAGAACAATGAGATGGAAATGCCTTCTGCAGTGCTGCATGCCAGTAGTATATTTCCATCAAACTGTGTCACTCCAGGCAGCCCATCTAATACTGAACACAATGTGTTAGATGAGCTGCTCTGGCCAGTACTTTATTCCTAGGATAATAACTACGACGGAGCATTGATTATGTATGAAGGAAAGGGGCCTACACATGCAAAGCAACCTAGATTTTATCGGTTTCACAGGATGAGTTTCCCAGTTTTTTTTTCAATTTAATTCAAGAATGACTATCTACTGCATACACATTTACAATATTAGCCTAATAAAATGCCAAATAGTACACAGGCGCACAAGTTCATCAAAAGACTGTCTGTATGTCATCTGATCCTAAATAATTTCAATGGCTCCCTTTGTTTCTTCTGTCCATACACAAGCAGTGTATTTCTCAACCCACCACCAAGCTTCCATCAACACTATGAAATGATCTTAAAGCATACAGTATCTCACAAAAGTGAGTACACGTCTCACATTTTTGTAAATATTTTATTATATCTTTTCATGTGACAACACTGAAGAAATTACACTTTGCTACAATGTAAAGTAGTGAGTGTACAGCTTGTATAACAGTGTAAAGTTGCTGTCCCCTCAAAAAAACTTAACACACAGCCAATAATGTCTAAACCACTGGCAACAAAATTGAGTACACCCCTAAGTAAAAAAAAATGTCCAAATTGAGCCCAATTAGCCATTTTCCTTCCCCGGTGTCATGTGACTCGTTAGTGTTACAAGGTCTCAGGTGTGAATGGGGAGCAGGTGTGTTAAATTTGGTGTTATCACTCTCACTCTCTAATACTGGTCACATTGCACCTCATGGCAAAGAACTCTCTAAGGATCTGAAAAAAAGAATTGTTGCTCTACATATAGCTGGCCTAGGCTATAAGAAGATTGCCAAGACCCTGAAACTGAGCTGCAGCATGGTGGCAAAGACCATATAGATATAGAATGTGGTTACTCCTGTATATTTATCATTGGCATGCCTGTCAAACCGTACAGTGTTTTTCTATGCAAATATATATATATATATATATATATATATATTTTTTTTTATATATATATATATATATATATATATATATATATGTATATATATATGTATTTTTTGTCTGTACATGAATAAAGCATACTGTTAATATTTTTTTTTTAAATACCTGGTATTTATGCCCTAAAAATGCCATCAGAGGGTTCTTTGCACATTCCGTTTTGAAGTACGTTATCGGTTTAGCCCAAAACTGTCAACCGTTTTTTCATTAAATATTTCTTGTGCAGCAATCCCATCATTTTTTTCTATATAAACACTAATCAAAAAAATTAAAGGAACACATTTTAATCAGAGTATGGCATGAAGTCAATTAAACTTCTGCTATATTGATCTGGACAGTAGAGCAGAGGGGGTTGGTAATCAGTTTCAGCTGCTTTGGTGTTAATTAAATTAATAACAGGTGCACTAGATGGGCAATGATACAACCTCAAAAATAGGAATGGTCTTACAGGTGGAGGAAACTAACATTTTTTTTCCCCTACTCCCCTTTTTTGGCTGTTTTTCACAAATTTTGCATTTGGCTAGGTTCGGTGTCACTGCTGGTAGCATGAGGTGATACCTAGACCCAATAGAGGTTGCACAGGCAGTCCAAATCCTCCAAGATGGCACATCAATATGTGCCATTGACAGAAGGTTTGCTGTGTCTCCCTGCACAGTCTCAAAAGCATGGAGGAGATTCCAGGAGACAAACCGTTACTCTAGGAGAGCTAGACAGGACTGTAGAAGGTCCCTAACCCATCAGCAGGACTGGTATCTGCTCCTTTGTGCACAGAGGAATGGGATGAGCGCTGCCAGAGCCCTACAAAATCCCTCCCTCCGCCTTCCGCAGCTCTGCCCGGGTCTCCGTCCCACCGGGAGACCCGAGCAACAAGCCGACGCGTCCACCGGCTGGATGGAGTCCCGATCAAAGCCGTATGCGGCTTTGATCGGGTCTCCGATAACGTAACCCGGAGGTGGCGTCCATGACATCACATCCAGGTTACTCGGCTGCTAAAGGCGCCAAATTTAAAAAGTGAGTGTATTCAAAAATGCCGTTTTCGGCGTTTTGAATACATGGAAGTGTAGTGGAGGGGTTTGGGGTCTTTTAGACCCCCAATCCCTCCATAAAGAGTACCTGTCACTGCCTATTGCTGTCACAAGGCATGTTTACATTGCTTGTGACAGCAATAAAACTGATCAGATTTTTTTTTAAATTAAAAACCTGTGGAAAAATTAAAAAAATAAAAAACAATTTTTTAGCCGCCCCGTCGCGGTGAGCTCACGCACGAAAAAAACATATACAGAAGTCGCGCCCGCAAATAAAATCACTGTTCAAACCACACACGTGAGGTATCGCCGCGATCGCCAGAGCGTGAGCAATACGATTAAAAAAAGAGCTACTGTCTAACTCTAAACTGGTAACCGTTAAAAATTTTTAAAGCGCCGCCTATGGAAATTTTTATTGACCGTAGTATGTCGCCATTCCGCGGCTGTACGCAATTTTAAACCATAACATGTTGGGTATCTATTTACTCGACGTGACATCATCTTTCGCAATATATAAAAAGTTTAGTTTTTTTTAAATGCAGTGAAATGAAATGTTTCGTACTTTTTCCAAAAAAATGGCGTTTGAAAGACCGCTGCGCAAATACCATGTAAAAAATATATTGCAATGACCACTATTTTATTTTCCAGAGTCTTTGCTAAAAAAATATATATAATGTTTGGGGGTTCTAAGTAGTTTTCTAGCAAAAAATACTGATTTTAACTTGTGAACAAAATGTGTCAAAAATAGGCTCGGTCCTTAAGTGGTTAAAGAAACCTAAACAACAGAATTTGGTCCATCAAATTGATCTGCATTTATGTTTGTTGACCCTTAGGGGTCTATAATGGAGATAAGCTTGCACTTCACCTGGTGAAAGACGCACGAGTGGAAAATTGTTGTTACACTGTGGTGTCATCTCTATGAAGCACCTTATCAAATAGAATTTTGATTGCACAATTTATAAGAAGCTTTATTATTTATTGCATTGGCCTTTTTTGCATTATATGTTTGCTTATGGATTTAATTTGCACTTGCTCTTTATATATATGAAACACTTAACCTAGTTAGTCATTTTTTGTTTCTTTCTAGTTATTTTTACCTTGATTTAAAGGCCGCGAGATCACACATTTGAGTATTGATTCCTTGTATACACCTGTTATTTCACTTTTTGCTCTGCAGAGACCAAAGACCACAATGAATTTACGCAGCCTGATTGGGCTACTATATGTATCACACTCGTAGTACTACGAATTTGAGAGATGTAACCCAATAATTGTGGCACCACAGCCATAAAAAGAGCAAAAAAAACAGAGGTATTGGACTTTAACGTTTGCCAACTGTAATTCCAATTAGGAAAAAGAAGAGTACCTAATTTTTTACAAATATATAAATTTATTAAACAACACAATTAAAATCACAAGGTAAAACGTGTCAAAAAGCATGTGCAATCTATTATATGTAACATTCCCCCAATGGCTGAATGGCTGAGATATATATATATATATATATATATACAGTAAGACCTCTCTGGTTGGCACACTTCACAAGTATTAAAACAATATACATGCAGCGCTAGTGCTCTTAAAAACAGGATGTAAAAGTCCACAGTATGTGATCAGTCCAGGTCAGTTAGCACCTAGGTGTACGGAGATGAAAACAATAGTGGGCAATCAAGGCAGCCTACACCTCCTTCACATGCACCGATAAGCCTCTTACCAGATCCAATTGATCACTGCTCTCACGGTGATCAAGATGGCCTTAGAATCCCAAAAGCATATCCTACTGGGGGACACTTAGTTGGACTCGATGCTCCAAGAAACAGTGAATACTAATCCCTGTGGGCAATTCTTAGATGTGATGGCTGCATTTGTGTTCTTTTTTAGGCTTCCTTCTCTTTATTTTCACCTGATGATCCAGCCAGTAAGTCTGTTGTTCTTCAACAGAACAAGCTCTCCATTTCAAGGAATGATGGGGGGTGATAGGGGGCTGTGAGGAGGGTTATACCATGGGAGGGGGAGATGGGTAATTGGGGCTGTGAAGGGGGTTTTACCATACCATATCAGATACCACTTCATAAGTATCTGATAGTTGGATGGCAGAATTCTTCCTTATATCGGGCCAGACACAGGGGTCAATGTACCATCACTAGTAGGAATCGCTACGCGTTTCGCCAAAGGCTTCCTCAGGGAATCCTAAAGGTATTAAATAAGTAAAGCCAAAATGAGAGCCTTGGAAGCATGTAGACCACAACAGCAGAGTAGAGAGAGGAGGCAGAGGAGTGGGAGAGGAAAGTGCATCAGGGTCAATGCAGCTTAAAAAAAGAGTCTCACTATGGCATAGCCGCTTCTTCAAGAAAAGGCTGTAGACAGTAGGCTCTAGGTTCACAGCTCCATATATAGTCCCGTGTATGCACAATGTCCCGCCATGTGGTATATCTCTTTAGTATTTTTAAATTAAATTCTCTCAGTCTGGTCCCAAATGCTATTTCCATTGCCTCCAAGGGGGTAATGCATCACAATCGTTACTAAATCTGGAGAGGACTGGGATGAAATGCCCTTTTTATAGCAGGATCCGGCTTATCTACCTGTACACATGCCAAAGCAACTAAAATAAATCACTTGTCATACCTGGGAACTTTTTGAATCCATTGATTTGAAGGGGAGGTGGATGGCAGCATGCCAAGCAAAGCTAGCACAGTACATGTATACAAAAAGAGTTTATTTAAGCAGGGTACATAGTGCACTACAGTAAATTGACAATGTGATCAAAATATTGTTGCTTCAAGGGCTTTGGCTTATTAGCAACAGGCCTTTATAGGAGCAGTTAGGGCAGCTGTTGCAATCCAGCAGTTCTGGAATCTACACAGGCAGCAGTAATATTACATGGGCAGCATTGACAATATGCTAGCAAATAAAGCACTGTGGTTAGCTATGGCAAAATTTGGCACAGCATGGGCAGCTATAAAAATTTACGAGTAGCTGTGGCACAACATAGCCAGCTATGACAAAACACTGTGGTATCAGCAAGGTCCATAAACATCTGATCATTCGTTATCTCCCCTCTGAAATTCTCGTAATCCAGAGCATAGCAGCAAGTACATGGCTTTCGCTGTATATCAACATTTTGTGTTTCTCCTCCAACAGTGACAAGCTGTCAAAAGCTTCTGCATTCCCACACTAACTGGAGCAGTGATGATGATATCATTCCTCCACTTATCCACTTGGTAGGTGGGCAGGGATTTATAGAAGGTACCAAAGGGGCACAGTCCCTCCATGACCCCAGTACTCAGCAGAAGCTGGATGAAATCTGTAGGACCAAGTAATTTATTATTATTTATTACAGGTACATATATAGCGCTGTCAATTTACGCAGCACTTTATATATATATATACATTGTACATTCACATTAGTCCCTGCTCTCAATTTGCTTACAATCTAAGGTTTCTAAGTCACATTCATACATACACATACTACCAATAAACCCACCAGCATGTCTTTGGATTGTGGGAGGAAACTAGAGTACCCGGAGGAAACCCACGTAGGCACAGAGAGAACATGCAAACTCCATACAAAGGAAAGAGATACACTGCTCAAGGTAATGGGAAGCTTGATGGCCAACAGCGGTGCTCGCCCCGGCTCGCCTCCATGGACAGTCAATAATGAAAAGAAATAGCTGCACTCAGATGGGGTCAAAATCCAGGTTTATTGGACATCCCAATGTGGCAAAAAATTGCCAAGGTAGACGCGTTTCACACACTAATATGTGTGCTTAATCATTACAATTGTACAATTCATGATTAAGCACACATATTAGTGTATGCAAACTCCAGGTAGTGCCGTGGTTGGGATTCAAACCAACGACCCCAGTGCTGCTAGGTGGAAGAGCTAGGTAGAAAAGGATGTGAGTGAACATTAGCACAGTAAATGTGCTTGTTGGATAGCATTTCTCCTGTTTTGGAAGAATTCCCCTTGTTGCTAGGAGTTGCTCTATATTATTATGGAGTGTTACAGGCAATACCGCCAGGTGGTTTATTGTGGAATTGACAGAGGAATAAGGAAATTGTCTTTTCCCTTTTTTCTCCCGCAGTGAGTTATTGTAATTACTTATGAATGTATTACCATATTGTAAAATAGATTGATTTAGTCTGTACTTTTTCATGATGTGTTCATACCTATAATTAAATCCATATCATATAACAGCTTTATTTAATAAACTGAATTCGTAATATGCTGCTTGTCTGTCTTCCCCCACAGCAAGAACTTATAGACAGTATAAGCAGAAAGCTGCAAGTCTTGCGGGATGCTCGGGAAACCCTCTTGGAGGATATCCAGTGTAACAATGCTTTAGGTGAGGAGGTTGAGATCATCGTCAAAGAGGTCTGTAAACCAAATGAGTTTGACAAGTTCCGGATGTTCATCGGGGATCTGGAGAAGATCGTCAATCTTCTACTGTCTCTATCTGGAAGGCTTGCTCGAGTGGAAAATGCCCTAAATAATTTGGATGAAACTGCCTCGCAAGAAGAACGGGTAAGCTACAAGTGAAAATGTTGTGATTGCAGAGAAAGCTTGAGGCTGGGTTCACATCTAATTCGGATATGGCTCACAGTAGGGGTTTGTGCATCCCTGTTCTCCAATTCAGGGACGAATAAGGCCAGAATTTTTGCCTAAAAGTGAGCCAAAGACGCAGAGGACCTCTGTGCAATGCGTTCTGCGGCCGCCCCAAAGATGTGTGAACTGGCTCCATTAAAAACCGGTCACGAGGAAACCCACTTCCAATTCGCATAAGGGGGAACCCAACCTTAAGGTTTATGTATAAAATCTATGTATTATTATTAGTGATGCCGCTTTAATAAACAAAGTAAAAGAGATTTGCTACTCTTAGTGACCAATTATATTTTATCCTTTTATTATTTATTTATTTATTTTACTCAAGCAGTCTAATTGGTCCTTATGTGCAACAGATCTTCCAAAATTTGATGGGCTTCTCATCAAAGTAAGGTTATTCTGTAGCTTTGATCTTTTGAAAAACAATGTAAAGCCCTGTCAACACTGTACGTTCAAACGTCTACAAACACCTAACCATCACACTTCTATGAGCCTGTCCGACATCCCGCTCCAAAACCACGAGCGTCAATGTTGCATTGGCCCCTTTTTGTAGTTATAACAGCATTCTACAAGATTTTAGTGCGTCTGTGGGAATTTGTGCCCATTCAGTCAAAAGAACAGTTGTGAGATTGGGTGTTGATGTTGGACAAGAAGACATGGGGGCTGATTTACTAAAACTGGAGAGGGCAAAATTTGGTGCCGCTGACTGGAAAAATCTGGAAGCTGATTGGTTTGTATGCAGAGCTGTGCCAGATTTTGCACTCTCAAGTTTTAGTAAATCTGCCCCATGGTATTCCAATTCAATCCAGACATGTTCAATAAAGGTGGGGTGGGGGCTCTTTGCAGGCCAATCTAATTCCAACAAACCCAAGCAAATGCTGTACCATTAACAGTACTCTTTATTGGAAACCTTAATAATGTGGAGGGGTTTCCACTTAAATATGGTCATACAGTGTAGGTGTGATGGTCAGATGCCCACAAATGTTTGACTATATAGTGTGTGTAAAAAAAAAAAAAAAAAAAACTCACTCTAAAATCCATTGTTTATAGACACATTTACCAAATGCATCCAGATGTATTTGTAGCACACATCATGCAATTCTCTTCTACTACCAAAGGTTATTTGAATAATGTCATGGACCCATATTTCACAAACTTCTCCTAAAGGGTCTCCATTAGTTCCTGTTTCCATTTAGGAACCTAAACAGAAATGCTCGATCTGTAGATGGGGGATGACCTGCAAAACATGCACTTTACAGTAGACTTGAGGGCAGGTAATAAAAAAAGCACTGCCTGGTTTGCAGGAGAAGAGCCTCCCTCCCGGTGATGGCATGTAAATCTTGGGGACGTGGCTTTTTTTGCAGTTTTTATTTCTCAGTATTATCCCCTAATTTCGGACTTATGACATTTTGGTTAGCGCAACTGTGATCTTTATTTCTCATGTGTAACATTTACCCATTTGTTAGCCCTTGTGTGGGAAATTTACATTTTGTAATCTTGTGTTTATTCCTAAAACCAATAAACATATTGAAACAGAAAAAAGCACTTCCATGGACTGCACTGACCATTAAGACTCTTCAGTATGATGCTTGATCATCTAAATGCACTTATCTTAGCTCCGTGATAAAAATACATTTTAGGCCCCTTTCACACTAATGCGACGCAATTTTACCGCGATTTTGCCGCGATTTCGCGGCGCGATTTTTGCCGCGATTTTGCCGCGATTTTGAGAGCAATGGCAAGTCTATATGCCTCAAAACGCATTAAAATCATGGAAAAGTAGTGCAGGAACTACTTTGAAGTCGGTGCGACTTCAAAACGCACTAATATGAATGGGGCTCATTGAAAATAATGGGAAACGACTTGTCATGCGATTTTGCGGTCCAAAATCGCGGGACAAGTCGCACTAGTGTGAATGGGGCCTTAAATAAAGTTTAGGCTGGGTTCAAACTGACTGGCTGAAATCGTATCGCATTCACACTAAAATGGTGCAGAACCCTTTTTTTAGTCCGCACTGGAATGGGATTGCATGGGTGTTCACACCTATGCAATCTGATTCCTGTACCATTTGACAGTTCACACTGCGATCTGCGAACCGATCTGATTAACTTTACATTAACAACCCCAGCGGTTCGCAGATTTCAGTGTGAAGCAGTGTGCAATTTTAATGTGTGCGATTTAATGCTACAGGGTGGCTGCGCTGAGCAGGGTCATGTGTGTATATATATATATATATATATATATATATATATACGTGATCCTGCATTTCCGGGTATCGGGCAGGAGTGCGCACCAGTGGCGGCTCACTCCTGCTGTGATTTTACACAGCAGAAGCTGATAAGCGGGTCCTGCGGACTCTGTTTCCTGGCACCCGCTGATCATTCAGTAAACAGACCGAACGTCAGTCTGCCTATGTAAACAAGGTGCCGTACAGAAGGCATGGATCCTGTGTTCCTGTAAAGCAGGAAGACCGATCCATGCCTTCCACTAGTAAAAGCACCTCCCCCACTACATTGAAACATCAGCTAGACACACAGTTAACCCTTTGATCACCCCTGATGTTAACCCCTTCCCAGCCAGTGTCATTGACAGTGCATATTTTTGGTACTGATCATTGTATTATGGCACTTTTCCACTGCAAGTACCGGCTCGGCTCTACTCGGCCCTGCTTGGCATGGTTTGCTTTTCCACTGCTGGTACAGCATGGTACGGTGTTGGAACAGTTTGGTATGGTTTGCTTTTCCACTAAAGTAGTGCTAAATTTAAGTGGGTGGGATAACAACGATTCTCTGACCAATCAGTGGCTAGTAGTGACTGCATGCAAAGGATTGTGGGATATGGTACCGGTATGGTACCTCTTGGAACCACAATCGAGGTGGTACTCTTTTAGAGAGCCGTACCGTTCTGTTCCATGCAGTGGAAAAGCGCCGCTGTACCGTACCGTACCGAACCGTTCCTACACCGTACCATGCGGTACCAGCAGTGGAAAAGCACAATAGCGAGCCGAACCATTCGGTTCCATGCAGTGGAAAAACGCCATTAGTGTCACTGGTTCCCAAAAAAGTGTCAAAAGTGTTTGGTGTCTTATTTGTCCACCGCATTATCGCAGTCCCGCTATAAGTCACTGATTGCCACCATTACTAGTAAAAAAATTAATCAATATTCCTTAAATATATCACATAGTTTAGAGATGCTATAACTTTTGCACAAACCAATCAATATACGCTTATTGGTGTTTTTTTTTTTTTTTTTTCAAAGAATATGTAGCAGAATACAAGGCCTAAATTTATGAAGAAATTCAATTTTTTTTAAATTTTTTTTATTGGATAGGTTTTATAACAGACAGTAAAAAATATTGTTTGTTTGTTTTTTTGTTTTTCAAAATTGCTGGGGTTTTTTTTCTTTACAATGCAAAAAAATTAAATATGCAGAGATGGTCAGACAACACCAAAAGAAAGCTCTATTTGTGGGAAAAAAAGGACACCAATTTCTTTTGGGGTACAGTGTTGCACAATCGTGCAATTGTCAGTTAAAGTAAAGCAGTGTCGTATCTCAAAAAAATGGCCTGGCCAGGAAGGGGGATAAATCTTCCGGAGGTCAAGTGCTTAATAATACAGTATATTACAAGGGAACAGTGGAGTTTAATAGTTCTGAAATTGCATATTGGACTTGTATAATTACTGTATGGTGTTGAATAGATCTGATGGGCTTCCATGGGATACAGTACATCACCATGTCCTAAACTGTTTGTTCGGCAGGTTTGGCAAAGTGCAGTAACTCAAAGCTGTCCCTCAGATTTTGCTTTACTGAAAACTGCCTCCAGATTGCACAGAACTCTGCTGCATAAATAAATCCATATGTTCCTCAAAACAGCTATATTTTGGAACTTAAGATGGTTACTAACAAAGCTAAAACAAATGGAATTTTTTTTATTTTTTTTGTGGGCTCCCATTTGTTGGAAGAACAAATAAAAAAAGAAGACCCCCTCATTATTTGCTTCTTGTGTATTACACATTTATTTAGTAATACTACATAATCTGTTACTTGTAAATTATTATTGTTTTTTTTATAGTTCTGTAAAATTCTGTTCTTTTTTTTTTTGGCATGATGCTGGTTCCCTGCTTTGGCCTTTACTTAATGTATTTTAAATTCACACATTTGCAGTGCCTGAAGGCTTCTTGTAAAGACATGTTCATAGATTGCTTATGTTCAAGATAAATATTTTATAGTTTTCATAATGGATTCTGTATAAATGACATGCCTGCAGGAGACAGTATGACTAGCACCCACTACTTTATATAAGTTCTAACACCATGTATAACCTTACCAAGATGAGCAAATTGCTTGTTCTACCGAGCCTGCTTGTCGTTGCATTAATACAAACTGTCAAGCTAACAGGCTTGTCAAGAACATTTCAGCTAGAATATGAGGATTTCAGACATGTGAGGGCATTTGCCATCATTTAGATACATTGCTGAATAGGGGATCAGTGTGGGAATTCTTTATATGCGTTTATGAAAACTGGAGAGACTTCTGTTGTGTATATTCTCCTAAATGGCTCTTGTTTACAGCTGTTGTAAGGTGCTACCAGGAATTGTGTCCCCTTAATAGACATTGACATTTACATAAAGCAACTGACTGGCAACAGTTTTACATTGAGAGGGCAAGAGAGGGAGACAGGGTGGCCACTCTGGTGTAGTAAGTTCTAAGAAGGTTTAATTACAAAGAAAAGTTAAAAAAAAATAAAACTCACAAAAGTATAAAAATCACATATATAATATGGGATTCTACGGGAGAGTGTGAGCCAGTGGTAAAGACACAGTCCTCAAAGGGTGCAGCTGGATGGATGGATGATGAGCTGCTACAGACACAAAGTCCGGATCTCTGTGCCACTGGCTGTTTTTAGGAAAATGGCTCTGACAGCCCAGTGGGCATGCGTAGTGCCGCGGCTTCCTGCTGTCACTGGCTGAAGGATGGTAATGTCCACCTGGTGTCCAGGGTCATAGGATGCGTTTCCAGGGACATTCCTCTTCCTCAGCAGACCCCCAAGGAGCTACCCACTCTGTTTAAACCCCTCCCCCAAGGAAACAACCCAGGACCTTAGTCTTATATTCACCAACTATAGCGGGCACGTATAGGAGCTCCACTATGGTTATAGCTAATCAAGACACTGCTGTCGGACTTCATAGTAGGGTGGGGGATTAGGCTTCGCTACATAAGTTGTTCCTATCTAACGCTGAAGTTTATGCATGGCAAGTTTTACATAGTTACATTGGTCCAGCCTGGACTAGTGTACGTATGTATCTGCCATAATTATGTGGAAGCTGCTCTAGTGATCCCCACGATCTTACGGGTCCTGTGACAAGCAACTGAACAGGTGCCACAACAGGCACCATTTAGAGAAAACTTAGCAAAGTGTTCTGATTGGACAAGGGGGAGAGGCAGCGCACCACAATCTCCAACTCATCCAATCAAAGATCACTTTGATTCACTGAAAATCCAAATTGTTCTCTGAATAATGCAGAGTAAGGGACCTCCTGTATTCAATAAACAGCAGAGCGGCTGCACGGCACGGGACCCGGAACTAATGGAGATCAGTGCAGTAGTGGAGCCTACAACAGTAATTACCAACTTCCATGGGGATCCCACACGCCCATACATACTTATATTGGTCCAAGCTGAACCAATGCAGCTATGTAAAATCTGCCATATCTATACTTCAGCATTAAGATTGAGGAACTGGAGGACCAGACACATATTTCGTGTGGTGTCCTGTTATTTGGTGTTAAAGCTCTGGTCACATATGTCAGAATAGATATTTCTCATTCTGAGCTAGGTTTTTAGGGATTTAAAGGCCTCATGCACACAGGGCGTTTGGAAAAATGAGCTGCAAAGCCAGTTCTGATGGAAGGAAAAAGCAGCTGTAAAAACGTGCTTTTAGAAGTGTTTTGTAGTGGTGTTAATGCACATTTTAGACACGTTTAGCAGCCTTTCCTTGCCCTCTTCTATTTTCCAACCTCAAATCCAACTACTACGGCTTAAAAATGTCTGGCGTGGCCTAACGATGTATGCGTTAAGCAGCCTTTAGCAGCGTCAGGCGTTTTTACAGCTTAAGGGCTCTTTCACACGGCGGCTCCGTGTGTCCGCAAATCATCCTATTTTTTTGCGGATGATTTGCGGACATAATGTAAGTCAATGGCATTGCGGATGTCAGCGGAATACCATCCGCTGACATCCGATTTTCTTCCTTTCAGTTCTGTTCCGTTTTTTGGAGTCCCACAGTGGAGCTTTCACACGGAGCGGCCGTGTGAATGAGCCCTAATGCTGCTGCTCCAGAACGCACTGGCTCTGGGTTTTTTTTTACAGCTTAAAAACGCCTAGGCTACTTACAACTCCTAAAAGCCTGTGTGCATGAGGCCATAGAATAACATGGAGGGGTGTTTTTAGGCTGCAAAAAAAATGCCTGACGCTCCTAAAAGCAGCTATAAAAACGCCCTGTGTGCATGAGGCCTACAGGATAAGTTTGCCTTACCTCCCTGATCTAACAGCTAACCGGGGATTTTCTGTCACAATTTAAAAAAAACGTGGCCACCTCACACATTCACAGTGTCCTGTGAATGGAAAACTACAGGGTCCAGCAGCCTTTCCAACTGTCAGCTTGAAGTTTTCAATGAACTACTACAGCGCTGTGGACCACTGTGGTAGTTCATTCTCTCTTCCTGTCAGATTGGATCCTCTTGCCTATACGGATGTACAGACACACAGATACACTGGCAGATCTGCATGGCACCAGCGATCTAAAAAGTGAACTTATCCTTTAAAGCGGAGTTCCACCCAAATGTGGAACGTCCGCTCATTTGCATTCTCCGCCCCTCCATTGCCACATTTGGCACCTTTCAGGGGGGGGGGGGGGAACGGGTACCTGTTTTTGACAGGTACCCTTCCCCACTAACAGGAACGGCGCCGCGACGAAGTGAGGTCCCCTCCGCCCCCGAGCCATTCCAAATGCGCAGCGCGCTTCGCGCATGCGCAGTAGAGACCTGCCCGTGAAGCTGCAAGGCTTCACTGCCAGGTTCCCTGACCGGCAATGGCGGTGGGAGCCCCCGACAGCAACATCGGCTGCGGTGCTGACATCACTGGACTCCAGGACAGGTAAGTGTCCTAATATTAAAAGTCAGCAGCTACAGTATGTGTAGTTGCTGACTTTTAATTTTCGGAGGGGAGGCTGGTACACCGCTTTAACTTTAAATGGAATGTCATCCAGGGCCTCTAGGTTGGGCATCAAAGAAATCTTTGCAAAACACTATATCGTTTTATTGACAAGATTGTTGATACACATTTTAAAATCTAGCTCAGAAACTTACTTAAATTAAGTTCATTTAAAAAAAAAAACAAAAGCTACTATTTAGCTGGTCTGGAAATAAAGGAGCAGCTGTGCTCTAAAACAAAGAATTAATTTAAGGAGAAGTATAGCCAAAGCTCTTTTGGCTGTACATCTATGGATCACAGGTGTGCAATTTGTTTGTTTGTGACCCGTTTTCAGCCTGAAGTCCACTCTCTGCTGACATCATAGAAGTCAGTCCAGGCACCACGTCATCATGACAATGGAAATCAGGTTTACAAGGTGCCTGAACTGACACCTGGCTCAGCCTCTAAGCGAGCCGCTGAGAGCCTGAACCGGCCGCCCCCACCCCCTCCACAGCCCAACGCTCCAGTGAGTGAGGAGGGGGCAGAGCAGGGAGCTACTGACTGACAGAGCAGCAGCTCTCTGCTCGTGGAGCTGTCAGAACCGAGCGATCGGCAGTGCTTGATCCCTTAATTCTCAGTTCAGAGGCGCCAGGGGACAGATGCAGCATCAGAACAATGCTGCATTCACCTAGGTAGGTATAATTGGGGGAAAAAAAAGCAATACTTCTCTTTTAACCACTTTACGACCGCCCGCTGCAGATGTACTGCGGCAGGCAGCCGCTCCTGGGCAAATCGCCATATGTGTAATGCTGTGGTTCTGCTAAACATAGCTGTGCTATAGCAGTACAGTAAAACCTTGGATTGAGAGTAACTTGGTTTGAGAGCATTTTGCAAGACAAAAACATTTTTCTTTTTATTTTAACTTGATAAACAAGCGATGTCTTAAGAGTAAGAGTAGGTCCTGTCACAGCTGATTATAAAAGAGAAAAGAGGCGCCTTTAAGTGTAGCAAGATGATTACATTTAATGAAGGTACAACATTTAGCAACTCACATGGTTGAGGATTTAAACTGGCACATTTAAGTATGCAGGCATCTGGGGTAAAGCTGTCCACATAGACCATCCTCCGCAGCGCCATCTACGTCATCCCTTCCACACTGTGCTCCACGAGCACTTCAAGCCTCGCTTTCAGATCATTCTACTGCAGGGTAGTCTTCCCGGTCCCGATTGCAGGATGACGGTGTTGAGAGCCGGCGGTGCGGAGGATGGTCTATGTGGACAGCTTTACTCTGGATGCCTGCATACCTAGATGTGCCTGTTTAAATCCTCAACCATGTGAGTTGCTAAATGTTAAACCTTCATTAAATGTAGCCATATTGCTACACTAGGAGGCGCCTCTCCTCTCTTTTTTTACTCCTGCTGGATTTTGCTTCTAATCCCCTTGTGGAGGCGCCATTTGTGGTCGGACATTTTATAGTTACACAACCTTTCACATTGCTATAATAATTTTATATGGACTATAAACTGAAAAACTTATGAATAAATGGTTGTGGAATGAATCATCTGAGTTTCCATTATTTATTTTGAGGAAATTCACTTTGACATACGAGTGCTTTGTATTACAAGTATGTTTCCGGAACTAATTATGCTCACATTCCTAGATTTTACTGTACTTTATCCAGTAAGCACTGTATTCTAGTGCCATCAGTTTGAGTCCATTTATTTTCATGTAAAGTAAAGAAAAAAAAAAAAAAAAACTTGAAATATTTACATTTTGAGAACAACCTGTAAGCCATTGGAGGTGCTAAATGCTGTCTTTATTTTTATGAATAGAGTGGGGAAAGAATAGGATCTCTGTCAGGTTTTTATTGCTGTCTGTGACTCCATTGTGGAGCTTGTCCCCTCACCGTGTGTCTGTGACATTTTTGTGACACCAGGACAAGATGTGAGAAGGAAAGTGGTGGCTGGAAAAGAAAGGCATGGAGCATTAAATATATGACAAGGTGCTATCCTTTCCCCAAAGTACTTTAAAATGTGTTTTTGCTGCTGTCTCTATACCCAGTTGGGAAATTGTCATTTACTTCCCGTTCCTGATTTCTTGTCATAAATGGATAGGAAATCAAAGCAAACTCCCCTTTGGAAACACAAAATGCAATAAAAACCCAAGAAGCTTTGACACTTTCTTGATTTTAGCAAAAAGGAAAATTTTTGTCTGACTGCTTTAAGCTGTTTTTGCTACAGAAAACAGCGTTATCGGTGTGGCTAATGGCATCTTAGCTATCGCTTTGCTCCTCGTTTGTTATAAGCAGAAGCTAAAAACAATCAGAATGTTTTATTAGATAATGTGCTTATTATATTTCTTGGCCTGCATTGCTGTGACGCTAATCAGTTTGAACGTATGTGTCTCTTTACAGCGGACGCTAGTCGAGAAGAGGAAGCTGCTGACAAGACAACATGAAGACGCAAAGGAACTGAAAGAGAACTTAGACCGCCGAGAGCGCACCGTTTATGAAATTTTGGCAAACTACCTTAATGAGGAAAACCTTGCAGACTATGAGCACTTTGTGAAGATGAAATCCGCCCTCATCCTGGAACAACGAGAACTGGAAGACAAAATAAAGTTGGGAGAAGAACAACTCAAATGCCTAACTGATAGTCTCACAATAGAGCGTGTTAAATAGTAAATGGCAGCGCCAAAGCTGGACTTCTGGCCGGCCTATACCGCACATTTCCTCATTTCCATATGTGACTATGTTACAAAAATGAAAACACACCTTTCTAGCAATAATGTTTGAGCTGATTGGAAAACGTATATTTAATTTTTTTTTTTTTTTATGTTGGACTGTACATGGACTATTTTAGATCCTAGGTGTTTCTATTAGAAATGCAGATTAAAATGTACAATTTTAAATTCTCCGTATAGTAAATTCTGTTACAGAATCCTGCATGTAGCCAGCATCCTTGTTTGTGTCACATATAATGTACGATTACCGATAGAGTGTCCTAAAGCACATCGATGAATCAAGTGACCACAGATTTAACCTTCTGGAAATGTGTTCTCTATAACCCTGGCAGACTGAATAGCTATGACAACCTTTTTATTTTGCTATCTCATTTTTCTTTTCTGATCTCATCCCACCACAGTTATGAAGAAATTTTATCATGTTGAAAATCTGCTGTTGTCTCAGTTTCTTCTGGAAAAAAATAATAAACAGCATAAAACATATGCAGTCGGCATCAATTTGATTTCATGGAATGAGAGAAAAAGAAAACCATAAAAAGTTTAAAGGAATTCTCAAGGCACCAAGATTTAAAGCACAACAAAAACATTACATTCCTAAATGTCAGATATTTTGAAGTAAAAATACTCGTCAGTTATTTGGTTTTGGCAGTTTTTCATTTAAAAAAAACCTCTTGAGGGCTTGTTCATACCAGAATGCTCTTCTCTTTGTTTTAGTGCAGTGATAAGCAGATTTTCTAAAAAAAAAAAAAAAATCAATTAATACCGGGCTTTAAAATGTCTACTGCATGTTAGCATATCACATTTTAAGAGTCCATGCACACTAGGGGGCAGAAAAAATGCCAGAACCTCTGTCAGAAAAAGCAACGTAAAAAAATGCCCAAAGTGGGTCGTATTGATCAAGCATTTGAGAGTTTATGGGCGTTTCCTTTATATACGTTTTTTCCATTCCCCTCTGCTCATCTTTAACTATAAGGCTGCATTCACACCTGAGTGTAGCATTTTTGAGTGTTTTTAATTATTTATTTTTTTCAAGTGTTTTGTCGCAAGTTTTTATGCGTGTTTTTGAGTGGTTTTGCATGTTTTTGTACAATGTTTTTAAAATGTTTCTGAGTTTTGACGTTTTAAGGAGCCGGGACCCGCTGGCTTCCTAACCAGTGACTCATCGCTGTCAGCAACAGGGATAAGTGATCAGTTGTTTGGAGTGTCGGTGTCCCAGCAACGATGAGTCATCTTTAAATGATAAAGAATGTAAACAAAAGAGCCCACAAAAAAACAGCATGGGGGTCCCCCACCCCAAACTATACCAGGCCCTTCAGTTTAGTATAGATCCTAAAGGGAATCGCACTCAAAAATGTCAAAATACATGCCAGACCCTTATCTGAGCATGCAAACCAACAGTCCAAGAAGAAAGGGAACGAGCAAGTGCCCCAACACACCCCCCCCCCTCCCCCCTGACCTATACCAGGCCACATGTACCCGAGGGTGCGGTATCTGTCAATGAACTCAGTGAAAGGGATTTTTTACTAAGTAACAAAAATCCTGTTCTTTACTTGCAGCTGCTGCTACCATTATGTGTACAGTGCCGGGACCTTCTCTGTTTTAAGAGGAAGGGGTGGGCTCTCTTTGCCAATCACAGCAATCCCCAGGTACAGAGACACTCAGATCGGCACTATACATATTGTCTGTAAACCAGGTCGCCTGAGGATTTTTTTTTTTTTTACAAGCATTAATGGGTACAGAACTACCCCACAGTGCTTTATCCTGTGCCACTTGAAATTAAATAATCATCCACTACTTTTTCACTTTGGGCATATGGTTCTACAAAAACAATTAAAATATACACTGCTCAAAAAAGTTAAAGGAACAATTTGAAAACACATCAGATCTTAATGGGGGAAAATATCATGCTGGATATCTATACTGAAATAGACTGGGTAATGTTTTAGGAATGAAAGGATGCCACATCATTTGATGGAAATGAAAATTATCAACCTACAGAGGGCTGAATTCAAAGACACCCCGAAAATCGAAGTAAAAAAAATTATGCAGGTTAGTCCATTTTGGTAAAATTTAATTGCAGCAACTTAAAATGATACTCAGTAGTTTTTATGGCCCCCATGTGCTTTAATGCATGGCTGACAACGTTGGGACATGGTACTAATGAGGCGACTGATGGTGTCCTGGGGTATTTCCACCCAGATCTGGACCAGGGCATCACTGAGCTCCTGGACAGACTGAGATGCAACCTGGCAGTGTCAGATGGACCGAAATATATTGTCCCAGAGGTGTTCTATTGGATTTAGGTCAGGCAAGTGTGGGGGCCATTCAATGGTATCAATTCCTTCATCCTCCAGGAATTGGCTGCATACTCTCACCACATGGGGCCAGGTGTTGTCGTGCACCAGAAGGAACCCAGGACCCACTGCACCAGCGTAGTGTCTGACAATAGGTCCAAGGATTTCAACCCGATATCTAATGCAGTCAGGGTGCCATTGTCTAGCCTGTAGAGTTCTTTGTGTCCCTCCATGGATATGTCTCCCCAGACCATCACTGACCCACCACCAAATCGGTTATACTGTACAGGCAGCCAACGGTTCTCCACAGCTTCTCCAGACCCTTTCATGTCTGTCATACGTGCTCAGGGTGAACCTGCTCTCATCTGTGAAAAGCACAGGGCGCCTCTAGTGGATCTGCCAATTCTGGTGTTCAATTAAAAATGCCATCCAAGCTCCACGGTGCCGGGCAATGAACACAGGGCCCACTAGAGCATGTCAGGACCTTGTCCTGTGAAGTCTGTTTCTGATTGTTTGGTCATTTTGTAGGGCTCTGGCAGTGCTCATCTTAATCCTCCTTACAGAAAGGAGCATATACTGGTCCTGCTAATGGGTTAAAGATTTTCTACAGCCCTATCTAGCTCTCCTAGAGTAACTGCCTGTCTCCTGGAGTATCCTCCATGCTCCTGGGACTGTGCTGGGAGACACAGCAAACCTTCTGGCAATGGCACGTATTGATGTGGTGTTGGACTGCCTGTGCAACCTCTTTAGGGGCCAGGTATCGCCTCATTGCTACCAGTGGTAACACTGACTCTAACCAAATGCAAAACTAGTGAAAAACAGAAAAGATGAGTACGGAAAAAAATGTTAGTGGCCTCCACATGTAAAACCATTCCTGTTTTGAAGGTCATCTTATTGTTGCCCATCTAATGCACCTGTTGTTAATTTAATTAACACAAAGCAGCTTAAACTGATTAACAACCCCCTCAGCTACTTCACTGACCAGATCAAAATCCCAGGGGTTTAATTGACTAGATGTTATATTCTGATTAAAAAGTGGATGTGTATATGTGTGTATATATATATATATATATATATATATATATATACCAGCCTTGGGAGAAAACATCCCGTAACCACTTCTGGAGGTTTTACCCCCTTAACCACCTAACGTCTGGCCACGTAGACCTACGTCGGCTGACATTGCGTGGTTGTGACGCGGTATTTGCGCAGCGGTCTTTCAAATGCCATTTTTTTGGGAAAAATTACAAAAAATCACATTTCACTGCATTTAAAAAAAAATAAACAGTAAAGTTAGCCCATTTATTTTGTATATTGTGAAAGATGATGTCATGCCAAATAAATAGATACCCAACATGTTATGCCTCTAGCTAGAGGCATCAACCCGGTACCGTTTTTAGAGCCGGCGGTCGGCTTTCCGGCGGTAACGACTGACGCTCGGGAGCCACTCGATCGTTACCCCGGCGAGCCGCAGGGGACGTCCCCCCTCCCGTCGCCTTATGCGGCTTTGCCCAGGTCTCCCGTCCCACCGGGAGACCCGAGCACCCAGCCGTCACATCCGCCAGCTGGATGGAGTCCCGATCAAAGCCGGAAGCGGCTTCGATCGGGTCTCCGATGACGTAACCCTGAGGCGGCGTCCATGACGTCACGTCCGGGTTACTCTGCTGCTAAAAGCGGCAGATTCAAAAAGTGACAGTTTTCAGCGTTTTGAATACATGGAAGTGTAGTGGAGGGGTCTAGGGTCTTTTAGACCCTCGATCCCTCCATAAAGAGTACCTGTCACTGCATATTGCTGTCACAAGGGATGTTTACATTGCCTGTGACAGCAATAAAAGTGATCAGATTTTTTATTTTTTTTTTTAAACAGTGTTAAAATTAAAAAAAAAAATAAAATAAATAGGGGGAAAAAAAATTTAGCCGCCCCTGTCGCCGTTAGCTCACGCACTAAAGAAAATGTATATGGAAGTCGCGCCGCAAATGAAATCGCTGTTCAAACCACACATGTGAGGTATCGCAATAATTAAAAAAAAAAGATCTACACTCTAACTCTAAACTGGTAACCGATAAAAAAATTTAAAGCGTCGCCTATGGAGATTTTTATTGACCATAGTTTGTCGCCATTCCACGGATGTGCGCAATTTTAAACCATAACATGTTGGGTATCTATTTATTTGGCATGACATCATCTTTCACAATATACAAAAAAAATGGGCTAACTTTACTGTTTATTTTTTTTTTAAATGCAGTGAAATGTGATTTTTTTGTAATTTTTCCAAAAAAAATGGCATTTGAAAGACCGCTGCGCAAATACCGCGTGACAAAAAATATTGCAATGACCGCCATTTTATTCTCCAGAATCTTTGCTAAAAAAATATATATATATATAATGTTTGGGGGTTTTAAGTAGTTTTCTAGCAAAAAATACTGATTTAAACTTGTAAACAAAAAGTGTCAAAAATAGGCTTAGTGGTAAAGTGGTTAATGACCAGGCCATTTTTTGTGATTTGGCACTGTGTTACTTTAACGGACAATTGCGTGGTCGTGCAAGGCTGTACCTAAAAAATATTGATGTCCTTTTTTCCCACAAATTGAGCTTTCTTTTGGTGGTATTTTATCACGTGTGCAATTTTAATTTTTTGCACTATAAACAAAAAGACCGACAATTCTGAAAAAAAAAACAATATTTTTCACTTTCTAGTAAAGTATATGCTATATAACATTCCAAAAAAAATGTTTAAATCAAAATGTTTCATCATTTTAGGCCAATTTGTAGTCTGCTACATATTTTTGGTAAAAAAAAAATCCCAATAAGCGTATTTTGATTGGTTTGCGCAAAAGTTATCGTGTCTACAAACTAGGGGAAAGATTTGTCATTTTTATTTTTTATTTTTTACTAGTAATGGCGGCAATCAGATTTTTAGCGGGACTGCGACATTGCGGCGGATAGATAGGACCCCTAACTGACATTTCTCTAGCGCTCATTGACAGACGTAGTCCTCTGTGATACACCACCTTCGGGTTATGTTGCCTCCACAGGAGCAGGACTAGACAGGAAATTAAAAAGCTCTGGCCACACCCTAGGGGCAGTCCCAGAGGGTATATCCTCTCTCTCTCTGCCTCAGCAAATCAGTTATTTTCTGTCTAGTTAGGAGTAAGGACCTAGATACCTTGCTGGGATCTTAGGTCCTGGCAAGATTTTTTTCTTAAAGGATTTTTTAGACAGCTTTTTTTCTCCAGTGTTTCTGTGAGATCTTCAAGCAAGAAAGCTGAACTGGGCGACGGGCTGGATGTTGAGATCCGGTGGTCACCCCAGTTCAGCCTACGAGCGCGTGCAGGCCATAGCTCCGCGCTGGGTCGGCCGCGACAAAGTCCCATTAAAGGACTGACCCCGTGAGTTAAACGTCTCGCTGAAACGCCAAAGACCATGAGTCACGGCGTCCATATCGTTCGACAGCCCTCCCGCCCCGGTGGAGAGGGGTACTGTCAGGAGTTGGTGCCCGCCTGGTTCCGGTATGGTGAGTAGTATGTTCCCCCTTTTCCCCTGACGGGTCTTGTGGTGAACGCGGGCCCCTCTCTGTATGGTAAGATAGAGTCCCTCTCTATCCTATAAATGACACAGATCCTCCTACTTTGAGTGTGATTTTATGTGCAAAAAGCCAGGAGGCTTGGTTTGGGAGCTAACAATCTAATTGTATACATGTTAAAAAGATTGAAATCTGTGGCATTCTGGGAATCTTACGGTGATAAGAATAAGCTACCTACCAGTCAGAAGCCACGGACATGTAGACTGCCTTCCTAATCAGATCTCCAGCTATTAGCAGGCCTCCCGAATGGCCATGCGGTCCGCCAGGGCCGGTACCGCCAACCACGCCAAATCCCCATGCAGAGAGAGTGTTGTGTGCCCTGCAGCACACCGCTAATCAGTACAGGCCGCCGCCATTTTTTTTGCTGGATCGCACGAGCCGCCATTTTGGCGTAGCCTCGTGTCTCCAGCATGAGGGCGGCCATGTTTGAGGTGATCCAAACACCTCGTGGAGCTAGGGGAGGCGCCGGAAGGCGTGCAGAGGGGCGGAGCCGCCTCCTTTCTTCCTGGGCAGCCAGCCAAAAGACTTCCTGTTTGTCAAGACAGTGCTGTAACCTGTTGCAGTTAAACTCTGAGCATCAAGTGGTGAGACTGGGGGTCTATCTCTCTCTCTCGATCGATCGATAGGGATCCCTAGCAGGTAACACTAAGGGGCTTTTTGTGGCGCTGGGGGTCTGGAAAAAAAAAAAAAAGTTTTTTATTTTTGAATTATATTATCCAGGAAGTGACTGGAATTATCATGGACCCTGCCACACATATTCCCCCACCTGTTTCCCTCGAGGGGGCCACGGGACCCGCCGGTGCACAGAGTGTAGAGTCATTTACAGCAATTTTGGAGTCTATGGTGGCTCGGGTGGAGGCGGCCTGTCAGGGACGGGGGTCAAGGAAGCGACCCCCGCCTACCCCTATACTATCTGACACCTCTGACTCAGATTCAGAGATGGTCACTGCAGTTGCAGGTTCCTCTGCAAGGGCTGTTATCCCAGGTAAAGCCCCCTCAGACAGTGAGGAGGACGCTTCTTCTCCTGCTATAATTCAGGAAGAAGCATTGGTGGACGCACTAGTTGTGGCAGTGCAGGAAACCTTAAAACTTGAGGCTTTACCGGCAGAGGCAACTGAAACAGAGATTCCTTTTGGTACTAATAAGCCCATCAAAACGGTGAAGGTTTTTCCTGTACCCAAATGTTTCGGTAATCAGATTAAAGGAGAATGGGAGCATTCTAAACGTACCTTTACTATTTCCAAGCGTATTGCTAGACGCTATCCGTTTGAGGAATCCATCATTAAGAAATGGACGGTACCACCAGTGGTGGATCCACCTATTTCCAGGCTGAATAAAGCCACGGTTATCCCAGTGGAGGACACTTCGTCCTTTAAGGATCCGGTGGATCGAAAGATGGAAGCAGAGTCCCGCACCATCTTCTCTCTGATAGGGTCAGCATTTAGACCAGTAATTGTTATTGGTCTAGTTTCCCAGACACTTACGGAATGGGCGAAAATGATACGCCAAGACCTTAGGGGAAAAGATATTCCCCAGGAGACATCTGATTTGATGGAACAGATTATACAAGGGCTACAGTTTATCTGTGACGCAGCCTTGGACACTACTCCCTTATTAGGGCATGCATCTATGTCAGCGGTGATCCTCAGACGTGTGCTGTGGTTAAAATGCTGGTCAGCTGACCTAGGTTCCAAAAAGACCTTGACAAATCTCCCTTTTCAGGGGAATCGTCTATTTGGGGCCAACCTAGATGAAATCATTAAGGATGCCACTGGGGGCAAGAGCACTTTTTTGCCACAGGCTGCTAAAGCTAAGGGACCTCGCAACAAGAGAGGACCTTTCTTTACCGCCCATAAAGGGCGCCCGGCTGGTACTAGCGGGAAAGGCAAGACTCCTCCAGGAGGGTTCAAGAAGGGCTGTTCGGACAAGCAGAGGACCAACCCAGCCAAACCCGAAGCAAAGGAGTACACAGCCTGAAGGTGCGCCCCCACCCGGTTTCAGGGTGGGGGGACGTTTTCACCGGTATTCAGGACATTAGATCGAGCTTCAACCACTACTACCGGTGTGATTCTTCCCTTCCAACATTTAAGTACTACAGGAAGCGGTAGTTACCGTTCCCTGAATAGATCTTTTCCTTTACCTTTTCCTAAGATTAGTCCCTATACCTCACAGGAATCGGATCTGGTTGACCAGATAGGCCAAGTAGCCTCTAGTCGGGTGACTTCGGTCCCTGAGGTTCAACCAGAAAAGATCACCCTTCCTGATAACAATCAGGTATCTGATAAATGTGTGGGAACAGAAAACGACCAGACTTTCTCGGATGGTCGGGGCCAGATACCTCTAGGGACGCCTGGTTCAGATTCTATCAGCGCCAGTGGTCCTAGAAATTCTAGGCTGGCCTCCTCAAGCCGGCCTGGCTGACTTGGACATGCTAGTCGCAGACGTTCCGTGGGAACTTCGTCTCAGGGAGTGTCTGTGGTCTCAAGGACCAATTTACCATCATGCTTTACAGTCGCTGGGTTTAATGGCCTGGCCATTGAGACCCAAGTACTGAAGGACAGAGGTTTGTCTACTTCAGTCATTCCTACCCTTATTAAAGCAAGGAAAGCGACTTCCAGCAAGGTCTATTATCACACATGGAAGACTTATATTGCGTGGTGCGAATCTTTAGGATTTCCTCCACGTACCTATTCGGTGACTCGAATATTGGCCTTTTTGCAACAAGGGGTTGAGCAGAAGCTAGCCTTGAGCACCATCAAGGGTCAAGTTTCAGCATTAGCAATCTTCTTTCAGAAACCTTTAGCTACCAAGTCCTTGGTGCGGAATTTCATCCAGGGGGTGCGGCACCTGGCTCCTCCAGTCCGCGCGCCCTTACCGCCCTGGGATCTTAATTTGGTTTTGTCGGTTCTACAGAAACCTCCCTTTGAAAACATCAGGGAGATTCCCTTGCTTACTTTATCCCAGAAGGTGGCCTTCTTGGTGGCTATTACTTCTGCTCGCAGGGTGTCAGAACTGGCTGCATTATCATGCCAGTCCCCATACCTAGTGATTCATAGGGATAAGGTAGTACTTCATCCTAAGCCATCTTTTCTTCCTAAGGTGGTTTCAGATTTTCATCTGAATGAAGATATTGTACTACCTTCCTTGTGTCCTCAGCCCAAGCATCATCGGGAACATGCGTTGCATTCCTTAGATGTGGTTCGGGCAATCAGGGTATACCTGAAAGCTACGGAATCATTCCGTGAGACGGATTCACTTTTTGTGATCACGGATGGCCCCAGAAAGGGTTTGCCTGCATCTGCCGCGACCATTGCCAAATGGATTAGACAAACGGTGGTACAGGCTTATTCTATTAAGGGTCAGAGTCCTCCGTTCCCTGTTAGGGCGCACTCCACTCGAGCGCTCAGTACTTCCTGGGCCTTTCGCCATCAGGCGTCAGTGGTCCAGGTATGTAAGGCGGCCACCTGGTCGTCGGTACATACCTTTACAAAATTCTATAAAATTGATGTGACGGCATCGGCGGATGCCTCATTTGGCCGCAAGGTTTTGCAGGCCGCAATTTGAGGAGACCGGTGGTCTACCTCGAGGGTTTTTTTTTTCTGTTTGAAAAAAAAAAAAAAAAAATTTTCTCTTTTTTGTTGAGTCTCATCATTAAGGATGAGCATTGTAAACTTCTAGTTGGCACCGGTTGGGCCTTCTAGATTGGGATTTGATTTCATTTTCCCACCCCTCATTTGTGATACTGCTCTGGGACGTCCCGAAGGTGGTGTATCACCGAGGACTACGTCTGTCAATGAGCGCTAGAGAAAAATGGATTTTTGTAAAATCTTACCGTAAAATCCTTTTCTCTTAGCTCATTGACAGACGTAGTCCCCGCCCCTCTGTTTTTTGAGTTGGGTTGGGTTAAAATCTCTAAAGACTGCTTTTTCACATAACTGATTTGCTGAGGCAGAGAGAGAGAGGATATACCCTCTGGGACTGCCCCTAGGGTGTGGCCAGAGCTTTTTAATTTCCTGTCTAGTCCTGCTCCTGTGGAGGCAACATAACCCGAAGGTGGTGTATCACCGAGGACTACGTCTGTCAATGAGCTAAGAGAAAAGGATTTTACGGTAAGATTTTACAAAAATCCATTTTTCTGACACTTTTGGGGGGACCAGTGACATTACTACAGTAATCAGAGCTAAAAAATATGCACTGTTACTGTAATAATGACACTGGCAGGGAAGGGGTTAACCCAGAGTAGGGCTGCATGATATTGGAAAAAAAGTACATTGCGATATTTTTTTTTCAACAATATATATTGCGATATTGAGAGGAAATCATGGAAGTATTGCAGCAGCGCAGCCTTCTTCTGATTGTAATTGCAGATTGCACCATACAGCCAGGGCAGGCCAGGGTTAATGTTATTGTAGGGATTGACAGTGACAGTCAGTGTGGATTAGGCACAGTCGGGACTCAGTGGTGGCAGGAGGTAGAAGAACACAGCCTGACATGACATTCGTCCAGTCCCACACGTACTGACTCGACTCTTCACTCTGAACTGTTACAATACAAGCTTGTTTCCAGTTCTTCAGTGTGCTGAGAGCCGCTGATTGGTTACAGGGAGAAGCTGAACTCCTCACTCTAGGATCATATTACCATCAGCTGGAGAACTGGCTAGCTGCTGGCAGGCAGACTGAACGTGTGGGACGGATGTCGGCTCTGTTCTGCTACAAACACTGTGAGTCATCCCGACTTCTCCCTGCCTAATGCCTATGCCTTACATCGTATCTTCGGCGATGCGACTATCGCACATGCCCACAGCACAATAGTCGATATCACATTGACTATCGTTCAGCCCTAACCCAGGGTGATCAAAGAGTTAAATGTGAGCCTAGGGGGTATTTTCTAACTGTGAGGGGTATGCTGAACTGGATCTGGCATGTCGAGAGCGGGCTTTTCCAGACCCGAGGACAAGGCCACTTCAGCTTGAAGGTGCGCCCTCACACGTATCTTGGGTTGGGGGACATCTTAGCTGGTTCCCGGACCCGTAGACTTCCCCAGTACAAGACAAGAGTCCACGGAGTCATAAGGTCCGGCTACAAGATCGAGTTTCGTTCTTACCCTCCGGAAAGGTTTTCTTCCTGCCAACGTGTGACTATCCCCGGTCCGCTTACAGGCTCTCTTTGCGGCGGTGCAAGACCTTTTACTTAAAGGGGTGATTGTCTAGATTCTGACTTGTGAGCGTTTTCAGGGGTTTTACTCAACCTCTTCACAGTTCCCAGAAAGGTAGGCAAGACGCGTCCAATCCTGGACGTCAAGGGCTGAACTGCTTGTGCAGGTGCAGAAGTTCAGAATGGAGTCTGTTCGCATGGTGATGGCTTCCCTGCATCAGGGATTTTCTTGCCTCCATGGACATCAAGGACCCTTACCTTCACATTCCAAATGTGTCGGTTACCAGAGCTTCCTCCACTTTGCCGTGGAAGAGGAGCATTATCAGTTTGAAGCGTTACCCTTTGATCTCGCCTCTGCTCCTTGGGTCTTCACGAAAGTGTTGGCCCTGGTGCTAGCATTATTACATCAGCAGGTGAATGCGGTCCTGGGCTACTTGGACGACCTTCTTCTGCCAGCAGAGTCTCCTACTGCGCTGGTGGGGAACCTGGAGCTCTCCATACTAAACCTGAGGAAGTTCAGCTGGATTCTGAATCTTCAGAAGTCTGCCTTGGTTCCTTCCACGAAACTGGACTATCTAGGTCTGACTCCGGGTTAGTACTCCTTCCTCTGGACAAACTCCAGAAACTGCAGGCTGCAATTCGCCTCCTGCTTTTCAGCAGATGGTCATTCCTCCGGACTTGCATGCTAGTGCTGGGCCTAATGGTGTCTACCTTTGAGGCCGTCCCGCTTGCACGGTTCCATCATACTTGGTCCCTGTAAGGGAGATTCTGATCAAATGGGACAAGAACAAGACTATGCAGGGTGCAAAAAGGTCCCTGATCTGGTGGCTTTGTTCTCCAGCGCTTCGGTAGGGCAAATCTTTCCTCCCCTTGTATTGGTTGGTGGTCACCACGGGTGCCAGCCTGTCGGGGTGGGGAGGCATTCTCGACAGAAATTCCGCTCAGGGGTCTAAACCCTGGAAGGGTCCAGACTACCGATCAATATCCTAGCACTCTGAGCAATCAGACTGTGCCTGCAACATTGGATGGATCCTCTCTAAGGATGTCCAGTGCACATTCAATCAGACAATGTCACAGCCGTGGCTTATGTCAATCACCAAGGGGCACAAGAAGTGTCCTGGCGGCTCTGGAGGTAGCCAGCATTCTCAGGTGGGCAAAACGTTCCAGCCCTTTCCGCCATACACATTCCCAGAGTGAAAAATTGGCATGCGGATTACCTCAGTCGACAGACATTGGACCAGGGGGAATGGTCTCTTCATCCAGAGGCACCCCCAAGGTGGATCTGTTGGTGTCTCAGCTCAACAGAAAGGTGCAGAGGTTCATGGCATTGTCACGCGATTCTCTGGCGGATGCCACAGACGCGCTGGTGGCCCCATGGGGTCAGTATTGTCTGATATACGTCTTCCCTCCTCTCAAGCTTCTGCCAAGCCTTCTACGCAGGATCGAGGCAGAAGGGATTCTGGTCATCTTAGTGGCCCTTGACTGACCTCGCCAGGCTTGGTACGCCGATCTGGTGTGGCTGATCACTGACGATCCTTGGAAGTTTCCTCTCAGGGAGGATCTGCTTTTCCAAGGGTCAATCTCCCACCCTGCTTTACAGTCGCTGGCTTTGACAGCTTGGCTGTTGAACGCCAGGTGCTGATGTATAGAGGTTGGTCTGAATCAGTGATTTCAATGCTGTTAAAAGCTAGGAAATAAACTTCTAGGAACATCTACCATCCTACATGGAAGACGTACATCGCGTGGTGTGAGACCCTTGGCGTTCATCCTCACTCCTTCTTAGTGGCTCGGATCTTGACCTTCCTTCACAGGGGTTGAACAGAAATTGGTCTTGTGTACCTTTTAAAGGCCAGGTGTCTGCTTTGGCTGTCTTCTTTCAATGACTCTTGGCCACGCCTAATGCGTACCTTTCTTCAAGGTGTTTGCCATTTGGTTTCTCCAGTGCAGTCTCCTTTGCTGCATTGGGACCTCAATTTGGCGCTTTCGTTCCTCCAGAAGTTTATCTTTGAGATTCTTCAGGAGATTCCCTTGTTTACGTTGTCTCAGAAGGTGGGAATGAAGACATTGTGTTGACTGGGGGCGTTTTTCCTTTTGTTCACCTTACTTGGCGGTTCACAGAGATAAGGTGGTTCTTCGCCCCTGTCCGTTAATTCTGCCAAAGGTTGTCTCTGATTTCCATTTGAATGAAGACATTGTGTTGACTTCCCTGTGTCCCAGGCCAAAACATCCTAAGGAAATTGCCTTGCATGCCTTTGTGGATGTGTTTCGGGTAATTAGGGTGTACCTTGCAGCTATGTAGTCTTTTAGGAAGTCAGACTCGCTGTTTTTGCTTACGGATGGGTCTCGGACAGGGTTGCTTCCTCTGCGACCATTCCCAGATGGATCAGACAGATGGTGATTCAAGCATATTCCATCAGGGGTCAGGTTCCACCTTTCTCTATCAAGGCGCACTCTACTTGGCCACTCAGTGCCTCCTGGGTTTTCCGTCATCAGGCATCAGTAATGCAGGTTTGCAAGGCAGCCATCTGGTCATCAGTGCACTCTTTCACAAAGTTCTATAAAGTGGATGTGTTGACATCTGCGGATGCTTCTTTTGGCCGCAAGGTTTTGCAGGCTGCTGTTTAGAGGACTTGGTTCTCCTTGAGGGTGTATTGTTTTTTTCAGGTGGGCTCCAGTTGTTTTGGTTGAGCCCCTGTTGCCTGGTTGGCTACTGTTTTTAGCCTTGGGAATTTTTTGCCGTTCCCACCCCTCATGTTTAACACTGCTTTGGGACGTCCCAATGGTTAAGAATATCAGGAGCTGTCCATCAATGAACGAAAGAGAAAATGGGATTTTTGACTTACCGTAAAATATATTTCTCTGATGTTCGTTGACAGACACAGCACCCACCCCTCTGTGGAGTTGTATTTTCGCTGACACTGCTTGTAACAAAACTGAGCACCTATAGCAGAGAGAGGAAGCATACCCCCTGGGACTGCCCATAGGGGTAGCCAGACTTTTTTTCTGCCTAATATCCTACTCCTGTAGGGGGCAGTATAACCCAATGGTGGTTAATGTCAAAACTTCTGTCAAATTTTTATTGCTGTGGTCATTTTAAAAAATTTCAGTGGCACCAGGTTAACAGAGGATGTGGGTGTCACTGGGACAGAATGAGGCAGAGCAGTAAAAACCTGACACAAGGTCTTCCCTTTCCCCACTTGGATATCCCATCACTTTCCTATCCGGCCCTTGCCACATTGACATTAAGAGTAATTCTTCCCAACAGAAACAGGACAGGAATAAAGCCTGACAGAGGTTTTAACTCTTCCCACTCTTATACAATGCTGAAAAAGATTTAAACCATATGCTTGCTGCCATAGAAGCCGCAATTTATTGCCCTTTTAGGTGGCCTGTGTCTTCTATTTTCTCTATGTCAAGCCTTTTTGAGAGTGTTGATTGCCTGTGTCCCTGGTCATGCACTGTCCTTTTCTTCTATAACACCTTCACTACAGGACTCAGCAGGGATGTAGGGATTAGAAAAAGAAAAGCAAGACCAGAGAAATTATAAATAAGCTGCGCTAAGTGAGTGAAGACATATGTGATTAGTCAAAAATAATAATGCATATACTGAATAACAAATGCAAATATAATTACATTTAAATGCAGCAATAATATGTGTAAACAAACAAATATAAGTCAGTAGATACTCATTTAATATTGACCAAGTGCCTCTAATATAGTCCAAATAATCCCAAAACTCCAGTGAAAAAAGCGTGAATCCAAATTATACACCAGAAGTGCTGTATCCACCACCAGTAAGTATTCTGCTTACCAGATAGTGATATTAATAAGCCTGTAATCAGTGGCGTCTCTCAGCTCAGATATCCCACTGGAATCAACCGAAATAGGCTCAGGAACCCCAAACGCTGAAGGATGTATGCCTCCAAGCCAATGACGTAATCAAATACCCCAATGGAGACAACCGAGGCCAGCCCTTAATAGCCACCATAAGTCATTGTCACCATGTAGAAAAGAATAAAAGGCTCCATAGCGTAAAACCGCAAACCTTGTTTATTATAAAATAAAGAATAACACTCACATTCATGCAGAGTATAAGCGCAATATGTAAAAGCAAGCCGTCGACTCTTCCGCCCGTCCCCGCCCATGCTTTATTATTATTATTAAGGATTTCTATATCGCCAGCAGTTTATGCAGCGCTTTACAATATTAGAGGGAGACAGTACATATACAATACAATAAAATACAAGAGGATTAAGAGGGCCCTGCTCAGAAGAGCTTACAATCTAATGGGGTGGGGCAGGTGTTACAAGAGGTTGTAAGAGTAGGGAATGAGCTGATGGCAGATTAGTTGGCGGTGTGATAGGCTTCCCTGAAGAGATGAGTTTTCAGGGATCGCCTGAAAGCAGCTAGAGTAGGAGATAGCCGTACAGGTTGCGGTAGAGCGTTCCAGAGGATGGGAGAGGCCCTGGCGAAATCCTGGAGACGAGCATGAGAGGAGGAGACAAGGGAGCTTGAGAGTAGGAGGTCTTGAGAGGAGCGGAGAGGACGGTTTGGGTGATATTTGGAGACAAGATTGGTGATGTAGCTCGGGGCAGAGTTGTGAATGGCTTTGTATGTTGTGGTAAGTATTTTGAATTTAATTTGCTGGGGAATCGGGAGCCAGTGTAGGGATTGGCAGAGAGGGGAGGCAGACGCTGAGCGGTTGGTAAGGTGGATAAGCCTGGCAGCAGCGTTCATGATAGACTGAAGAGGGGATAGCCTATGAAGTGGTAGGCCTATGAGAAGGGAGTTGCAATAGTCGAGGCGAGAAATAACAAGGGAGTGAATGAGTAGCTTGGTGGTTTCAGTTGTTAAAAAGGGGCGAATTTTAGAGATGTTGCGGAGGTGAAGTCTACAAGCTTTTAACAATGATTGGATTTGGGGCTGAAAGGACAGGTCAGAGTCCAGGATTACACCTAGTACCCTGGCATGAGGGGAGGGATTGATGGTTGCATAACTAATTTTGATAGAAAAGTCATGGAGGGGGGCACAGGCTTGAGGGAATATTACCAGCTCAGTTTTAGAGAGATTTAGTTTGAGGAAGTGGTGCGACATCCATGTTGATATGTCAGTAAGTAAAGCCCCGTACACACGCACCGATTGTTGGCCGACCGATCGTCCGTCTTTTGTCCAGTGTTGTTGTGTTGGTTGAAATGTGCTCTAGACTGCACACGAATTTTGTCGGCCAACAACAACCAACTGCAGAAGTGATGTCATGTTCTGGTCTACTTTTCGTGTGTTTTTTCTTCTCTGAGCATGCCCAGTCTTGCTCAACTGATTTTTGTCGGCCGAAATCTGTACTGACTGAGGAACAATCGGCCGATCTGCTGACGGCCAACAAAAATTTTATAGCATGCACACCAGATTTTGTTCGGCCGAAAAGTCGCAGTCGGTTGTCGGAATCATCATACTAACAAGCCGATAATCGGCCGATCGGGCGGCGGCCGAAAATTCACGGCCAACAATCGGTACGTGTGTACGGGGCTTTGAGAGAAGCCACTGATTACAGGCTTATTAATACCACTATCTGGTAAGCAGAATACTTACTGGTGGTGGATACAGCACTTCTGGTGTATAATTTGGATTCACGCTTTTTTTACTGGAGTTTTGGGATTATTTGGACTATATTAGAGACTGTCATTTCAGCACTTGGTCAATATTAATTCAGTATCTACTGACTTATATTTGTTTGTTTACACATATTATTGCTGCATTTAAATGTAATTCTATTTGCATTTATTATTCAGTATATACATGTATTATTATTTTTGACTAATCAAATATGTCTTTACTCACTTAGCGCAGCTTGTTTATACTTTATTTGATTGTTGGTGGTATCACACTGGAAGCTGCAGCTTTTTTATGTATATTTTTACATCAGCGCGGTTATACTTTTTGATAAGACCGGAGAAATTCCCTGCTCAACTTACCGATCAGTCTGCAACCAACCAAATTATCCTGTTTAACAGTAGGAGTTAAAAACAAGCGTTTAGTCTGCACACATTTGCAAATACATGGGTAAGCTACAGAGCCCCGTCAAGACACCCCAGTATTTTCTGATGATGATTTTTTGCATGTGCCCTTCCATGTGGTCCTTGCTACAAAAGCCAGTTAACAGTGGCCAGTTGTTTGTATCAGAGAAAGGAACCATGACATGTAGTGAGGAACACAGACACCTGACACTCCCAGGACAAATGGCCAAGAGCCTAAAAAGGGCTGCAGTGCTGAAATGGAAGGGAGGGGGGTATACTATATCTTATATTGCAGGGAGCTTACAGTTTTAGCTATCTGGAGACCAGACAGGGTGGCAGCACCTGCATAGCTTTGAAGATGTCAACACTTTCACCAGCAACTAATGTATTTAACATTTTTACATCCTTTTTCTTTTTGTGATTATTGCACAAAGTACATGACATGCAACCTGAATGATGAAGTAAAACAGCCAATCACAAATCATCTCTCATTGCTCCTACTGCAGTATGTAAAAATATGATTGACTGCTATGGAACATTGCTTTTTGTACATTCTTAGAACTCTATTTCTCTAGCGCTCATTGACAGACGTAGTCCTCGGTGATACACCACCTTCGGGTTATGTTGCCTCCACAGGAGCAGGACTAGACAGGAAATTAAAAAGCTCTGGCCACACCCTAGGGGCAGTCCCAGAGGGTATATCCTCTCTCTCTCTGCCTCAGCAAATCAGTTATTTTCTGTCTAGTTAGGAGTAAGGACCTAGACACCTTGCTGGGATCTTAGGTCCTGGCAAGAATTTTTTCTTAAAGGATTTTTTTAGACAGCTTTTTTCTCCAGTGTTCCTGTGAGATCTTCAAGCAAGAAAGCTGAACTGGGCGACGGGCTGGATGTTGAGATCCGGTGGTCACCCCAGTTCAGCCTACGAGCGCGTGCAGGCCATAGCTCCGCGCTGGGTCGGCCGCGACAAAGTCCCATTAAAGGACTGTCCACGCGAGTTAAACGTCTCGCTGAAACGCCAAAGACCATGAGTCACGGCGTCCGTATCGGTCGACAGCCCTCCCGCCCCGGTGGAGAGGGGTACTGTCAGGAGTTGGTGCCCGCCTGGTTCCGGTATGGTGAGTAGTATGTTCCCCCTTTCCCCCTGACGGGTTTTGTGGTGAATGCGGGCCCCTCTCTGTATGGTAAGATAGAGTCCCTTTCTATCCTACAACATGACACAGATCCTCCTACTTTGAGTGTGAATTTATGTGTGCAAAAAGCCAGGAGGCTTGGTTTGGGAGCTAACAATCTAATTGTATACATGTTTTAAAGATGTAATCTGTGGCATTCTGGGAATCTTATGGGTTAAGAATAAGCTACCTACCAGTCAGAAGCCACGGACATGTAGACTGCCTTCCTAATCAGATCTCCAGCTATTAGCAGGCCTCCCGAACGGCCATGCGGTCCGCCAGGGCCGGTACCGCCAACCACGCCATATCCCCATGCAGTGAGAGTGTTGTGTGCCCTGCAGCACACCGCTAAGCAGTACGGGCCGCCGCCATTTTTTTTTGCTGGATCGCACGAGCCGCCATTTTGGCGTAGCCTCGTGTCTCCAGCATGGGGGCGGCCATGTTTGAGGTGATCCAAACACCTCGTGGAGCTTGGGGGAGGCGCCGGAAGGCGCACAGAGGGGCGGAGCCGCCTCCTTTCTTCCTGGGCAGCCAGCCAAAAGACTTCCTGTTTGTTAAGACAGCGCTGTAACCTGTTGCAGTTAAACTCTGAGCATCAAGTGGTGAGCCTGGAGGTCTATCTCTCTCTCTCTCGATCGATAGGGATCCCTAGCAGGTAACACTAAGGGGCTTTTGTGGCGCTGGGGGTCGAAAAAAAAAAAAAAAAAAGGTTTTATTTTTGAATTATATTATCCAGGAAGTAACTGGAGTTATCATGGACCCTGCCACACATATTCCCCCACCTGTTTCCCTCGAGGGGGCCACGGGACCCGCCGGTGCACAGAGTATAGAGTCATTTACAGCAATTTTGGAGTCTATGGTGGCTCGGGTGGAGGCGGCCTGTCAGGGACGGGGGTCAAGGAAGCGACCCCCGCCTACCCCTATACCATCTGACACCTCTGACTCAGATTCAGAGGTGGTCACTGCAGTTGCAGGTTCCTCTGCAAGGGCTGTTATCCCAGGTAAAGCCCCCTCAGACAGTGAGGAGGACGCTTCTTCTCCTGCTATTATTCAGGAAGAAGCATTGGTGGACGCACTAGTTGTGGCAGTGCAGGAAACCTTAAAACTTGAGGCTTTACCGGCAGAGGCAACTGAAACAGAGATTCCTTTTGGGACTAATAAGCCCATCAAGACGATGAAGGCTTTTCCTATACCTAAATGTTTCGGTAATCAGATTAAAGGAGAATGGGAGCATTCTAAACGTACCTTTACTATTTCCAAGCGTATTGCTAGACGCTATCCGTTTGAGGAATCCATCATTAAGAAATGGACGGTACCACCAGTCGTGGATCCGCCTATTTCCAGGCTGAATAAAGCCACGGTTATTCCAGTAGAGGACACTTCGTCCTTTAAGGATCCGGTGGATCGAAAGATGGAAGCAGAGTCCTGCACCATCTTCTCTCTGATAGGGTCAGCTTTTAGACCAGTAATTGTTATTGGGCTAGTTTCCCAGACACTTACGGAATGGGCGAAAATGGTACGCCAAGATCTTAGGGGAAAAGATATTCCCCAGGAGACATCTGATTTGATGGAACAGATTATACAAGGGCTACAGTTTATCTGTGACGCAGCCTTGGACACTACTCCCTTATTAGGGCATGCATCTAAGACAGCGGTGATCCTCAGACGTGTGCTGTGGTTAAAATGCTGGTCAGCTGACCTAGGTTCCAAGAAGACCTTGACAAATCTCCCCTTTCAGGGGAATCGTCTATTTGGGGCCAACCTAGATGAAATCATTAAGGATGCCACTGGGGGCAAGAGCACTTTTTTGCCACAGGCTGCTAAAGCTAAGGGACCTCGCAACAAGCGAGGACCTTTCTTTACCGCCCATAAAGGGCGCCCGGCTGGTACTAGCGGGAAAGGCAAGACTCCTCCAGGAGGGTTCAAGAAGGGCTGGTCGGACAAGCTAAGGACCAACCCAGCCAAACCCGAAGCAAAGGAGTACACAGCCTGAAGGTGCGCCCCCACCCGGTTTCAGGGTGGGGGGACATTTTCACCGGTATTCAGGACATTAGATCGAGCATCAACCACTACTACCGGTGCGATTCTTCCCTTCCAACATTTAAGTACTACAGGAAGCGGTAATTACCGTTCCCTGAATAGATCTTTTCCTTTACCTTTTCCTAAGATTAGTCCCGATACCTCACAGGAATCGGATCTGGTTGACCAGATAGGCCAAGTAGCCTCTAGTCGGGTGACTTCGGTCCCTGAGGTTCAACCAGAAAAGATCACCTTTCCTGATAACTATCAGGTATCTGATAAATGTGTGGGAACAGAAAACGACCAGACTTTCTCGGATGGTCGGGGCCAGGTACCTCTAGGGACGCCTGGTTCAGATCCAATCAGCGCCAGTGGTCCTAGAAATTCTAGGCTGGCCTCCTCAAGCCGGCCTGGCCGACTTGGACATGTTAGTCGTAGACGTTCCGTGGGAACTTCGTCTCAGGGAGTGTCTGTGGTCTCAAGGACCAATTTACCATCATGCTTTACAGTCGCTGGTTTTAATGGCCTGGCCATTGAGACCCAAGTACTGAAGGACAGAGGTTTGTCAGCTTCAGTCATTCCTACCCTTATTAAAGCAAGGAAAGCGACTT
Organism: Pelophylax lessonae; assembly: GCF_965119305.1. Taxonomy (NCBI): domain Eukaryota; kingdom Metazoa; phylum Chordata; class Amphibia; order Anura; family Ranidae; genus Pelophylax; species Pelophylax lessonae. The sequence continues at coordinate 199,391,396 of NC_138769.1, forward strand.
CCAGCAAAGTCTATTATCACACATGGAAAACTTATATTGCGTGGTGCGAATCTTTAGGATTTCCTCCACGTACCTATTCGGTGTCTCGAATATTGGCCTTTTTGCAACAGGGGGTTGAGCAGAAGCTAGCCTTGAGCACCATCAAGGGTCAAGTTTCAGCATTAGCAATCTTCTTTCAGAAGCCTTTAGCTACCAAATCCTTGGTGCGGAATTTCATCCAGGGGGTGCGGCACCTGGCTCCTCCAGTCCGCGCGCCCTTACCGCCTTGGGATCTTAATTTGGTTTTGTCGGTTCTACAGAAACCTCCCTTTGAAAACATCAGGGAGATTCCCTTGCTTACTTTATCCCAGAAGGTGGCCTTCTTGGTGGCTATTACTTCTGCTCGCAGGGTGTCAGAACTGGCTGCATTATCATGCCAGTCCCCATACCTAGTGATTCATAGGGATAAGGTAGTACTTCATCCTAAGCCATCTTTTCTTCCCAAGGTGGTTTCAGATTTTCATCTGAATGAAGATATTGTACTACCTTCCTTGTGTCCGCAGCCCAAGCATCATCGGGAACATGCGTTGCATTCCTTAGATGTGGTTCGGGCAATCAGGGTATACCTGAAAGCTACGGAATCATTCCGTAAGACGGATTCACTTTTTGTGATCACGGATGGCCCCAGAAAGGGTTTGCCTGCATCTGCCGCGACCATTGCCAAATGGATTAGACAAACGGTGGTACAGGCTTATTCTATTAAGGGTCAGAGTCCTCCGTTCCCTGTTAGGGCGCACTCCACTCGAGCGCTTAGTACTTCCTGGGCCTTTCCCCACAGGCGTCAGTGGTCCAGGTATGTAAGGCGGCCACCTGGTCGTCGGTACATACCTTTACAAAATTCTATAAAATTGATGTGACGGCATCGGCGGATGCCTCATTTGGCCGCAAGGTTTTGCAGGCCGCAATTTGAGGAGACCGGTGGTCTACCTCGAGGGTTTTTTTCTGTTTGAAAAAAAAAAAAAAAAAATTTGTTTTCTCTTTTTTTGTTGAGTCTCATCATTAAGGATGTGCATTGTAAACTTCTAGTTGGCACCGGTTGGGCCTTCTAGATTGGGATTTGATTTCCATTTTCCCACCCCTCAGTTGTGATACTGCTCTGGGACGTCCCGAAGGTGGTGTATCACCGAGGACTACGTCTGTCAATGAGCGCTAGAGAAAAATGGATTTTTGTAAAATCTTACCGTAAAATCCTTTTCTCTTAGCTCATTGACAGACGTAGTCCCCGCCCCTCTGTTTTTTTGAGTTGGGTTAAAATCTCTAAAGACTGCTTTTTCACATAACTGATTTGCTGAGGCAGAGAGAGAGAGGATATACCCTCTGGGACTGCCCCTAGGGTGTGGCCAGAGCTTTTTAATTTCCTGTCTATTCCTGCTCCTGTGGAGGCAACATAACCCGAAGGTGGTGTATCACCGAGGACTACGTCTGTCAATGAGCTAAGAGAAAAGGATTTTACGGTAAGATTTTACAAAAATCCATTTTTCCCTACACTTCTGTTACTAATTATCACCTTTACTACTTTCTATTTATTTACCTTAATTGCCGGCATTTCTCCGTTCCGCCACATCCAGATCTATGCAAGGCCTTGGAAGCAACGCACTTAGACCCAAACCTCGTGAGTCACAAAAGCATTACTGGTTTATTTCCAGGTATCCTACAGTATTATATGGTATACAAAACAGTATATGACACAAGACTCTCTGCCCATGGTTTACTACCATACAAGGACAGGCTCCCTTTTACCTAGGGTGTATTTAGTGACCACAAGAGCATATTCTCCAACTTATATATATATGTCCTCTTTAGTTATACAAAATCAACTCACTTTTACAGTTAAGTAAATGTTCTGAGCGGCAATATTGTGGTAAGTGCTAAGCTTACTACCTCATTTTCTATGTAAGTCCAACTGTAAGATAATATTCAGTCGTAAAAAGGTTCTCCAGACTGAGTTTCACAAAGCATTGTAAATAATTCAAGGGGTAATTACAAGATAGATTCCTTCATACATCATGACAGTTCTTTGCGCAGTTTGTTTAAAGAAGTAAAACCAAAGCTTTTTTGGCTATACTTCTCCTGGGGGCGCGCAGAGCGGCGATCGGTGAGTCGAGGTGTTAGTCTGACACCCTGCATCTCCGATCTCGGTAAAGAGCCTCTGACGGAGGCTCCTTACCATGTGATCAGCCGTGTCCAATCACGGCTGGTCACATAGTAAATAGGATCGGCTTTCCTTAGTTTGTGCCTGACAGGCACGAGTAAAGAAGCGCCGATCGGCGGCTCCCCTGACAGGGGGGGGGGGGTCGGCACTGGTAATCAGATCATTGATTACCAGTGCAGACCCTCGGGGGGGGGGGGATGCCACTAGATCCACCAGGGATGCCCACTATGACCCCAGGGATGCCCAATATGACCCCAGGGATGCCCACTATGGCCACCAGGGATGGCAATCAGGGCTCAGGGAGCCCCCCATTGCCCTCCCCATCAGTGATGCCCACCAGTGTCCTCCCTATCAGTGCTGCCCACGAATGCCCATCATTGCCATCCTTTAGTGTCGCCCACCAGTGCCCATTATTGCCCACCAGTGCCGCCTATCAGTGCCCATTAGTGCCCGTCAGTGCCACCTATCAGTGCCCATCAGTGCCACCTATCAGTGTCCATCAATGCCGCCTATCAGTGCCCAGCAGTGTCTCCTATCAGTGCCCACCAATGCTGCATATCTGTGCTACCTATCAGTGCCACATATCAGTGCCTATCAGTGCCGCCCATCAGTGCCACCCCATCAGTGCCTCCTCATCAGTGCCTGTCAGTGCAGTCTCATCAGTGGAGGAAAAAACTTATTTATTTACAAAATTGTATAACATAAACAAAAAAACTTTTTTTTTTTTCAAACTTTTCAGTCTTTTTTTATTTGTTTAGCAAAAAGTAAAAATCGCACAGGTGATCAATTACCACCAAAAGAAAGCTCTATTTGTGGGGGGAAAATGACATAAATTTGGTGTAGGTACAGTGTTGCATGACTGCGCAATTGTCATTCAAATTGCAACAGCGCTAAAAGGGGAAAATTGGCCTGGGCAGGAAGGGAGGGAAGTGCCCTGTATTAAAGTGGTTAAAGTTGAGATCCACCCAGACCCACCCGGCACCTGAGTCAGCATCTCAACGAGCCTCCGAGAGCCTGAACCAGCCACTTCCGCCCCCTCCACAGCCCAGCGCTCCAGTGACAGTTACTGTTCTCTGCTCAGAGCGGAGGGGAGAACTGAGTGATCAGTGTTGTTTGATTGCTCTCAGTGCAGAAGCCAGCAGGGGTCAGCTGCATCATCGGATCGATGCTGCATTCACCTAGGTGAGTATAAATCTTTCTTTTTTTTTAAAAGCCATACTTCTTTTTGAAATATGCTTGTTGAGTACTTAGAACTCTGATTTTTCTAACCAATATAATAATCAATCACTGTTGAGGTTTTGTAAAGCTCACTGTAAAATGTTTACCACCTTCTAACAAAGGGCGAGGTCCATTTTCATGATTGATTAAACATTTCTAAAACCAGGAAATTAGTGTTTACAAAGAATGATTTATAACTTCACAGATCTGTATTTTATTACATGATTTGTCATGTTGGCGGCAACATTTTATAAAGGCTTAAAAGACGTGTTATTGAAGAAAAATCATTATTGCACATTTAAACTATTTTGTAAAAGTAGATCCGCCACTTCAACCTGGTACATATTAATTAGGTATGCAATTAGATTTATTGTTAAAAGAGCAACTGCTGTTTCATTCACCTTCGCAGAATATTGAATATATTTGGGCATGTTTTGAATAAAGTAATGCTTCGAGCACAGAAATCTTTACAAATTCACAAGAGGAAATACAATTTCTCTTACGTCCTCTGACAGTCGCCGCCCATTCATACAGTTTTCACGATTGGGTATTGGCCTTCTCCACAGGAGCAAGCTAGGCAGTAATTTTGTTAATACAACAAACATTAACATATAGACACACCCACAGGGGGCCGTCCCTCTGGCCTATATCCTCCAGCCAGTACAACTCTAATCCAATTCTTTGCTGCCTAGCGTCAGGAGTAGGCTAGGTTTTCCCTGCTGGGACCTAGTGTCTCAGTTTCTTGTTTTATTTCTGAAAAGTGTTTTTTTCTTTTAAGAATAGCTTTTTATTTTTTCTCACCTACGCTAGTTGGTCAGAATTTGGAGGACTACAAGAGTCAGCAGAACTGGGCCACGTACTGGTTAATATAGAACCTTATGGAGTCCCAGTCTGCCATCGAACGTCGCAGGCTTTTAGTATGCCCAGGCCTCGCAACGACCGTGTCTTACCTTCCCTGTCCCTGTGGGGGCGCTCCTGCGGTGCAGTCCGCCATACGGAAGGGCATGGGGGCTTCCTTCTCCCCGAGGGATGCCCTGTGCAGATCCCAGTGGGGGCCAGTGCGGGCGTTTTCTGTGGCGTTTGGCGCTGTTTCGCCCGGCCGCCATGTTTGGTAAGGGCTGGCTGTTTGGCCTCAGAGTGAGGGCAGCGGCCATTTTCCATCATCATTGCCAGCGCTGATCGGGTGCCATCTGAGTGGGCGGATGTCCTGTTTGGGCAGTGGCCATTTTCTAAGTGCTTTTCCTCCATTTGACTCTATCAGGCACCATTTTTTTTGTGGCTCAGGGCTGGCTTTTGCCTCTAGGGGCGTGAGGTCACTTCCTCTTTATAATAAGCCTTCTCAAAAGCAGCGTGGCAAGTATAGGGACACTGTGGGGGGTTTTACTGGTTTTCTCTGGCTATATTTCTGCTAGCACTCTTTTGTCAGTTTAGCTTTAGTTAAGAGAAGGGTCTCCACCTGTAGTGCAGCTTGCGATAGGGGTCCGCGGGAACCGCCGTTTTAAAGGACCAGTGTCATTTTTTTGCACTTTGATAATATGGAGTCCCAGGATTGCAAATTCCCCACAGATACTCCTGATCCCACTTCCTTAGCCTCTTTATCTGCTGAACTTGCGACTTTAGCATCAAAAGTTGATCTGCTGATGTCTGACCGAGTTACAAAGAAACGGCCTATGCCCTCTCAGTCTTCTGACTCAGAGGCTGAATTGGTTGCCACGGGCAACGTCCCCCTTGAGGGGTCTCCGTCTTCTCAGTCGGATAGGGAGGAGGAGGATCCTTTCTCTGGGATAGCACGTGACTGCGCTGCGGTAGACACACTTATTAGACTTTAAATCTTGATGATGAGCCCACCATGGCAGGTAAGCGGGTTTCCTTCGGGACCCGTAAGGCCATGAAGTCGGGTCAGGTTTTTCCTTGCCCCGAGGAGTTTCAGGAAAGGTAAATGACCAATGGCGTTGCATTAAGCAGACGCTGGTAGTACCTAAGAGATTTAAGTACCGTTATCCCTTTGCGGATTCGGTTGATACTCGCTGGACTGTGGTTCCTAAAGTGGACCACACTGTTTCCAGACTGAATAAATCCACCTTGATGCCCGTGGAAGACTCCCCGGTGTTTAAGGACTCAGCGGATAGACGGGTGGAAACGCTTTCCAGCCACATGTATATGGTGGCGGGTTCCCTGCGTAAACCGGTGTTCGCCTCAGTGATGGTCTCTCAGACTATTGCAAAATGGGCCAAGGTGCTTAGGCGCACTCTGGTAGCAGAGTCAATTTCTGCTGCTGCGCTGGACATGTTGGATCAAATGGCACAGGCCTTGATGTACCTGTGTGACGCGGCTTTGGATGAGGCTCCTTTGGTCGCACGTCTATCTGTGGTCGGGATTGCAATCCGCCGCATTATTTGGCTGAAAATCTGGTCGGCCGACCACGCTTCTAAGAAGACAGTGTCTGACATCGCTTATGCGGGGGATCGTCTTTTTTGGTGCACGCCCGGAGTGAGAGCAATGAAGCTAGCACAAGACTTCCCCACTAACACTAAACAAATGACCTATAGAGGGCTTTTAAATCGTCATCTATAGAATATATAACATATTGAAGTTTGTCGCCATTTTACGGGAGCACACAAATTTATGTTTTTTTTAAATATAAAAGATGAGGTTTCACCGAGTAAATAGATACTTAATGTATATCTATTTACTTGGTGCAACCTCGTCTTTTATATTTTACCAAAAATGTTGGTAGTTTGTTGTGTTTGTTTGCCCTAAAATTCACTTTAGTGTGTTTTTTACTGAAATTTTGAATTTCCTAGACTTTTGCAGTAATGTCAAGTGACATAAAAAATTAAAACTACCACTATTTTATTCTCAGCAAATATACAATGTTTGAGGGTTTTATGTAATCATCAGGCCAAAAATTATTTTTAAGATCCGGTTCACACTGAGGCGATCCGACTTTGGGGGGCGACCTGTGAAGTCGCGTGCACCGCGACTTTGGCGCAACATGCAGAGACTTCACATAATGGAAGTCTATGCAAGTCACTCCCAGGTCGCCCCAAAGTAGTATAGGACCCTTTTTCTAAGTCGGAGCGACTTGTGTCGCTCCTATTAGAACGGGTCCTGTACTACTCAATGGACCGCGACCTACTGCGACTTGTCAGGCTGACAAGTCGCGCTAGTCTGAATCGGCTCTCAATGTGTGCAAAAAACTGCAAAAACAGCTCTGGCAGCGAAAGGGTTAAGCTGCCTGAAAAGACCCTCCCTCCACTTAACAAAAAATGGAAAAAAATGTTTCCTTATAATTTCTAGTAGCAGCATCTGACAATTGGATTTTTTGTCTCTGTGGAACTACAACCCATAGCCTGGGTGCTGAGTAACATGTGGATGTTTAGTGGCATGCAGACTTGGATTTTATTTTTCCTGCCTACGCTGTCAACACTGAAAAACAGCAAATACCGCAGTCTGCTGACCAGCAGTATTTCACAGTCTGGCTCTCCTCACACACATATCATCAAGAGGAAAAATTGTCATGTGCTAAGGCAGCACAAATGCTGCAAATCTATACATTAAGCTAAGATACCATTTTACCCAAATGTGGGCAAGTTCTTTTGTGCACTGTATGTGAAAACAGATCTTACCTTTAAGGGAAAACAATAATTATTTACTGGGCAGGGATTTTAAGTAGTTTTTTAAGAAAAAAAAAAACAGAATAAATAACCCCAATTCACTATATGCTTCATACACATATGTGCAGAAACACATTCTGCAGTGTTGGGTCTTTGGGGGATCAATAAAATGGGTAAATAATGCACTATTAAAGGGAGAAAGATGTTGTAATCCATGATCCCATTTAAATATGGGTGTGTATGGCATTGCTGGATGGTTTTCTGATCTTGGTTAGGCTCAAGTCTTGGAGATCTAGTTCTTTGGTGCTTGTATTCGGTGGGACTACATTTGCTTCCTGGGTTGCTCAACTCCTGGAGGTGCTCTCCATGGTGCTGGGTCCTCAAGTAAATCTATTATGTTTGGGTGCTGGATATACAAAATGGTGGTTTAGTTTAAGACTTTATTTGTAAATGGTAAAAATAATATATCCAGTAAATGTTTCAGTCTATTAGGGTCCCTCTTCTTCAAGGTCTGTGTTCATTTGTCTGGTTGGAGCAGTTGGGTCACTTTTGAAAAAGTTTCAGGCATACTAGACCATTATCAAAGATAAAGATCTGATATGGATCTTGAGATTGATCCCACACTGTTTTTTTTTTTTTCTTTAAAGGGACAGCAAGCTTTTTTTCTAAATGTCACCTTTATGTAAGTATATTGTACAAGTGTGCAGCTTTATGTGGCAGAATAAAGCATCCCCCAAGCATTTATTTAACCACTTAAGGACCACCCGCCGCAGATTTACTGTGGCAGGCAGCCCCTCCTGCCTGAACTGACGTAACTGTACATCGGTCGCGTGCCTGCAGCTAGGGGGCGCACGCGCCGTCGGCGGCGCGCTCCCGTCCCCACACAGCAGGGACTCCTATGCACGGGGGCCAGCGGCTCAAATTGCTGCCGGGCACCCGCGATCGTTCCCCGTTGAGAGAGAAGGATGGTCAGGTGTTGTAAACACAGCTGACCGCTCTCTCTGGAATGATCACAGAGCCCCTGTGATCCTCCATAGAAGTCTCTGTGATGATTTTAAAAGCCCAACCCTCATACAGTTAGAAACACTACCCTAGGCTTACATTTAACCCCTTTATCACCCACTGTGTTAACCCCTTCCCTGCCAGTGTCATTATTACAATAACAGTGTATATTTTTAGCACTGATTACTGTAGTAATGTCACTGGTCCCCCCAAAAGTGTCAAAAATGTCAGTTAGGGGTCCAATCTGGCCGCCGCAATGTTGCAGTCCCACTAAAAATCGCAGATCGCTGCCATTACTAGTACAAAAAAACAATAAAAATGACATAAATCTTTACTGTAGTTAGTAGACGCGATAACTTTTGCGCAAACCAATCAAAATACGCTTATTGCAATTTTTTTTCCCAAAAATTTATAGCAGAAAACAAATTGGCCGAAAAATGTTAAAAAATATTGATTTTTACTTTTTTTTTTTTTTTGGGAATGTTAATTTATTTATAAAATTTAATTTATAAAATAAGGTCTGCAGGTATCGAAAGCAGGGTTTGCTCTTGGATACGGAATTGGCTTAAAGGGCGTGTCCAAAGGGTGGTAATAAACAGCGCATACTCAGACTGGTCTGAGGTTGTAAGCGGGGTGCCCCAGGGCTCAGTCCTGGGACCAACCTTGTTCAATTTATTCATAAACAGCATTGAGGACGGGATCAGTTGTGCGTTATCAGTTTTTGCAGATGACACAAAATTGGCCAGGGCAATAACTGCACAGCATGAAGCAGATATCCTACAGAATGACCTGGACAAAATTACAGAGTGGGCAACGACATGGCAAATGAGGTTTAACGTGGAGAAGTGTGAGGTTTTGCACTTGGGGACTAAAAACATAAAAACACAATACACGTTAGGAGGGGAACCCTTGGGGGAATCAAAAATGGAGAAGGATCTGGGAGTCTTGGTTGATGATAGATTAGGCAACAGCATGCAATGTCAAGCGGCAGCTGCCAAAGCCGGCAGAATATTAGCATGCATAAAGAAAGGGATGTATTCCAGAGATAAGACTATAATCCTTCCACTTTATAAAACTCTGGTCCGACCGCATCTGGAGTATTCTGTCCAGTTCTGGTCGCCAGTCCTCAGGAGGGATGTGTTGGAGCTGGAGAGAGTCCAGAGAAGGGCAACTAAACTAATTAGGGGATTGGAGGACCTTGACTATGAAGAGCGTCTACAATCGCTTGATTTATTCTCCCTGGAGAAGAGACGTCTGAGGGGGGACATGATAGCAATTTATAAATATCTTAATGGGGATCCCAGCTTAGAAAAAAAGCTGTTCATTCGAAGGGATTGCATGAGGACTCGAGGGCATACAATGCGATTAGAGGAGAAGCGTTTTAACCACAGGCAACGTGGGGGGTTCTTTACTGTTAGGGCTACAAGATTGTGGAATTCTCTACCACAAGAGGTGGTTTCTGCGGGTAGTATGGTGGCTTTCAAAAGACTCTTAGACTTACATCTCAAGGATCAGAACATTCAGGGGTATGTGAGATGAGTACAGCCACACACACCTACACAGGTTGAACTGGATGGACTATTGTCTTTATTCAACCTCACCTACTATGTAACTATGTAACTATATAGCAGAATGTGAAAATTATTGGGGTTTTTTTTCAGAATTGTTGCTTTTTTTTCGTTTATAGTCCAAAAAATAAAAATTGCACAGGTGATTAAATACCACCAAAAGAAAGCTCTATTTGTGGGAAAAATTATTATTATTTAAGTACAGCGTCGCACGACCGCACAATTGTCCGTTAAAGTAATGCAGTGCCGAATCGCAAAAAAATGGCCTGGTCATTAATGGGGCAAATCCTTCCAGTCCATAAGTGGTTAATGGAATTGTGTATTTTTATTGTTGCTCAAGTTGTCCTCAAAGTTTTTACATTGACCAAGTTCTGGGCATCCCATAACTTCCTATCCAGTTACTGTCCTTAAATAATATAATAAAACAAAGCCCTGAGTACATGTGCCTGCCTAAAATGCGTGACAAAGGGGGACCCAAAATCCAGTGGCTCCAGAGGAGGTAGCACTACATATTTATTTATTTTTGCATTGGTGCATGTCCCCCACTGCAGTGCCCAGCTACACATGCACTATTTTTTACCAAAGTTTGGCTCTCATTGACTTCAATTGGGTTCAGACACTATGTTCAAGATTCGCAGAGTTCCTGCTAGGTTTGTCAAATGTGAACTGAGCTTGGTGTGCTAATCACTATCGATGATTATAATTATTCTTTGTGAGGTCAGGCACTCATGTTGGACGAGAAGGCCTGGCTCCCAGTCTCTGCTCTAATTCATCCCAAAGGTGTTCTGTCAGTTTGAGGTCAGGACTGTGCAGGCCAGTGCAGACCACTCAAGTTCCTTCGCCCCAAAATCGCTCATTAATGTCTTTATGGACCTTGCTTTGTGCACTGGTCCAAATGATTTGGTGGAGGGGGGATTATGGTGTGGAGTTGTTTTTCAGGTGTTGGGCTTGGCCCCTTAGTTCCAGTGAAGGGAACTTTTAAGGCGTCAGCATACCAAGACATTTTGGACAATTGCATGCTCTCAACTTTGTGGGAACAGTTTGGGGATGGCCCCTTCCTGTTCCAACATGACTGTGCACCAGTGTACAAAGCAAGGTCCATATAGACATGGATGAGCCTGCACAGAATCCTGACCTCAACCCTGACCTTTATCATCTTTGGGATAATTAGATAGAGAATGTGAGCCAATTCTTTCGGGTCCCCCTTTGTCACACATAGTCGGAAAACCATAGACACATTCCTAAACCTTGTGGACAGCCTTCCCACAAGAGTTGAAGCTGTTATAGCTGCAAATTGTGGGCCAACTCAATATTAAACTCTACGGACTAAGACTGGGATGCCATTAAAGTTCATGTGTGTATAAAGGCAGGTGTCCCAATACTTTTAACACTATAGTGTATATACAGCCTTCAAAATTTCCACTCGCCTGTTCACATTTGGCAAGTGGAAATTAGCTGAGGGCGAGTGTGGAGTGAGGGCAGACTAGGCCACACCACTTCTACCAGAAGCAATCAGCCAGGAAACTGTCAGGAAGAGAGATAGCCAGATTACACAGAGCCGGAATCTCCCGCTGTGACACAGTTTGGATATAAAATGTAGGCCACTGTCAAGCAAAAGTCCCCACCTCCTGGACTGGCTCCTGTAATAGACAGCACACTGGTATAATGCTGGTCCAGGAGGTGGGACTTTGGCATTTCATCTCCAAGCTGTGTTACAGTGGGAGATCCCTGATCTGTTGATCTGGCTTGCAATCCTCCAAATTCCTCCCTGGGAATCCGGCTGCACTTGTGGGCACTGATAGTCTGCATTGATGGGCACTGATGAGGCTGCACTTATGAGCACTGATAGGCTGAACTGATGGGCACTGATAGACTGCATTAATAAGTACCGATAAGCAGTGATGAGGCTGCATTAATGGGCTCTGATAAGGCTGCATTGATGAGGCTGCACTTATGGGCATTGATAAGGCTGCTCTGATGGGCATTTGGCACTGATAAGGCTTCACTGATGGGCACTGATAGCCTGCACTGATTGGCACTGATGACGCTGTACTGATGTCTATTGAATTGCTTTATGTTAATAGTGTTTACGTTTTTGTTGTTAATATTTATTTTTGCAACTTAATTCTGCATAAAACATTTAACAGTGTCATTTTATATGATAATTTTTGAGGGCCTGTTTAGGGGCGGAATTGGGGATGGGGCAGGGTAAGGGTTGGGTGGGGCAAATGGTGGCAAGTAACTCTTAAGGCCTGGCTAGTAGCTTAGGACTTGAAATTTTGGGCTATATATATATATATATATATACTGTATATATTGGTTTTGGGCTATATATATATATATATATATATATATATATATACTGTATATATTGTTTTTAAGTAATTAAATAATTGCTTTCTATCTCAATACACAGAGATATCCAAACATCAGACGAATATGACTTTATCAATTGTTTTATTATCAAACGATTTGTCGAACAAAAGAAAATATATAGCTTATCTTGGTCACACCTCTCTATCCTGTTTCTTGAAAACATATGTGAACAAAGAATTGTAAAAATGACTGTATTCTATATCTTGTTAATTATTAAACTTTATTTCATCTACGTTGTATGTTGACTTTGTGAGAGAGTGTCAGGAATCATTGCACACACTAGGTACCGGTACTGTACTCCCTGCAGGAAAACTGACCGATACATCATGATGCATTTTCACATTCAGCAATATTTATTAATGGAAGACTTTAGGATACTGTGGAGTTCACACACCAAAGGGTAAGTTATTTATGTAGTATGTCTGCTTGTTTCCAATCCTTTTACTGTAGCTGAATCTGCTCTGTACGTGTTTATGGGATCTTTAACCATAGTGTATAGCCCTGAAACTGAATAGGTTAAACTGACATTTAATACATTCTCTGCAATCCAGTATTCTGAAAATGAAGTTTCATCTTAAGTCATTCAACAGAATTGTATTTAATGCACCATATAAGTGTATTTTTTTTTTTTTTTATTATTGGATATTGGATGTCATTTGTACTCAATACTCTTGATTCATTAAACCATGGTAACCATTATCCTTTACGTTTTCTACCAAATTTCAGGTTGGATTACTGTGCATTATTTTTATTACTTAATTACAGATCATAGAAAGTTTTTCCTTTAAATGTGTGCAGCCACATCATTGAACACATGTGGCATGTTTTGCCTATTGATGTTTGTGTACGGATCTCATTTTTAAAAAACTGGTTTTAGTGCTTCCTATGTCCCTGCTGGGTTTATTTATCCCCTCTAGTTGTCCTGAGGACCACCGTCACTTACACAGAAATTACTGTAATGTGAACTTTCTGAAATGGGATTCTCCCCACTTTGTGGATATTTCCTCCCACTCTCTGGGACTGTAAGTGAAGCTAAAATGTTCTTAATATGGACAGAAAAATTAACAAAATTAAAAAATAAATACAATTTTGGCTATAGATATATTTAAATGTCCTATAGGTCATATATACACATAGTGCTACCTCCAAAGGAGCCACTGAAAATGTAACGGGTACTTCCTATGTAGTACAGTGTCTGCCACAAGCAACAGTCCATTCACTCAGGCTCCAGCTCTGGAAGATTTACCCCCCTTCATGACCAGGCCATTTTTTGCGATACTTAAACTGACAATTGCACGATCATGCAACGCTGTAGCCAAATAAAATTGATGTCCTTTTTTCCCCACAAATAGAGCTTTCTTCTAAGGTGGTACTTGATCACCTCTGCATTTTTTATTTTTTGTGCTATAAACAAAAAACGACCGACAATTTAAAAAAAAAATAACAATATTTTTTACTTTCTGCTTTAAAACATATCCAATAAAAAAATTGTAACAAATCTAATTTCTTCATCAATTTAGGCCAATATTTAGTCTACTACATATGTTTGGTGAAAAAAAATCCTAATAAGCGTACATTGGTTGGTTTGTGCAAAAGTTATAGCGTCTACAAACTATGGGATTTATTTATAGAATGTGTATTTATTTATTTACTAGTAATGGCAGCTATCAGTGACTTATAGCGAGACTGTGATGTTACAGCAGACAACTCAGACACCTAACTGACATTTTTGCCACTTTGTTGGGAACCAGTGACACTAATCAGTGATCAATGCTCAAAATATGCACTGTCACTGTACTAATGACACTGGCTAGGAAGGGGTTAATATCAGGGGCGATCAAAGGGTTAACTGTGTGCCTAGCTGGTGCTTTTACTAGTGGAAGGCATGGATTGGTGTTCCTGCTTTACAGGAACACAGGATCCATGCCTTCTGTACTGACAGAACGGCAATCTGCCTTGTTTACATAGGCAGATCGCCGTTCTGCTTGTGTACAGAACAATCAGCGGGTGCTAGCGGACATCAGGTCCGGGGGACCCGTTGATCAGCTCCCGCTGGGTAGAATCACTGCAAGAGGGAGCCGCCAGAGCGCACCCACGCCCAATACCCGTAAGTGCAGGGTCACGTATATATATGTGATCCTACACAGCTCAGCTGCTCTGTAGCAGTAAATGTGCTATAGGGCAGTCGGCAAGTGGTTAAACAGCCTAGGGGATGTCTTTTAATGTTTTATTGCTGAAGAAGAGGGGTGGGGGTGGGAATATGGGATACTCCAAAATGCTTAAGATCAATTGGCAGAGGACACTTTTCCTTTGGTAAAAATAGCACAGTTTATCTTTCACTACTGGGAACCAAGGATGAGCTTCGAGTTTGAGACGAGGCTACGTTAGACTCGAACATCGGTCGTTCGATCGTTCGTCGAATGATGAACAAATGTGCTTCTTCGCTGGAAATTCAAGTTTCCTATAGTGCACTATGTGCACCCTGACCACATGCTTTGGCCAATCAAATGATCTCTGCCATGAATGGACTAAAGGCAGGCTGCCTTTAGCCAATCATGGCTCAGGGGCCAAGTACACGCCCCACACTACATAAAAGCTGCTCGCGCAGCCGCAGCATGTAGTGTCATTGTGCGGGCGAGGAGACAGGGACAGGCACGCAATTCAGGCAAGGAGAGAGTCATTTTTTTTGTCAGACAGTGCAGAGAGACATTCCTAGCAGTGTAGAGAGGGTCAAGTTCCTGTGTGAGGTAGGGAGAGATTAATTTCTGTACATCATATCAGACAGTATAGCTTTCTTTCTTTACATCAGATACCAGTCAGAGTATTGTTTATCGGTCAGTTTCTTCAAAATTCTATAATATTCACAGACCTTTAGGAATAGAGATCACTTCAGATATCAGCCAGAGTAATAATTGCTCAGTTGTAGATCATTCTATAGGCATCACAGACCTATAGGAATAGAGATCACTTTAGATATCAGCCAGAGTAATCATTGCTCAGTTGTAGAACATTCTATAGGCATCACAGACCTCTAGGAATAGAGATCACTTCAAATATCAGCCAGAATAATCATTGCTCAGTTGTGGAATATTCTATAGGCATCACAGACCTGTAGGAATAGAGATCACTTCAGATATCAGCCAGAGTATTTATTGCTCAGTTGTGGAACATTCTATAAGCATCACAGATCATCCATCTATAGGATTATAGATTACATCAGATATCAGTAAGAGTATTGATAATCGGCCACTTGCGTACATCTATAACCACCACAGCTCATCTATAGTGCTATCAATTACATCATATCAGGTCATTGAGTATCTATTGGTCAGTTGCGTATACCCTATATTGATCTGTATCAACATCATGTCCGAAAGGCCAACAAGGAGAGGCCGACGCTCATAGGTTCACAGGACGCTCACAGGCAGCCTCTGTGTCCATTGTGAAAAGTGGTGTTCACAGTCGACATAGTGCATCCTCTGCAGCCGGGGCACGCCCGTCCTTTATTTCCGGTGCTGCCTGTGCTATTCAGCCACAACATGTGGAAGAGTTGGTGGAGTGGATCAATAAGCCGTCCTCATCCTCCTCTTCCTCAGACACCCATGCTCCCAGTAGTTTGCCTTCCACTACAGCTGCCAAAACGGCCCGTTCCACTGACTCCTTCTCCACAGCTACTCTTTCAGTCGCCCCACCATCATGCATGGAGGAGTCACCTGAACTATTCGATCATAGTGTCAGTGACATGCTCCTGGAGGAATGACAGCAATTTGAAAGCTGTGATGTTGTTTACCAGGTTGATGAAGGGAATAACGTGAGCCTAGAGAGAGGGGGTGACAATGACGGACAAGAGACCAGCAGTCATGTTGCCACAGCTGAAGCATATTGCCAAGTTTGCTCCAGTGACGAGGAGGGAGGGGATGATGAGGTCACTGACTGTACTTGGGTCCCTGAAAGGATAGAGGAGGAGAAGGGGGAGGAGGGGGAGGATGAGGAGGACGCACAACTCCAATAAGGCAGGATGTGCCCCAGGGGCCGCCATAGCAGTAGCTAACCTATTGCATCACAGCACAGAGCTCCACAGGTGCGACGTGCTGCAAAATCCCCGCAGACTCCAAAAAGTTCATTAGTGTGGGCTTTTTTCAGCACCTGTGCAGTAGACTGCAGCATTGCTGTTTGCAAAATCTGTCTAAAGCAGATAAAGCGTGGTCAGAACACCAGCCACTTGGGCACCACATGCTTGACAAGGCATATGACGACCTGCCATGCAGTCCGTTGGCAACAGCACCTGAAAGAGGCACCAGATCAAAACAAGCATACATCGCCTTGCTCCTCATCTGCAATTTTTTAACCCTACTATACCTCATGCCTTCTCAAATAGCAGCATTTAGAGGGATGATGGTATAGCAATGAGTGGCACAGAGACTTGCACCCAATCTGCTAGCAGTACACCACCACTTGATTTGAGCAGCAGGCAAATTTCACTACCCCAGTTGCTGAACCGTAGAAAGAAATACTGTCCCAACCATCCATATGCTCAGCGTCTTAATGCTAGCTTGGCCAAATTGCTAGCATTATAGTTGCTGCCTTTTCAGCTGGTAGACTCGGCTCCCTTTCGCAAATTTGTGGAATGTGCTGCACCACAGTGGCAGGTCCCAAAAAGCCATTTCTTTTCGCGTAAGGCTATTCCGGCTCTCTACGGTCATGTGGAAGGTAGTGTTTTGGCCTCGTTGGACAAAGCGGTCAGCAGTAAGGTGCACATTACTGCTGACTCTTGGTCCAGAAGGCAGGGACATTACATTTCACAGCGCACTGGGTGACTCTGCTGGCAGCTGGGTAGGATGCAGGACAGGGTTCGGTGCTGGAGCTTGTTTTGCCACCACGCCTCCTCTGCCACATCTGACTACTCCACCACCTCTTCCTCTTCCTCCATGTCCTCTTCTGCGCAATTCTCCTCTGCAGCAGCAGTGCTCCCTAAGCGTTCAAGGGACAGCGCAAGCAGTCAGGCTAAAAGATGCCATGATGTACTTCAGTTGCTCTGTCTAGGGGATAGGAGTCACACCAGTGCAGAGATTCTGTCAGCTCTGCAAGGGCAGGCTCAGAGATTATTGATGCTACAACAGCTTGAGCCAGGAATGGTTGTATGCGATAATGGTACCAACCTTCTTTCTGCCCTCAGACAGGGACACTTGACCCATGTTCCATGGTTGGCACATGTTCGGAATCTGGTGGTGCAGCATTTCTTGAGCAGATACCCGGGCTTCCAAGAACTCTTGAGACAGGCCAGGAAAGTCTGTGGCCATTTCCGCCATTCGTTCAATGCCAGTGCTCGCTTATCTGACATTTAATGGGAATTCAACCTGCCCACCAACCGCCTCATTTGTGACATGCCCACCATTTGGAACTCAATGTTGGCAATGCTGCAGTGGCTGCACACGCAGCAAAGGGCCATCAATCAGTACCTGTGTGAGTATGGCACAAGGACAGGGTCAGGGGAGCTTGGCTTTTTTTCGCCACGCCAGTGGCTTTTGATTAATGATGCATGCATTGTCCTGTCACCATTTGAGGAGGCCACAAGGATGGTGAGCCAGGACGATACATGCATCAGTGACACTATCCCGCTAGTCTACCTGCTGGAGCACACGGTGTGTGGAATCATGGACAGGGACCAGCGGCAGGAAGAGGAGGACTTCCTTTCCTCACATGGCCCCCTTTAAGCAGATATCATTCCTGCAGGGCCACAAAACACAGAGGAGGAAGAGGAGGATGAGGATTTCAGCAGCATGGATGTAGAGGAAGAGGATAGCATACAGCAGTCTTCAAGGGATGGTTTTGATTCCCCAGAAACCACAGAAGTTGTACGTGGTTGGGGAGAGGTTGCTCCTGCTGACAATGTCATCCTTAGTGACCCAGAGGACTCAGAAGCTCATGCCTCCTCTAACTTACGTTGCATGGGCTCCCTGATTCTGCAAAGCCTGCAAAAGGACCCGAGGATTCATGCTATCAAGGAGAGGGATAATTACTGGTTGGCAACCCTTCTTGATCCACGTTACAAGGGTAAAGTTGCAAAGTTCATCCTGCCTTCGCAGAGGGAGCAGAGGATGAAACATCTTGAGGAGGCCTTAAAAAAAAATTGTGTACCGCCTTTCCAGACACTGGGAGGTCAACATTCTCCAGACGTGTTTCTGAGGCATCGTTCAGCCAAAGGAGGAGCGGTGGAAAAGGCGGCCGGCTGACCGATGCCTTTAAATAGTTCTTTTGTCCTCAGCAGCACCCAGGGCTGTTAGGTTTAAGCAACCATTGCCAGCGTCTCCATCATATAGTGCATGATTATCTAGGCGCAAGAGCAGACTTGGAGACCTTTCCAACTGCGCATCCACTGTCTTACTGGGTCTTGAGGATGGACCACTGGCCAGAACTTGCTCAATATGCAATGGAGCTACTGGCATGTCCTGCTTCCAGCATGCTTTCCAAACTGATGTTCAGTGCTGCTGGAGATTTTGTGACGGACAAAAGAGTGCTTCTGTCCACAGATTCTATTAACAAGCTGACTATTATCAAAATGAACCAGTCCTGGATCAACAAGAGCTATCAGGCCCCTGATGCTGATGTAACTGATTGAACTTGCTAGGTGTCTGCCATCCCTTGAAGACTGCATATGCTGCCTATCCTATTCCTCTACCTTTATTCTGCTAGCTTCCAACAATGTTTTTGGTTTAGGTCACTACCAACCCCCAAGGCCTAATTTTTCTGCACTTGCATGACAGGTGCATACAATTGAAATGTCATATGTCATTTTTAACAGCAGGTCCTGTCCCTGTGCCCTGCTAACTGTGAGGGGTTACGGTGTTCAGGCACCACCTACCGCAAAGGCCCAATTTTTGGCACCTGTATAGCACATGTGATTTCAAATTTGCATGGAATTCTTACCAGCAGGTCCCGTTCCTGCACCCAGCAAGAGTAACTGCGAGGCCTTGGTTAGGGTGTTCAGGCACCACCTACCGCAAAGGTCCAATTTTTGGCACTTGTATAGCACATGCGATTTCAAATTTGCATGGAATTCTTACCACCAGGTCCCGTTCCTGCACCCAGCAAGAGTAACTGCGAGGCCTTGGTTACGGTGTTCACCACCAACAGCAAACAAGGCCTAATTTTTCTGCACCCGTATGAGAAGTACATGTGATTTGAAATTTGTATGTATATTAGCACATGACATTTTTTGCTTTAGAAATGTCAGTATTGCTGCAGCAGGCTACATTTGAAGGAATTTTTAATTTTTATAGTTTTACTTTAAGCCTCATTAAAATCAGTAAATCACTGCTCCTTTAAAAACTATCGTTTTTAAAAACTTTTTGCATTGCCACATGTTCGCCAGGTCAGTACCCGGACCCCCATACACTTTTCTGGGGCAATAACTTGCATTTAAGCCTTCAAAATTAGGCCTTTTTATTTCTCGAGGTCCCATGGACTTCAATGGGGTTCGTTTGTTCCAACAAACTTATCCTCTGTTCGCGGTGTTCTGGTGCCAACCGAACTGGGTGTTCGGCTCATCACTACTGGGAACCATGAGGTAGTTTGCAGAACAGTCTATTTTCCCATAGCTGGGAACCATGAGATAGCTCCAAATTAGTTAAAGACTCATAGCTGGGAACCCCGAGATAGCTCCATAATGGTTAAAGTCTCAAAGCTTGGGACCATGAGATAGCTCCAAATTAGTTAAAGACTTATATCTGGGAACCATGAGATAGCTCCAGAATAGTAGTCTCATAGCTGGGGACCATGACTTATGTCCTTGCAGGGAAGTTAGCCAGGTTCTCTACTGGCAAGTCCTAAAGCGGCCAGCTCCTTAGACTCAAACCCTTGATAGAGAGGTCCAGCATTAAGTCTGGAAGTGCTTCAAGGGCAAGCAGCCCCCTGAATCTCACAGATCCATCCCTCATAGGAAAAAAGACAGTCTCCTCAAGGCTTCAGGCTGTTTACCACTTGCCAGACCACCTTCTGGGTGTACCTCCCCAGGGATTGGCCAGGGAATGGTAAATATTCAAAAAAAGCAAAATTTACCTAGCATCCTATACTAGGAGGGTGCTATATCCAGGATAAAGCACCTGATGTCAGCTTGTTCAGTGAATAGGGAGTTAAAAGCAAAATATGCTGGTTTTTCATCAATTTAATTTTTCAGTTTTAAACATTACACAATTTTAAACCAATTGTTTTTAATATACAGTAACTAAAATGCAATTAAAATTATTACAAGGTGTTTTTTTTTTCATATTACTGAACATCATAAGTTAAAAAAAAAAATATTTTACAGAAAGTGGTCAATCATTCTAACAGGAAGCTTCAAATAAAACTGTATGTTGTTTTAGATTTTACTATTATACTGCATATAAATATCACTTTGATACCTTCATTTTTTATTATAATATTAATATTATAACATAAAGAATGTGTCATTATATTTTACATTTTCATGTTTACATTTTATTGGCTACCTTCTGTCCTGTGTACTTGTACCTTCAACCTCATACCTCTCACTAGTGTGTACCAACTGTACGAAAATAATTACTCTTTTTACAGATGCGATACAATTTTTTTATTATTAAATATGGCATTTATATCAAAAAGGACTTTTTGATTATTTTATTGAAACATTTCACAGGTGTTAATTTGCTTTTGGAAATATTACTTAGCATTTTATGTCAAGCTGTCTTTAAAACTGTTGACACACATACTTTATAAAAGCCGATGCCTTCTCCCCCTCTCTATAAAAGCAAGTAATCCCCAAATATGTCCCTTTCATGCACCAATTAGGAATAACTCCCACTTTTTTCTGACAAGTTTTGTCATAAATTGACATTAGAGGTGTAAACTGCTGTCTGTTCTGTCATACATGTGTTACCTAATACCTATATTGCATTGTATCACACTGAAAGCTCTGTATGCAAATACTATGATAACTTCAACTAAGTATAATGTTTTTTCACCTTTTGCCCTTAAATAAAGAATTTACAAAAAAAAGGCTTATGCAATTAAAGACAACAATCCCTATCGCTAATTTTAAGCATAATAAAATTTAAACTGATTGTAAAGCTTCTTTTTTTTAAATTAAGTTAATAACCATTTTGTACATATCTTGCACTGTGCAATAGTTTTACATGGAGCAGCCCTGATTATCCTCTTCTCGGGTCCCCCCCCCGGCGCTTCTGGCTCTAATATTCCCATATCCCCCCCCCCCATTGAGTGCCGCCATAGCAAGCTATTCACTATGGGGGCACTCGTGCGTGCTTGCTTCTGAGCCCCTCCCCCTGCTCCCTTGTTGCTGGCTGTGATTGACAGGAGTGAGAGCCACTGGCTCCTGCTGCTGTATCTGAGCAAATGAGGAGCGAGAAAGCCGGGAGATCCTCGGCTTTCATACACATTGCGGGATCGAGATTAGGCTCAAGTATGTATTTAAGTGGGCTGGGGGGAGCTCCATGCAGAAGGTTTTTTACCTTACTGCAAAGAATGCTGTAAAGTAAAAAAAACCTTATGCCTTTACAACTACTTTAAAAGAAAATATCAGCGATCCATGTCCTGTGAAATTGGAAACTGTTGTGTATTTTATCAAATTTTTTGCTTTTTGTTTCTTATATAATTTTTTTCTTTTAAAATAAAAGTTTTATATTATTTAAAACTAGTGAACAAGATACAGCGATGACCAACATTCGTCGAATTCAAGTGTAACATGCTTCTTGGTACATAAAATTCGAATTCTTATATAATTTTGCTATTCTTACAGATTTATTGCATTTTGATCACTATAAATCTTGGGAAAGTTTAGCACCATTAACAGAAAACAGTTTATCTTTGAATTTTCTTTTACGAGTAGACCCAAACCGATTGGTGAATTGTTATATGCAGATCACAATTCATGTCATTCATCGAATAGCTGAGTTCCAGCATGTGTGATCTGACACGATTTTCACAATTTATGTTTCCCAGTGCAGTGTTACATTACGTTGATTGTTTCATTGCTTCATTCTTGGAAAAAGAAAAACTGCAGGACAGATCAAACTATCATCATGTATGAGATAATGCATTACTTGAAATATATTCAGTTAATATACAAAGCAATTCCCTGTTTTGCTATGTGTCTGGATCATTAACCGTAGCTGCTGCCGTGTCTCAGTTCTCTAGTACACTTCACAGAATGATAGCTAGTAGCTGAGTACTTTAGATAGCTAGTAGCTGAGTACTTTAGATAGCATATCTTTATGTTGCGTAATACATGAGGTGATCCTTTATCCTTTAGTTGCACAATAAGGAAGGTGATCTTTAAAGCAGAGCGTAGAAACTTCGCTTGTTCGCCAACCTCCCCCCCTCCACTGCTCCATTTTGCACTTTTGGGGGGGGGGGGGAGGGGGGAGCAGGTACCTGTCAAAACCAGGTACAGACTATTACTTCCGGGTAGGATTGAAGCACAGTGATCTACGAAATTTTCAGACCGCTCCTCCTTTCCCCCGCTGACTTCTGGGAGACACACCGGTCCATTCAGAAAGCGTAGCGTGACTCGCGCATGCACATTGGGAACCAGGCTGTGAAGCCGCAAGGCTTTACTTCCTGTTTCCCTTAACCACTTAAGCCCCGGAAGATTTTACCCCCATTCCGACCAGGGGGTATTTTGCGATTCGGCACTGCGTGACTTTAACGGACAATTGCGCGGTCGTGCGACGCTGTACCTAAACGAATTTGGCGTCCTTTTTTTCCCACAAACAGAGCTTTCTTTTGGTGGTATTTGATCACCTGTGCGATTTTTTCATCACGCGCTATAAACAAAAAAAGAGCGTCAATTTTGCAAAAATAACAATATTTTTCACATTTTTTTATATGAAATTCCCCCCCAAAAAAATGTAAAAATCAAAATTTTTTAACATTTTCGGCCAATTTGTTTTATGCTACCTATGTTTGGTAAAAAAAATCGCAAAAAGCGTATTTTGATTGGTTTGCGCAAAAGTTATCGCGTTTACTAACAAAGGGAAAGATTTTTGTCATTTTTGTTGTTTTTTTTTTTAACGCGTAATGGCGGTGATCTGCGATTTTTTTTGCGGTACTGCGACATTGCGGCGGACAGATCGGACCCTTGACTGACATTTTTGACACTTTTGGGGTTACCAGTGACATTTCTACAGTAATCAGTGCTATATATATGCACTGTTACTGTAAAAATACACTGGTAGTGAAGGGGTTAACTTTATTTGGGAGGGAGGGGCTGTGTGTGTCCCTAGGGGCGTGCTTTCTACTGTGATTGGCTGTGGCTTCAGCTGTAAGGACACTGATAAACGGATCTACATAGTAGATCCATGTGATCAGTGTCTTTGCAGCGAGGAGAATGACAGGCAGATTGTTTACACAAGCTGCCTGACATTCTCCCTCTCCCCCGCCGATCGCCAAGTGGCCGGCGGACATCGGGTCCGCTGGTCACACGCGTGGGGGGGTCCGTGACCACGCGGGAGCGGGAGCGCGCCTCCGGGGGCGCGCGCTCGCTCCCTAGACCCTCACAAGCAAGTAACGTAGCCCTACGTTAGTTTGCCTGTGAGGGGCTGACCGCCGACGTAGATAGTCGTGCAGGGGTCGGCAAGTGGTTAGTGAAGATGCTGGCGCCTGCACCCAGAGCCGAAAAAACGAATCGGCTTGGGGTGCTAACATCGTGGGATCCCTGGACAGGTAGGTGTCATTAAAAGTTAGCAGCTACTGTATTTGTAGCTGCTGACTTGATTTTTTTTTTCGTTTACAGGCTGTAACTCTACTTTAAAGAAAGTGTATACCAAGTAACTTTGGTTCGAGTCACCTTTTATATCGTTAGTTTAGGTAAGTATAGGCAGGGAACACAGGGGAACACAGTTTCGGCACCTCCAACGCTGAATGCATGTCATGGCAAGGGGTGATTGGGTGTGCGAGAGGGTCTAATGATGCTCTATTTTTGCTGGGGAGGTCTATTGTTGCTAGTGGGGTATCAATTGTTGTTGAGGGGGTTCTTATGTTGCTGCGGGGGTCAAATGTTACTGGAAGGGATATACTGTTGAGGGAAGAGTCTTTCATTGCTTGGGGGGGTCAGTTGTTGCTGGCTGCAGGGGATCTACTTTACTACTTTTATAGGTATTATTAACAAATTCTATATAAATTGCTTAGCACCACTAAAATGATACATCATTTTGTATTCTCTAACTACAGGGAGGTGGGTAGGACTGGAACCAAGGGATGGTACTTAGAGGTGAGTAGGGGGTGGAGATAAGTGGTGATAAGCAATGAGTACCTGCACCTATTCTCTGAGTAAAAAAAGCCCTAAATATAGGTGATCTGAAAATGTGTTAGTGCTCTAAGTTTTTGGGACCTAACACATTCCTTTTATGGTAACATATGCATGAACTGCATGTATACAAATGGGTGGGTTATTGTTTAAGGATTTCCTAAAGTAGACCAAGATTCAGGCAACCCTATTCTTCAAACAGTACAAGAAAAGTCAGTTGTGGATGATATGGCTTACAGCAGGCGTTCTGTTCTTCTTTTTTGCTTAGGAGCGCTTGTTCATCCGTTCCAGAGTTCTGCATGTCTGTAAAACAGCTGCCATGTTGGTGAAGGTATAAGCTGTCCTCAGACGTAGGTCTTCCTATTCCTAAATTCCCTCCTTTGATGACACCATTAATGTAAACCAGTACTAAGAAGCAGGAG
Source organism: Pelophylax lessonae (assembly GCF_965119305.1). NCBI lineage: Eukaryota > Metazoa > Chordata > Amphibia > Anura > Ranidae > Pelophylax > Pelophylax lessonae. The sequence continues at coordinate 199,416,073 of NC_138769.1, forward strand.
TGAATAGGATATGCCCCTGATATTGCCTGATAGGCTGCTGCACATAATGTAGAATGCCTAGGTACAATCCCATGTGTCAAAATACTCCAAAAAAAGTGGCCTGGTCATGGAGGGGTAAAATCTTCTGGAGCTCAAGTGGTTAATCCAACATTCAGGACAAAGATTTTCAGTAAAGGTCCCCTTTAACATTTCTCTTTCATAATACATCTAAACTTTCATAATGACAAACAAGGGAAGCATTTTTCCTCTCAACCCTCCCATGGACTATATGATTTGCTAAAAAACGTTTGGCTCATTTTAAGGATTCCTAAACCATAACACGGCAGTTGGGTAAAGGAATGATGCCTGTAGGATTTGGATTTGCTTTCTGCCTTCCAATAAATATAGTAAGCAAGAAAATAAATGGATTTGAATAGACAGTGATCCATTATAGCTTACCACAATGTCTCTGGAATGACAAAATGTGGAGATTAAAATACAGTTATTGTGCAAGGAGTGGTGACCATAATCACAGTATATCACATAAGCTGATTCTTAATACATAGTTACACTAGATATGCAAGCGAAAGAGGTTGAGGTTTTGGTTTATTTAACTTTGACACGAGTTTGTCTTTACTATAATTATAGCATTGACTATGCTTTACTAAACTGGAAATATAGACATTGGGCATGGTTTCTCAAATTTGGTATTCAGAGTTTTCTAGCAGTATAGTTTTCCAAACTCTTTCACATTGGAAAGAACTACTGTATTTTTAAAATATTTTATGAACAAATGTAGGTGTCTAATTAATTCTAAAAAAAAAGCCAATCATTCTCAAAAATAGTTAAAAGAACATTATTCGTTATTATTAAGGTGTATATTAGAATTATTTTTGTATTTTTGTAATGTTGTAATTTTATATTTTGTTTATTGGTTATGTTCTGTAGATCTAGGCTGACCTACTTCTTCTTCTGACCAACTTCAGATACGCCCAGCTAAATGATCAGAGGAGGGACATCCTCCCTTCCTAGTAGAGGCAGCCTGCAGGAACAGTCAACAAGTGCATAACTAGTGCTGGGCTTTCTCGTGTTTCCATTTCCAGTGATTGTGCCTGAACCTGGATACTGGGATAATAGCATCATCACACTTCTGCTGACAGTAAAAATAATTTTCTCAGTCTTTGCAGTGATCATTCACAGGACTTGATGTCACAATAACTTTCGGGCTGCTCAAGGTGAGCAGCAGGAGCTGAGTTGTGTGAGACAATGTGTACATAAAGCCAAGAACATAAACACATTGGTAGTGGGATGCAGGCATTGGGGTTTACACAATGTCTTCATCTCTAAACTACCCTCTTGATCTAGGAAATAGATCCTGATCGTGAATGATTCCTGAACAAAGATGGCAATGACCATACCTTGGAACTTTTGTAAATCAGTGGCCCTGAGAACTGGGATGGGACAGGGGCAGGGAGAGGGGTGGGGCTAATAACCACTTTTAATGGTTGCAGCATGAGCCACAAAAGTGTGAATGATTGTGGCTCACTACAGTAAATGCAAGAGTTTAATAGTGGTTCAAAAAATGGGGTTAGCAGTGGGATTGTTATTGGGAGGAAATAAATTATGATGCATTGGTATCAGTGGCAGGAAAAATGCTGCTGCATTGGTGTCACTGGTAGAAAAAAAATGCTGCTGCATCAGTGGGATGAAGAAAGTGAGCTGGGAGGCTGGGGTGCGGGACTCTTTAGAGTACACTGAACTAAAGGACCTTAAGTGGCTCTAGTGGGGCTGAAGTGCTCACGGCAATTGGGACTAATGCTTGGCTGGGTCGCTGGGCAGGTGGGGCCCACTAGGCAAGTGGAGCCCCTGGGCAACTTCCCAGCGTGCCCATTCGGTAAGATGGCCCTGCAAGTACTTCTTTGTGCAGTGCCTGCTCAGGAATGAAGGCAAATTCTCATTCTTCCCATCTCTGGACACATGACATGTCACAAGGGTAAACTGGAAGAAGGACATTCCACCCTCACTACCCAGCAAGGACCTGTCCTGAGGAGGTCTGTTCTCAGCAGACTTCCCCTCCTTGATCTCTTTTGCCCACAGTATTCTACTGGAGGGAGGAAAGTGCAGACTCCTTCCTACAACCCCTAATGCAGCTCCTGCTCTACCTGACAGAAGAGATTTTGCAGTTACTCCTGTCAAAAACCACCAGAAAGCCAGAGAACGGAGCCTGACCGGTAACAAATCTGTAACATAAGTGAAAAGCCGGCATTGCCGGTCATGATTCAGCAAGTTTCTAGTTAGGGCAATAACCAGCTTCTTTGTTCAAACAAGATAAAGGCATTACTTAAAGTGTTACTAAACCCACAACAGTAAAATCAGTCTGTTTATGCAGTAAAGCATGATTGGTATACTCACTGTGGAACCTAAGGGGTTAATCCTCTGCATTGTGTAAAAAGGCTGTTTGATCCTGTATGGACAGATCCTCCTCATCTAGCATTGTCCCCATAACCTGTCCGGATAAGACAGAGCTAGTGGAGTCAGGCTGCACATGCTCAATTTGGTGTGTATTGCTAGAGAGTTTTTTTTCTTGGGAGAGTGCATGTGATCAGCACAGGGCCAATCAGCACTGTCCAGACAGAGGGTCAGGGTTCCTACATCCTGATAGGACAGTCAGTGCAGTATGAAAACTCCTCCTATAAGCTTTAATTAGGCACTGATAGAAGTCACAAGACTGCTATTTACTACTTATGAGAAACGGTATTTAGCAGTTTATATTTACTAAAATAATTGCATTTCCATATTCTGTGTACTGTGGGAGACCAGAAATAGTAAATACAGGGTCCTGGGTTTAGTAACACTTTAAGGTGGTGTGACAGGAAGTCAGGTAAATCTGTGGGTGTTGTCACAGACGGGAGATACATTTCTGCCTTGTTTAGACAATTCACCAATTACTATCAGGTGTCGGCTGCAGAGGTAGCCAGAAAGGTTTAAGGACGTTGGAAAGCTTCAGCTATTCAGAATGAGGCAATTAAGGCCTCTATAAGTTATCCAGAGGATGACTACTGATTGCTGCATCCTGAGGCTTTGTGCGTTAAGGAGAGCAGTGAGCTGAGAGACTTCTGAAGGTGAGGTGGTGTTGACTTTTTCTGTGTGAAAAGAAAACAAATAGACTATTGGTCTTCTGCTGTATGACCAGCAGTGTCTGCCCAGCAGTAGGTTGGGACAGACACCATAGGTAGGTTCCTGGGTTGTGAAGGTAGACGCCCCAAGTGGCCAGGGTTTATTTTATGTTTGTTTGATTTATGCTATTTGGATGCTTGCACTTGTTTCCAGCAAATTGGAAGAATAAACCATAGACCGTTGTTTTCAACCTCTCCTCGGCTGTCTCTCTGTGTAACGAACCCACCCAAGGGGTCATCCACACCCGCTACCGAGCCAACCCCTTACAGTGGCCAAACATGGATAGAAATCTGGCCGGTTATAGGTATCGAGGAGCATGTGACTTACACTATGTGACATACCTGGGCCAATTCCTGTCACACAAGAAGTCCATGGCCCTGTGTAAGCTATGACTCCAGTGGCTCCCATGGCTGGAGAAGGGTATGGTAAAGTGAGCCTGTTGCTTTGCTCTACGTGGGCAACTAACTTAAAAGCAATTCTTCCTTTGCAGGAGGTGAAAAACATGCATATTGTTTCAAACACAATTTATTTTTGTTATTAGTTAGTAAACTTAGGGAATAAAAAGTATGGTTTAGGGCCCATTCACAATTGTGCACTGCGTAAGTGTGCAGTTTTCTTTTATTAAGGCAAGTTTCTTTTCGGCAGCCTATTCCTTTTGAACGAGCTGTAAACATGCCTTTAGCACACATAATCTACCTAAAATGAGGAAGCAAAGCCCTGTTACACTACCTTACTGGCTGCCTTCACAAAGAGTCCAGAACAAACCATGGTAAGTCAGTAATGGGGGAAAAAAAAATCAACTGCAGGTACACTACAGGCAATACAAGTAACTAGCCCTTAGTCTATCTTTTTGGCATATTTTCCATAGTTCAGGTATCCTTTCGTGCCAGTTCCCACTATACCAATGCCAGGCATCGCATGTGATTCGCACTGCACTGCTATGCGAATCACATGTGATGTCTGTGCAATGCAAATTCAGCCATACAGATTGTATAGCTGAACTTGCATCGCATTCGGACCAAAGTCACGCAGGACCCTTTTTTTGGTCCGCACCAGAATATGATCGCATCAGTATTCACACCTATGCGATTCGATTCCTGTCCGAATTGACAGTTCGCACTGCGATATGCAAACTTATCTGTGGGTGTCATTATCTTTGTAATGACACTCCCAGCAGTTTGCATATGGCAGTGTGAACTGACCTGCGAGTAGGGTGCGATGCGTTTTTTTGCACCAATGTGAACCAACCCTTAAACAAAAAATGAGATTTTATTGTGGCTTTGTCTGGAGCATTGCATACTTTCAGTCATGGTCAATTTATTTACATCTGAATCAGGCATATTAATGGTGCCATCTGATTTTTTTCTCCTAAACTTCTGCAGTATTACCTATTCTGGTGGCATTGTCATCATGACACACCATAATCCTGGAGCTGCTTGTCTATATCTATATCACAAAATATTGTGAAAGGGAGAGATGGCCTATATTTAAAAAAAGATTAAAACCTTAATTTAATTATATTTTGTTTGCTAAAGCACTGTATGAGTATAAATTTCATGTTTTTTTTTTCATACTTTCAAACTTTGTTGCATCTCAGTGCTTCTGATTTCCTGCAGCCTCTTTGCAGCCACTTCATGCATATATGCATGCATGACAGTGTTGGTTGCATGGCATTTTTTAAGCTGGGGTTCCTGATGGTGATAACAGTGGATCAAGTATGTGGTACCCAATAGTTTCTAATCTGACATGCAACTGGACCTCTAAGCTAATTAACCTGATGTAGCCACTGGATGCCCAACCTGGCTCTAGCCTATGCTGGTTATCAAGCCCTAAGATAAATATAGCTGTAGAATCCCAGACCAGAATGAACAGGGTTATCTAGAATAACAGATGCTACATATAAACTATATTGCAATAAACAGGATAACCTATTAATATAATAGAGGGTGACCACTATACATACACAGGCAAAAACTTAGCTATCTGGCACTGTGCATGTGAAATAATAACAAGTACAGGGCAGAGACACTCTGTCTGCCACAAGGATTTAAATACACTCAGGGGCTGCAGTTAAACTATTATATCATAGGAATACTTGCATAATAGTCCCTTGTGACTTGGAGTTTAGCAGCAAGGATAGGACATGTGGCTGAGACTTTCTCTCTCTTTCCACTTCCTCCTTCCAGGGTTCCAAAGCAAACAACCCAGGGACTGGAAGTGCATATGTAATGTATTTACATGTGTTTACAAATTCAGACAGTAGAGAGCAGCAGATCTACACACGTTTGATGGATCATACTTTATTGTGTCCACATCCATAAATCAGATTCACTGATAACTGGAGCAGGACAGCTTATATCTGAGAGGTGGCAACATGGATTGTTATATTCAGAAGATCGCTTAAGCCTAGGTTGACACACTGTATTACCAAGAGTATTTGGACGCCTGCCTTTACACACACATAAACTTTAATGGCATCTCAGTCTTAGTCTTTAGGGTTCAATATTGGTCAGTCAAGTTCCCTTACCCCAAGCTCACTCATCTATGTCTTTATGAACCTTGCTTTGTGCACTGGGCCAAATCATTTGGTGGAGGGGGGATTATGGTGTGGGGATTTTGTTTAGGGGTTGGGCTTGGCCCCTTAGCTCCAGTGAAGGGAACTCTTAAGGCGTCAGCATACCAAGACATTTTTGACATTTCATGCTCCCAGCTTTGTGGGAACAGTTTGGGGACGGCCCCTTCCTATTCCAACATGACTGTGCACCAGTGCACGAACAAGGTCCATATAGACATAGGTAAGCAAGTTTGGGGTGGAGGAACTTGACTGCCCCCAACCTGACCTCAACCTGATAGAACACCTTTGGAATGAATTAGAGCAGAGACTGCGAGCCAGGCCTTCTCGTCCACATCAATGCCTGACCTCGCAAATGCGCTTCTGTAAGAATGGTGATGGTCAAACATTCTCATTGACACACTCCTAAACCTTGTGGACAGCCTTCCCAGAAGTGTTGAAGCTGTTTTAGCTGCAAAGGGTGGGCCAACTCAATATTGAACCCTAGGGACTAAGACTGGGATGCCATTAAAGTTCATGTGCGTGTAAAGACAGGTGTCCCAATACTTTTGGTAATTTAGTGTATGTGCTGGTCTGGAACGCCTGCATATTCTAGCTGGTTCCCAACCTGCAGGCAAATTCACTTCCCTTTAGCAGATGCACCGGTGTCTCAATAATTCTTAATGGCACCCCCACGCATTGACAAAAGGCCCACATTTTTGCAAGCATGAAACTGCACGGTGCTGCAAAGGTCAGACACCTTTTTTCATATGTTTCTTGTGGGTGCAGCAGCCTATTCAACTATGGAGTACCTGTGATGTGCTTGCGCAAACTCACACTCACAAGTGTGAACATAGGCTTAAAATGATTTTGAAGCCGTTATACTTACTCTGTGCAATGGAGCAACCCCGATCCTCCTCTTCTGGGGTCCCCCGCCAGTGCTCCTGGTTCCTCCTCCCTTCCGAGTGCCCCATAGCAAGCGGCTTGATCCCGAGCCGACTGTGTGCATCTATTGACACACACAGTGCCACTCGGCCCCACCCCCACTCCCTCCTCACAGGATTTGATTGACAGCAGCAGAAGCCTATGGTGGGTATGAGAGAGAACTGGGATGCTGCAGACAGGCACAGCACTAGATTGAGATCGGGCTAAGGTAAGTATTTGGGGGGGGGGGGGTCTGATCACAGAAAATGTTTTACCCAAATGCAGAGAATACATTAAAGTATAACTAAAGGAAACATTTTTATTATTTTGGATAGAGTAGAGATGGATTAGAACACATGTAAGTTTTTTTTATCCTGACTGTGCCCCCATTAAGGAGACTCACCCTCTCTATTTGACCATTATCATTGAAACTGAAATTAAAAGAAAACCTAAATTTTGGGTTAATGTGTAGTGAAGTAAGATCGGCGCTAATTCAAAGTGGTCAAATAAAAAAAAAAAACTAATAATCTGTGAATCACTGTGAATGATAGTATATCTCCAAATAATAATGTTCTTCAAAAATTGATGAATATAATAGTGTTGTGTGCAGTGAAAGTGATCCGCACTATTATAAAGATGATCTTATTGTAGAAATTCCTCAAAAAACATTCTATGTGTTATCAAACATAAATAACCCCAAATACGATAGGTAAAATTGTACTGTGTATGGTATAAATGATCGGTGCTATTCCAAGATGATCTAATGATAAAATCTGTGGATCACTGTAAACAAGATGTATAACTCCAAATGTGAATGAATTCACAAAAACAATAAAACCATAAACCGTGAAATGAAATAATCTCTAATAAATGTCCAAGAAAAATGTCCAAAAAAATTGTGTACTATAAAACAAGTTCCAAAAAAGTCAATGATGCAATCAATAGAATGGAAAAAACAACTGGAATGGGACTATGTGAACAAAAACGAAACAAAATCTCAAAATGTGCAATCCTGAAACCGTGGATCCTATTGCTGTCAATGAATCTTCAAACAAATATGTAAATCAATCAATCGTGGAGTGTGCCGTTTAACAGTCTAAATGCCGATCCAATCTCAAACGAAAAAGGTGTGTAGTGGCCGCTTACCTCTAGCACACACTACATGCACATGTGTGTAATCTCAAAATGAAGATTCTTTTCTCCCCAGCAGGTTTCAGACTATGATCCTCTCTGGCAGACCTGTGATGATAGATGACCGCAAACAGGCTGGTCTCCCTTGTAGTATGGATCCTCCGGTGTGTGGTACGATCATCCAAAGCAGTTCAGCCTCATGGGGGTATAAAATGAAACGCTCATGGTGCAGTAACTTCAATACCAGTTTAATTGAAAAAAAGGGTGCACTTACATCAGAATAAAATAAAGCAAACACACAGAACGCTGAAAGCGATACAATGTAGACCTTCTGGTTCCGGTCGTGAACACAGAAGTGACGTCACCCGGCTCCTCCCGAAGCGTTGCGTCACTACGCACGTGACTTTATCAAGGGATGTGAGCGTGGGTGGGTGACTCGCTGCCGGTATTTGTAGCATAGCTGTGGTCATGGAAACTCAGCTGATTTTCATTCACCATTTCGCTGCCGATGTTTAACACTGTGTTGTATAGAGTATGCGTCCACCCTACAAATGGATACACCTCTGAGATATCTTTAAGCATCTATGGATATCGTCCGATGTAATCGGCTGAATGAATGAGGTTGTAGTTAAAATATCATATCTCACAATTTAAAAATAATTAAATATATGCCCAATATATAATCAGTATTTTTGCTGATGATATTTTATCCATTTAATTATTTATTATATATCTATGCTATGTTTATTTATCACGATTCCCCTGCTGATTATATATTGGGCATATATTTAATTATTTTTAAATTGTGAGATATGATATTTTAACTACAACCTCATTCATTCAGCCGATTACATCGGACGATATCCATAGATGTTTAAAGGTATCTCAGAGGTGTATCCATTTGTAGGGTGGACGCATACTCTATACAACACAGTGTTAAACATCGGCAGCGAAATGGTGAATGAAAATCAGCTGAAACGTTTCCATGACCACAGCTATGCTACAAATACCGGCAGCGAGTCACCCACGCTCACATCCCTTGATAAAGTCACGTGCATAGTGACGCAACGCGTCGGGAGGAGCCGGGTGACGTCACTTCTGTGTTCACGGCCGGAACCAGAAGGTCTACATTGTATCGCTTTCAGCGTTCTGTGTGTTTGCTTTATTTTATTCTGATGTAAGTGCATCCTTTTTTTCAATTAAACTGGTATTGAAGTTACTGTACCATGAGCGTTTCATTTTATACTCCCATGAGGCTGAACTGCTTTGAATGATCGTACCACACACCGGAGGATCCATACTACAAGGGAGACCAGCCTGTTTGCGGTCATCTATCATCACAGGTCTGCCGGAGAGGATCATAGTCTGAAACTTGCTGGGGAGCAAAGAATCTTCATTTTGAGATTACACACATGTGCATGTAGTGTGTGCTAGAGGTAAGCGGCCACTACACATCTTTTTCGTTTGAGATTGGATCGGCATTTAGACTGTTAAACGGCACACTCCACGATTGATTGATTTACATATTTGTTTGAAGATTCATTCACAGCAATAGGATCCACAGTTTCAGGATTGCACATTTTGAGATTTTGTTTTGTTTTTGTTCACATAGTCCCATTCCAGTTGTTTTTTCCATTCTATTGATTGCATCATTGACTTTTTTGGAACTTGTTTTATACTACACAATTTTTTTGGACATTTTTCTTGGACATTTATTAGAGATTATTTCATTTCACGGTTTATGGTTTTATTGTTTTTGTGAATTCATTCACATTTGGAGTTATACATCTTGTTTACAGTGATCCACAGATTTTATCATTAGATCATCTTGGAATAGCGCCGATCATTTATACCATACACAGTACAATTTTACCTATCGTATTTGGGGTTATTTATGTTTGATAACACATAGATTTTTTTTTGAGGAATTTCTACAATAAGATCATCTTTATAATAGTGCGGATCACTTTCACTGCACACAACACTATTATATTCATCAATTTTTGAAGAACATCATTATTTGGAGATATACTATCATTCACAGTGATTCACAGATTATTAGTTTGTTTTTTTTATTTGACCACTTTGAATTAGCGCCAATCTTACTTCACTACACATTATACCATTCACGGTGGGGACACCGATTTGGATTGGCTGCTTTTTCGCTTTATATTTTGTAAACACAATTTTTCACATTTATACTTTCTTGTCGGCTTAAAATTGAACTCCTCAGGTAGCGAATTGATCCTCGTTTTGTATAAATTTTGGGTTGTCCCCAGAAAAGTAATAGAGGGGAAATCCTCCAATGGGGACACTAGCTCTGGTGACCTGGGGGTCCCCAAAAAATTCCCTTAATTTTCAAGGATTTCCTCTCACTTCCTGTTTGGCTATGGAACAGGAAGTGAAGGGAAATCTCTGCAATAGAACACAGATGGTGAAAAAATTCTTACAGGGGTTATAACCCTCCGTTACTCTATCCAAAATAAAAAAAAAAAAAAGTTTTGCCCATAGTTCTACTTTAACCACTTGCCGTCGGCTCACTGTATATTTACGTCGGCAAAGTGGCTCTCCCAGGTAAAATCACGTTAATATGCATCATCTGCCTGGGAAGAGCTAGGGGGCGAGCGCGCGCCCTCGATCGTCAGCGAGGAAGCCAGTGCGGGTGTCAGGCGGCTCCAATTGCCACCTGACACTCGCGATCTCTCCCTGCTGACAGAGAAGAATGGACGGCTGATGTAAACACAGCTGTCCGTTCTTCTCCCTGCAATGATCACAGAGACCATGTGATCCTGCTATATAGGATTGCATGTCTCTGTGATCATTTCAAAAACCCAAACCCCCCCCCCCCCACAGTTAGAATCACTCTCCTAGGCTTACATTTAACCCCTTGATCACCAATAGTATTAACCACTTCCCTGCCAGTGTCATTATTACAGTAACAGTGCATATTTTTAGCACTGATTGCTGCAGTAATGTCACTGGTACCCCCAAAAGTGTCAAAAATGTCAGTCAGGGGTCCGATCTGTCCGCCGCAATGTCGCAGTCCCACAAAAAATCGCAGATCGCCACCATTACTAGTAAAAAAAAATAATAAAAATGACATAAATCTTACCGTAGTTGGTAGACGCAATAACTTTTGTGCTAACCAATCAAAATATGCTTATTGCGATTTTTTTTACCAAAAGTATGTAGCAGAAAACAAATTGGCCTAAAATGTTAAAAAATTTAGATTTTTACGTTTTTTTTTGGGAATGTCACATAGCAGAATGTGAAAAACATTGTTTTTTTTTTTTTTCAAAATTGTCGCTCTTTTTTTGTTTATAGCGCAAAAAATAAAAATCGCACAGGTGATCAAATACCACCAAAAGAAAACTCTATTTGTGGGAAAAAAAGGACATCAATTTTATTTGGGTACACTGTCGCACAACCACGCAATTGTCCGTTAAAATCACGCAGTGCCGAATCGCAAAATAGGGCCTGGTTATTAAGCAGGAAAATCTTCCGGTCCAGAAGTGTTTAAGGTAAAAAAAAATAAAAGAAACCTTCTGCCTTTAAAAACCACTTTAATATACAGTATGTTTAAAATTATTATTTGTTGGTGTTTTGTTTTTCATGGCATTGATCGTTTTCCTACCCCTTTCCAAATTGTTGAAAAAAATGATTTTGATGATTTCGATGTCCTGCAGTTTAATGTCATTGGGGTTGCACTCTGTCTGACCACGTGCAAATCAGACCCAGAGCTTAGAGCCAGGGCCAGCTGCGAATGACCAAATATTTTACAAACTGTAAATGCGGTAAAACATTTTTGCAAAAAAAAAAAAATATTATTAATAATAATAATAATAATAATATAATATAATAAGCAAACTAATCAGTTATTTTACATGACACAATTTTTTTTTTCTTATGGGATTTCCCATATTGAATACAACAATGGAAATAGGAGTAGAGTGTATTATTAAAACATGAGATACATGTTCAGGACACTGACAGAAGGCGTGAAGCGTGCACAGTTGCCATGTTATTGACAACATAAGTAATCTTGTATCTAAATGCTGCAGGGTGACAAGGGTGACTGTATACTGTGCAGGTTCCAGTTTCTTAGCAACTAGGGTGTCAGTCTGCTTTACAGATTTGTGTATATTGTGGTAAAAGAATTCACAGACCTTAGTATTTAACAGAGCAGCCGGCACAGGAGAAGAGGTTACTTCACATGAATTATCTTTTATCTCTTAGATATATTATTGGTGCTTTTATATCCTTTATATGACCTTTTATGACCTTTTATATCCTATTGCTTGTATCTATTCATTCATTTGTTCTTTATTTTACTCCTCTTTTAGTGATCACCGATAGATGACTGTGATGAGGTGGCCATAGAATAGCGGTGACAATTGCTGGGTCATGTCATACCTGGCTAACACGGCTCATCTTCAGCTTGGAGCATTTGCTTTTGCTACGGTAGGCTGGATTTTGAGCTCCATCGCCACAGGACTTATACAATGGAGGGTGTGGTATGTGGCCAACAACACTGTTATTACCTCTGGCATTGCTTGGGTTGGCATCTGGCGGACATGTTTCTTCAGTCACATCTTGGTGTCATCAAACCAAAAAGACATGTACTGTCAAGAATACAACGTGACGGACTCTTTTGTACCACGTGAAATATTTGTGGCGCAGGGTTTGATGTTGACGGCTACAATCCTTGGAGCATTGGGAAAAGCCGTTTCTGTCTTTGGACTTAAACATATCTATCATGGGACGAGCCAAATCGACATGATTCTTCATTGGTTTACATTGGGTGGAATTTTGTACATATTTACCAGTATTGTCATCCTTATTCCGGTGGCTTGGAATATGCACTCCATCGTGAGCAATTTTAGTATTAATTTCCCCAGCACATATTATATGCCTTCCAGTCCTCAGAAACAGGAAGTCGGTGCTGCCATTTGCTTGGGGATTGTATCTGCCATCTTGTATTTCTTGAGCGGGATCTTTTTCCTTGCACATAAGCTACCTCAGCTTTCTCACAATATTGTTTATCCAAAAAGTTCAAATGATTCTGTATTTTCTGACTATAACAGTATGACTTCCAGAGAGGTGGAAAGGTCTGCAAGCTTTTCCTCCTTAAGTAGTTTTGGAAGTGTACCTGTGACCTGTGATGGAATTAAGAACGAGGCATTTGAATGGGATGCGGATGAACTAATATGAATACAGGGAATATTTGGACAGTAGAAAGAATTCATATACTATGGAAATAATGTAAGATTTTTTTTTTTTTGTTACAAAAAGTGTCATTAAACTTAATTCAGTGTTAATGATTAGGCATACTTAAATGTTTAACACTTATAAGGAATGTATTCTGTATAATACAGTTATGTTTCCATACACACAAGAGTACAGTGCATATTGTTAGTCACATTTCCATTCTAGTCTCATCTGTTTCTCTATGCAGGGGATTCCTACAATATTATTTCTGACATTTTGTTATTTAAAATCTACTTGTTCTTGGATAATTGTCTTCTAACAATATCTAATATATTATATTAGCACAACTATCCAAGATGAAATGGGGGGCTGACAAGATGTATGTGGTTTTTGCAATCACTGTACAATAGGGCTCTTGTCATGCCTATAATGATGCTTGTTAGACTCATAGAAAAATTACATGGAATTCAAATGAGGTTTCCAAAAGCAGTCTTCTGTAACTTTCTAATATTAGGAAGTTGGATTTTGATTAATTGCTATGGGCTTGACTGACACTCCATTTAGTCCAGTCACTGTAATTGTCCATCATGAACTCAGTGAGCTGAATTGTGATAATGCTCATAAGGTTACCCAGAAATAAAGTTGATTACCTTAGATGCAATTTGTGGTTTCTGGACGTCTAATAACAATTTATATTGCATGGATATTAGTTATGTACCTTCTCCTTTTAAAAATCCAAACAGATGATTTCTCTCCTATATGCATCTCAGCACCACATCCCAGACTTACACGATATTACCAAAAGTATTGGGACACCTGCCTTCACACACACATGAACTTTATTGGCATCCCAGTCTTAGTCCGTATGATTAAATTTTGAGTTGGCCCACGCTTTGCAGCTATAACAGCTTCAACTCTTCTGGGAGGGCTGTCAACAAGGTTTAGGAGTGTGTCTATGGGAATGTTTGACCATTCTTCCAGAAGCGCGTTTATGAGGTCAGGCACTGATGTGGTCAAGAAGGCCTGGCTCGCAGTCTGCGCTCTAATTCATCCCAAAGTTGTTCTATCGGGTTGAGGTCAGGACTCTGTGCAAGCCAGTCAAGTTTCCCCACCCCAATTATGGTTAAGATTATGGTGTGTTTTTTTTATTTTTCAGAGGTTGAGCTTGGCCCCTTAGTTCCAGTGAAGGAAACTCTTAAGGCATCAGCATACCAAGACATTTTGGACAATTTCACGCTCCTAAGTTTGTGGAAACAGTTTGGGGATGGTCCCATCCTGTTCCAAAATGACTGCGCACTAGCGCACAAAGCAAGGTTCATAAAGACATGTACGAGCAAGTTTTGGGTGGTGGAACTTGACTGGCCTGCACAGAGTCCTGACCTCAACCCAATACAATAATACAATTGCGCGGTCGTGCGACGCTGTACCTAAACGAATTTCACGTCCTTTTTTTCCCACAAACAGAGCTTTCTTTTGGTGGTATTTGATCACCTGTGCGATTTTTTGATCACGCCCTATAAACAAAAAAAGAGTGTAATTTTTCAAAAATAACAATATTTTTCACTTTTTTTTGTATGAAATTCCCCCCCAAAAAAATGTAAAAATCAAAATTTTTTAACATTTTCGGCCAATTTGTTTTACGCTACATATGTTTGGTAAAAAAAATCGCAAAAAGCGTATTTTGATTGGTTTGCGCAAAAGTTATCGCGTTTACTAACAAAGGGAAAGATTTTTGTCATTTTTGGTGTTTTTTTTTTAACGAGTAATGGCGGCGATCTGCGATTTTTTTTGCGGTACTGCGACATTGCGGCGAACAGATCGGACCCTTGACTGACATTTTTGACACTTTTGGGGGTACCAGTAACATTACTGCAGTAATCAGTGCTATATATATGCACTGTTACTGCAAAAATGACACTGGCAGGGAAGGGGTTAACTGTATTGGACAGGGAGGGGTTAAGTGTGTCCTAGGGGCGTGCTTCTAACTGTAGTGGGACATTCCTATTGGTGTAAAAAAAAAGATCAACGGTTCTACATAGTAGAACCGTCTGATCTTAATTTTTACACAGGGAGAACTGACAGGCGGCTTGTTTACATAAGCCGCTCTGTCTTTCTCCCGCTGTACCGGCGATCGTAGTGTGACCGGCGGACATCGGGTCTGCCAGTCACACTCCCGCACTCCTCCGTGAACGAGCCGAGGCGGGCGCGCGCTCGCCCGCTATTGGCTCTAGAAGGAGTGACAGGCGAGCGATGTAGACCTACGTCACTCTGCCTGGCCGGGGCCGACTGCCGCAGTAAATATACTGTGCGCAGTCGGCAAGTGGTTAATGAAATACATACAGTACTAAAAATCAATCTTAAAGTGTCACTAAACCCACATTATAAAAAAACTATCAATAAATGCTGTATTACATCTTGTTCATACTCACTCAGGCACTATGAGATTCAGTTTCTGTATTCTGCAAAAAAACGAGTTGATCATGCTACTCTCTATCTCCACCTTCTGTTCATGTCCCCAATAAAGCTAAGGATATTGCAGCTGTGATGGCAACTCTGCACATGCTCAGTTTTCAGGGAGTTTCTATGCTGAGCATTTCCTCCGTATAACATCTGAGCAGCCCATGTGACTATAGAGTCACACATGTGGTCGTATACACAGTGGTAAATGATAGCCCACTCCCTCTCTCCTACTCCCATGCCCACTAACCAGTTAAACACAATGGGGTGGGATACTACATTATTATACAGGATTTATATAGCGTCAACAGTTTGCGCAGCGCTTTACAGTGTGGGGGAAGACAATACAGTTACAGTACAATTCAATATAGGAGGAATCTTCCTTAGTTTGTACAGTAAGCGTTTTTGGGGAACGGTGTCAAAGGCCTTTGCGAAGTCCAGATACACCACATCCACAGGCTTACCTTTATCTAGGTGGCAGCTCACTTCATCATAGAAGGTTAATAGATTGGTTTGGCAAGAACGATTGTATGGTGCACAGGAAGGGTGAGCAGCTGAAAGCTGGCAGGAGGGAGACAAGAAGAAGCCAGCTTTCAGCTGCTGCAGGGAGAGCCATGCAAGTGATCGGTTCCAGTAATTGACCCCACCAGCTGTCCTGATCACCCTCCCTGTCCATATCTGATTCAGACTGGGCCCCCTACAGGAGGACCGGTGGTACCCCCGTATCCACAGCCCTGCCTGGAGGGCCAGATTTATGTGTTTGACATATGTGTTTGACTTATGTATCCTAGATGTAAACAAGCAGCCCCATTGCAATGGAGGATTTTTACTTTCCCCAGAGTTTAGCTTTCAGAAATTCTGAACCATGAAAATTATCGTGTCTTAGCTTTCCTCCTTTTAAAATGTTAGTTGCCCAGCTGTCTCTAGTTTCTATACTTTCTGTGATACTGACCTAGAACAAGCATGCAGCAAGTAAAATCAGTCAGATCAGAGAACCTGATCTGCATACTTGCTACCAATCAGTGTTAACAAAGCCCAGAATTTAGAGGGACAACATGACAGACACAAAATTAGCATTTTTAGGAGAGGTCAACAATAGCAATCTAGATGTTATTTTTACAGTACAGAGTCTCTTTAAAGCTGTAGTAAGGTCTGAATTTAAATTTGTACCTACAACTAAGTTTATAATCAATTTTATGTGAATGTACTGCGAAGATCTACTAAACTTGCGTCATTTATTAGATATTCCCATTGGACCCAGCCAACGACGTCACTGCGCATCTGCAGTACACTCTGCCGCGGAGTTGACTCCCATGCGCATGCACAAGAGTGATGTCATTGTGGCCCGGCCAATCAAACAGCCAGAGAACAAATCCGGAGGGAAGACCTGGCAAAGATGGAAGCTCTGGGAGCCGTAACAGCTCAGCACTGAAGGGCTCCGTTTGAAAAGTAAGGCTGTCATAATGTGTTTGAGACAAGGCCAGATGGGAAAAAAAAAGACCATTCTAAAAAATTGGGGAGGAGGGCACACACCATTCAAGCACTAATAAAGTTTTTCTGCACTAGGCCCCTGTTCACATATCGCATTGTGGGAATGAGCATTTCTGCTTAGAATTTTTTGTGCATGATTTTCATGCACTTCCACGTGCAAATTCCAGGGCAGCCCTTTCACTTAAATGTTGCACAAAAGAAGCTCATGCACCTTTTTGAGTGATGAGCTTTGTGTGATTTTGAAATGTGTGTTTTGGCATGCAATTCTGTCACGCAACAATGTCGGCAAAATTGTACCACATTTGGGATGTCGTTTGGAATTCGGATTTAGAGGCAAAATCGCAGGTGTGAATGCAGAATTAACCTTCATCCTGTCTCTGAATTATTATGTTTGCTATTTTGAAAAGCCAGCATAAGTAAAAGCAATGGTGGAAAAAAAACAAATTCTGGGTATATGCAGTTATTTTTGGCACATGCACGATCTTAAAGTGGTTGTATATCCCCCTGTACTGTTTGTACCTATAGGTAAGCCATTTAGGAGATATTTACATTGCATGCAGCCGAAAACGTCATAGGCGCATGCGCTCTGAAGGAACATCCGCCAGTGTGGGTTCTTCAGAGCCCTGTGCGGTGACTGGCGGCTCCCGCACGCATGCCAGTAGCCAGTTCGCGGACTCGGAAGAAAGAAGGGCGAAGATGGATGTGACCTACAGCGGGGGCAATGCAGGCTTCAATTGCAGGTGTAGCACCCTACAGGTAGGTGCTAGGCAAATGTATAGTGGGCCTTGTCTGCTTAACAGCAGGGCTGTGATTTATTTAGTTAGTGTCTCAGGGCTTCCAGATGTGCCTGCTGAGGGCAGAAGTATCCCCACTGGCTCCTGTGAGAGGCTTCTCATAGGGCAGTGTGGGAAGCCCAATCAGGGGACACATCCCAGCTTGTAACTACCCCAGAAGGCAGATTAGGCTGCAAAGGATTCTGGGAGTGGGTATAAGTTTTGGGGGGAAGTGCGTGGCACGGTGTCTTTGGCAGGAGAAGAGTCCCAGGATGGAGAGTACTGCTATCTCTCCTCCTGTCTGAGGAAGTGGATGTCTCGGGGAGTCGCCTGAGAATCCAGAGAGTGCTGAGCTGAGGGGATCCGGTGTGCTGAGAGCCTGCAGAGCGTGAGAGGGGTCCAGTCCCAGGAAAGCCTACACAGGTTGTGAGTACTGCGGATTGCCCCTGGGGGTCTGCCAGAGTCAGAGGGGACCACTCCGGAAAAAGTTCTGGGATCCAGTGCCAGCTAGCTGAAAGGGGGTACCTAGGTTGAGGACCCTGAGGTTACAGAGGGGGGTACATAGTCAGTGAACCCTGAAGAATTCAAGGTTAAAGGGGGCACCTGCAGTTGAGCCCTGAATTGTACAGAGTCAGTTAACAGTTGCAGCTTTACAGAAATCTACAACGTATTACCTCAAGCCAGTGCAAGGCGGGAGGGGAGTATTCAGTAACTTTGCAGTACAGCAGTATCAGTAATTCTACAATTCACAGTCTTGGGTCTTCTGGACTTATTGTCGAGGATCCAGCACTTCTATCAAGCTACAGTGTATTCTAAGTGAGCATTGGCTGGCGTCGGCTGGCGTCAAGGAAGCGCCAACGAGCATTTTTCCTGGATTAAGTCCCAAGTGTATTTAGTTGAGCCAAAGGAATATCCCACTTATTCCCTTCTCCCATCCCCTTTATCTACAATAAAACAAAGATGCCGGAATGTCAATGTCTCAGTTCTCACACCCAGGGTCGCAGCTCACATGGACTGGAGAGGTAAGCGGTAACAACGGCAGACCCACATCAGACCACAGGCCTGGAAAACCTGCTACACACGTAAGTGTCGTAATGTGCTAGTATGCGTTGCATACTAATACATTATGCATTTAGTTTGCAGGTAAACAAAAATATTTTTTTTTTCAAGAATTTACTTTAATGGTCTGCATAACTGAGGGCATGGCAGGAGAATATCCATTGCCTAAATACATTTTGCTAGAAGGTGTCCCTTTTTCTCATCTCAGAAAGTTGGAAAGTATGCATCTACAAACTACATGGATACAAGAAGAAAAATCATTTGTAGTAAAAATGTATATACATTTTAGATTAGTTAAAAACATTGATTGGAATTGCCATTTTATTTGTAATACCATCTTTTCTTCACCCTGTGGCAGACTTGTATTATTTATGTAGTAACCAAGTGTTGTAATATACATGTAGAAACCAAGTGTTGTGTTTACAGTGGGAATTCCCATCATTTACATTTGTTATCATGTAAGGCAGTAACAGGCTGTAATGTTGACACTAAATATTTGCAGCAACAGTTTGTTCTGAAGATTTAGGCTTCATTTACACGTTTTTGTGTGTGATTATGAGCATTAACTTATGGTACTACAATAAGCTGGGTGTGCACATTGCACTGTGTTGCTCTTCATTTTAAACAGTACCCCAGTGCACATGCATAGTTTAAACAAAGACATCTGCACATCAGTGTGCGTAATAAAAAAAGCATTTTTTGCCTTGCAATACACAATAAAGCAGGTATAGTTTTTTGTCTTTGGATGCAGGTTGGGACCCCAAATGAGTGGGCAATGTGTGCCAATGCACAAAAAAACACACATCAAGAAGCACACAAGTATGAATACACCCTTGAACTGTTTAAATAAACTGTAAAAATAAATAATGGCATATGGACTTAAAAAAAATGTTCTACTTACTATCTATGCATGCATTACCTGGATACGGTTATCAGGATACAATATTTATTACAATATTGTTTATTTAAGGTTGCTGCTTTTCTAAAAGTTCATTGCTACAAACTCCATTCTCACTGTGTATGGCATATTCTGTATTTTTTTATTTACGATAGATAGATAGATAGATAGATAGATAGATAGATAGATAGATAGATAGATAGATAGACAGACAGACAGACAGACAGACAGACAGACAGACAGACAGACAGACAGACAGACAGAAAGAAAGAATCTTTAGGTAAAAGACTCACTCAATGCAAATTTTTAAGATTTGTACCCAAATACTTAGTGCAGCACTATGTATATATATATATATATATATATATATATATATATATATCTCAAGAGGCTCAAAGGTCAAAAGAAAAAACAGAACTGGACCACCTTGCACTGGCTTGAGGTAGTATGTTGTAGTAACAAGTTAAATTATTTATTTATTTGCTTTCAAATCGCAATGTTCTCTAAGTGAATGCCTTGGGGACAGTTTAAACAAGCAGAGAGGACCCATACCGTCTGATCCCTTGTTCTGGCAGGTATTGTATTGGTATTGTATTGGTAAATTCTATTCCCTTGTATCTTGGAGACATGTTGTGTTGCCCTCATCCTATGACTGACAGCTAGTCCTTAAGCCATTGTTCTGGATGTACTACATACTCTGAAAACAAGCTGCTTAACAATACCTAACAGAACAAGATATAGTGGAAATATGAGTCACACGGAGCCATAAATCCAACTCCAAAAATGTTTGTTCTGTATTTCATTACGGAAATCTTATACACGTGTTTATTTAATCGCTTGGTTTTGCTCTAATTTACGTTTTACCAAAAGGGTGCACTCTACTGATGGAATCTGAAATGTGTCTACAGTTATGTTCAGGGGACACTCCAACAGCCCATACAGGCATCACATCACACACAATAAATACCATATGCATATACATTACATGTCACCACCAGATTAGACATCGTTTCCTGGGCTAGCATATAGAAAAATAATATTTCACCAGCTTTCCTTATATGATTTTACATTTGTTGAGCTGCTAATTACCACTGTTAAAACACAGTGAAAAAAACCCCCAAATAATTCACTCCACTATACAGTACATCTTTTGTAAGCATCTTACTGCCACTACTGTATTGTAAAGGGTGAGTTGCATGGAGTTTGATTGCCCTCCATGTCCTTGCATGGGTTTCCTGGCCTTTCCCTTTGTTTTTTTTCTATAAACTAAACACCTAACCTAGTAACTTTTCTAACCAACTTTTAAAATGTATGCTTGTGCTTATATGGTAGGACTATAAGCTCCTTTAGGGTCAAGGGGTGGGTGAATGGTTTTCCACAAGCTATAGAGCCTTGCAGTGATGGAAAAGACTTCAGTGCATACAAATTAAAAAGTCAATAGCTAAATGTTATGTGTACTCAGACGCCCACCACCACGTCCTATATCAGCAGCAACAATGTATCCATTGATTCTTAGCTATCCTGTCTACGATAAACCCCTATTGTAAATGTAATTATGCCACTGGTGTGGGTACTCACTGGCATGTATGTGTCTCAAAGCTGCAAAATAAATTCCTCTGCCTGGGTTTTAATTGAGAAAACATGTGAGAAAATCATTTCCACAAAGTCTCCTTTCAACATTTTTATTGTCGAATATTAAACACATGTGAGAAATAAGAAATCCATTATTTGTGACTTTTTATGGGTTATACTTATGCTTCCACAGATAACACCAAGAGAATTGTAGTTAGTTACAGGACATAATTTACTGAGGACTAACAGAAAATCTGCAACCATTAAGTAACCCATAAAACATTTTTATGTTAAATATTATTACTAACATTCTGACATTACTTTGAAATATCTTTATAATAAGCATAAAAAATAATAACAGGTCTTAATAGCTGCTTCAAGCAAAACATTAAACAGCTACAGATTGAGTAAAAGATGAGTTGGAATGTTTAGTCATTGTTACACATATCTTTTATGAGAAATTCTTATTCATTCTTCCATTCTTTCTTTCATCCTTTTCCTTTGTGAAATGATGTAGAAAGAGCTTCTACGGTATACCCCATGTGACCATTCTGAGCCAGTCAGGAGCCTGTGGTGCATGCTAGGAAATTTCTCCTTGATATCTTCTAAGAGGCACACTCAGAATTAGCATATACAGTTGTGTTCAAAATTATTCAACCCCCACTGAAATTGATTTTTTTGGCCAGTTTGACATTGATTTTAATCATTCAGTCATCCTGCTTACAATTAAATCAAAGAGGCACGTGTAGGTCAGACAAATATAACATAACATTTATAATGAAATAACCACAAATGTCTTTTCTGTGCTCACATCATTATCAGTTTAATTCAACCCCCAAGTGACATTCAATCTTAGTACAGCATCCTTTTACAGTTATAACAGCTTTTAAACGTGAAGCATAGCTTGACACAAGTGTCTTGCAGCGATCTACGGGTATCTTCGCCCATTCGTCATGGGCAAAAGCCTCCAGTTCAGTCACATTCTTAGGCTTGTGCACTGCAACTGCTTTCTTTAAGTGCCACCAGAGGTTCTCAATCGGATTTAAGTCTGGTGACTGTGATGGCCACTCCAAAATGTTCCAGCCTTTAATCTGCAACCATGCTCTAGTGGACTTGGAGGTATGCTTGGGATCATTGTCCTGTTGAAAGGTCCAACGTCTCCCAAGCCTCAGGTTTGTGACGGACTGCATCACATTGTCATCCAATATCTCCTGGTACTGAGGAGAATTCATGGTACCTTGCACACGCTGAAGCTTCCCTGTACCTGCAGAAGCAAAACAGCCCCAAAGCATGATTGGCCCCCCGCCATGCTTCACAGTAGGCAAGGTGTTCTTTTCTTCATAGGCCTTGTTCTTCCTCCTCCAAACATAGCGTTGATCCATGGGCCCAAACAGTTCTAATTTTGTTTCATCAGTCCACAAAACACTATCCCAAAACTTCTGTGGTTTGTCCACATGACTTTTGACATACTGCAGTCGACTCTTCTTATTCTTTGGAGACAGCAAAGGGGTGCACCTGGGAGTTCTGGCATGGAGGCCTTCATTACGAAGTGTGCGCCGTATTGTCTGAGCAGAAACTTCAGTACCCACATCTGACAAATCTTTTCTCAGTTCCTCAGCCATCACACGGGGACTTTTCTCCACTCTACAATTCAGGTAGCGCACAGTAGTCGAAGTCAGCATCTTCTTTCTGCCACGACCAGGTAGCGTTTCAACAGTGCCCTTTGCCTTGAAATTGCGAATGATGCTTCCTATGGTGTCTCTCGGTATGTTTAACATCTTCTTATAGCCATTGCCCTTCCTGTGAAGAGTAATCACCTCTTCTCTTGTCTTCCTGGACCATTCTCTTGACTTCACCATGTTTGTAACCACACCAGTAAATGTCTAGAAGGAGCTGAGTATCACAGTCATTTTAAAGCTGCCTAATTGGTGCTTATTAGGCTTTATTGCTGCTCCCTGACATCCACAGGTGTTTTCAATACCTGATCGATGAACCTCTGTTCTTCAGAGTGGTAGTCTTTAAGGGGTTGAATAATTGTGTCAATGAAGAATTCACAAAAGAAACATTTACTACTGTATTACAAGACCAATTGATGTCATTTTAGTTGCATATGGTTCTTTAAGAAGTCCTTGTAGGATTCCATTTTGAATACAATTACAAATGTACACTAAATTCCCTAAAACCCTTTACAGCATTGGGGGTTGAATAATTTTTAACACAACTGTACATTTAGCGCAGAGGTAGGTAAACTGTGGCCCTCCAGCTGTTGCAAAACTACAAGTCCCATGATGCCTTTGCCTCTGGGAGTCATGCTTGTGGCTGTCAGAGTCCTGCAATGGCTTACCTACCCCTGATTCAGCGGTTGATTTACTGAAACTGGAGAGTGCAGAATCTGGTGCAGCTCTGCATAGAAACCAATCAGCTTCCAGGTTTTTCTGTCAAAGCTTAAATGAACAAGCTGAAGTTGAAAGCTGATTGGCTACCATGCATGGCTTCACCAGATTTTGCACTCTCTAGTTTTAGTAAATCAACCCCTTAAAGTGTATGTAAGGATAAAACAGTTTTTTTTTTTTTTTTAAAGGATTTAAATAAAGTAGGTAACAGTTAGGAACCTTAGCAATTTTTTCTATCTGTGTCAAATTGAGACGATTTTGCCTTCAACTTTGCACCAGGAACAAATCAGGAAGCATGAGGAGATCTTTCCAAAAAGAGGCAATATCCCCTATTAGTTGTCATAAGAACTTTCCCCATTATATAAATTCACCTCAACTCCCACTCCCCTGGCAAGTCAAAAAATGTTGTATTTAACCATCGCACTTTTTGTCTCAGAGACAATGGTCACCAGGACAAATAGGAAGGAGGAATATTCCCAACTGGAACACAGACAGCAATAAAAACTTGACAGATGTTTTAACTTTACATTCTATTTAAAACCTAAACCTACATTCACTTTAAATCAAGCTGGTAATTTCAATGACTTCTCATGAAATTTTTATCAACTTGGAAATGAGCTTAGTGGTAATACCATTTATTGGCTAACTTGAGTTAAAAAAGATGCAAGTTTTCTGAATAACTTAGGGCCCTTTCATACGGGCGTTCCGCATGTCCGTATATCATCCTATTTTTTTGCGGATGATATACGGACATCATGTATGTCAACGGCATTGCGGATGTCAGCGGATGACCATCCGCTGACATCCGATTTTCGTCCTTTCAGTTCTGTTCCGTTTTTTGGAACGGAACAGAACCCTATTTTTGTTCCGTTTAAAAAACGGAACGGATGCAAAATCGGATGTCAGCGGTGTCATCCGCTGACATCCGCAATGCCCATAGACATACATTTTGTCCGTATATCATCCGCAAATGGATGAGATGATATGCGGACATACGGAGCGGATGACACAAGTGTCATGCGCTCAGTGAAAAAAAAAAAAGTGTCGGAGCGGATCGCAATGCGGTCTACTCCGTGTGAAAGAGCCCTTAGATCCCTTCGTTAAATGATGAAGGCATCTGAGCTATCCCAAAAGCTTGCATCTTTACAACATGGATTTAGCCGATAAAGGGTATCGCTTAAACTCCAATCTTTTTGCATTAATTGATGGCCAACATGGTGCAACAGTCTACTACTATTAGCTTGTTAGATGTACTGAGTAGAACCCAGCAGAAAGTATTCAATTGTCATATCCAATAGCCCATTTAGTTAAATGCTTCTACAGGTTGTGCCAAAAACAGTTTTACATATGCCATTAAAGTCCACTTTAAGGTCATTTTAATTCAGAACCTTGAGAAGCACGGAACTGTGAGAAAATCAGTACAATACCTCCTAATATCATAGAAAAACCACCTGTCCAGCCAGCATACATTGCATCTCCAAATTCCCAGCGGGGAATGTCTTTAGGAATCTTATCATCCCAAAATTTGACCAATGTGTCATAAGCAAAGAAGGACACTGAGCCAAAAGTCAGGGCACCTGACACTGCAAAAAGGATTCCTCCAAGAAATGCTAGGGTCTTTTTCACATGGCTTTCTGTGTCTTCAAGGCATTTCACCCAAGTCAAAGTAGGCGCTGAAGCTATAAATCCTAGGGCTCCAAGGAACACTGAGAGGCACACCAGGACACGACCCATTCGGATTTGAGGAGTAAGGTGCAGTGGAGTCTGGTATTCTTGACATACACTTAGTCCCATATCCTGAACAACACATGTTTTCCACAAGCCGAGCTGGTAATATTCACTGACGAGAAGGCCTGGAGAAGAAGTCAACCACTGAGGAATAAATAAGGCTACCAGGCAACACACATAGCCAGACAGTGACAGGAACAGGCCTGCTAATTCGGTGATACACGCCACTGCCTCCATTTTGTTTCCTTTCCCCTCTAGTTTGCACTGTCAGTCTGCTGAGGGAGATTTTGGAAAAATATCAGCTTTCTTATAAGAAACGAGCTTTCAAATACCCATGGTCTGAATAAATCAATGTCTTTTTTTTTTTACATTGCATGTGAGAGCCTATTGTTCTTTTTAAGTCAACTCTATTTTTAGATCTGTGGTATCATGTGTTACAAAAAAACAAGCAGTCAAAAAAAACGTGCTGTATTCTTCTGTAAAAGCTTATAGAATCAGATTAAATGACCTTCCCACTTGGCTTAATCCAGAAAGAAACAATCAGGGATTCAGAATGTTTTTTGAAGAATAATCCTTCAGCAGACAGTGTCCATTATGTTATGGGAACACTGTACAACTCAGCCAGAGAAAATGTCTTAACTTTTTTTTATTCCGAAATATTTAATGTCCCTAAATATTAAATCTCAAGCTTTCAATACACTATTTTTGCTAGTTGTGAGCTTTCCGTCAAAGACAATGGCACTGGAAGTGCCTCAAATCATCAAAAATACCTTTGTATATAATGGCACATTTCTCATTGTGAATTATGTGTGCAGTTTCACATTATTTAAAGAGTACCAGTGCTCAATCCATAAGATTGGAGCAAACCATATTCTCTGCTATAGCATCATTAGGGCTTACAAAAAAGGTTTTATTCTCCAATGCCCCACGACTCTTACTTTTCAGTTTGGGCAAAGTCAAAAGTAAAAGTGGTTGTAAACCCCAACAAGGAACTTCTCTTAATTGCTCCCTTATGGTTTGTTTAATGTATACCATTGGAAGGGTTTTGTTATATCTGTTCTATAAGTGCAAACAAAAAAAAACTGTTGATCCTTAAAGAAATCTTGTGAGCTGACAACTGTCTGTGCTCTCTGCTTGTGTGGACTGTTCACAGTTAGCATTGTTCTCAGCTATCTTTGTGGCCTACAGAACACCTCCCACATGTTAGAGGAAAGTGTTCTCTAGTCCTAAAACACTTTCTGTGCTAGGGTGACAAAGCTACTTCTCCTACTTCAGGTGAAAATAAAAGGAAAAACATGTTTCTTTGTGCCAATACTCCTGCTGCTCTAGTACCACTCATTATCTAAAATGTACCTTTTTTTAGGTACAAAATCTTCTTTATAAGCTATGGGTTTTATTAAAGTGATTCTAAAGGTAAAAAATGCTTCTGCGTGTATCTCTCCCCCTCCAGTCCCCTTTAAACTTACCTGAGACCAATCTTGATGTGCACAAGACCAGAAGCAGTCTTGGCTCTCTCTCTCTCCCCTCACTGGAGAGAGAGGCAGCAGCGGGAGCCCTTAGCTCCATTTGCTTTGAATGACAGGCAGTGAGGAGGGAAATGGGTCCAAGCCATGCTCTGTGTGTCAGCGGACACACAAAGCTGGCTCTGGAGCAAGCACGAGTGCACCCAGAGCAATCGATTTTCTATTGGGGCATTTAGCATTGGGGAGGAACCAGAAGCGCCAGAGGGGGCCCAAGAAGAAGAAGATCGGGGCAGCTCTCTGCAAAACCATTGGTAAGTACATATAATGCTACCCCTGAAGGTTCAGCTGATGAATAAAATATCTCCCACCCTGCACAGCCAGACACACAGAAGTTTCCACTACACACTGGAGACAAGAATCAATCCTTGCAGCTTTGTTTTTGTATTTTATTAGGGGTAATGAACTTGGATAGGGTCGAGGATATTATGGGATACCCACTTGATTAAAGTAATAGCAGAACTCTTTAGGGACACAACTATATACAGCCTGTATATACTCTTCTACATCTTCCTCCAGCACAGTCTTGCTTGTAGAACGACACCTCCCAGGAACAGCTGGCACAGTTTGGATAATCTAATAAGGCCTGGTTAGATCTGTAGCAATCTGTAGATCTTTAGCAAAAAGTCCCAGTGCCCAGCTGTCCTCCCCTTGTGGCTACTGATCCCAGCCCCACCTTTTCAGGCACTGCCAGCCAACCTGGCTGCAGCTGCCACTTTCACTAGCCCTCCTGGCTAAGACTCCACAGTCCTCCCAAACTGACTCTGCATCCATTCCAGACTGCTCTTACCTAGTCCTCTCAGGTATGCCTCTCAGCCCTCTTGACTGCAACACTCACCAGCCCACCTGGCTGTCTTCATTCCTGGGCATTTGTCTGGCAGCATTCTCCTGCTGTCTTGCAATTGCTTCCATGCCTCTGGAAAGGGCACCTCTGTGTGTCATGAAGAAGGTCCCTTTTACACCCAACCCCCTCTCAATGGCCACCGACAGCCCAACACTCCATCTCTTCCACCCGAACTCCACTCTGCCACAACTGGGCTGGCCCTAAATACTTGAGGAGGCCTGTCCCTTGCCAACCCATCTGTTGGGGATTGGTTAGGGACCTCATGAATACTCTAAGTAGCCCCTCATCACCTCCACTCTCATCCTTCTAGAATCTTCTACCAGCTTCCAGAAGTAGGGGGAGGTCTTAAAGATGCTGCCTGTGAGTCATACAAGCATCCCTGAGTCACTCACCTGACCCAGATAATTCAAAACAACACAGGCTTGGCTGCTAGCCTGACAATTTACCTACACTTAAAGCGGAGTTCCACCCAAAAGTGGAACTTCCCCTCATTTGCTTCCTCTCCCCCTCCAGTGCCACATTTGGCACCTTTCAGGGGGGGAGGGGGCAAACGGGTACCTGTTTTTGACAGGTACCTTTCCCCACTTCCGGGAGACGGCGCCCCAGCGCCATCCCTCTGAAGTTTGGCCCCCTCCTCCTCCCCCCGCCACCGAGCCAATCCGAATGCGCAGCGGGAGCAGAACGTGAAGCCACAAGGCTTCACTGCCGGGTTCCCTGACCGGAAATGGCGGCGGCAGCACCCGACAGCCGATGGAAACATCGGCTGCGGTGCAAACCTCACTGGACTCCAGGTCAGGTAAGTGTCCTAATATTAAATGTCAGCAGCTACAGTATGTGTAGCTGCTGACTTTTTATTTTTTGGGGGGGAGGGCGTAACTCCGCGGAACTCCGCTTTAACAAAAAAACAATTCTACTTCTAATTCTACTAGAACAGTAGAGGGTGCTTCATACAACATATATGTTATTTAAAAACAAAACAAATAACCTTTAGATTCACTTATTAATTCATTTACACTACTAGCGCAGGAGCTGGCTTATCAACCATGGCTAGGATATTACAGTTTGGTGCCGTTGACAGGATATGCCACTACACAGTTTGAGACTGCAGTGAGAGGCAGTTCCATTCTGGAACTGATGTTAATGAGGGGGTTCCTTTCCTCTTCAAGATCCTCTCTGCTGGACTATGAAAAGTCTCTTCACCCTCTATATAAGAAACACCCTTGGGGGACCCAATGGAAGTAAAGGAACAACCGCTGGACTGAGCAGCTTCAGCAGAGGACTTGGAATGGACTGACTTTAGAGAAAGTATCTGAACGGGGTTGTAAATGGGATCATTCTTCATTATGGAGCAGCTGGACACTGTGGAATAGGAGCAGATAAAGGCCTGCAATCCTAAAGAATAATGTTGGCGGATAAGTGGGAGTTTTCCTACTAAAGTGACAGAAACTTCAAAGCCAGTACTTGTGGCTGGGGGTGTGGTCAAGGTATCTTCTTCAGAGGGTGTGGCAGTGTTCCCTTAGGGATCACAACCCCCTCAGTATGAGGGAACATCCGGTCAAAACACTTCTCTGGTTGATGGGTGTATGCTGGATCCCCAAGTATTACATTTGAGACTTGTACAACTGCTTATTCCCTATGATATGCATTGTGATGTTATAATAATTATTAGCATTTTTGTAGTAGCTGTGATCATTTTTGCCAAATGTTTATTCAGGCTTCCAAGAAACATTATTACTTCTTTTCAGTCTTTACCCACCGTTAGTTGTCCTGAGGGTAAGCCAAGGAATAGAGAGAGTGTGTGGGGGGGTTGTAGGTTGACACCCGTAAATGTTCTCCTAGTTCTTTAGAGTTTTAGTTTAGTGTTGTCTTGGAAAGAGTGTTGACTAGAAGATTTCGGGCGATTCTGCCTGCCACTGTAAATTGTTAACCCAGGGGGTAAGTCTACATGGGGGTAAAGCCTGTTGTCTTGGTCAGAGTTGTGAGAAGAGAGAGAAACTAGTATTGCTGAGAAAAAACACCTAGGACCTTGTGGGAGTTCCAGAACCCGCACAGAACTGACAATGCAGACTGTCTGTGGAGCAGCCTTCCCTTTTAGGAGAATGCAAATTGTTCTTTGCCGATATACCAAGCAGCTAGAGCACTCTGTTGAGAGGATACTCAGATGTTGGCAGAGGGATCTTAACCATCTCTATGTAGAACTCTAAACTATGCAGGAATAGACTGATATCAACTATGTTGTAATGCACTGTTATGACCATATTGAAATGAACTGTCATGATACCTGTTGCACGAGTAAAAGAAAATTTCCAGCAAAAAGAAGACAAAAACTCACTTATCTGCTGGTGTGAATGGTGGCCTATACCTGGAGAACATATAGTTAGTGTAAATAATGCCTTGGTCAAGGAACTTGGGGTGGTTGGGTGAAAGTCAGTGGCCTGCAGGATGATGGTCATGGGTCTTCTGTCTCGACCATGCCCTGGAAACCTGTGTCCCTATGTATTCGAGCAAGGTGTGTGGCAAGGCCCTGACAGACCTGACCTTTAACTACAGAAACAGAGCCCCTACAAGTAGGTTGTGAAAAAAGTGTTAACCCACTGATAAAGGCCTAATAGGCAAAAGGAACTTAGGGAAGGTGGAATCTTGGACCAAATTGGTAACCCATGCCAAGCATAAAAGCACCGGATCAAGCTGGACTAGAGTGGCAGGCCTCAGATGAGACTGAAATGGTGTATCAGACATGGGGTCAGGCTGGACTGGAGCAGCAGACATCGGGTCAGGCTAGATTGCAGTAGCAGACATTAGGTCAGGTTGGACTGGAGTAGCGGACATTGGGTCCAATATTGTTTCTGGGCTTCTATTATGTATACTGGAAGATTTATTGATGCTGCTGGAGCATTTTTGGTTGCTGCTGAGGAATTTTTTTAAAGCTGCTGGGGCAGGACTTAAAAGTTCAAGTCCTGAGCCACTAGCCAGACCTTAAGAGCTATTTGCCACCAGTTGCCCCATCCAACCCCTACCTAGCCCTGCTTATGCTGATGATGTGCTATTCCACCTTACATACCCCCTGATCTCAATGCTGGAAGTGGCTTCGATCGGGTCTCCGATGACGTAACCCGGAGGTGGCGTCCATGACGTCACGTCCGGGTTACTTTGCTGCAAAAGGCGGCAGATTTAAAAAACTACTGTATGCAAAAATGCAGTTTTTGGCATTTTGCACACATGAAAGTGTAGTGGAGGGGTCTAGGGTCTTTTAGACCCTCGATCCCTCCATAAACAGTACCTGTCACTGCATATTGGTGTCACAAGGGATGTTTACATTGCTTGTGACAGCAATAAAAGTTATCAGATTTTTTTTTTTTTATAAACCTGTGATAAAGTTAAAAAAAAAAAAAATTTTAGCTGCCCCCGTCACCGTTAGCTCACGCACGAAGCATAATGTATATGGAAGTCGAGCCGCAAATTAAATCGCTTTCAAACCCCACATGTGAGGTATCGCTGCGATCGCCAGAGCGTGAGAAATAGTTAAAAAAAAAGAGCTACACTCTAAACTGGTAACCGTTAAAAAATCTCCTATATTCGGTGGTGGCAGGCTTGACGTGGATGACGACATCATTTGCGAGAATTCATGTATGTTCCTGATCCTTTCCCCCTCTTTTCTTTCTTACTAACTCTTTTTTCTCTTCAAATTTGTTACTATTGTTGAAATTTGGTTTATATGTTTTTTACGTGTGCATTAACCGCCAAGTGGTACCAATGTCTTGCCACTACAGGGGAGACCACCTCTCATGAAGATGGCGCTGCTTTTTTTTTGTGCTTTCATTTGATCCTGACCTGGGTGGTGTGTTGGGGGAGGTTAGCTTGAGGCTATCATAGCCCCCCTCCCCTGATGTTTGGCCCAGGGAGGACCATCTTGCAGTTAATTTTGTTTTTTCACTGGCCTCGACTAGTCTAGGACTGGTCATATGTTCCCTTGCTGAGACTTTCTTTCCATACTAGTCGGTGATAACATGGCAGAAGTCACCCTGAGCCCTCAAAGGGGTGAACACCTGAGCTATGTATGACATATAACTGTTTAATTTCCTTTATTTCATTTGTGCTCTACTTCCTACCGCTGAGTATATAAATGTACATGTTACTTTAAGCTGATGTACTTGAAATTGTTGTGACATATGACACTGTTCTAAATAAAGATTATATATATAAAAAAAAATGTTTTTAATTATTAAAAAAAAAAAAACACTTTTCATTCACTACAGCTACTTGCCCTGCTGATGATGCAGATTTTTCCATTCACTTCATGTCCCACAGCCACAACAGGAAGTTAGGGGAAATCCCTTCAAAGCAATGGAGATTCCTGATAGTCTCCAATGTCACTAGAAAAATTGCTTTTCTTGTTCCCCTAAAACTAAACATGCATTTAACCTTTGAAGTGCATGCATTTTTACCTGGAGTTCAGCTTTAGGTAGATACCTGTGTAAAATAAACCTGTGGCCAGGCTATGCATATGGTGTCCCCATTGGAAGATTTCCTCTCTACTTCTGTTCTTATGACCATTTAAAATGTGGGATTTTCTTTTACTTTTATTTCGGTGATAGCAGTCACCAGGACAAATAGAAAGGCTGAATCAATCTAACGGGGACCCATACAGCAATACAAATCTGACAGGCGTTCTCTCCACTCTATCAAAAACTAAAAAGGCTGGCCTTCAGTTATACTTTACAAAAAAAAAATCACATTGGTGGTGCCTATACTAGGTTTTGAAAATGTCTATCTACAGACAATAACACAATACAAGCAATGATTGAGAGGATATATGCAATCTATTGGGAACCTGAACCCCAAATCCAGCTTTTCTACGAGAAGAATATAGAGGCACACCTAGCTATTGAACTTTAATTCTCTCAAAAGACTCAAAAAATGTTACCACTGGAAGAAATGAGTCCAGTTTAATGTGTACTTCTTCCCACCCACCTCCCTACTCCTTGTAGCTCTCAATGCTCTCCAACTCCCTCATTTTTTTGGGATCTTTTTAACAAAAATGCCCTCCCTTGCTGCAGCAGGGATCTTTTTGAATCTTCATTTAGTTTAGTAAATTAGGTGAACCTGTGCTGTCTTCAATCACCCAACCATGCACACAAAAAGACTGTTTCTTAAATTTTTCTTGCACATGACTGGGTATTTTTTGCAACGTGAATTTTCCTAGTGATTCACCTCATTCACTAACTGAGTGCAAATTCACTTTGAAAACTGCACATGCACTACTTCTTTTGTTAACCAACCCCAGTGTACCAATATACCTAATTTGTCACCACACATTTTAAAACAAACCAGCATTGTATAGTTTTTCTTTTAGGAAGTATTTTGTTAGTCACAAGGAAGTCTGGTATTTTAATTAAGTGAATGCTATCGATGTGTTTTTACAAGTGTAAGTATGCCATAAAGTGTACAGTGTGGTTGTACATATTTTCTACCTTTATTTATGGTTCATAGGTTCATATGAAATATTGCTTATGAATATTATGCAATATTCTATTTGACCTGCAGATGTAGACTCATTTACACATATTCAGCAATTTCTGTTTTCAGCCATGCTCAATGAAGTTTGTTGTTAAAAAATTGAATAAGTCATTACAGCCATACCTCATGCCAGAGGACCCAGAATAAAGTTTTATTCACACAAGAGGGTAAATTATTAGGCATTTGCAATTTGTTTAGTTCCGAATGTGCCGACGTTCGGGAGTTTGGAAGTGCTGAACCAAACCGAATTGCCGAAGTTTCGAAGTTCGGTAGTTCGGAAGTGCCGAACCGAATTGCCAAAGTTTTGAAGTGCCGAAGTCCTGAAGTGCCGAAGTCCTGAAGTGCCGAAGTCCTGAAGTGCTGAAGTGCCGAAGTCCTAAAGTGCTTCGGAATTCCAGAAAAGTGGCAAAACAAGAGTGAGGGAGGGAAAATTTTGTGAATGATGACAGGAATATTAACCAATAAGCTAATTCTTCTTGTGCAATGTAATGCTTGCTTGCCCAATCCAGTTTCACTATTCCCTGTCCAATGAAATGAGCAAATTTTTGTGATTGATGTTAGAGGACAGCCAATCATGGTGATTTTGTCACTGACACTTGGCCAATGAAGGCACACAGAGTCATTGAGGTGGGATAGTATTAAATCAGGCTGTCAGGGTGTTGGCCAGAGGGCAGACTAGTTGTGGTAGCACAAAGAGACAGAGAGGTAAACAACATTCCATTTACTTTACTTATTGCAGACTTGGGGAGCCACATTGCTTTTAAGTGTGTGTTCTAGGGAGAGAGAGAGAGAGATAAGGGGGAGAGAGAATGAGATTTGCCTTTTTTTTTTCTTCTGCAATCTGCATTCCTTTTTGCTTTTCTTTTTTTTGAAGAGAGGGGTGAGAGAGTGTCTGGCTGTGCAAGCCAGCCTGATTGCCAGGGTGTTTCTCTGCTGCACAGTGACTTTGCTACAGTGATTAATTTTGTGTTTTTTATTTTTCTGTTGTTTTATTTAAATAAAAATTTCATCCCAAAGTCCCGAATCGCTGAAGTCCTGAAACGCCGAAATGCCGAAGTCCCAGAAGTGTCTAAATCCCGAAGCGCCCGAAGTCTCAAAGTGAAACGAATGCCATTGGTCCAAATTGCCGAAGCAGACAAATTTTTTTACGTACACGAATTTCCGAACCAAAGCGAACCAAATTTTTGGCCCATGCTTTAGGAACATATTAAACAAATGCATCTCGCAGTGCATTCCTATGGGAAATACATTTAGAAGAGACAAAGCAAAACCTGGCTGGCTGAACCGTAATGTTAAAAAACTTATTAGGGAAAAAAAATGGCCTTCAAGAAATAAGGGCACATTATTAGCTTTCCAGCAATACAAGGAGGCAAATAAGAAAAGTAAATACAAAATCAAAATGGCTAAAATCAACTTCAAGAGACAAATAGCAGAGGATAGTAAAAAGAACCCTAAGAAATTCTTTAAATATATCAACAGCAAAAAAACAAGGGCAGAGCATGTTGCCCACATAATTAACGATGGGGGGGAGGATGGTTACAGAGGACACTGAAAAGGCAACTGTGCTTAAAGCGGAGTTCCAGCCATTCACTCACCTGTCCAACGGTCCAGCGATGCGGCCGCCCAAAGCCTCGATCCTCTCCCTCGGCGCCGGCATCACTGCTGTGGGCACCCGGCTGTTACAGTTTGCGGCTTCACAGCCGGATACCCACTGCGCATGCGCGAGTCGCGCTGCGGGCCGTGATTGGCCGGCAATCTTCTGGGACCTCTGACGTGTCCCAGAAGATTGCAGGGAGGGAGGGGGAGAGGAGAACTTCCGTTCAGGGCGCCGCGGCGCTCCGAGCGGAAGTGGGAGCGGGTACCTGTCAAAACTAGGTACCCGCTCCCCCCCCCAAACAAATGACATGCCAAATGTGGCATGTCAGGGGGTCAGGACTCCCTAAAGCGGAAGTTCCACTTTTGGGTGGAACTCCGCTTTAATGCTTTTTTCTCCTCAGTCTTTATACAGGAAAAGGAGGGGTACGCTGACCATGACTGTATGGTTAGCAGTAATTCACAGGACTTGCCGCTATGGCTAACAGAGGGTGAAATCAGGGAAAAGAATGGATAAAATGAACACAAATAAATCTCCAGGCCCGGATGACTGCATCCGAGAGTACTCAAAGAACTTAGTAAAACTATATCTAGACCACTGTTCCTGATCTTTGCTGACTGTATTATGACAGGAAATGTACCGGGGGGATTGGAGGAAAGCTAACGTGATACCGATATTCAAAAAAGGCAGAGGCATGTCCCGGGAAATTATAGGCCGGTCAGCCTGACATCGATAGTATGTAAACTTCTGGAGGGGATGATAAGGGACTATATCGTAGAGTTTGCTAAAGACAACAACATCATCAGCAGTAATCAGCACGGGTTTACTAAAGGGCGTACTTGTCAAACCAATATCTTAACATTCTACGAGGAGGTGAGCTGTGAGCTAGACAGGGAGAGACCAGTGGATGTGGTGTACCTGGATTTTGCTAAGGCATTTGATACAGTTCTCCACAAGCGCTTAATTTATAAAATAAGGTCTGCAGGCATCGACCACAAGGTTTGCTCTTGGATACTGAACTGGCTAAAAGGGCGTGTCCAAAGGGTGGTAATAAATAGTGCATACTCAGACTGGTCTGGGGTGGTAAGTGGGGTCCCCCAAGGCTCAGTCCTGGGACCAACCCTGTTCAATTTATTCATAAACAGAATTGAGGACGGGATCAGTTGTTCCATATAAGTTTTTGCAGATGACACAAAATTGGGCAGGGCAATAACTGCACAGCATGAGGCAGATATCCTGCAGAATGACCTGAACAAAATAACAGAGTGGGCAATGACATGGCAAATGAGGTTTAATGTGGAGAAGTGTAAGGTTTTGCACTTGGGGACTAAAAACATAAAAGCACAATACACTTTAGGGGGGGAACCTTTGGGGGAGTCAAGAATGGAGAAAGATCTGGGAGTCTTGGTAGAGGATAGACTAAGCAACAGCATGCAATGTCAAGGGGCAGCTGCCAAAGCCGGCAGAATATTAGCATGCATAAAGAAAGGGATGTATTCCAGAGATAAAACTATAATCCTACCACTTTATAAAACTCTGGTCTGACCGCATCTGGAGTATTCTGTCCAGTTCTGGTCGCCAGTCCTCAGGAGGGATGTGTTGGAGCTGGAGAGAGTGCAGAGAAGGGCAACTAAACTAATTAGGAGATTGGAGGACCTTAATTATGAAGAGCGTCTACAATCGCTTAATTTATTCTCCCTATAGAAGAGATGCTTGAGAAGGGACATGATAGCAATTTATAAATACCTCAATGGTGATCTCAGCATAGAAAAAAAGTCGCAAGGATTGTATGAGAACTCGAGGACATACAATGCGATTAGAGGAGAAGCCTTTTGACCTCAGGCAACGCAGGTTTTTTTTTACTGTTATGGCTACAAGATTGTGGAGTTCTCTACCACAAGAGGTAGTTTCTGTGGGAAGTATGGCTACTTTCAAAAGACTCTTGGACGTACATATCAAGGATCAGAACATTAAGGGGTATGAGAGATGATTATGGCCACGCGCGCCTACACAGGTTGAACTGGATGGACTATTGTCTTTATTTAACCTCAACTACTATGTAACTATGTAACATCCCTACAAATTATTAGCCAGATGATAACTCTTGTAGACTTGCAAGACTGTGGAGGGTTAAGATAAGCTTGAGAAACTCCTGAGTTTCCCAAGTGACTTCACAGGTCTAGACAGTCCTTACAAATGAGAGACAGTTGGGAGCTATGAAGATCTAACTTTAGTTGTTTTATGACAACAGAATTTACTTTCAGCTCACACACACATTTTTTATAGGGAATTTGACTTAAAGTATAACTGAAGGCAAAACTTTTTTTTTTTTCTAGATTTGGACAGAGTGGAAAGGGATTAGAAGCCCTGTCAGTTTTTATTGATATATCGTAAAGCACTGCGTATATTATAAAGTGCTGTGTAAACTGCTGGCGCTATATAAATCCTGAATAATAATAATAATTGCTGTCTGTGCCCCCGTTAGGGAGATTCGCCCTCTCTATTTTTCCTGTTAACCATTATCATTGAAAGTGAAAAGAAAAGAAAATCCCAAATTTTGGGTTGTACCCAGAAAAGTAATAGAGGGGGAATCTTCCAATGGGGGACACTACTTCTGTTCACCTGAGGGTCCCCAAGAAATGCCTTCAATTTGCAGGGATTTTTTCTCACTTCTTGTTTGGCTATGGGACAGAAAGTGAAGGAATACCTCCGCAATAGAACACATTTTGCAAAAAAAAAATAAAAATCTGACAGGGTTTATAATCCTGCCATACTCTATCCGAAATGAAAAAAAAAAAAAGTGTTGCCTATAGTTTTACTTTAAAGTGTTAAGAAACCCTTAAAAAGAAAAAACAAGAAGAAACTTGACACATGGAAGACACATAAACCTTCAGTGATGTGACCGGTGAGCACTGGGGTTGAAAGGCCTAAAAAAAATTAGGTGCATGTAGTTAGTCTTCAGTAATATGACTATAATTTACTGTGTTTATTATGGTATATAAATTAGTGTATATTTAATTTTGAGCATGGCACAAGGATTTTTTATTACTTATTGATATTGTATGTATCCAATGATGATTCATTAGTAAGCAGCTTCCAACATTAGAAAGGATTGGTGTGGAATAAGGTTCATCTATCATTTAACAGTCAACCTGAGAGTTTTTTGATTGGCTATTTTTGATTATTTGTGATACTTATAACCACTAAAACTTATAATTTTTATGAGGACAGTTATAACATAATAACAAAAAACAATATTATTGCATCAGGATAGGATTCTGGATCTCTCACAGGACAAAGAACACTGACGTATATTGTTAACACTCCAGAGAAAACCAGTTTAAATTTTGTAGAAATTCCATATTGATGATGATAGTAACACATACAGGGCTCTGCAAAGTTTTTAATAGTTGAATAGTCAAGTGATGCAATTACTACTCTATGAACTATGATTGTAAAATGCTTAAAGCTCCATTCACACTTGTGTGACTTGCCATGCAACTTTGGACTTCAAAGTTGCATGACAAGTCGTTCCCCCATGTTTTCCAATGATAACCATTAATATATGTTCGACTTAAATTGCAGCAACCTCAAAGTAGTTCATGCACTACTTTGGTCTGACCTTCATGCAACTTGAAGGCCATAGACTTCAATGGTAACCCTCTGAAGTTGCATGAAAGTTTTACCTGAATGTTATACAATGCAACTTATATGCAACAGTTGTCCGTTACCATTGGTCAAAGCCAAAGTCGTATCCAAGTTGCACCCATCAAAGTGGCACCAAAGTTGCACTTCAAAGTCGGGGCAACTTTAGAGTCATACAAGTGTGAATGGAGCCTAAGTCAATGCTTTTGGGACATTACAGCTCAATTAAAGTAACTCTAAACAATATTCTTAGTCTCCAAAAATAATTCATATGCATCCACTACCTAATGGCCCTATAATCTATGTTTAATTAATTTGTTTCTTATTGTGGTTCCTGCTTCCTTGTTAAGTCCTTTGTGACCTCCTGAACCTATTTCCCCCCTCCCTTCCATTTGTTTGGGAGGAGCAGTGCACCTTAGGTGCAGTCATGTGCCTGCGCTATGCCAGAGTTGTATAAAGTACCCATACTTGAGTAAAAGTACAAGTGCTCGATCAAAAAGTGACTTGAGTAGAAGTGGAAGTGCTCGATCAAAAAGTGACTTTAGTAGAAGTACTAGAGTATTCAACATTTTTTGTACTTAAGTATTGCAAGTAGTTTTTTTTTAAATTTTGCTACTCAAGTACTGAAAGTAAAAGTACCAGTAGTTTTGAAAAAAAATTGCTACTCAAGTACTGAAAGTAAAAGTACAAGTACTGTGTTATGTAGTTATTAAAGAAAGAAGTCAAAAGTTTGAACATCATATTGTTTTTTATTATTTCAAATGCAGCTTTTATTTATACATACAGTAGCATTTATTTTCGTATGCGCTGATAATACACATGTTTTGAGCTTCATGAAACCTGCCATCTACTGTTCTGGCAGTGGTAATTTTTATAATTGTAACGAGTAACTATGCAGCACAAAAAAAAAAAATTTTGGAGTAGAAGTATTTAAATCATTGAAAAAATGTAGTGAAGTAAAAGTGGAAGTAGGAGAAAAAAATTCTACTCTAGGAAAGTACAGATACCGCCTTTCGGTACTTAAGTACAGTAGTGAAGTAGTTCTACTTAGTTACTATACATCTCTGCGCTATGCACATAGCTCCCACAAGTCCTTGATTTCCAGGGACTGTCCCTGATTTGGAACAAAGTCCATCTTGTCCCTCTTTCTTCCTCATTTGTCCCTTATTTTGGTCTCATCTTTATACAGTAGCTGCAAATAAAATGTACTTTTTATCTTTCAAAATGTGTTTCCCAGTGCTAAACCTTTCATCCAATTGCTGCATTTGTAAATTCCAAAAGCCAGTATACGGTAAAGGAATAGTAAAGGTAAAAAAAAAAAAAAAAGAAAGCACTTGTGGGTTTATCTAATATTTCTTTTGTACAACTTTCCTTTAAGGGGGTGTGTCCTATGCTTACATACTTTTACTAATAGGTGATCCTCGTTCCCATCTCAGAAAGTTGGGAGATATGTACAGTATGCACACCTAAAATCCCATAGTCTTTCGTGGAAATGTGCAAGAGAGGGTGGCTACATTCCTACATACAATGGGACCATAGAGAGCTAAATGCAGCCACCCTCTAACAGGAAGTCGGAAGCACTTTTTTTAGTTCAAAATATACAGTACACTGGAGTGGAATATAAGGACAGCTGTGTTGGCGACCTATCATTGATGTACAGGGCTCGGTGGCTGCAGCTAGCCGCTCACAGGTGGCAAAAACAGCTACAGGAATTAGCAGATATCTAACGCTGGTATTCACACTGGGCTAGTTGTCCGTGCAATTTTTTTTTTTTTTTTTATAAAGCTTAAAATTTACCTAAATAGAAGCCTTCATATAAAAAATACATTACAAAATGCTTGCTGATCTTACAAAAATATGAATACACAGTAAAAGGCTATTAGCAGTGAATGCAACATAGTGATTATCTGACTAAGATTCCTTCATGGAAATTCACAACGCGTGATATACGTATGGGATGTAGAATCTGAAAGTACTACAGCACACCCTAGTGTACAAACAACAATTAGCATCTGAAAATACAGTTACATTTTTCCCATGCAAAACATACAGAACAATAAAATACAATAGCATGCATTGTTAGTTTTAACATTCTATATTTCTTTATGTTTTCATATTTTTTCATTCAGGAGGGCTCAAGAATACAAATATGTTTATGTCAAGTAGTGTTAATTTTTACTGTTATCTGCATTTACTCGCTAACCAAAGACATTGAGCAACTCGTATGAGCTGACATGTAAGTTTAAAGTCAGCCCATCTAAAATTAGTATTTCAGTTATGAGTGAAGGCTGAAATCCAATACACCAGTATCTGTATGTAATATTTTTGACCCCAACATAATCTGATCAGTTTGATAGCAGACCTTGTTGCAATCACAACTGCAGTGACATTGCTGAAGGAATTATAGGAATCTACTGCACAGTTACAGACTAAACTTGAAGGTGCTCTGTGCATTGGCATATCAGTCTGTAGTTCTTGGGAGCACACAGCACAGGATGACAGTGATACTTCTGTAATGAGATACTACAATAGCAGCACTGTCACCCTATGACAGTGATGGCAAAACTTGGCACTCCAGATGTTTTGGAACTACATTTCCCATGATGCCCATGCACTCTGCAGTGTAGCTGAGGATCATGGGAAATGTAGTTCTAATACATCTGGGGTGCCAAGGTTCGCCATCACTGCCCTATGACATCAAGGATCTGTAGTTAAAGGAAAACCAGGTAAAACTAGACAAAAGAAATAAAAAAATGCACATGTTATTTTAAAGGTACATTAGCTATCATATAATAGGCAATGCCATTTGTTGGTCACCTATTCCAGCTTGAGCCTGCTGTAAAATTCATGCAACTATTATGTAATACACTGCATTGTTACTGCTTGCAGATTATAAAATGGCCACAAGATGGCAGTGATCTGCAGTTTAGTTGACAAAGGAACTAGTACAGCCATGCTAAGAATGTTGAAACTTGTATGCTGCAGGCAGGATTTCTTCATTCAGATAAGCTGGAAGAGAACGACATATCCCACGTATGTGAGCAAAAGGGGCAGATGCATATACAAAGGAAACCTTAGGGGGAGGAGAGGAGAAGACGGGGAAGGAGGCTGATCAAGGAGAC
Source organism: Pelophylax lessonae (assembly GCF_965119305.1). Classification (NCBI taxonomy): domain Eukaryota; kingdom Metazoa; phylum Chordata; class Amphibia; order Anura; family Ranidae; genus Pelophylax; species Pelophylax lessonae. The sequence goes on from NC_138769.1 coordinate 199,457,656, forward strand.
CACAGGCCGGAACTGATTGAGATGGAGAGCAGAGAAGAGGATTTCCAGAACGCTAATCATACTGAGAGGCAGGATTGTCAATCCTGTAGGCAGACAGATCAGTCATCACCATGACATCTGTGGGAAGATATCGAGAAACGGGCCCCCCCAGCAGCAAGGCCATCGCTTCTCACCGCTACCATAAAAGACTGGGTGAGAGGGTTCCTAACCTATATCACACTGCCACATGTTTTAAGCTCATTTTTATTTTTTGCCAGTTACTCGAATTCAAGATTCTTATAACACAGACTGCCACATAGAGACACAGACTCTGTTGCCAAATCATTGCTGCAGCCTATCTGTACTAGCTACCCATTGAAGTACTGAATGCGGGATATTTTTAATGCTTTCTGTTTGCTTGATTAGGCAGGAACTGTAAAAGTATATTACCTCAGGCCTACTCTATCCAAGGAAGCCATAGGTTCCACCAGCCAAGTTCCACAATTAAAGGGACACATTACTGCTAAATTCTGCCCCTACCATCCCACAGCTTGAATAACCTTTAGAACCTCCTGATGTCTTTTGAAGTAAATTCCAGACTTGTTCTATTCATTAAAAGGTAACTCTATGTTATCCTCTCTGGGGAGTTTCACCTCCATTGTGCAACAACATAAAGAGCCGGCAGAAGAGTTTCTCCCACATTGTATGATAGGTTCTATATGGGACATTTTGCTTACCATAACCCTCAGCGAGTTAAGCCATGGCTCTGGTTACTGGGAGCCCATAAGTGAGTTAGACCAACATTCCTTGCTCTCTTCCTTTTGCTCACTTGGTAAAACTTCTCTCAGTCGGAGGGCTACTCAGAGTCCTGCATGCCAAATTGAGTCTATTTAACCACCTGCCGACCGGCCATTGCATATTTACTACGGCAATGTGGCGCTATTGCGCAAAACGATGTAACTGTACCTTGTTTGCGTTAAATAGCCACTAGATGGCGCCATCGCGCCGCCAGAGGTGCAATTGCGCCATAATTGGCTAGCAGGGATGTCAGTCAATGGGTCCTGATGTCCACCAGCCCCCCGCGATCATATCCCCGGGAGAGGTAGGAATTCGAACTGGAATGTAAACAAGGCAGATCGCCATTCTGCAAGGAGACAAAATGGAGATCTTGTGTTCCTGCTACACAGGATCACAGAACCTGTGTAATTAATGTGTGTCCTGGTGTAAAGGGATGAGGTGGCAACCCTATAGTGCAGTGCCGTAGCGCAAAAAATGGCCTGGTCATTAAGGGGTAAAACCTTCTGGTCCAGAAGTGGTTAAAGTGGCACTGTTATATGTTTTATTACTTGATTTGTTATATGTACATTTTGTTATATGTACAATTATTTGTGTACAATCAGACGTTGATTTGTGCTGATATTACTGCCTATCTAAATCTTTCATAAGCTAAATATTTTCTTTATCGATAGTGGTGGGTTTATCCTTCGCATGATATCCCAGGTGACATTTGGTTACAGTTTTACAGCGGTGTCAACAGGGGTCATGCTTCACCCAGGGCTCAGAAGTTAACAGGGGTCCCATTATACTCAGCGGCTCCTGAGGGGGCAGCGCTACACATAATACCAATGGGCAGGACAGATAGGTCACTAGGACATATAAAGTAGGCCTCTTGTGCACTGCTGCCTAAAGACACTCAGTTTTCAAGCATATTGCATTTTTTTTTTTTTACTGATCTAAATGCAACCCATTGTTTTCAATGTGTCTGTATACACAGGTGTGCAAATCATGTGCTGTGCATTGATCAGTGAAAAAATACACAAATCTGAGTTGCCGGTCAGTATTTTTGAGTGCACAAATACTCACAAATATTCACAAATACAGTATGTGCAAATGCCACTCTTCCTTCTTGTGTGTGCATACTCGTACATATGTGCAAATACTCATAATTTATATACAGCTCATCCTGGCATTTTTCCTGCCAGGAATGTCTGATTCTCATAAATCAGTACATTGTGCAAGGGACCATCAGGTGAATTTATCCAAACAAAAAAGCTAATAGTATACTACTACTATCAAACAGAGTATAAACCCAAAAGGGTACCATACTATAATATTTTACATGCTTATAAGGAGACAGGCCAAGAAGAAGACGATACAGTACAAATGTCTGTAGCACCCTACAGGTAGGTGCTAGGTAAAAGTATAGTGGGCCTTGGCTGCCGAACAGCAGGGCCATGATTTCAGCTGGGCTGTCATGTCTCCCAGGTGTGTCTGCTGAGAGGGGAGTCTCCCCACTGGCTCCATGAGAGGATTCTCATTGGACAGTGGAGAAAACCCAATCAGAGACACACTCAGGCCAGAATCTACCCCAGAAGGCAGATTCTGCCACAGAGGATTCTGGGAGTGGGTATAAGTTCTGAAGGAACACATGACACAGCGTCTTTGGCATGAAACAGAGTCCCAAGAGGAAGAGTACGGCTGTCTCTCCTCCTGTCAGAGGAAGCGGGTGTCTCGGGTGGCGGCCTGGGAATCCAAAGAGTGCTGAGCTGAGCTGCAGAGGGGATCCGGTGTGCCGAGAACAAGAGGAGGAGAGAGAGAGGGGTCCAGTTCCAGGAAAGCCTACAAAGGTCATGAGTACTAGTGTCCTGCTCCAGAGAAGGTTCTAGGGATCCAGGAGTCAGCTAGTGTAAGGGTGCCTAGTCAGAGGACCCTGAAGTGTAAAGGGGGTACCCGTGGTTGGGCCCTGAAGTGTACAGTGTAGAGTGTACAGAGTTAAGAGTTGCAGCAGCACAAGTAGTGACAAGGAGCTACCTCAATCAGTGAAGAGTTGGAGGGAGCTGTTCAGTGACTTTTGAGCTAAATCGAGTATCAGGAGTTAAGAGTTCTACAGTCCTGGAGCTTCTGAGCTAACAAACAAGTTAAAGTTGAGGTTCCAGCACTAATTCAGTCAAGCAGTATTTGAAGCATCAGGAAGTGCTGGTCGGCATTCAGCTAGCGCCAAGACAGCGCTAGTGAGCATTTTTGTACAAAGTCCCAGTTAAGCCTAGAAGAGCCACAGGAGCGTCTCACTCATTCCCTTCTCCCATCCCCAAACTACAATAAACAAAACAAACCAAAGATGCCAGAATGGCCATTGTCTCAGTTCTCACACCTGGGTTCACAACTTAAATGTGTTCGAAGTGTTACCGGTACTCATGGCAGACCCACCTTAGGCCCTAGGCCTGGAAATATTGCTACATGTCTAACGTACGTAACTTTTCGAAGGATGTTATATTGCAATTGCTAATGGCTACAGTACTAGTATTGATTGCATAAGCAATCAGCAGGTCGGGAACCAGTGACTTGGCAAAAGTGACAGAATGCCCTGGTAGAGAAGGAGCTTGAGAGCTTGGGCTCCTTCCCTAGTGATCTAAGCCTCAATACTGGGTCCAACTAGTGACATGGGGTATCCTAGGGACCCAGCTTGAAAGTCATTGAAGACAGAGGGAGGCCTCAGGGGTAATAAGCTCAGGATATATATAAGAGTTCAACTTCTTAGTATTCAAAGTGTAACACACAGATCGATGTGACTGGGAGTGAGGTGACTGGTAACTGGGCTGGTAGAATGCAGTACAGGTTCAGTGGTACCGGCTCAGAAATGCTTTGCTAAAAAGAGAAGTGTAACATGAACTGTTTTCTATAGTGTACAAAGCATAAAGAGTTCATGAATTGTGCCACGGATTACAAGAATTCCCTATTGGTGTCTGTGTGGAGAAGTGTTGCTTTTAAGATGGAGTGCTGCCTTAAATGTGACATGTGTGTTAAGTTACAGCTTCAGCCGGCCTCGGGGGGCTCTAGTGAGCACTCTCTTTGGGTCCCCACATGGGCGCAGTAAGCCCTTCTCACAAGCATGTCTGTTATCACATAGGAATACTGCTGCTTTGCAACATTTTGAACTGTCAGCCCGGAGTTGGATACTGAGTGCATTTGAATAGATGTCATACAAGGGAAACAGGCATAATTGCTAGTTTTAAAAGTATGAGAGTATGATGTTACATTACAACACAATATGGCGTATATTATAAGAAACAATGCTTGTTTTATGTTTGTATTTACTCATTAAAAAAAAAACCTTCTGTTTGCAGTAGCACCCCCAGTCCCCCCCCCCAAAACCTGTCTGAGCCCCATCTCAATCCAGCAATGTGCACGAGAGTCTCGGCTCTTCCAGGTCTCTCCCTCCTCATTGGCTCAATCACAGCCAGTGAGCCAATGAGTAGAGAGTGGGGGCGGAGCTGAGTCGTGCTCCGTGTATGAATGAACGGAGAAGCCGCTAGGGAGCAAGCCTGTTCTGGTGCCTTCATAGACCACTGCTTGTTATGGGGGCACTAGGCAGAAGGGAGGGGCCTGGAGCACCCATGGTGAACCTGAAAAGAGGAGGGTCGGGACTGTTCTGTCCAAAACCACTGCACAGAGCAGGTAAGTAAAAAAACCTTTAACCACTTGGCACCCGCACTATAGCTGAAAGACGGCTACAATGCCGGGAGGGCTTCCATAGACATCCTCCTGTTCTCACACTGCCGCGCACCCCCTGAGGCACGCGGGCAGCGCGCTCTGTGTTTGCAGAGTCCTTGGGACTCGGCTGATCACAGATAGGGGTAAAGGCTCAATTACACCGGACCTTTACCACATGATCAGCTGTCAGCCAATGACAGCTTTTTTTGGAAGGAAATAGAAGCCGTTTATCAGATTTTTTTTCCTCTTGCTTTTTTCCTCTCTTCTCTTACAGGGACATCAGTCCCCTCAGTGCCCACCGGTGCTGCTAATCAGTTCCCACCAGTGCTGCTGATCAGTGCCTACCAGTGCCATCTATTAGTGCCATCAGTACTTATCAGTGCCTCATCATTAGTGTTGCTTATCAGTGCCGTCTACCAGTGCCGCCTATCAGTGCTGCCTATCAGTGCCACCCATCAATGCCACCCAGCAGTGCAGCCTCATCACTGCCTCCTGATCAGGGCCAACCAGTGCTGCCTCATCAGTGCAGCCTATCAGTGCCCATCAGTGTAGCCTCATCAGTGCACATCAGTGAAGGAGAAAATTACATGTTTGCAACATTTTATAACAAACTACAAAAAAGTTTTGTTTTATTTTCTCAAAATTTTTGGTCTTTTTTTGTTTGTTTTTTTTTTTTAGCAATTTTTGGTCTTTTTTTGTTTTTTTTTTAGCAAAAAAAAAAAAACCCCAGTGGTGATTAAATACCACCAAAAGAAAGCTCTATTTGTGTGAAAAATAACAAACAAAATTTCATATGGGTACACAGTGTTGCATGACTGCGCAATTGTCATTTAAAGTGTAACAGCGCTGAAAGCTGAAAATTGGCCTTGGCAGGAAGGAGGTATAAGTGCCCAGTAAACAAATGGTTACTGTCACATTAAGCTGCATTTTTAGGGACATACTGTATATGCATCTATGATTCTGATATCATCACTTATCACTTTTCTAAGGGATGGTATCCAGTTCATGTTTTATTGACATTTCTGGACACACCTACCTGCCTAATGTTTTGAGCAATATATAGTATCTGACAAAAATGAGTACACCCCACACATTTTTATAAATATTTCATTATATCTTTTCATGTGACAACACTGAAGAAATGACACTTTGCTACAATGTAAAGTAGTGAGTGTACAGCTTGTATAACAGTGTAAATTTGCTATCCCATCAAAATAACTCAACACACAAACATTAATGTCTAATTTCTGTTATACAAGCTGTACACTCACTAATTTACATTGTAGCAAAATGTATTTTCTTCAGTGTTGTCACATGAAAAGATCTAATAAAATATTTACATAAATGTGAGGGGTGTACTCACTTTTGGGAGATACTGTATATGTATGTGGAGCTATTGATCTTTACAGATACGCATAGGTGTGCAATATAATATCGAATTTACATTCAAGACAGTTTTTGCTATAAGCTCTTCTTTCATCAGTATTCGTCAATTTATATCCAGTGGATAAGTTCCTGTAGTGTTGGGATATGTTTACTAATGTGTTTCTTAGTCTTGGAAACAGGTTATCAGTTGATGTATGTTTCCTTTAGGTGACCATAGTAAGCAAGCCTATTCTATTAGTTGATTGATTTTAATGGCCAGACTCAAGGCTATCCACCCAATTTTTTTCCAGTTGGTCCTGTCCGACAAGTAATGTGGTTTTCGTGAACATACTGTATACTGTAAATTATTGGTGCTCTTGAAAGTTTAATGTGTAAGCAGTTCAAAGGATGCATTTAATCTTTTAAAATGGGAAAACAGCCACAATTATTAAAGATTGAGATTTATATAGACCAAATATGACAAGTTAATTCTTGTTTGTATTTTAAAAGTAGGCGATTGCAAATACTTAGTGTATGTATACACTTTCCTTTTCTAGGTTTTTTTTTCATGCGTGTATGGAAAATATTATAGTAAGATACCCTTCTGGGTTATTTTAAGGTGTCACAATAAAGTGTTATTTTTTATACTCTATACCAGTTCCCAAACTGTGGGTCGGGACCCACTGGTGGGTCGCGAGCTGTGTTTGAGTGGGTCGCGCTGAGCCGGAAATCACTGAGAGCCGACCCTCTTAAATTGTGCTGTGCGAACCCATGTAAATTACAGAGAGCCAGAGCAGTCAAATCGCAATGTGTTCAGGACCCCGCCCACGCAGTTTACGGAGGCTGGTCTGCATTTTCCGCGAGGAGGATACTTGCATCAGTGAGTACGTATGTGGGCTGTTATGTAGGATATGTTCATGGGGTACAGAGCCAGCTCCTCCTTCCTGCCGGCGGCAGTGGTGGTGGCTAGACTAGCGGCGGGATTCTATCAGCTATAGCGGGCAGAGACGGCAGCCTCAGTGTTATAGGAGGAGGCGGCGGAATTCTATCAGCTATAGCGGGCAGAGACGGCAGCCTTGGTGTTATAGGAGGAGGTGGCGGGATTCTATCAGCTATAGCGGGCAGAGACGGCAGCCTTGGTGTTATAGGAGGAGGCGGCGGGATTCTATCAGCTATATAACGGGCAGAGACGGCAGCCTCGGTGTTATAGGAGGAGGCGGCGGGATTCGATCAGCTATAGCGGGCAGAGACGGCAGCCTTTGTGTTATAGGAGGACCAGGTGCCCCAGCGGTGTCAGGAGTTCATGGCAGCTTCTAGGAGTTCATGGCAGCTTCTGTGACCCCAGTAGAGGATCCAAACGAGAAGAGCCAGGACACCAAGACCAGCATAGAGCTCCTCATCATGGAGACTCTGGGTGCGGTGTGCTGGGCCCTGGAGAGGGCAAACAGAGGCTTCACCTTCACTGTGGACCGCTGGGAGAGGAAGGAGGGTGAGTGCCATATAGTCTACTGATCACTGTCCTGGGATGGTTGATTTCTGTCCTCTGCCTGCCTTATACTGTCTATGAGGGTGCTGATTACTTACAACTCCACTTATATGCCACAGGTTTCTGACCCCTCACTTAGAACATCTGGCAAGTGTATTCAATAATAAATTGAAAAGCAGTAAATTAATATTTTTAATTTAACATCCCCCTCTGCATTATTATAATTATTATTATTTGCATTTATATAGCGCCAACAAATTCCATAGCGCTTTACAATATTCAATTACAAGCAAGTGGGTCCCGAAAAATAACTATTCAGAAGTGGGTCTCGGCACAAAAAAAGTTTGGGAAGCCCTGCTCTATACTATTGGACTATTTGTTTGATTTTTTTTTCAACACTTTTAGAAGTGTTGGTCTCCAAACATATTTCATAAGGTGATTTCACTACAGTATTATAGACCAGCACTTAGCTGTGTGGGCAACATGAAAGGTAATAATTATTATAATTTTTAAATATGTCAGATATGATATCTAAAAAACGACTGGTTGGGACTTTGATGGCACACAATCATTATATTAAAATAAAACAAGCTTATTGTAAATACATTAAAAAACCACAAATAAAAAAAAAAAACAGGTGGGGGTACAAAAAATTATATAATCCCATCAACATCATGGTATATAGAGTGTGAGGGGCTTGCGCTTAGGAAACCTCGGTTCGGTGAATATAAATAAAATTAAAAACAATAACTAAGTAATAAATCAATAAATTAAATACATAAGCTGCTGCTAGGTAGAAAAGGTGATACCTTTCAAACAATACTGAAAAACTAAGTACCTGCGCTGCTTAAACCGAAACCATAAACATAAATATCAGTTGTGCTAATAAATAAATAACATCATAAAGTGCTCGTGCGAATAACTGTGCAACTGTGTATATAAATATAGTGTTACACTAAATATAACAGCATAAATATTATAAATAAACTATCATATATCAAAAGTAATTATAAATAATTAAAATTTATTATAATATATAATATATAATATATATTTATTATATATATTTATTATATTTATAATTACTTTTGATATATGATAGTTTATTTATAATATTTATGCTGTTATATTTAGTGTAACACTATATTTATATACACAGTTGCACAGTTATTCGCACGAGCACTTTATGATGTTATTTATTTATTAGCACAACTGATATTTATGTTTATGGTTTCGGTTTAAGCAGCGCAGGTACTTAGTTTTTCATCATGGTATATAATCAAGGCAAAAGACCATTGGAACATACAGTATATTTGAACCCCAACACGTTTCAATTCATCCAGAATCATCAGGGACTATAAATATCCAGGCCTAGATATAAATCATAACAGATCATGAGTATATAACATGTAAATATGGGGATCATCCTATTAATGATATATCAGCAGATATTCAAATGAACACTCACTTTTAACTATAGTGCACAGTGCTCAATATAAAATACAGTATATATGGTCAATCCCAACACAAAGGTCTCAGGAGACTGTAGTAGTGGGGGCACAAAGGGCACTAGATACCAAAGGCAATCAGTCTGAAACTCTTCCCAGTTGGTCAATCAATTAAGACCAACCAATTAGTGCCAACATCCAAATGAGTGGCAATAGCCCATCAATCAAGTAGGGGCTCATGGAGTGGGGAGAGACAGGCCAGTTCCACCTGCCCTTTATATATATATATATATATATATATATATATATATATATATATATAAAGAAAATTAATTAGGTGTAGGGAATTATATGGCTTTGAGGGTGTATAGTCATTGCTTTTTCTTTTGGAGGAGAAGCTTGTTTCGATCTCCTCCTCTGGGATCTGGATGTATTCTATTAAGAGCCCAAACCATAACATCCTGCATTTTTCTGTTATAAGCGTAGCACCCCCTTAGTCAGATGCTAGGTAGCAGGTATAGTTTTGGCTTTCTCTGCTCAACAGGAAAGCAGTATGCAAAGCATTTGTGCTCTCTGCTTATCAGGGAGCTGGATCTGCTAGTTAGACCTTTTCCATGTGCTCAGTGTGTGATGCATTTGGGCTGAGGGAGTGTCCTACTGTGTCCAATGGGGAGGAACGTTGGATAGTGGAGGAAACCCAACCAATGACAAACAGGCTTTAATACAATCCCATGGGTTTGGCATCGAGAGTGATGCAATATGGGATAGGGTATAAAAGCCAGGAACACATGAAGCAGGGGGTCTTTGGGTGGGAAGCCAGGTCCCAGAAGGAGGATGACGGCTGTTTCCTCTTCTGCAGCAGTGGATGGTGGTCACAGGCGGTCGGCGGTGAACCAGAGTGTGTGGCTGAATCCAGAGGTCCAGGAGAAGCTGACTGATGGAGTAGAGGGCAACGGTGACTCTGGAAAAACAGTGTCCGTGAGTACAGAGGAACTTGCCTGGGGGTCTGCCCAGGAAGGGGACTACTCCCGAGTCAGTGGACGGGTATCAGCACACAGTGAGAGAGAAAGGGGGTGCCAAGTTAGAACCCTGAAGATAATTACAAGCAGGAAAATTTATTCTATCTTCATTCCAGTGGCAGGGTGAAGCCTTGCCGCATTCTCAAGTCAATTGTCCTCAATACTGTGAATAGTTAGTAGTTGGAGTGTCCCACTCCTCCCTTCTCCTATCCCAGTTCCAAATAAAACCACAAAACAACATCCCCTGGACTGATCATTGACTGAGCCAAGTACTTAAAGTGATAAGTTGCTATGGGTAACCCAGGGGAATCCTTAAAGTATAATACTCAGCAGTCCTCTAGGGAGCAGTGCTACATAAGTAGCACAACATACTTAACAATATGTCTGCCCATTGGGGACTCAATACCAAATGTCTCTGCTGCATGTATCTAAACATACTTCCTGTGCCAAAACTCTCTTTTGGTTTTGCCTATGTAGAATGCTCCACAAGGGCAGGTCAATATACATCATCTTCCCTTCCTATTTTTTTTCTTCACTCTCACATTTTCCCTTATTCAACATAGGTTTGTCTCTATAGGAAAAAGTATCCCAGTATAGTTGCCATCATCCCTAATATGATGATATCACAATTGTGTTGGATCCTCAACCAAAAAAAAGATGGGATTGTGTAGGCCAAAGTATATTTGTGAATAAAATATAATTTTATTGAAGTAAATTTAAAATTAAAATATCAAGAGGTTGCAAAAAGTATAATAAGTATAATGAACATTCCTCATAAGGTTTAGCACATGATTAACCGCTTTAGCACTAGCCACTGTGCTGCTACTGCGGCACAGTGGCTCGTTATCGTCTAGCGACGTAGACCTACGTCGCTAGACTCCTCTCCTGTAGGCAGCGCTCGTGCGCCCCCGGAGGCGCGCTCCCGCTGTTTTCATTCACAGCGGGAGTCGGGCCAGGGGAGGAGCGGCGGCCTTTTTCAAGGTAATCACCAATTCTACAAAAATAATGTGAATGACAAAAAGTTATTTTTTTTTAAATCTTCCTTAAATATTTGCAAACATAATACATAATATCTGTACTATAGCATACCATTCTGTGTAGCGATGCCAAGTTTGAAGACTGGGGAGTGCCTTCACCTTCCCTCCAACCCATGACCTGCAGCGAGATCCCAAAACACAGGTGGGGAGCAGCTGGCCCTACTAGAATAAAAAAGGGGGCATAAGGTCCTGTTTGTGTGTGAGGATTATAACAACCCAGATCTATAAGGTCCCTGTTAGTCACTTGGGGGGGGAGGGGTGTTTTGACAATTGTATGTGTTTGCAAGTAGGGCTCTTGCTTGCAGAGGTCAGTCTCTGCTTGTGTGCCACAATTTCTAAACACAGAAGTGGATCTGGGTAAGACATATATCAAAGAGCATCACTTCCAGCTAATTTTATTAAATCATTGTGAAGTGGTGATGTGTCCCAGAATAAATTAACTGGGAGACTTACATTCCTGTTGCTTCACCCTTATCTAAGGAAAAGGCTCTTGCTTGCCGAGATGATCCTCTGCTTAGGATGCCACAGTCTCTGGACAAATAAAATAATAAGTCCAAATGAGATGTATATTAGGATTGTAACTCCCATCAATGGACCAGATAAAAGTATAGAGACTTACATTGCTGTAACTGCACACTTGTAGCAATAGGGGGGAGGGGTTTTATCTTATTTGCTTCCTAGGTTTTTTTACCCCCCTGTAGTCCTCCTTTTTTGTGCCCTGGCTCTGAATCGGGCCACCTATCAGCTCCCGGAACAGAGTCCCCTCCATTCTGGTTCCCTTTCCCTTTGCTCCATGACAGCCTTATCTTGCTGTTGTGTGCATTGATTTTTTCACTCTTATGTACTGTATATGTAAGTATGACCATTTGGCAGGTGATTTACATATGAATCATGTTACTTTATATCATATATTTATATCTATGTATATCACATGGTATTTCCACAGATGCAAAAATGTTATGGCTCCACTCCATGAGCACACGCCGCTATGGTATAATGCTCTGCTCCCCGAGTTTGCCTCCATCCCGGATGCGCATGCATGGGCCCAATATGGAATCTGTTTCCTCTCTCACATACTCACAAACGGCACACTCAAGACCTTTTATACCCTGAAACATCAATTCGGGCTACCTAACCACATGTTTTTTCGCTATTTGCAGATTCGACACGCTTTTTCTTCCCAATTCCCTCAACCTGTGCAATATTGGAGGTGGTCCGGGGCTCTGACCCTAAACATCTCATCTCAAATCTTTGTAACACACTGCATTTGCCAGCTTCTACGGTCCTTGCGTATACCCCCAAGACCAACTGGGAGGGGGATGTGGGAGCTCTAGAGGACAAGGAGTGGGGCGACGTGCTTGATGCATGTAAACTAGTATCCCCGAAGCTGTCTGACCGCTTCACCCAACTGTACGTCCTTCACCGAATCTATCTCACTCCTATCATGATGGCCAAGTACAGTAGTGACGCCTCTGAACTCTGCCCCATGTGCAGGTCGGAACGGCGCACCTTTTATCACCTCCTTTGGAGTTGCCCAGACTTAATGGGATTTTGGACGCAAGTGGTCAGATTACATAACACTATGGGCTCCCCTCTGACGTTGGCCCCCAAACCGTGCTTGCTAGGGATATTCCCTGACACCAGTGTAGACAAATCCACTACCCTCTTCTTACATGAGACGTTATTTCTAGCTAGGAAATGCATTGCACGACGATGGATGTGTTATAAACTCCCCCACCCTTCATGACTGGCTCTGAGAGGCTAATATTACGCTACCCTATAAAAAGCTGATATACGCCCATCGCGGGTGCCCCTTCAAGTTCAATAAGATATGGGATAGATGGGTACAGGCTTCGGAGACGTGTATTTAAATTTTGCACTTCTGTTTATGCTTAACCACTTGCCTACTGTGCACTTAAACACCCTTCCCATCCAGGCCAATTTTCAGCTTTCAGTGCTGTCACAATTTGACTGACAATTGCGCAGTCATGCCACACTGTACCCATATGACATTTTTATCATTTTTTTCACACAAATAGAGCTTTCTTTTGGTGGTATTTAATCATCTCTGGGTTTTTTATTTTTTACAAAAAAAAAGAATAAAGACAGAAAATTTTTCTCCTTCACTGATGTGCGCTGATGAGGCGGCACTGATGGGCACTGATAGGCGGCACTGATGGGCACTGATAAGGTGGCACTTATGGGCACTGATGAGGTGGCACTTATGGGCACTGATGAGGAGGTACTAATATGCCGCACTGATGAGCACTGATAGACGGCATTGATAGGCGGCACTGATAGGCGGCACTGATAGGCGGCACTCATGAGCACTGATAGGCGGCACTGCTGGGCACTGAGAGGTGGCACTGCTGGGCACTGAGAGGTGGCACTGAGAGGTGGCACTGCTGGGCACTCAGAGGCGGCACTGACGGGCGGCAGTGATGGGCACTGAGAGGCTGCACTGATGGGCACTGGCGGATGGCACTGATGGACACTGACGGGTGGCACTGATGAGCACTGATGGGTGGCACTGATAAGCACTGATGGGCAGCACCATCAGTGCCCACACTCAGTGCCCATAGTGCTGCCAGTCAGTGCTCATCAGTGCCTAGATGAGCAGGCACTGATGGGCACTGACTGGCAGCACTATGGGCAGTGATTGTGGGCATTGATGGGGGACACTGATAGCGGGCACTGTGGGCACTGTTGGGGGCAATTTGTATGTTTTTTTACCTTTTAGTAATCAGGGCACTGGTGATCAGTGCACTGATTACATGTCTCTGTGTCCCCGGCGGCTGACGGCTCCCCCTCCTTCCTCACACTGCAGGCTCCGTGTGAGGAAGGAGCGCCGGCGATGAGAGATGATCTCATATGTTTACATATGAGATCATCTCTCATTGGATGGTCCGATCACGTGGTGAATGGCCGCTGTGATTGGCCATTCACCACGATCTGTGATCGGCTGTGTCCAAGGGACACGGCCGACACAGATTCTCCCCGATGCGCGCTCGCGGGAGCGCGCGGGGAGCCTGCTTCTGGGAGGCCGTTTAAAAACGGCCTCCCGAAAATTTGAGTCCGCGCTGCAGCCGTATATAGGCTGTAGCGCGGATGGGAGGAAGTTAATTTTCTATTCGCTACACCTCTTGCCTTTATTTAATGTTGGGGACATAGAGCTATTACAGATACAGGTTTGGCAATTTTCACATCCCATATATGTTCTTGATGTACCTAGGTATTCCCCTCATTTTTGACGATTTTTGTTTTGCTGTATTCCCATTGTGATTTCCTGATATGTACTTGTATTCTCTGTAACTGAATTTTTTTTATCAATAAAGACCTTGTTTAACCAAAAAAAAAAAAAATGTTATGGCTGGCTCCTGATGAAGTGGACACTGTTCCACGAAATGCGTAGAGACTCAAGTTCATTAATTTTTTTCAACTCTAATGTATATTGTATATATACTACCCTTAGTAGTGCATGTATAGTGTGTTTGTTTTTATGACACATATTGTGTCTACCCTTGTTGGATTTTAAATTTTATGTGAAATAAAATTGTATATTTTTCTACTATTATTTTGGCACAACTCATCAAGGTCCCACAGGCAATAGTTTCCTTCTGTGATGCAGGTCAATAAATAGACCACTGTGTATGGCAATTGGCAAAATGTTTAGGATGAAAGGGACTCCCAATAGGTAATAATTGAATTTTTTGAGAGCAGATAAAACAACAATATCTACATGAGCCACAGGAAAAAGCTTTACAGGGATCTTGTTTTTCTTCAGTTCGAAAGACGCTCGAGACTAACTTAACCCTAAGAGAGGGGGCTCACTTGTATGTAATAAGCAGTTTAGGGGGAATCCATTTAGCTCTTTTCAGATCTGTGGCTAAAAGATGCCAGAAACCTTTCTGTAATAGAACCTCAAACTAATTCATGCTGATTTGTGAACGTGGTAATAATGCATAGGGGTACAGGAGTTGCATTGGTAATGTTCCTGTTATTATTAGAGAACAGGAGTTCAGTACGGGATTTTTTACAAGCCCTAGCATAAGCTTTTTTAAACAGGATTTCATATATATCCATGTTCTTGCACCTGAGAGTGAAGCTCATCGGCTGTTTTTTTGAACTTTAAATCACCATGACAATTTCATCTGAGCCAAAAGTATTGAAAATATGGGATCGAATTCAACAGAGGACAAGAATGGAAAATATTTGCTTTTAAGATGGTGTTACCAGCAGTGTGTTTTCTATAGAGATCGCTGAGTAAAATTCTATTGGGTGCAAGCATCCAGAAACATTATTTTTTTGCAGTCATATGACATAGTAAAGAAGAGATTATAAGAATTGTTAATGAATTTCAAGAAGTCATGAAGTAACTCAACTGGTCCATCCCTGATCATAAAAATGTCATCAATATAACGTGACCAAGTTAAATTGTGGTTTGAGTATTTGGATAAGTCATCAGACAGCAATAATCAACGTTACCTTTCACTCTGGTACAAATTGGCATAGGGTGGGGCACAACAAGTCCCCATCGCTACGCCTTTTACCTAGAGGAAATGGGAACAATCAAAAAAAAATACAATACAAAACAATATTTGTTTTGTTTTTTAGTTTTTCTTCCTGGTCTGGGATGGTCTAATTAACAACTATTGGCCTTTGGATCTTTATATTGCTTTTTAGACTGACAATTTTGACTGATTGTTCCTTTTTTTGTTGCATGAGTATTGGCTTGCAGTCAGCCACTTTTGATTACACCTTACTCAAGTATTAGGTAACTTGTATTTGCTAGTCCCTTATATATTATATATATATTTTTTTCTTTTGTTTTTTTAAATTCAGCAATTCAATTTTTTCCACACCTTATACCTTGGTGTTGGCTTTTCTTATCCCGCTGAGACCTGTGCTATGTCAGTAAGTCACCTGTCCATTTATTCTTTGCTTTATTGGAAATACTTTGTAATATATACTCTATTACCATTATTATGCCTTTTTTCACAGAGATCCAGGTTAATTGACTTGCGTATCTTGTGCCCTTTGTGTCCCACTACTACAGTCTCCTGAGACCTTTGTGTTGGGATGGACCATATCTATATATTATAGTTGAAAATGAATGTTCATTTGAATTCTTGCCAATGTATCAATAATGGGATGATCCCCATATTTACATGGTATATACTCATGATCTGTTATGATATATATCTAGGCCTGGATATTTATAGCCCTTGATCAATCCTCTGGGTGAATTGAAACACGTTGGGGTTCAAATATATGTTTCAGCGGTCCTTTGCCGTGATTAATTACCATGTTGATGGGATTATGTCATTTTATGTACCACACCTGTGTTTTGTTGTGGTTTTTAATTTATTTACAATAAACTTTTTACATTTCAATATACTGTAATTGTTTTCTGCCATCAAAGTCCCAACCAGTCGTTAAACAATTTTTTAGAATAAAGGAAAACAAGGGTGCCAGGTCAGAGTTGTGTTAAAGTAAAAACAAATTTATTACAATGCACTTACATATAAGAAGACCAGCATTCAGGTGCTAAGACGTGGGTCCCCAAAGGTTTGGTGACGAGGGGTGGTGTGGATCGCATGCACCCAGCCACAGGTGTGTTCTCAGGGTCCAGGGATGGAGGATGGGAGATAGATGGTCCGGAGATCCCGGGAGGGGAAGAACTCACAACACCTCCTCTTCCTAAGGACATCAGCGGCGCACAGCCGCGAGCCGGATGCAGCGTCACAAGACACTGCCGGTTTCTCCACGGAAGCCAGCAGGAGACAGTCGTAGCAGAGTATCAACCTCCTTCGTCAGGCTGGCCCGCCCCTCCACTTGGGATGCTTATTTCACGCTTAAAAGGAGTAACAGGAGTAGAATAATTTCGCTGATGAGTACTACAAAAGAAACACTGGAAAAGGGGGAAGGTGTGTAAACCTAAGGACAAAGAACGATAAGGGGCTATGGGCAATATCTGAATGTAAAAATCGTAAAGTACACCTACCAACACAATGGTGTGCGCACCTACATACATAAGAAATTGACCATGTCTAGATAAGAATGAGAGCATTAAAATTAAGTAGTTCAAATGTCAAAATTACAACGTACATATTAAAAAATATACATGTTAAAAATCACTAAAAACGCTGAAAGACCAGAATGAAGGGGAGAGAAGAAGGGGAGAAGGGGGGGGAGGGGGGGTTGGGGAGGAAAGGAGAAGAGGATAATCCTCCAGGCCATCTCTTGAAAAATTATCAAAAAATATATATATATGTAATGTTCCGGTACCTTTGGTACCCTAAATTACACTTTCCACAAGTGTATGCGCCCCACCATTTACTTTTGGAAAGGTGCGCATACACCTTTAAGACTGGAGCTGTCATCACCCAGCGCCGGACTAGATGGCTATTTAAAGCGCCGGTTCTCACTCACATGTGTTCGTTCAAACACCCTTACCTGGATGCTAACCTTGCTTGAAGCTTCCATGCTTGCAAGCTTACCTCGCTGACGGAACCTCGCCGCGCTGATCCCTGTATCCCGCTACTGGATCATCCGCCTCTCCTGAACCACCCTTCGGCTGTATCGCTAATAGTGCTAAGTACCCCGCAGGGGAATTCTCTATAAACTTATACTAAGCTTACACTATCTAGCTCTGCATAGTAAAGACTGTTTATCACATCTGCATAACTAGATTGCTAGCTCTTGAGACTACTGCTACTTTTCTGCACTGGGTTGATCTCTTTTGTATGTCCACCTGCTATTCTGTCATCTGCTACCATACAACATTGCTAAACCTTCCTGCATCCATCTGCTACTGTCTCACCTTCAAGTGTCTATCACCTACCACCTCCACTCAACCTATCCCTCAACCTTCATCATTGTGTTACCACATACATAAAGTCATTCTAGGAACCAGCTTGCTAATTGTGTGTATTTACTGGCTGAAATAAGACCTTCCACACATGATGAGTCATTGAGGTTGGGAATGGTATCTCAGCATATCTCTTACATGACTACTGACGTGGAACTATTTCTGCAGCTGAAAATCCACACCATATAAGAAACGCAGGAGCGTTACAGATTGAACGAACCAAAAAATGGATTCAGCAGAAATAACCACTCAGGTGACACAATTAAAACAGCAAGTATCTGCGTTAATACACGCACTTGCTGAATTAAAAGAAGACAATCAGGCTCTGTCGCAGCAGGTAATTAGACTGACACAACTTACCTCTGCTCAGTCCCCTGAACCCAAGATAAATCCCCCTTTGGTATTTACAGGCGATCGCAAAAAATTTTGCGAATTTAAAAACGCATGTGAGTTACTTTTTTTGCTAAAACCTCGTACCTACCTTACTGATCACATTAAGGTTTGTACTATTATTTCTTACCTATCAAGCGATCCTCGAGCCTGGGCAGATTCTCTTTTTGAGAAAAACGACCAGCTTCTCAACTCCTATGCCTTGTTCCTGGCAGAGCTCACTAGCCTATATGATGACCCCAATAGGCAGAGTACTGCTGATCTTCAGTTAAGATCCTTGAAACAAGGAAGGAGGCCTGTAGAAGACTTTGTTGCAGAGTTCAAGAGATGGACCCTTGATTCAGAATGGAATGATGCATCTCTGAAAACCCAATTTAGGCTTGGCCTATCAGAAGCCGTTAAGGACGAGCTCGCCCGAGCGGATCTGCCAAAAACCCTGGATGCATTAATACAACTCAGTATTACCATAGATAGAAGACTACGAGAAAGAAAGGCTGAAAAGATGGGAATGCCATTATCCGTTTCCTCTCGGAGTCTGGCCGTTCCTATGGAGGTAGGAACCATACGCCCACCGCTATCAACTATGGAAAAAGCCAAAAGACGAAATGAAAATCTCTGCTTGTACTGTGCATCCCCGGATCACAAGATAAACGTCTGTCCCCTAGTCAACAAAAAGAAGGGTGAGTGTTCACATGTCTCCCTAGGAGGATTGACAACTTCATTCACTAACCCCTACATTTCTGTTTTTTTGACATTACAGTGGGACCAGAACAGGATTACTACTAAGGCCATGATTGACACAGGATCTTGTGGAAATTATATGGATATATGTTTTGCTGCTTTAAATAAAATTCCTATTATTTCTAAACTCAAACCTGTCTCAGTAAGTCTTATTACCGGTGTTCCGTTATCCTCTGGTCCGATCACCGATCAGACACAAGCACTTCTAGTCACTATTAACGAGTCTCATAGGGAGACTTCTACCTTCGATTTAATACCATCACCCCACTTTCCCATTGTGTTGGGACTTCCCTGGTTGCACACACACCAACCAACCATAGATTGGAAGAAACGGTCCTTGACCTTCCCTTCTTGTTGTTGCGAGGAAACGTGTAACCTCCCGTTTTCCGGGAAGATTCTGTCTGTGGTGACAGATGAGATTGCACCACTATGTTATCAGGATCTTTCTGAGGTTTTTCTTGAGAAAAATGCTCAAGCATTACCTCCTCATCGAGACTATGATTGTAGCATTGATCTACTCCCAAATAGCAAATTGCCGTTCGGTCATGTTTATCCTCTTTCACAGGATGAACTTGCCATTCTCAAAACCTATTTGGATGAGAACTTGGAAAAAGGTTTTATTAGACCTTCCACTTCTTCCACAGCAGCAGGACTCTTTTTTGTTCGCAATAAAGATTCAAGTCTCAGACCTATCATCGACTACAGGAAATTAAATGCTATCACAATAAAAGATCGCTATCCCCTACCGCTTATCCCTGAGCTCATTGAGCAGGTGCGTGGAGCTACCTATTTTTCAAAATTAGACCTGAAAGGAGCATACAATCTCATTCGAATCCGTGATGGACACGAGTGGAAGACTGCATTCAGAACTAGATACGGATTGTTCGAATATCTTGTGATGCCATTCGGCCTATGCAATGCCCCTGCAGTTTTCCAACGATTTATAAACGATATTTTTAAAGACTTACTAGATGTCTGTGTTGTGGTATATCTGGACGATATACTTATATATTCACGGACCCTGTCTGAACACATAAGACATGTAAGACTTGTATTATCGAGATTGCTTGCACATAATCTTTATGTGAAGCTGAAGAAATGCTTGTTCCATAAAGATGAGGTACTCTTTCTAGGCTACATCATATCCAAAACAGGAATCGAGATGGACATGAGTAAAATATCCTGCATTCAGGATTGGCCTACAGCAACTACACGCAAGGCGCTACAGCGATTCCTGGGATTTTCAAATTTCTACAGGAAGTTCATAAAAAACTTTTCTGCTATTGTGAGACCCCTCACACAGCTCACTAGCATAAAAATACCATTTAAATGGTCAGAAGAAGCAAATAAGGCTTTCCACTTGTTAAAGACAAGATTTACTTCCGCTCCCATATTACGCCATCCAGACCCATCCCTCCAATACATTCTGGAGGTAGATGCGTCAAACATGGCAGTAGGAGCAATACTCTCCCAACGACCTACCCACACTTCACCACTTCATCCAGTCGCTTTTTTTTTCTAAATCCCTGAGCAGTCCCGAGATAAATTACCCCGTGGGTGGAAAGGAACTGCTTGCTATAAAATTGGCTCTGGAGAATTGGCGACATTTACTCGAAGGCACCCAACTACCAATAATTATATACACGGACCATAAAAACCTCCAATATCTTCAGACTAGCAAAACTCTCTCGCATCGACAGGTACGATGGTCACTATTCTTTCTAAGGTTTAACTTCCTAGTGACCTACACACCTGCAGATAAGAACAAAAAGGCGGATGCACTATCACGACTAACTGAAGAAAACTACTTTGAAATCCCTTCCGTTCCTATAATACCTCACAAACGCATTATTGGAGTTGTCCGTTCCTTAAAGGAAGAGGTTCTGCATGGTATAAGTTTGGATTCACCCCCACCACAACTAAATACTGATGCAGAAGGCTTCCTCTACTACAACGACAAACTTTACATACCACCTACCCTACGCACCAAGATCTTGGAATTATCGCATGATGTGCCTATGGCAGGACAAATGGGTATGACAAAGACTTTCAATTTGATTTCTCGACAATTCTGGTGGCCTGACATGAAAACATCTATACAAAAATTCGTCTCTTCATGCAATGTCTGTGCCAGGTCCAAAATTGACACTACGAGACCATCCGGTCTACTATGCAGTCTACCAATACCCCAAACTCAATGGGAGGTGTTGTCATTGGACTTCATCGTAGAATTGCCTCCTTCCAAAGGATTTAATACCATCTTGGTGTCAGTGGACCATCTGACAAAGATGGCACATTTCATTGCTATTCGCAGACTACCTTCGTCCAAACAAACGGCAGAACTCCTGATGAAACATGTCTTCAGATTACATGGTATCCCAAAAACTCTTCTGTCTGACCGTGGATCCCAATTTATTTCTAAATTCTGGCAAGAACTATGTCACATACTACGGATTGAGCGGAAGCTCACTTCTCCTTACCATCCGCAGACCAACGGACAGACTGAAAGAGTCAACCAATGCATCGAGCAGTATTTACGTTGTTACACTTCTTACCAACAGGATGATTGGTTGGATCTTCTCCCCCTGGCAGAATTTGCCTACAACAACGCAACTCACAGTACAACCAAGCAGAGTCCGTTCTACTTGAACTATGGGTTCCATCCCTCTATTCTCCCTCCACGCATCCTTCCTTCAAATAACCCAGTAGCCTCAGACTATCTTACCCAAATAAAGGATTCTCTGGGTTTACTAAATACTACCATTGCACACGCTCAAAGTCAACAAAAGAAGTACTATGATCTTCGTAGAAGACCTTCTCCACAGTATACTATCGGGGACCTCGTTTGGCTCTCAACAAAAAACTTGAGACTGAAGATCCCTAGCAAAAAGCTTGGACCTCTGTTCTTGGGACCTTTCCCAATCAAGAAACGTATTGGAAAAGCTGCAGTGCAGCTTACATTGCCAATGGACCTAAAAATCCATCCCATTTTCCATGTGTCGCTACTAAAACCCCATGTTCCGGACCAAGGAATAAGGCCTAATATTTCACCTCCCCCTCCTGTACAAGTTGAAGGTGGAGAAGAATACGAGATAAAAGAGATTCTGGATTCTCGTATCTACAGAAGAAGACTTCAGTACTTGGTTAGATGGAAGAACTATGGGCCCCAAGACGACACCTGGCTAAACACCTCTGACATACATGCCCCTAGATTAATCCGCAATTTTCATGCGAGATACCCAGACAAACCAGCTCCAGAGGCCTTCAGGAGCAGGCCTTAAGGGGGGGGGTATTGTAATGTTCCGGTACCTTTGGTACCCTAAATTACACTTTCCACAAGTGTATGCGCCCCACCATTTACTTTTGGAAAGGTGTGCATACACCTTTAAGACTGGAGCTGTCATCACCCAGCGCCGGACTAGATGGCTATTTAAAGCGCCGGTTCTCACTCACATGTGTTCGTTCAAACACCCTTACCTGGATGCTAACCTTGCTTGAAGCTTCCATGCTTGCAAGCTTACCTCGCTGACGGAACCTCGCCGCGCTGATCCCTGTATCCCGCTACTGGATCATCCGCCTCTCCTGAACCACCCTTCGGCTGTATCACTAATAGTGCTAAGTACCCCGCAGGGGAATTCTCTATAAACTTATACTAAGCTTACACTATCTAGCTCTGCATAGTAAAGACTGTTTATCACATCTGCATAACTAGATTGCTAGCTCTTGAGACTACTGCTACTTTTCTGCACTGGGTTGATCTCTTTTGTATGTCCACCTGCTATTCTGTCATCTGCTACCATACAACATTGCTAAACCTTCCTGCATCCATCTGCTACTGTCTCACCTTCAAGTGTCTATCACCTACCACCTCCACTCAACCTATCCCTCAACCTTCATCATTGTGTTACCACATACATAAAGTCATTCTAGGAACCAGCTTGCTAATTGTGTGTATTTACTGGCTGAAATAAGACCTTCCACACATGATGAGTCATTGAGGTTGGGAATGGTATCTCAGCATATCTCTTACATGACTACTGACGTGGAACTATTTCTGCAGCTGAAAATCCACACCATATAAGAAACGCAGGAGCGTTACAATATATCAACAAAATATACACATCAAAAAGTATATATATCAAAAAAAAATATATAATAATAATAATGGCAAATATGTAAAATAACTCCTTATCGCAGCTGATGTAGGCTTCAGGGAGGCTGTTACACGGCATGCAGCTCTCCCAGTTATTATTCTCCCCTTGAGGTGATTAAATAAAAGTGAGCAGATGGATGACCCTACCTTTCCAATCAGAAGGATAGAGAGATCCAACATCCTTGATCAAGCTGTCATGACGGAGGTTGAGTTTTTGTGATGTTTAATATTACAAAACCTACTGTATGAAATTAAAAGTTCTTTGACAGGTAAACATCTCCCATGTGTTTTAATTGTATAGTTTGCTACTTTCTGGAATTAGGTTTCAGCTAAATTTAAGATCTGGCCTTATGTTCCTCACACCATTAAAAATAAGGGTAGCAAATTATTATTTTACTTTTAAAATAGCCTGCCATGTCTGGCTATGTTAAACTATAAAAGGTTTTTTTTTTATGGTTTAACATCAGCAGAATGGCATCAGTGGAGAAATTTTACTATGGCTAAAAAAAAAAAGGCTTCATACTTCCTTTAAAAATTAAATAAATTATGCAAAGGAAAAAAATATATACATGCAAGAATTACTTAAAGTTTATGTTTGTATCCGAATATCATTTTGCATTGAATCTCTGTTTCAAATCTAAAAAGGAACCAAGTAATCTAATTACTCTCGCGTTTTCTTGGACTTCAGTCATTCTGACTCCAGCATTATCTCCTAAACTATTTTTAATGTTTGTTCTATACTTACTGCCCTATTCTTCTGATCAGTTCAAAGTCTTGGGATATTTTAAACATCAACAGTGTGACAGCAAATATGAAATAGTTCAGGCTATGATTATTCATAACAAACTTTAAATAGAAGGTCCATTCCAATGCTGCTATTTTGGGTCATTGTTACTAGAGGGATAATTGACATCTTGAAGGAGTGAGCAGTAAGTTATTTATTACATTTATGGTGTGTCTGATTTGGAACTCATATTATATTTACACTTTCATGGGGGAACAGCAGATCTTAGTACAACTGTTCCACATTTTTTAAAGATGTCACAAAATTAAAGTGGTAGTAACAATTCATTGTTTCAGAAAAAAGGAAAATGAAGTAACACCCTACACACACCCAATGACACAAGCCCCCCCCCCCCCCCCCCCGTCCTGCTGCAATCACCTCTGTGGGTGATGAGCTGTTAGTGCACAAGCAACTGGTGTAGCAGTCCAGGGATTTTAAATCCCTCCTCTTCTTCCCCTTCTTTCTGCAGGGTTTCCAGGACAGAGCAGAGCAATTCACTGTGCCAGCAAGATTTGCTCAGGATCCCTGCTGGATGCAGAAAGAAGTGGAAGAGAGGAGATTTCAAATAACTGGATTGCTGTACTGTGCGCTGGCAGGTCATCAACCATCCATTTGAGTGTGCGTAGGGTGGGTGGTAGTTAACCTTTAAATTTATTTCTGAAAAGGTGAACTAACCCTGTAAACTATAAATAATCAGAGTAGTAATCAACTGTTACTGCAAAATGTTACAGCAAAAATTTGAATTTACAGAAGGATTCATGTCATCAGGGGGCCTACGTTTTTGGGCTTTACGACAAAACTGGTTTTCTCCCCATACCAGTCAAAGAAATG
The DNA here is from genome assembly GCF_965119305.1 of Pelophylax lessonae. NCBI lineage: Eukaryota > Metazoa > Chordata > Amphibia > Anura > Ranidae > Pelophylax > Pelophylax lessonae. The sequence goes on from NC_138769.1 coordinate 199,482,251, forward strand.
CAAGGTTTTTACAGCTTAGAAGGAAAATAGCAAAGTCAATGAAGTGTAGATGATAGAAAACTATCAAACTGATGTCAAATGCATGTGGAATGCACCTAAAATTAAGCCACATTTGCCCATTAGCACTCGCCTTTATGGAGGTCATCCTGCCTTTTTTTCCATTTGGCTAAAGTCGGGAAGAAGGAAAGGGTCAGAACCACTTTTAAGTTTTTATTGTTGCCTGTATCCCCATTGAGAGAATACACCTAAAAAAGCCTTTTTTTTTTTTTTTGGAGGTAAGCTGGCGGGGTCTTGTGGTATGTCATTAGGAATTGTGTGCAGGGTCTCAATAATGGATGTTATGGAAGGGAGGTTTGGTGAGACAGGTTGCAGTGCTACCCACTGTCATACCCCTCACACTCCACACTGCTTTCCTACACATATCAACATACACTCTCATATATACCACACTTCTCTCCTGCACAAACTATCCACCATCATACACTTTGCACCACTCCTGTACAGCCGTGGCCAAAAGTTTGGAGAATGACACAATTATTAATTTTCACAAAGTCTGCTGCTTCTGGGTTTTTAGATCTTTTTGTTAGATGTTACTATGGTATACTGAAGTATAATTACAAGCATTTCATAAGTGTCAAAGGCTTTTAGTGACAATTACATTAAGTTTATGCAAAGAGTCAATATTTGCAGTGTTGACCCTTCTTTTTCAAGACCTCTGCAATTGGCCCTGGCATGCAGTCAATCAATTTCTGGGCCACATTCTTACTGATGGCAGGTCATTCTTGCAAAATCAATGCTTTAAGTTTATCAGAATTTGTGGGTTTTTTTTTTTGTTCACCTGCCTCTTGAAGATTGACCACAAGTTCTCAATGGGAATAAGTTCTGGGGAGTTCCCCCAGCTGAATCAACTGTAGGAGACTGCCCTGGTGCTTAGTGGACTTTCTTGGGCTCCCTGAAGCCTTCTTCACGAATGTAGTGGAAACGTTTTTTTTTTATGGAATCAAGTTCATTTTCATGGCAAAGATGCACTTTGAATTGGAATTCATCTGATTACTCTTCATAACATTCTGGAGTATATGCAAATTGTCATTATACAAACTGAGAGAAAAAAAACAGACGCCTCTGAGTAAAGACTGCAGTATTTAATTGGCAAACAATATTAAAAACTTACATCAAGGTAAGTAATTGTGAGTGAGGTGGGTCCTTCCGGTGTCCATGTGAAGGCTTGAGGCTTGGGGTCACCGCTGGGGGTCTGTATACCTGACTTGAAAAAGGAGCGCGCGCTGGTATCCCATCGCAGTGCGCATGCTTGGAAACGCGTCGTCATCACGCCGGAAGATCCTGTGGACGGTCAGTACGGCTCTCCCTGCGTTCCATCCTGCGGTCTCAGCCTCAGTTTCATGCTAGTGACACCACTCCACTTCCTGCCAGACAGGAACAGGAAGAACTGAGATGAATACAGACCCCCAGCGGTGACCCCGAGCCTCAAGCCTTCACATGGACAACGAAAGGACTCACCTCACTCACAATTACTTACCTTGATGTAAGTTTTTAATATTGTTTGCCAAATAAATACTGCAGTCTTTACTCAGAGGTGCCTGTTTTTCTCTCTTTGTTTTTGTTTCATGTTTGGAGATTGCTTCCGCTCCCCAATAGGCTGGCCCTGAGCGCATGGACTGTTTCCTGTTTTATTCAAAGACTTTTATGATAGCCCCATTGGCTATCTCATGGACTACCTTTTAGTTCAGTGCTATTAGCTTTGCGCTACTTTGCAATTTTCTTTCTCATTTAAAAACTTAGGCTGCAAACTTTGTGAAAATGATTATGTGTCATTCTCAAAACCTTTGGACACGGCTGTATATACTAACCAGTGCTACACTTTCCTCACTACTGTTTGGAAATATTATCTACCATCAAACCCTCTGCACTCATTTCCTGCATATAATATCTTACACTTTGCACTAATTTCCTACACATATGGTCATGCACTTCACACACAGTTTTCTCTCACATACCGTTCTACACCCCGCACTCCATTTCTGCACATACTGTAATATCCTCTGCACCTAAATGAATACCCCACACATAATGTACAAAACCCGATTCCAAAAAAGTTGGGACACTGTACAAACTGTGAATAAAAACAGAATGCAATGATGTGGACATTTCAAATTTCAATATTTTATTCAGAATACAACATAGATGACATATCAAATGTTTAAACTGAGAAAATGTATAATTTTAAGGGAAAAATCAGTTGATTTTAAATTTCATGGCATCAACACATCTCAAAAAAGTTGGGGCAAGGCCATGATTACCACTGTGTGGCATCCCCTCTTCTTTTTATAACAGTTTGCAAATGTCTGGGGACTGAGGAGACAAGTTGCACACGTTTAGGAATAGGAATGTTGTCCCATTCTTGTCTAATACAGGCTTCTAGTTGCTCAACTGTCTTAGGTCTTCTTTGTCGCATCTTCCTCTTTATGATGCGCCAAATGTTTTCTATGGGTGAAAGATCTGGACTGCAGGGTGGCCATTTCAGTACCCAGATCCTTCTTTTACGCAGCCATGACGTTGTAATTGATGCAGTATGTGGCCTGGCATTTGTCATGTTGGAAAATGCAAGGTCTTCCCTGAAAGAGACGATGTCAGGATGGGAGCATATGTTCTTCTAGAACTTGGATATACCTTTCAGCATTGATGGTGCCTTTCCAGATGTGTAATCTGCCCATGCCACACGCACTCATGCAACCCCATACCATCAGAGATGCAGACTTCTGAACTGAGCGCTGATAACAACTTTGGTTGTCCTTGTCCTCTTTAGTCCGGATGACATGGCGTCCCAGGTTTCCAAAAAGAACTTCAAATTTTCATTCGTCTGACCACAGAACAGTTTTCCACTTTGCCACAGTCCATTTTAAATGAGTCTTGGCCCAGAGAAAATCCCTGCGGTTTTGGATCATGTTTAGATATGGCTTCTTTTTTTGGCCTATAGAGTTTTAGCCGGCAACGGCGAATGACACGATGGATTGTGTTCACGACAATATTTTCTGGAAGTATTCCTGAGCCCATGTTGTGATTTCCATTACAGTAGCATTCCTGTATGTGATGCAATGCCGTCTAAGGGCCCGAAGATCACGGGCATCCAGTATGGTTTTCCAGCCTTGACCCTTACGCACAGAGATTGTTCCAGATTCTCTGAATCTTTGGATGATATTATGCACTGTAGATGATGATAACTTCAAACTCTTTACAATTTTTCTCTGAAAAACTCCTTTCAGATATTGCTCCGCTATTTTTGGCCGCAGCATTGGGGGAATTGGTGATCCTCTGCCCATCTTGACTTCTGAGAGACACTGCCACTCTTTTTACACCCAATGATGTTGCCAATTGACCTAATAAGTTGCAAATTGGTCCTCCAGCTGTTCCTTATATGTACATTTAACTTTTCCGGCCTCTTATTGCTACCTGTCCCAACTTTTTTGGAATGTGTAGCTCTCATGAAATCCAAAATGGGCCAATATTTGGCATGACATTTAAAAATGTCTCACTTTCAACTTTTGATATGTTATCTATATTATATTGTGAATAAAATATAAGTTTATGAGATTTGTAAATTAGTCCATTCCTTTTTTACTCACAATTTGTACAGTGTCCCAACTTTTTTGGAATTGGGTTTGTACATTCTACAATGGCTTGCTGAAAGCACAGCAAAAAAAGGCATCACTGAAACCATTTAAAATATCAGTTTTCAGTGGACTAACCCAAATAAGTAAATAAACGCATTAATTTGCTACAAGAATCACACAAATTCACTCCTTGCTGAATGCAAATCAGATATACCTATTTATTTGGAATGCACAAGTTTCTATTTCAAGCAAAGCTGATAGCCTGAGGGGATCCTTTGAGACCACATTCATTTTTTCTTTGCTGACAGTAAGGAATCTGATCATTAAACATTTTTTTGATAAATTAGTTGATAAAATCTTAGGCTCTATTTACACTTAGCGATTTTGAATTGCCAGCAGAATCAGCGCAGTTTTTTGCGTGATTCCAAATCTTGCTAGAATCCCAGCAAAATGTGCACCCCATATTTGGGTGCCATTCATCTTTAACAGCACCCCAAATGCTGTATGACGAAATGTGGGGGAAATGTGGCAGAACGTGGGTAAAAATGTGCCTGGCTCAGGGCCAAAGATTGGTCCCTGAGCTTCTTTTTTGCAACAAACATTCATAGGACAACCCATTCGAATTAATGGGCTGCTGTATATGTGACAGTGTGTATTTTGCTAAAAAAAAAGTCACGAACAGGATCGCATGTTTCCGCTACGCAAAATATAAAAAGGGCCTTACTCCGTTGTTAACAAACAAAAAATGTGCCACTTCAGGTCAGAAAAATACATTGCAAGGATTTTACAAAATGTCATTAGAACCTGACCTATTGGTGTTCGTGGTTCTTAGCATTTGGTGGTGCTGCTCCAAAACTCATCCAGTGAGCAATGAATATTTAAACATAAAACCGCCTCTCACCATATTCGATCCTATTGTGGATGTATACATTTGAAAGCTTTGGTTAATGTCGCTCCTCGGGCATTGCCCCCTGACATGTTTTGCCCCGCCCACTGGGGGCTTAATCATAGGTGACCCCTATGATTAAACCTCGGTTGGTGAAGCAAAACCTGTCCGGGGATGTGGCCCAAATAGCAGCATTGACTGAGGCTTACATGTATACATCCACACTAGAATATGCTATAGTGAGCTGTGGTTTTATGTTTAAATCTTGGTGTTCTGGTGATACATAGATCATTCAATATAAGTCCTAAACGGTAAATGCTAAGCAGTCTATTTACAAAAAATTTGTTGGACGAATTTGACAAGCATTTGCCCATCCTTAACCACTTTAAGACCGGAACGATTTGCCCCCTTCCTGACCAGGCCCTATTTTGCGATTCAGCACTGCGTTACTTTAACGGACAATTGCGTGGTCGTGTGACGCTGTACCCAAACGAAATTTATGTCCTTTTTTTCTCACAAATAGAGCTTTCTTTTGGTGGTATTTGATCACCTGTGCAATTTTTATTTTTTGCTCTATAAACAAAAAAATAGCGACAATTTTGAAAAAAAAAACAATATTTTTCACATTCTGCTATATGACATCCCCCCCCCCCCCCAAAAAAAATTAAAATATATTTTTTTAACATTTTAAGCCAATTTGTTTTCTGCTACTTATTTTTGGTAAAAAAAAATATGCAATAAGCGTATTTTGATTGGTTTGCGCAAAAGTTATCGTGCCTACTAACTACGGGAAAGATTTAAGTCATTTTTATTGTTTTTTTTTTTTTTACTAGTAATGGCAGCGATCTGTGATTTTTTGCGGGACTGCGACATTGCAGTGGACAGATCGGACCCTTAACTGACATTTTTGACACTTTTGGGGGTACCAGTGACATTACTACAGTAATCAGTGCTAAAAATATGCACTGTTACTGTAATAATGCCATTGGCAGGGAAGGGGTGTGGGTGATCAAGGGGTTAGGGGCTAGACTCCCGAGAGCGAGCGCCGTACATGGCGATTCACTCAGGAGCGGCTACCTGGCGAGCGGTCGTAAAGTGGTTAAAGAGGAAGCAAACTTCCCTCTATTGATTGTACCTATAGGTAAGCCTATAATAAGGCTTACCTATAGATACTGTAAATATCTCCTAAACTTGCACCGTTTAGGAGATATTTATTGTATACTCCACAGATGACGTCATCGGCACATGCGCTCTGAAGGAACGCCTGCCTGTGCCGTTTCATCAGAGCCCTGTGCCCTGACCGGTGGCTCCTGCGCACATGTGCGGGACTGACAATGCGCGGCTCCGGCCAGTCACACAGCTGGAGTCCGTGGACCCGGAAGGTAGACAGGTGAAGATGGACGCGGCCTCCAGCGGGGACGTCGAGGGCTTCGTTTGCAGTTAAGTTTCACATATGGTGTTAGTATGCTATGCACCATAAAAAAATATGCATTGTTTGCTGCCTCTTTAAAGCAAAACTAAAGGCAAAACTATTTTTTGGTGTGAGTGGAGATGGAACAAAACACCTATAAAGTTTTTATTGCTGTCTGTGGCCCCTTTAGCAAGATTCACCCTCAATATTTGTGCTGTTTATGGCTATCATTAAAATTGATAATTAAAAGAAAATTCCAAATTTTAAATTGTTCCCAGGAAAGTAATAGATGAAAATATTCTACCTGGGATTCTAGTTCTGGTGACCTAGGGGCCCCCAATTCAAAAGGATTTCCTCTCACTTCCTCTTTTGACTATGGGACTGCAAGTGAAGGTAAATCTCCCCAATGGGAAACAGATGGCATAAAAAAATCTGACAGCGGTTATAACCATCCCTTACTCTATCCAAAATAAAAGAAAAGTTTTGCCTATCGTTCATATTTTGCTTAATACAATTGTTTCCTGTGATCTTCAGCTTCATCTAGAGGCCATAATGTGATATGTTTCCTGAAATACCTGGATCAGAAAAAATACTGCATTATGGCCACTAGATGGAGCTGACGATCATATGAAAATTTAATTTGTCAAAGATGGGTGAATGTTTGTTACACTCATCCAATACATTTTTTTTTTTTAAATATACCGTCTAGTGTTGTATTATGAAATACTATTACCCCACACATTTTGAATAGAGTCTGGCATCCTAGTTAATGTTCTTCAGTGTACTGCACCAAATGCTTAATCTCATAAGCCAAAGAGGACATTTTCAGAGAAGTTAAGGATGTTTCCTAGGATACCCTACACCATACAACAAACTTCCAACTTTATGCAGACGTTTGGCAGATGAATTGAGCCAATGTGGGAACAATGGAAAGATTTTTTTTTTTTTTTTCCAAAGTGACATTTTTTTTTTTGTTTTTTTTTTAAAGAATCCGTCATGGCAGAATTACATAAGCTGATATCACTGACCTCTTTCTGAAAATATTACATTCCTATCTGGCATTCCTATACATTGTACTCTTGCTTCTGAACAAATCTGCAAAAACAGAAGATCTAACTTTTCCCTGGCTTTATTTGCTATATAAAGTACCTCACAAAAGTGTGTGAGTATGTGTAAATGTGTGTATTTTTGTAAATATTTTATTATATCTTTTCATGTGAAAACAGTGAAGAAATTACACTTTGCTACAATGTAAAGTAGTGAGTGTACAGCTTGTATAACAGTGTAAATTTGATGTCCCCTCAAAATAACTTATCACACAGTCATTAATGTCTAAACCACTGGCAACATAAGTGAGTACACCCCTAACTCAAAAATGTCCAAATTGGGCCCAAAGTGTCAATATTTTGTGTGGCCACTATTATTTTCCAGTTCTGGCTTAACCCTCTTGGGCATGGCTTAACCCCCTTGGGCATGGAGTTCACCAGAGCTTCACAGGCTGCCACTGGATTCCAATTCCACTCCTCCATGACGACATCACGGAGCTGGTGGATGCTAGAGACCTTGCGCTCCTCCACCTTCCGTTTGAGGATGCCCCACAGATGCTCAATAGGGTTTGGGTCTGGAGACATGCTTGGCCAGTCCATCACCTTTACCCTCAGCTTCTTTAGCAAGGCACTGGTTCTCTTGGAGGTGTGTTTGGGGTCGTTATCAGGTTGGAATACTGCCCTGGCACCCAGTCTCCAAATGGAGGGATCATGCTCTGTTTCAGTATGTCAGAGTACATGTTGGCATTCATGGTTCCCTTAATGAACTGTAGATTCCCAGTGTCGGCAGCACTCATGCAGCCCCAGACCATGAGACTCCCACCACCATGCTTGACTGTAGGCAAGACACCCTCATCTTTGTAGTCCTCGCCTGGTTGCCACCACACACGCTTGACATCATCTAAACTAAATAAGTTTATCTTGATCTCGTCAAACCACAGGACATGATTTCAGTAATCCATGTTTTTAATCTGCTTGTCTTCAGCCAACTGTTTGTGGGCTTTCTTGTACATCATCTTTAAAGAGGCTTCTTTCTGGGACAACAGCCATGCAGACCAATTTGATGCAGTGTGCAGCGTATGGTCTGAGCACTGACAGGCTGACCCACAACCCCTTCAACCTCTTCAACAATGCTGGCAGCACTTATACATCTATTTCCCAAAGACAACCTCTGGATATAACGCTAAGCACTTGCACTCAACTTCTTTGGTTGACCATGGTGAGGCTTGTTCTGAATGGAACCTGTCCTTTTAAACCGCTGTATGGTCTTGACCACCATGCTGCAGCTCAGTTTCAGGATCTTGGCAATCTTCTTATAGCCTAGGCCATCTTTATGTAGAGCAACAATTCTTTTTTCAGATCCTCAGAGAGTTCTTTGCCACGAGGTGCCATGTTGAACTTCCAGTGACCAGTATGAGAAAATGAGAGCGATAACACCAAATTTAACACACCCGTTCCCCATTCACACCTGAGACCTTGTAACACTAACGAGTCACATGACACGGGGGGGGGGGGGTAGGCTAATTGGGCCCAATTTGGACATTGTCTCTTAAGGGTGTACTCACTTTGTTGCCAGCGGTTAAGACATTAATGGCGGTGTGTTGAGTTATTTTGAGAGGACAGCAAATTTACACTGTTATACAAGCTGTACACTTACTACTTTACATTGTAGCAAAGTGTAATTTCTTCAGTGTTATCACATGAATAGATATAATAAAATATTTACATAAATGTGAGGGGTGTACTCACTTTTTGAGATACTGTATATGTTCAAGGTTACAGATTTAGGAGAACTGAAGCATATCACAGCCAATGACACCAATGCTGGAGGTTTTTTCTGTGGCCACTGACCTCAATTCTGGGGGCTATTACTATTATGGTTACTGACACTAATGCTGAAGTTACTATTGCACCCACTGACACCAATGCTGGGGGTTATTACTGGCCCACTGACACATGTTGTTATTATTGTTGCCACTGATATCAATGTTAAGAGATACCAATGTTAAGAGTTATTATTGTGGCCAGTAACATCAATGTTGGGGGTATTATTGCTTTCACTGACACCAATCCTGGGGGGTTACTATTGAGCCCACTGACCCATTCTTGGGGTATTATTGTAGCCATTGACATGAACGTTGGGGGTTACTATTGCTGTCGCTCACACTAATGCTGGGGTTTATTAATGTGGCTACTGACACCAATGCTGTGAGTTATTGTTGCAGACACTGACATCAATGTTCTAGGTTATTATTGCGGTCACTAACACTGATGCTGTGTGTTATTACTGCAACTTACACCAGTGTTATTGGTTATTTTTGCGGCCACTGACACCAATATTGGACGCTATTGTAGCACCCTCCTAGGTAGGTGGTAGGAAAAAGCATTTATGTGGCCCTGTCTGCTTATCAGGGGGGCCTGATCATTCAGCTAGGCTGTCATGTGTTTCCAGGGGTATCTGTTGAGTCTGGGGAGTCTCTTTGGGTGTCCAATGAGGGATATTATTGGGCAGTGGAGGAAACCTGGCCAATAGCACCCTGGGGCTCATATCTATCTCAGTGGGCAGAGTCTGCCGCAAAGCATCCTGGGATGGGGTAAAAGTCTGAGGGGAGCACATGACAGAGCATCTTTGGGGGGAAGCAGAGTCCCAGGAGGAGGCTGACGGCTGTCTCTCCACCTGTCAGAGCTAGAGAAGGTGTCCTGGGCGGTCGGCCTAGAGGACGAAGGTTGAGCTGGGCTGCAGAGAGGGATCCAGAGTGCTGTGGACCGAGTAGAGCTGCTGGGTAGAAGTTTCCAGGAAAAACAGTGTTGTGAGCTCTCAAAATTGCCCGGGGGTCTGCCTAGGAGAGGGGACCACTCCAGAAGGTCAAAATGGATCCTGGAGCCTGCTAACCAGTAGAGAAAGAGGGTGCCAGAGTCTAAGCCCTGAAGATAAGAGAGTAAAAGGTGGCACCCTTGCGGGCCCTGAAGTGTTCAGCAGTGCAGCAGTGTATACAAGTAAGTAAAAGATCAGGTGTGACCAGCGCTATGGTGTGCTAGGACACGGGGCGGCTATATAAGAACCGGGAATACGCAGAGACGGCATCGCTCCAGATGACGGCTATGTGGTGAAATGCGTAGGGCGGAGATCCTAGCATCATACATCACTTCCGGTTAGGGGAGCTCGGACCGTGGAATGCGGAAGTGTTCCGTCGTTCCCCGCTGATAAATGGTCATCCAATTGTGAGTTTTTCTGCACTCGTCTTTTCTAAATCGTTACATACTACACCATGGGGTATTCTTTGTCTGTTCTTTGAGCCTACTAGACCCGGCGGACCTCCTGGAGGGGAACCATAGCCCACCCAGCTATGGACACCCAGGACACATGCAAATAAACCGACTAGGACTAATACGCTTAAGCCAGTACCCTGTTGAAAGGGGAATTCGGAGGGGGTGAGTGCAATACCCAGTGAGGGGCCACGGGTATAGGCACTACAAGCACCCGCACCAAAACCGGTTGATCATCACCGGAAGCAATTGGTATTTCACTGCTTGACACACAGCACTGGGAGAGATCTCCCTATTATTAATTTAAAAAAAAAAAAACACTTTATAAAAGAATATTATTTGTTTAGCACTTTTAATACTGTAACTATACCCCCAGGGTAGGGGGCATCACTGAACACACCGGTGGTAGATTCATATATATCTACACCACAGTGAGCACATTCAATAGTCAATAAAGTTTTAAATAGCACATCATTGAGCACTATTCATTTTTCCGTTATCAGCTGTATAACTGCACTTGCACCAGCACTCAGCACTTTGTAAGGGTATTATTATATGCCCACCAAGTATTTCACTTGGCACGGTGCACTTTCATAAATTAATTAATTTTATTTTATGTTATTATGATTATCGATTGATGTTATCACCCTTGATTTTTTGGGATCATTTTGGATTATTAATTAAGGCCACACTTCTATATACACTGCACAATTTGGCACCATATCCCCATTTCCCTTGAGCAAGTAGCGCCATATACCAACATTGGTTTTTATTTTAGTGTATACAAGTAGCTATCTCAGCAAGGAGTGCTTAAGGGAGCTTAAAGTGGACTTTATCCAGGAAAGCAGTCAGAAGTCAGTTCAGCGTCAACAGGCAGCAGGCCAGTGTTAACCAGCGTTAATCAGCGTTGACCGGCATCCAGTCAGCGTCAAGTCAGCGCCAATCGGCATTTTTCATTTGTCCCTAGCAATTTGTGCATAGTTGAGCCAAAGGAGTATCCCACTCATCCCTTCTCCCATCCAAGTTACAAAATAAATACAAAAACCCAAAGATACTGGACTGGTCATTGTCTCAGTGCTCACACTTGGAGAACATGCTTAAATATGCTGTTGTTGCTAGCGGTAACCAAGGCGGACCCATATCCAGCAAAATGGGTTGGAATTGTGCTACATTATTATTGCAACTACTTACACCAGTAGTTTGAGGTTATTATTGTGGCCACTGACACCAATGCTGGGAGTTACTACTATTGCCGCTGACACCAAAGGTAGGGCTTATTTTACTCCTAGTTTCTCTTCAGTGTGTGCTGCAGTAGTTTGCAAAAAAAATGAAATTTTTAGTGTGTTACATTATTTTGAATGGATGGTCTACTTGGACCAAGTGCACCTAGACTCATGAAAGCATGCTGCTAGTGTGCGGCTCTCTGGAAGTGTTGGGGGCCGCACCTGAAGCTCTCTATAATTATTAGAATTAGATTATAGAGGATCTTCACCCTGGAAACAAAAAATTAAAAAAGTCAGCAGCTACAAATAATGTTGCTGCTGACTTTGAATTAATGGACACTTACTTGTCTAAGGATCTAGCACCATTCTCACCCAGGCCGGTTCCTCGCTGACCTTCAGGTCCCATGCTTTTGGGAAGCCAGCTGTGACTTCTTGCAGCTTCACAGCTGGCTTCCCGCTGAGCATGTTCAAGCCCCGCTATATTATGTCAATGGTCCAGCAGCCTTCTGGGACCTGTGATGTGTCCCAAGTGGCTCCAAGCAGGGGAGGGGGGGGGGGAGGTTGGATTGCCTAGGCCAAGGGTGCTCAACCTTTTGAAGAGTGAGGGCCACCTAATTGATTTGGTAATGTGGGCTACAATGAACTGTGGGCTCTTACAGTGCCACCTTCAGGTTGTAGTAATTTACTGCAGCCTACACCTGCCTACGTACAGATAATGGACAAATTATGTCAGATGAATATCTCAGATGAGTGAATTTACAGGTAAGTAACACCTATTATGAATATGATGTGAAAGAATAGGAAGGTAGAAAAGGATATATGCCCTAAAAGCCTATTTATGCTTTAATAATAAAGCAACGTTAATTGGCTATATTGAAAGAGTAGTATCATACAGCACCTAATGCATAGAAAAAAGGGCACTCAACGATGTCTACTCCCCTCTAATATGATCCATAATAATGTCCCTAATCATTTATCAAGGGATAAAACATACTGCACATGTGTCAAACACAAGACCCGGGGGCTGAATCTGTTGCCCCCACCTTGAAAGCAGTCAGCAACAGAGAGGAGGACCAAACTCCTCCACCAGATTATGTGCTTCTCCATGCAGCCACAGAAAGGCTTGTCTCTGCCCAACCCTCCTATCTTCCCTATCTCAGCAGTCAGCAGCAGATAGAAAGACAGAACTCCTCCTACAGATCCTGTGTCTCTGTGCACCCTCCACCTCCCTTGGTCTCAACATTCAGCAGATTCTGGTCCTCCTCCTGACCCTGCATTTTCTGCTTTCCAATCCCGCCCCAGCATATTTTCAGCAGCAGCACCAGTTAAGGGGATAAATTGTGATGTAAGAGAGGGTGAGGGACTCTTGACTTCTTAAGGTGGGGGGTCTCTCTTGACACCTGATGTAAGGAGGGTGGAGTGTTCTGGACATCTAGTCTTACAGATACAACTGGCCCTTTGAGGGCAACCATAATGCTAATGCAGCCCGCGACTAAATTGAGTTTGGCACCCCGTACATACTGTACATTTAGATCTTCAAAATGTACACCTAATACGAGCCTACAGGTTCCGTTAACATTATCCTATCATTATGTTTGTATGCTTTATGATCTACATTGACCATTTCTGAAATGTTACCATTATCCCCTTTTTTACTGAGAGTAATGTTCATACTCTGTATCTAACCTACCATTTGTATGTCTAAATGTTTTAGGTAGACTTCCTTTATCTCCATGTTAAAGAGGTTGTAAACCTTTGAATTTTTTTTTAAAAAAACAAACACCTGAAAGAAAAACACATAATGAGCTAGTATGCATCACATACTAGCTCATTATGAAATACTTACCTAAGAATGAAGCCCCGCAGTGCCGACCACTTACCTGTCTCATGGGCGGCATGTTCTGTCGCCCTTCTTCCGGGTTTGCTGCATCCGGCCATCTGATTGGCTGGAGCCGCAATGACGTCACTCCCGCGCATGCGCGCTGGAGCCGACGGTAACGGCATGGGGCTCTGAAGGAACGGCACGAGCGGCCGTTCCTTCAGAGCGCATGCGCCAGTGATGTCACTAGCTGCATGCAAGATAAATATCTCCTAAACGGTGCAGGTTTAGGAGATATTTACAGTACCTATAGTTAAGTCTTAATATAGGCTTACCTATAGGTACAAGTTGCAGAGGAGGGTTTACTTCCTCTTTAACCGGAAGATTTTACCCCCATTCCGACCAGGGGGTATTTTGCGATTCGGCACTGCGTGACTTTAACGGACAATTGCACGGTCGTGCGACGCTGTACCTAAACGAATTTGGCGTCCTTTTTTTCCAACAAACAGAGCTTTCTTTTGGTGGTATTTGATCACCTGTGCGATTTTTTGATCACGCGCTATAAACAAAAAAAGAGCGTCAATTTTGCAAAAATAACAATATTTTTCACATTTTTTTATATGAAATTCCCCCCCAAAAAAATGTAAAAATCAAAATTTTTTAACATTTTCGGCCAATTTGTTTTATGCTACCTATGTTTGGTAAAAAAAAATCGTATTTTGATTGGTTTGCGCAAAAGTTATCGCGTTTACTAACAAAGGGAAAGATTTTTGTCATTTTTGTTGTTTTTTTTTAACGCGTAATGGCGGCGATCTGCGATTTTTTTTGCGGTACTGCGACATTGCGGCGGACAGATCGGACCCTTGACTGACATTTTTGACACTTTTGGGGTCACCAGTGACATTTCTACAGTAATCAGTGCTATATATATGCACTGTTACTGTAAAAATACACTGGTAGTGAAGGGGTTAACTTTATTTGGGAGGGAGGGGCTGTGTGTGTCCCTAGGGGCATGCTTTCTACTGTGATTGGCTGTGGCTTCAGCTGTAAGGACACTGATCAACGGATCTACATAGTAGATCCATGTGATCAGTGTCTTTGCAGTGAGGAGAATGACAGGCAGCTTGTTTACACAAGCTGCCTGACATTCTCCCTCTCCCCCGCCGATCGGCGAGTGGCTGGCGGACATCGGGTCCGCTGGTCACACGCGCGGGGGGGTCCGTGACCACGCGGGAGCGGGAGCGCGCCTCCGGGGGCGCGCGCTCGCTCCCTAGACCCTCACAAGCAAGCAACGTAGCCCTACGTTAGTTTGCCTGTGAGGGGCTGACCGCCGACGTAGATAGTCGTGCGGCGGTCGGCAAGTGGTTAAAATATTGTCCCATCGCTGAGCTCAAAGGAAAAAAGGAGAGACTCCATAGACCACCTGTTTGTTTTCTACTGTCAGTCTTCTAGGTTTCTAGATCAAATGCTGCTTTATTTTCTTATTTTATATTAAATATATGTATTGCATATTGAGAACAACAATTTTAACAAAAGGGAACCTTCTTCCATAAAAGCTGAGCATTTTCTGCTCTCTGTAGATTTAGCATTTCTGTCACTGTCAACAAGGAACTGTCAGCTGAAATGGAACTGACAACAATAGTTGTTGTCAAAGTGCACCTCAAATGAAAAATGGTGAATTCCTGACACAGTGTTCTAGCAGATAACATACTGGCATTGTAAAGGACAAAAAGGACTGCAATACACAAATTCTTCTGCTATCTCTGTGCACATTTCCTCTGCTGTAAATGTGACAAATAAAAACCTTTTCCTTGCTCCAAAATATATTTGCAATAACCATTTTTATCAAATCAGTTCATTTTGATCGCTTTCCCTCGATCACTGAGGATCGAGGCAAAGCGATCAAAAGATTTCTGCCCTGGCCAATCAACTCAGTTTGATCAAATCCAATCTAAATTGAGCTTAAATCAATTACAGGGGAAGTGTTGGCTATTCTATTGTTTGCGGATCTGATCATTTTGACCGAATCGCACATCACTTGGATTAAAAAAGAAATAAAAGCATGTATGGCCCCCATCAAAATGAGTAGGCAGAAAGTGTGTAATGGGCAAACAGCGACTTAGTGGTTAGTCCTTCTGCCTTGAGGCACTGGGATCGTCAATTTAATTCCCAACCAAAGCACTACATGCATGGTCTTTGCATTTTTTCCCTGTGCTTGTGTGGGTTTCCTCCCACACTCCAAAGACTTGCTGGCAGGTAAGTTGGCCCTAGTATGTGTACAGTATGTACAATATTCATGTACTGTAGGTTGATGATGGGAATGTACATATTGTAATGTGCTGCATGAATTGTTGGCACTGTATATAATATAATTATATTTAATATTATATATTTTATATAGATATATATATATATATATATATATATATATATATATATATATATATACCTGCAATAATGATGACATTGTTGATTTGGCACATGAGAAATGTACAGATATTTACTCTAGAAACATTTTGCATTTCCCTTTGTTAACCCTTATCTAAAGCTGACCATACACCGTTAGCTTTTTTTTTTTTTTTTTTTTTTTGCGTCCAGCCAGCGAGTTGAACAAAAAAACTGTTTCTCGATCTACGCAAATTAGATGCAATAAGGAAAAATACTACCCCCCCCCCCCTCTCATCACTGGGACAAGGTATTCTGACAGCAGTTCCCACCACCACCAAAACACACTGATCAGCAACTGCTGCTGATTGGCTACCTCCACTAATGGAAAATTTTCCAACATGTCCCTTCAACAGAGGTCGATCAAACAATTGACTTCTGTTGAACGGGGATGGCTATACAATGATTGAGATTCTATCCTTAAATGTAGGGCAGCACAGGGGCTAAGTTGTTAGCACTTACGCCTAGCAGCACTAGGGTTTTTGGTTTGAATCCCAACCTTGGCACTACCGGCATGGCCTTTGCATGTTCTCCCTGTGCCTGTGTGGGTTTCATCTGGGTACTTCAGTTTCATTCCACACTACAAAGATGTGCTGGTAGGTTTTTTGGGCTACTGTCTAAATAGGCCCTATTATACTGTACAGTATGTATGAATGTGAGTTAGGGACCTTAGATTGTAAGCTCCTTGAGGGCAGGGACTGATGCAGTGGCGTACCAATAGGGGGGGTGGGGGGGCGGTCCGCCCCGGGTGCCACACATTAGGGGGTGTCAGCGAGCACCGGGGTGTCACCCGGGGTCGGCCGCCAGACTGCCTTCGCCGCTCGCTGACACAGGAGCGCAGAGGAGGAGCAACTGTATAAATCAGAGAATGGGAGAGAGACTCACTTCGCTCACGAGCCCTGCATACACAGCGGGAAATGCCGAAGTTAACTGTGCTAGATAATGAGATGGCGATTGGTTGCTAGGACCGCCTAGCAACCAATCACTGGCTCATTAACTAGCACAGTTAACTTCGGCATTTCCCGCTGACCGCTGTGTATGCAGGGCTCGTGAGCCTCTCTCCCATTCTCTGCTTTGAATAGTTCCTCCCTCTCTCTCCTCCTCCTAATAAGGTAGGAGGGGGGGTCTGCATTGTAAAGGGGTTTTATTGGGGGGGGGTCTGCATTTTAGAGGGGTTCTATGGGGGGGGTTTGTATTGTAAAGGGGTACTATTGGGGGGGTTTGTATTGTAAAGGGATTCTATGGGGGGGGGGTCTGCATTGTAAAGGGGTTCTATTGGGGGGTTTGCATTGTAGAGGGGTTCTATTGGGGGGGTTTGTATTGTAAAGGGGTACTATTGGGGGGGTTTGTATTGTAAAGGGATTCTATTGGGGGGGTCTGCATTGTAAAGGGGTTCTATTGGGGGGTTTGCATTGTAGAGGGGTTCTATTGGGGGGGGGGTTTGCATTGTAAAGGGGTTCTATTGGGGGGGGATGTATAATGTAAAGGGTTCTATTGAGGGGGGGCGAGGGCTATGTCATGTAAAGGGTTCTATTGGGGGGTGCGGAAACTGTGTAATGTAAAGGGTTCTATGGGAGGGTGGGGGCTGTGTAATGTAAGGGGTTCTTTTGGGGGGCAGGGGCTGTGTAATGTGAAGGGTTCCATGGGGGGTGGGGGCCTGTGTAATGTAAGGGGTTCTATTGGGGGACAGGGTCTGTATAATGGGAAAAGGTTCTATGTGGGGCGGGAGCTGTGTAACATAAAGGTTTCCATGAGGGGGGTGTGGGCTGTGTAATGTAAAGGGTTCCATGAGGGGGGTGTGGGCTGTGTAATGTAAAGGGTTCCATGAGGGGGGTGTGGGCTGTGTAATGTAAAGGGTTCCATGAGGGGGGTGGGGCTGTGTAATGTAAAGGGTTCCAATGGGGGGGGGGGACTGTGTAATGTAAAGGGTTCCAATGGGGGGGCTGTGTAATGTAAAGGGGTCCAGGGGTACGGGGGCTGTGCAATGTTAAGGGGGTCTTCCTACATTTTACTCACAGTTATTACTGCAGTCCTATAGATTTTTTACTGCATTTTCTGAAAGCCCACCAAAAGTCTTGCATGCTGCATCTTTGGCACGCTTTCAGAAAACAGGAAAATAATTTTTTGGGGGGGAGTGACACCATGGTTTACTGCACCAGGTGACACCAACCCTAGTGACACCACTGGCAGTAGCACACAGTAAGTATGCCACTGCCAGTTACATGTATTTCTGTCTGGCGCCTCAGGTCAATCGGCACCGTTTTTGCAGAGGAGGAGGGGCCTGGTCGCCGGGTCAATGTGCGGTTCGTCGCCTGCACGCCGGGGGGGTGCCAGATATAGGATCCGCCCCGGGTGCCAAATGCTCTAGGTACGCCCCTGGACTGATGTGAATGTACAATATACTGTGTATGTAAAGCACTGCATAAATTGATAGCGCTATATAAGCATCTGTATTTAATATATAGCCAGCCTAATGCCTCATTCACACTTAGCAGGGACTCATATTCCTGCGATTTTTTTGTAGCTTATTTTGACACGATTTCACATGTCCTGCATAGAACAGCTCATTCACATCAGTGGGCTACCCTGTGCGCGTTTGTCGTCCAAAAGAGGCTCCTGGTCCTGTTTGGGTGACAGATTTCACATGATTTTTAAAAGCACATTTTGCAGCGATTGCCACGCAATTTGGGATCACAGGCAGAATTGCAGCGATTATGCCCACAATTCCAAATCCCTAAGTGGGGCCTCAGTCTCTGTCCACAGGATTGCAAATTATGCAGCTTAATATGTGAAGTAGTGAATACACCTAAAGTGACTAAATTAGTACTGAGAGTAGGTATGCATGATCATATGTTCAGCCAATGAATCTGTACAATCAAAATCTTTCTCCTAGGGGTACTCCTAAGTTGGTTCATTGTAGGTACATGATCTTGCTACAAATATTGGGTATATAGTATCCATTGTTTTAAATACTGTGTGATCAGAGTATTTCAAAATGGAACCTAGGGAAAAGGATTGATGTCTGAGGGTAGCAAATGGTTTGTGTCAATCTGGATATCAGAGGTGGTTAAAATGCCAACGTGTGGCTTTTTTTATAGGACCTTTTTTATACTATGAATTAAAATTTGGCTTTGTTCTCCTAATCAGAATTTTATGTCAGTACCAAACCTTTTTCAATATTTGTTTAACTCTGAAAAAGTCTTCAAAGTATCAGGAGAGGAGCTGGTTTCCGGGCTCCTGATGTGAAAGGGCAGATTCTTAGCTAACATAGAGGACCACCTCCCCCCTCCTTCTCCTTCCCCCCCTCTGCAACAGGATGTGCAGGCGCAGTTTTCTTACAGTACCGTAACAATTATGCTTCAGGAATTGGAGGGGTGGAGGAAGGAATTTCCTCTAACGTGCTTTAATTCTTGAAGATTTTTTTTTTTCATTCTCCTTAGTCGTTTGCCTTTACATATAGGTACTCTATGTACAGCAATGTTTAATGTAATCATTTAGATACCCAGTAACATATTCCATTTATTTTTTCTATATTGTATATTGGTAATGTGTACAATGAATGTCGTGTTGAAAAGAGGTATTTGTATGCCAGTAGACATACTGTACATGCAAGGGGAGGGGGATTACACATGAAAAAATACTTATTGATTAACCACTTAAGCCCCGGAAGATTTTACCCCCTTCCTGACCAGGGCCTATTTTGCGATTCGGCACTGCGTGACTTTAACGAACAATTGCGCGGTCGTGCGACGCTATACCTAAACGAATTTGACGTCCTTTTTTTCCCACAAACAGAGCTTTCTTTTGGTGGTATTTGATGACCTGTGCGATTTTTTGATCACGCGCTATAAACAAAAAAATTGCGTCAATTTTGCAAAAATAACAATATTTTTCACATTTTTTTATATGAAATTCCCCCCCAAAAAAATGTAAAAATCAAAATTTTTTAACATTTTTGGCCAATTTGTTTTATGCTACATATACGTTTGGTAAAAAAAAATCGCAAAAAGCGTATTTTGATTGGTTTGCGCAAAAGTTATCGCGTTTACTAATAAAGGGAAAGATTTTTGTCATTTTTGTTGTTTTTTTTTTTAACGAGTAATGGCGGCGATCTGTGATTTTTTTTGCGGTACTGCGACATTGCGGCGGACAGCTCGGACCCTTGACTGACATTTTTGACACTTTTGGGGTTACCAGTGACATTTCTACAGTAATCAGTGCTATACATATGCACTGTTACTGTAAAATTACACTGGCAGTGAAGGGGTTAACTTTTTTGAGAGGGAGGGGCTATGTGTGTCCCTAGGGGCGTGATTCTAACTGTGATTGACTGTGGCTTGAGGTGTAGGAACAGTGATCAACGGTCCTACATAGTAGAACCGTATGATCACTATTCCTACACAGGGGAGAATGACAGGCGGCGGCTTGTTTACATCAGCCACCTGCCTTTCTCCCTCTGCACCGACGATCGCCAAGTGACCGGCGGACATCGGGTCCGCCAGTCACACGCGCGGGGGGGTCTGTGACTGCGCGGGAGCGCGCCTCCGGCGGCGCGTGCTCGCTCCCCAGAGCCTCACAGGCTAGTGACGTATATATACGTCACTTTGCCTGTGAGGGGCTGACCACCGCAGTATATGTACTTGCGGCGGTCGGCAAGTGGTTACAGGACATATGCTCGGGCCAGTCCACTCTTTCTCAGAGTTCTCCTAGGTGCACATCCAGTTCATCACTGAAGCATGCTAGTACCATCTACATTAGGATACTTACCTTATTCCTGTCTCTGGCTTTCTGGCTCCATCCATGTGACTTGTCCAACGCAGAGTCCTTTCTATAGCTGGCTCTACACTGATCAAAATTCGGTTGGTTTAGCAGGGCCTGCTGAATTTCAGTGTGTGCCCATGATCACTCTACAGAAGCCCCTTGTTTGATTGTCTTCTGTTGAAGAGACATGCTGGAAAACTTTTGTCGATCAGTGGCTGCAGCCAATCTAGCCACTCAGTGTATTCTAGCAATGGCAGGTTTGCAAACTTTCCTTCTCACATACAATGCAGGATAATTAGCTCCATTAGAGATGAGCTTAGGCTTCCTCTAAAATCACCTCTAGTCCAAATTCCAAACTCCAGCTTTTCCAGCTTTTTTGCACTCCAGTGAGCTACAGCTAGGGTCATTCCTCACCACCCAACTCATAGAGTTTAGTTTAGAGATGAGTTTGCAGGACACCCAATCACATCTCTAAGCACTGTATGTGATGCCAAGGTATTGTCCACAGCCCAGAGCTTTGGATGGAAGAAAACAAAGCTGGAGCCTGCTAGAGCAAGGAGTGGAGTTAGTATTACACTTTATCCCTGCACCCCTAGACCAAACAATCATTGAACCCTTGCAATGCACTGGGAAGCTACAGTGTAGAATGTGTCAAATTTCTAGAGTTAAGCTTTAACCACTTGGCCACTGCTCACTGTGCTGCTACTGCGGCACAGTGGCTCGTTATCGTCTGGCGACGTAGACCTACATCACCAGACATTCCCCTCTCTCGGCGACGTGCGCACGCCGCTGGAGGCTCGCTCCCGCTGTATTCAGTTACAGCGGGAGTCGGGCCAGGGGAGGATTGGCGGCGATCGCCGCTGCTCTTCCCCGATCGCTGGGGATCTAGTGTGGATCTCCTAAGTGACAGGCAGGGTCAGATTGCAGGGTTCAGCATAGCTGAACCTGTGATCTGTCCCTGTGTCACTCAGTCACCTCCCCCCACACACGTCAGTAAGCACCAGGCATATATTAACCCCTCCCTCTCCAATAAAAATTAACCCCTTCCCTGCCAGTGTCATTTTTACAGTAAAAGTGCATATGTATAGCACTGATTACTGTAGTAATGTCACTGGTACCCCCAAAAGTGTCAAAAATGTCAGTCAAGGGTCCGATCTGTCCGCCGCAATGTCGCAGTCCCGCAAAAAAAATCACAGATCGCTGCCATTACTCGTTAAAAAAAAAAAAAAAAATGACAGAAATATTTCCCTTAGTTAGTAAACGCAAAAACTTTTGCGCAAACCAATCAAAATATGCTTATTGCGATTTTTTTTACCAAAAATATCTAGCAGAAAACAAATTGGCCTAAAATGATAAAAAATTTTGATTTTTACATTTTTTGGGGGGGGAATTTCATATAAAAAATGTGAAAAATATTGTTATTTTTTCAAAATTGTCGCTCTTTTTTTGTTTATAGCGCAAAAAGTAAAAATCGCACAGGTGATCAAATACCACCAAAAGAAAGCTCTATTTGCGGGGAAAAAAAAGAACATCAATTTAATTTGGGTACACTGTCGCACGACCGCGCAATTGTCTGTTAAAATAACGCAGTACCGAATCGCAAAATATGGCCTGGTCAGGAATGGGGTAAAATCTTCCGGTCTTAAAGCGGTTAAAAATACACTCATTGAGAATTTTTCCGTCAAAGACATGTAGCTAAATACATTTTGGCCTAAATATATGATAAAAATTGAATATATTGGATATTTTTTAACTGTCAAAGTAGAAAAATATTGTTATTTTTTCAAAATTGTCACATTTTTTTATTACTATCGCAAAAAATAAAAATCACAGAGATGATCAAATACCACCAAAAGAAAGCTCTGTTTGTGGGGAAAAAAGGACATAAATTTTGTTTTGGTACGGCTTTGCATGACCACGCAATTGTCAGTTAAAGTCTCACAGTGCCGAATCGCAAAAAGTGGCCCAGACGTAAGACAGCAAATTCCTCCGGTGGTAAAGTGGTTAAAGTAGAACTATAGATAACACTTTTTTTTTTCACTTTGGATAGAGTAAGAGAGGATTATGTAAGGTTTATTTTTGCTATCTTTGTCCTATTGGGGGAATTTACCTTCACTTCCTCTGCCATAGCCAAATAGGAGGTGAGAGGTAAAACCTTCAAATTGAGAGAATCTCTTGGGGACCTCCAGGTCATCTGAACTAGTGTTCCAATTAGAAGGTTTCCCCTCGATTACTTTTCTGGGCACAACCCAAAATATGGGATTTTCTCCTACTTTTACTTTCAATGATAATGGTAAATAGGACAAATAGAGAGGGTGAATCAGGGACAGGACAGCAATAAAAACTGACATGTGTTCTAATCCCTCTCCACTCTATCTAAAACTAAAAAAATAAAAGGTTGGCCTTTAGTTATACTTTAAGTGCAGCTGTGTGAAATATATTTGAAATCCTACCCAATTGTTGTACCCATTTTAACCCCATTATAATAAAGTGATTTGCATCATTCTTTAGTGTGCTACCATCTTAGTGTTCATTGTACTATGACTGAATCAAAGACCAGTTGAGATCAAATCTAAGTGACAGGTTATTGCCACTACTTCATCTACAGTCCTGGTCAGCCGAATGCAAACATCAATAGCCATTAGGAAATGTCAAGGGTATGTTTTATATTGGCACATTACTACTACAGAGCAGAGCAAATCTATACAATATTATAGCACATTCACCCCAATTTTTTACTTTTGGTGAATTACACTGCTAAGGGTATATACTGGATGCTAATAACCGGTGCACGGAGAACTTCCACAGTGTTTTGCATGCTCATAGTGCCAGCTGCAGCAAAAGTGCAATGTGGCCAACTGGTCCAGACCTACATGTGAAGAGGAGGTAGGTGGTGGAAAAGTAAGTGGGTCAGCCGAATGCAAACATCAATAGCCATTAGGAAATGTCAAGGGTATGTTTTATATTGGCACATTACTACTACAGAGCAGAGCAAAGCTATACAATATTATAGCACATTCATCTCTTAATATGTTATCACCCCAATTTTTTACTTTTGGTGAATCACACTGCTAAGGGTATATACTGGATGCTAATAGCAGGTGCATGGAGAATTTACACAGCCTTTTGCGTGCAAGCAAAAGTGCGATGTGGGCGACAGGTCCAGACCTACATGTAAAGAGTAGGTAGGTGGTGGAAATGTAAGTGGGACATCATTTATTTGGTGCATAAATAGATAACCTCGAGAATATGGCCAACCAGCCTGCAACAGCCATATGGTCTTTGAAGTGCATGGTTCTATCATATCAACTAGTATCTGTGCTATAAATTAGCTCTGGATTCCAAGTGGCATAAATGAACTGTTTGCATGGTTCTGCCCACTGCTGTGAGTCCCTTATATTTGTATTTCTGAAGGAAGCAATGACATGTAAATACATTTTGTTTCAGCCTATTTCCACACTAGTGCTGCTGCATAATCGTGTGTTTTTTATTTCAATTTTGTAGCAAGATTTGCACATTTATACATGCTTTCTATGCATTTTCATACTTCATGCATTTTTTTTAGAGGAAGAGACTGGTTGTCAAACACAAAACCCTACCAAAGAAGCACCAAAAACACATGCACACTCCCACTAAAGTCTACGAGGCCAAATATGCACCACGTTACATCAAAAGAAGCACTTGTACCTTTTCAAAAATTGCACTCCACCATGTTGCAGTTATGTGAATGGGCACCATAGAAAATAATGTTATTTCGATTTTTGTGCACTGCAGTACAATGGCAGACAGAGGAGAAATCACAATAGTGTGAACCGGGCCTCAAGAAGGCTCTGCTGTGCATCACCTATAAATGAAAAGATAAACATAGTACATCAGCAACGAAATGCCATGAGTCCTGTGATGTTGTGGTGATTATGCTCATGTGGTAGATGCATTTTCCAATGAGTTGTGGCAGTCCAAGCTGCATTTTAGGGCATGGCATCCTACATTTATTAAAGAGAACAGTTCAGACAGAAATCAGTTGCCCACCCAGGGATGTCCACCATCAACATGAGCATTCAAATAAAGATGCCAAGCTACCTGGCTCCCATGTCAGCAACATCGCTGCTCCTCCTACCAGTCCCTTCAACTGTATCATGCAGCTTTACTGGTTCTCTTGGCCCTTTAGGCTCCATTAACATCTGGCGTTTTGGGATCAGTGATTCTGCCTGCAATCCCAAATTGCACTGCAATAGTGGCAAAAAGCAGCATGTGTGTTCGGGTGCCTTTCATTTTCAATAGCACCTACATGTAAACCGCATTGCGAGAAGCTTGTTGCTCAAAAAAGAGCAGGAGATTCTTTTGGGCATCAAGCTTTGAATGCGATTTATCACACAATAAAACCACACCACAGTTAGGTGCCATTAAAAATTAATTGCACCGCATCAAACGTGGTGCGCTTTGCCAATCATGCAGTGCGATCTGGGACCACAGGCAGAATCGCATTGATTTTGGCCCAAATCCCAAAATGCCAGATGTGAATGGGGCCTTAGTAACAGCACCCTGCTGAACAGGCCCCCTCCTGGCCCCTGGATAGGGGTCCTTCTGACACCCCAGTTCTCTTGCAGCTCCCTGTTGCTCTGTCACCAACTGCACCTGCAGTGTTCATACAAACACTCTGGATGGCCTGTGCAGCCTCACTGACTCCTAGGGAGGGTAGGAGTCCTGCTGTCTCTCAGGTGGAGCCTTGAGCTATATCCAAGCCCTAATTATAAGAGCTGTGTGCACCTGGACATACATCTTTAACAAGGCTGGGACACTGGGTTGGCACGGCACTTTGAAGTCTCCAAGCTCCAGATCCTTACATAGTTACAAAGTTACATAGTATAGTACATAGGTGAGGTTGAATAAAGACAATACTCCATCCAGTTCAACCTGTGTAGGTGTATGTGGCTGTAATCATCTCACATAGCCCTTAATGTCCTGATCCTTGAGATGTAAGTCTAAGAGTCTTTTGAAAGCCACCATACTTCCCGCAGAAACCACCTCTTGTGGTAGAGAATTCCACAATCTTGTAGCCCTAACAGTAAAGAACCCCCCTCGTTGCCTGAGGTTAAAACGCTTCTCCTCTAATCGCATTGTATGTCCTCGAGTCCTCATGCAATCCCTTCGAATGAACAGCTTTTTTTTCTAAGCTGAGATCCCCATTAAGATATTTATAAATTGCTATCATGTCCCCCCTCAGACGTCTCTTCTCCAGGGAGAATAAATCGAGGGATTGCAGACGCTCTTCATAGTTAAGGTCCTCCAATCCCTTAATCAGTTTAGTTGCCCTTCTCTGGACTCTCTCCAGCTCCAACACATCCCTCCTGAGGACTGGCGACCAGAACTGGACAGAATACTCCAGATGCGGTCGGACCAGAGTTTTATAAAGTGGAAGGATTATAGTCTTATCTCTGGAATACATCCCTTTTTTTATGCATGCTAATAATCTGCTGGCTTTGGCAGCTGCCGCTTGACATTGCATGCTGTTGCCTAATCTATTATCAACCAAGACTCCCAGATCCTTCTCCATTTTTGATTCCCCCAAGGGTTCCCCTCCTAACGTGTATTGTGTTTTTATGTTTTTAGTCCCCAAGTGCAAAACCTTACACTTCTCCGCGTTAAACCTCATTTGCCATGTCGTTGCCCACTCCGTTATTTTGTCCAGGTCATTCTGTAGGATATCTGCTTCATGCTGTGCAGTTATTGCCCTGGCCAATTTTGTGTCATCTGCAAAAACTGATAACGAACTACTGATCCCGTCCTCAATGCTGTTTATGAATAAATTGAACAAGGTTGGTCCCAGGACTGAGCCCTGGGGGACCCCGCTTACTACCTCAGACCAGTCTGAGTATGCGCTGTTTATTACCACCCTTTGGACACGGCCTTTTAGCCAGTTCCGTATCCAAGAGCAAACCCTGCTGTCGATACCTGCAGACCTTATTTTATAAATTAAGCGCTTTTGGGGAACTGTATCAAACGCCTTAGCGAAATCCAAGTACACCACATCCACTGGTCTGCCCCTATCTAGCTCACAGCTCACCTCCTCGTAGAATGCTAAGAGATTGGTTTGACAAGAACGCCCATTTGTAAACCTCGTGCTGATTACCGCTGATGATGTTGTTGTCTTTAGCAAACTCTACGATATAGTCCCTTATCATCCCCTCCAGAAGTTTACATACTACTGATGTCAAACTGACAGGCCTATAATTTCCCGGGATATGCCTCTGGCCCTTTTTGAATATCGGAATCACGTTAGCTTTCTTCCAATCCCCTGGTACATCTCCTGTCCTAATACTGTCAGCAAAGATCAGGAACAGTGGTCTAGATATAACTTTATTGAGTTCCTTGAGTACTCTCGGATGTACGCCATCTGGGCCTGGTGATTTGTTTGTGTTAAGTTTATCCAGCCTTTCCCTGATTTCACCCACTGTTAGCCAGAGTGGCAAGTCCTGTGTATTACTACTAACCAAACAGTCATGGTCAGTGTACCCCTCCGTTTCCTGCGTAAAGACTGACGAGAAAAAAGCATTCAGCAGGGTTGCTTTTTCAGTGTCCTCTGTAACCATCCTCCCATCATTGTTAATTATGTGTGCAATATGCTCTGCCTTAGATTTTTTGCTGTTGATATATTTAAATAATTTCTTTGGGTTTTTTTTACTATCCTCCGCTATTTGTCTCTCAAAGTTGATTTTAGCCATCTTGATTTCTTGTTTACTTTTCTTATTTGCCTCCTTGTATTGCTCGAAAGCCTATACTGTGCCCTCTGATTTATATTTCTTGAAGGCCAATTTTTTTCCCCTAATAAGTTTTTTGACGCTACAGTTTAGCCAGCCAGGTTTGGCTTTGTCTCTTCTAGATTTATTTCCCATAGGAATGCACTGCAAGATGTATTTGCTTAATATGTTCCTAAAGCATTCCCATTTATCCTCTGTGGTCAGTGATCCCAGGGTTTGGTCCCAGTTTACCCTTTCCATCAAGGAGTATAATTTTGGAAAGTTTGCCCTTCTGAAGTTAAGGGTTCTTATGTTCCCCACTTGCCTTGTTATATTGTTATTTATACTAAATGTGATCATCCTGTGATCGCTAGAGCCCAGGTAGTCCTGAACTCCTACCTCCGAGATTATGTCTGGGTCATTAGTGATCAATAGATCCAGGACTGCATTTTCTCTGGTAGGGGAATCCACCAACTGTGACATGTAATTATCCAGTAAGGTTTCCGTGAATAGACGGGCCTTCTGTGAGTGTGTAATCCCCTCATCCCAGTCAATGTCGGGATAATTGAAGTCCCCCAATATGATGACTGATCCCAATTTTGCCACTTTACCCATTAGTGCTAAAAATTCCAGCTCTACCTCCTCCCCTAGATCCTGAATTAGAAAACCTGGAGAAAGATGAAAAAAAACACCTTTCTCTGCTCAGAACTGACATTCTGGAATCCCGCACTCTGCTTATGCCCCATTCACATCGGCATTATTTGACATGTCAAATTGCATGTCAAATCACAGCCTTTTGCTGGCAATGTCCCAATCGGTGTGACACCCACTTTGCAAAAGTAGATCCTGCACTACTTTTGGCGACTTTGGGGGCGTTTTCAATGGACATCTGTGCATAAACCCGCACAGATGTCTTTCAAATCACACCCAAACTCGCACTGAATTGCGGGTTTGAAATCGAGTCCAGCTGAACTCACACGATTAGAAACCCGCATTTAATGTGAACGAGGGCTTAGTGTGAACCCTGTGTCACTTTCTCCTATCAGGGATCCTCAAACTACAGCCCTCCAGCTGTTGCGGAACTACACATCCCATGAGGCATTGTAAAACTCTGACATTCACAGACATGACTAGGCATGATGGGAATTGTAGTTCCTCAACAACTGGAGGGCCATAGTTTGAAGACCCCTGTCTACATTTTCACAGTGGCAGGGCGTCACACCGTCACAGTTTCTTGCAGCAGTCTAAAACTTCACAAATAAGGTCTTGATCTACGCCCTCTATCACTTACAGATACAAACTGTGTGTTTATGTGAAAGGTGGTTTTGCTCCTAAATTATTGCCTTGAAAAGTCTTGCGCTTGCTATGTATACAGCGACATGCAAGACAGAGAAAACTTGTTTAGCTTTGTCATACTGTATTTTTAATTGTAGCAGCAATGGTATCTGCAGAAACATGCAGACGCTTTGAAGAGATATTAAATACTTTGAAGTGTATTTGAAAGCAAAGCTCAGATTGATGAGCATATAGGCACGCTGGAAATCCAGACATTCTAATATAAAAAAAATACTCTTGACTCAAATTATATAAGTTTAGAAACACAAGATGTATTTACAGTGTTCTAAAGCTGGCCATAAACTAGCATATGTTGAAACAAATGTCCGTACGAATATTCTCATCTGTACATTTGATGACTTGACAAATGTCATTTGAAAGTACTTCAAAATTGTATTTGCTTTTAACATTCAATTTTGGAAGGGATATAATTTCACCCAAGGAAAACCACATACACTGTTAGAAATTTGTTTCTTTAAGAAAAAATTTCTATCCTAGTCCTTCAAATTTTCTCATCTCTATGGTTAAAAACAAATGTCGATTTTACCCCAAAATATTTAAAAAATCAAACAGGCATTCTGAAAAAAAAAAAAATATTTGAAATTCTACTAGTGTATGGCCAGCTTTACAACTGCCTGAAGATTTTCTTTTTATTATTCTCTTATTATTCTCTTACTATGCCTTTCATAGCAAAAACTCTATGGTTGAAGTTATTCTGTGAGCCATATAGTCTTTGGCACTGTGCTGTTGGTCTTAGGTGTTTTCAGGCACTGGGAGCTGTAGGGCGATTTAGGAAAACCGTTGGAGGAACAGAGCAGCAGTAGAATCACAGAAGCCTGGTCTTGCATTTAGGTAATCGAGGAAGCTGGAACTAAAATAAGTGGAGTGTAAAGCCTGATACAAGCAGAAAGTTTTATTTTTTGTTCAGCCCAACTATTTGATGTTTCTTCAGCAATCTCCCCGCTGTGCTATTGTGTTCTGACAGGGGAGGTCCCCCCCTCCAAAACACGCTGGTCAGCACTTGCAGCCATTGGCTGAGGGCGCTGATCGGCTGCTGGCTTTTCAGCATGCCCGTTCAACAGAAGCTGGTCGTGAGGTTGACTTCTGTCAAAGAAGGACATGTACACGTTGGCCGGTATCTACTGTAAAAGCTGATTTTGGCAAATATTTTGCCTGTGTGTACAGGGCTTAGGTCACAGGGTTTGCTAGAGAAAATGAAAGCAGACCTTCCATGAAAATAGAAGGTCCACTTTACTAAAAACGCCCCACCTCCCAATGAGTAAATTTGTTTTTGCATTCCCCTATCCATCCCTCAAAAATGTAATATGAACCTGTTCACGCCCTGCAAGATTCATGATTTGTGGCTGATAAGGAATCACACATACTGTATACCCCTGCAAACTCTCTGGCAAACTTGCATCTTCTGTGTATGCCCTGAAAATGTACATTTCAGTAGAGAGGCCGTCTGTAATGAGTCCCAATGATAGATGACCTCCCCATAGTCATGAATGGTAGAGTTTGCAGCGGTGAATCTTCATCTTCCCATTTATTGCGCAGCTTGGATTTTGCAATAGCATGGACAGGTGAGTATAAAAGTGAGTTAGGGTTCACTAATTTAGTTATCCTTTAAATGTATTTCTTGGGCTCGGTTCACACTTGGGTGATTTGAATCGAGGGAGGAATCCTTACAATTCTGCCCACGATTCCAAATCGCGGCACACGTGTGTAATGCTATTACTTCTTAATGGGACCCCAATCATGCTGTGGTAAATTGCACTGCAATCGATGCAAATCAAGGGGAGAAAAAAATTCCTGCGCTAAGTTAAATAAATGACAGTGTATTCGATATGAATTATGTGAGCAGCTAGCACCAAAATCAACTAACAGTGATCAATAACCAAAATCTTTACAAAAAGTGCAGCGCTAAAGTAATTTGAATAATAATGTGGCAAGTGGAAAAACCACAAAAAAAACATATACAATATAAGCAAATTAGTGTCCAAAATACTGAATAAAGTCCCAAAACAGAAATGCAAATGAAAATGAATCCGCATGCAAGGTGTTGAGGAGAACAATCCTTTTCAGTGACACCCAGGGAAAAGTGAAGGATGGGGACACCTCTGTGCACAAGTATCACAAGCAGCTTACCAGAACTCCTTGGCTACTCAATTTAATGAGACAGCCTCTCCCAGCAAGATGTTATACCAATGTCACCAGCGGTTGTCAAGCTCCAATGCTTCATAATCACTCCATCATATATGCATGAGTATATAAAAAGAATAAAAGCCCATAGCGTAATTCCGTAACATATAAAATCCAATTTATTAAAAGAATACTACTCACAATGAGAAGGTAAAAAACAGGTACATAGAACAGTGCGGCGTCCCGCAAATGTCCAAAGCAGCATCAAGCAATGTAAAGCAGCCGGCTCCGTAAGGGGGCGTGTGGACTTTGCGTCTGGAGTCGCCAACGTTTCGTCATCAAAAGACGAAGTTTTGCGGATATGGAATTTTTTTTCTGACCTTCCTGATCTGCATAATTGTTCCAAGTAGGTGACTCAAAAGGATTATGGGATAGCAGGTAAAAATAACTTTAAGTGCCAGTTCACACTGGTGCGATGGAAGACATTGCATGTGATTCGCACTGCACTGCCATGCAAATCACCTGCGATGTCTATGCGATGCCAATTCAGCCATACGGATTGTATGGCTAAATTTGCATCACATTCGGACCAAAGTTGTGCAGGACCCTTTTTGGATGCGATGCGGGAACCAACAGTGGATTCGCAGGGTTCCCACAGTGTGAACCGGCACTCAAACCAACAGAATTTACAGTCAACAGAAATCAGTCCAGTCCACACCATGTAGAATTCACAGAAATCAGTCCAGTTCACACCATGTAGAATCCACAAAAATCAGTCCAGTCCACACCATGTAGAATCCACAAAAATCAGTCCAGTCCACACCATGTAGAATCCACAAAAATCAGTCCAGTCCACACCATGTAGAATCCACAGAAATCAGTCCAGTCCACACCATGTAGAATCCACCGAAATTGGTCCAGTCCACTCCATGTAGAATCCACAGAAATCAGTCCAGTCCACACCATGTAGAATCCACAGAAATCAGTCCAGTCCACACTATAAAGAATCCACAGAAATCGGTCCAGTCCACACCATGTACACTACCCCCTTGGGGGTTGCTGGTTAATGAGTGTTCTTCAGCACTACTGTGACCCTGTAAACAGTCCAGTCCACCTGACACTCTAGGTTCAGACATTGTGTATACACCTTTAAGAATTACACTGACACAGTACAAATGAGTTTTGACTTTTACTCTGTGAGTAAGCAAGGGAAATTATGTCAGTCAGCTGAACCTCTGCTTAAACCATCAAGGTTCAACCAAACTGACACAGAAAACTACAGAAAACAGTATATAATATAATATCATATAATATATATAGTTATAATATCAGGGAACAGTATTGTAAATAATGTTCTGTATCCTAGAAGTGTAATGAATACTTCCTAACACAAGT
This sequence comes from Pelophylax lessonae, assembly GCF_965119305.1. Classification (NCBI taxonomy): domain Eukaryota; kingdom Metazoa; phylum Chordata; class Amphibia; order Anura; family Ranidae; genus Pelophylax; species Pelophylax lessonae. The sequence goes on from NC_138769.1 coordinate 199,514,347, forward strand.
GGATATTGAAGCAATACTCAAGTTGAAAAATAACTCTAGGCTAATTTACAGTATACTGTCAGTCCCCTTTTAGCAATATTGTAATAAAATAGAATGTGTCCCCTTTAAGAACTACTGTGCATCAATGTCCCTCCCTTTAGCAAGGCCTTGCTGTGTTCTTCACCGGCAGTTGGAGCTCATAGATAATTTCCACTGTGGTTTAAAATAGCAAGAGGATCAGATGTTATACTGTAATCTTAAGAGAGTTGATGTCTGTTGCAATGTCTGAAGTCAGTGTAAAGATGAGATGTTATACTTGCGGTCTGAGCGAAACATAGGCACCCTCTCTCCAACTTGGATGTCCATCCGTGAGGGCCCGCTGGAACAGACGATGTGATTTCCCACGCTCCGGCATCTGGAAACAGGCTGCCCTCTGCCACCTCAGGATGTCGGACCGACTTCCTCCCTCTCTCTCCTTCAGCGATACTGCATAAGTATCCACAGTACAATGACCAGCATGCGCTCCGCTGAGACTGAGTTCTGTGAGCCGGTCAGGTCTCGAGCACTAGGCCGCAGGCTGTCAGTCACACACTCAGTAGGCTGATGTGCATGCGATGGATCCCAGGAGCAAGAGAGTTTTCAGGCTGTGGAGCAAATAGTTTTATAACTTCTCCCATTATGCCCCGCTCCCCCTTTAGCCTCCTGGGAAGATAGTTTCCTCGGTTATCCAAACAATGATCAGCTCTCTGCCAGAAACTACAGCCCCCACAATCCCAATATTCCACTTCCTGCCAGAGGACGATTCCATTTGAAATCAGCATTAAAGGGGCACAAGAACAATTCCAACAACAACGATAAATCTGTATATTTATAATAATAGTCCGATCCCGGCTACGTGTAGAATCCACAGAAATCAGTTTGGTCCACACCATGTAGAATCCACAGAAATCGGTCTGGTGCGTACCATGTAGAACCCACAGCATTCATTCTAGTGCACACCATGTATAACCCATGGCAATTAGTCCAGTCAGTCCACACCATGTAGACTCTCTGCAGAAATTAGTCTGCTCCACTGAACGATCAAACTTTATTGCTTCACTTTTCTTAGATTTTTTTAAATTTTTTGTTTGCAAAAAAGCAAATGCTGATGAATAATGCCCTGTTCGTTTGTTCTTTGTTCATATTTTTGTTCATATCAGATGAGAGAACGAAAGACTAGCGCATGCTCTCTATATCTATTCCTGAAAGCTAAAAATGGAGTTCTGATACAAAAGCTAAGTTGAAGGATAATGGGGTTGTTCCTTTTAGGATTGGAATTAGATGCCAGCTGTCATTTATCTGCTCAGAAACAGAAAGGGATATTTACGTTCTACATGGTTGCTGGCAAGCTGAATCGGGTGCTGGATTCTTATATCAAGTGGCTAAACATTTCAAGCTCTGCCCAATTGCCATGGCGGTTGCAAAACTAAATGATAGCTTTGCATTCTTTTTGATGAACTCAAAATATTGTAAAATAAAATCCTGGAAGGCTTTTCTTTTACAGTTTCTTAGATTTCAATCCTAATACAACTCTAATCATTGCTTTCAAATCTGTTGTTTCAGGTAAAAAAAAAAAACTATTTGGCTTGATGGCACCATAATCTCCAGGCAATATGTGATATTAATCTATGAACTGTCAATTCTATCCTGGAAGAAATACAATGTTGCTTATGTAGCACCCTCCTAGGTAGGTGCTAGGAAAACCATAAGGGAGGCCCTGTCTGCTTATCAGGGGGACCTGATTGTTCAGCTAGGCTGTCATGTGTTTCCAGGTTTGCCTGTTGAGCTTGGGGAGTCTCCCCACTATGTCCAATGAGGGCTCTTATTGGACAGTGGAGGAAACCTGACCAATAGCACACCAGGGCTTGTATCTATCCCAGAAGGCAGAATCTGACACAATGCATCCTGGGAAGGGATATAAGTCTGAGGGGAGCACATGACAGGGTGTCTTTGGCGGGAAGCAGAGTCCCAGGAGGGGGGTGACGGCTGTCTCTCCTCCTGTCAGTGTGAGGAAAGTGTCCTGGGCAGTCAGCCTAGAGGACGGAAGGTTAAGCTGAGCTGCAGAGAGGGATCCAGTGTGCTGTGGACCGAGTGGAGCTGCTGGGCAGAGGTTTCCAGGAAAGCAGTGTCATGAGTACTGTAAACTGCCCAGGGGTCTGCCTAGGATAGGGGACCACTCCGGAAGGTCAGAGGGATCCGGGAGCCAGCTAACCAGTAGAGAGGGCTTAGAAAAGGGAGTGCCAGTGTCTAAGCACTGAAGATAAGTGTGTGAGAGAGGGTGCCGGTGCCGGCCCTGAAGCATATAAGTGTTCAGCAGTGCAGCAGTGATAAAGTAGCTACCTCAGCAAGGAGCGCTAAAGGGAGCTTCAAAAGGACTTTGAGTCACAAGGAGGTCATCGGAAGTCAGTTCAGTGTTAACAGGCAGCAGGCCAGCGTTAACTAGCGTTGACCGGTGATGACTGGCATCAAGCCAGCATCAAATCATAGCCAACAAGCATTTTTCCGTTGTCCCTAGCAAATTGTGCATAGTTGAGCCAAAGGAGTATCCCATTCATCCTTTCTCCTATCCAAGTTCTCAATAAATATAAAAACTCAAAGATACTAGACTGGTCATTGTCTCAGTGCTCACACTTGGAGAACATGCTTAAATGTGCTGTTGTTGTTAGCGGTAACCCAGGCAGACCCACATCCAGCACAATGGCTGGGAATTCTGCTACACTTATATCAGATTGTCCATTCTGGAATATAACTACTAAGAATTCCATCATTACCAGACTAGGCATACACATATGCTGCTAATGCCCCGTACACACGTACCGATTGTCGGCCATAAATATTCGGCCGACGACCGATCAGCCAATTGTAGGCTTGTGAGTATGATGCTTCCGACAGCCGACATCGCATTTTTGGCCGAACAGAATCTGTCGTGGAGAATCTGTCGTGGAATTCTGGAGTTGGCCAACAAAAATTTTTGTTGGCCAACTCCAGAACGGCCGATTGTTCGCCAGTCAGTACAGATTTCGGCCGACAGACAGCAGATTTGCAAGACTGGGCATGCTCAGAAAAGAAAAAAGACAAGGAAAGTTAACCATCACATGACATCACTTCTGCAGTCGGCTGTTGTTGGCCGACAAAATTCGTGTGCAGTCTTTTGCAGTTTTCAACAGACAGGACAGCCCTGGACAAAAGACGGCCGATCGTTCGGCCAACGATCGGTACGTGTGTACGAGGCATTAGTAATTGTTTCCACAAATAAAAATTTCAAACGTGCCCCCATACTCCCTCAGCAATCTCCTTCTAATTTTTTTAGGTGTTCCAACACCTGGAATGATGTATACTATGGCAGCAGCCTACTGGTATATCTACAGTATCTCACAAAAGTGAGTATATCCCTCACATTTTTGTAAATATTTTATTATATCTTTTCATGTGACAACACTGAAGAAATTACACTTTGCTACAATGTAAAGTAGTGAGTGTACAGCTTGTATAATATTGTAAATTTGCTGTCCCCTCACATTAATTCAACACACAGCCATTAATGTCTAAACCACTGGAAACAAAAGTGAGTACTATTACTCACTATATACTATTTTTTATATATACTAGTAATGGCAGTGATCAGTGGGACTGTGATGGTGTGGTGGGCAATATGACACCAGCTGACGCTGGCTGGGGGTACACTTAAGGCCCGTACACACGTACCGATCGTCGGCATACAAACGTCGGTGGACGAAGGATCTGCCGATTGTACGCGTGTTAGTATGGTGCCTCCGACAGATGTCTGCGCACAATCCGCGGACAAAAGTCTTTCGTGCAAACATGAAAATATTTGTATGCCGACACCAGAACGGACGATTGTTCGCCTGTCAGTACACAATTCGGCCGACAGACCGCAGATTTGCAAGACTGGGCATGCTCAGAAAATAGAAAACACAGGGAAAGTTAACCATTACATGACATCACTTCTGCAGTCGGCGGACAAAATTCTTGTGCTGTCCTTGTGCTGTCTTTGCACTTTTCAGCAGACACCGACATCCCGGGGAGAAAAGAGGAACATTTGTAAGCCGACCATCGGTACGTGTGTACGGGGCTTGACTGACACTGGCATCAATAGTGACACGAATACAGTGATCAGTGCTAATACTATCCATTGTCACTGTACTAATGACACGGATTGGGTTAACATCTAGGGGCGATCAAGGGTTAAAATGTGTGCCTAACAATGGTTACTCTGTGTGTTATATGCTGCTTTTACTAAGCGATCTTGCTGTTTTTTCTCTGTTTTGCAGGGAATAAAAAAACAGCATGATCACCTGTCAGTGTTCAGAGTTCTGTGTTGTTTACAACACAGAGCTCCTTTCCCTGAATGACAGAGCCGATTAGTGGGTCCTGGCGATCAATGATTGGCCAGGTTGGCTGAACGACTTGTGCTGTAACAAACCACAGCACACTGGGACGGCAGGTATGCGCGAGCATGAGCGCTATCCCTACCCGGAAGCGCTGATTATGTATCAGATATATGATCCAGGGCAGAGCGGCCACCCTGCAGCAGTATATCTGCATGGGGTACCAAGCGGTAAATGCCTCTAAACGTGCATAAGCACTAGGTGCATTTAGTGCTTGAATGTTGATTTGTTCCAATGCCCGGAATCTGGCTAATAGAATGAATGAACATCCAAGCACTTGACAAGCCCAAATGTCCAGTGTGCATGAAGCCTTACTGTTAAACAACAATTTGTTAATTTCTTAAAATATAGTGTGCTTTGTCCATCCATACACATCCAGCCTATGTTAAATAGAATACAGTGGCTGTACGGACACAGCCGCACATTCTGATTTGACAGAGGTGAAGTGGCCGGCAGATGTGCAGTCAGGTCTCTAATGCCCCTGCAGACCTGTGATATTAGGATGTGTGGATGTGTCTGTACAGCTGCTGAACCCCTATTAAATAACATAAGCTTCATACAGCTCCAAAATAAACAAAATAAAAACCTTCCTCGGCTCTGAGCACTCTATGAGGCAGCCAGAGGTGGCGTTGCAATGCACATAAAACAGGCACCTGCAGCATGATGCAACACACACAAAAAAAACATTGTTGGGAAGCAGGGATTTTTTTCTCAGAGAATAGGTGCAGGAACCCCCCCCCTTTTTTTTTTTAGTCACCCCCTTGTCTCTGCCCCCTACCTACCTTTGAGTACCTTCCCTTGGTTCCACCCCCTACCCACCTCCCAGTACCACCCCTTTTAGAGAATACAGAGCCAAGTATCATTTTGTAAGTAATTAAGTAATTTGTATGCAATGTATTAATGATAACAGAAAAAGCAGTAAAAATAATCCCGGCCACACTAGATCCCACCAGCATCAATAGATCCCACCACAGCAACAATATATCCCCCTAGCCACAAAAGTCGCCACCCCAGCAACAATCGATCCCCCAACAACAATAATAGATCCCTCCCACAATGGGCCCGTTACAAAATACCACCTCCGCTCCAGCACCCCTTGCCATTACATACATTCAGTGCTGGAGGTGCCGGAACTGCGTTCCCCCGCGTTCCCACTGAAAAAAAGCCCTGTCAGGAAGTAACTGAATAATCGCCATGCATTTCCTCTGCATTTTTCAGGTAGCTCACCTTATGAAGGCTCTCAGCTACACTGAACGCTATAGAAGTCTCCCTCTCTGCTGCCCACACCTCTACCCACTTCCTTAACACCGGATGTTGCTCTACACTCAACCTGCCCTGTCACCCTGCACTGCATCCCATAACTGTTCACTAACACAAAGCATCAGGGGTGTAACTACAGGGGTTGCAATTGCAACCAGGCCCCATGATCCAGGGGGCCTGTGCAGCTCTCTGTACACCTGGATAGGAGGGGTGGCGGGGCAGCATGTAGAAAAATCACTGTCCTCCTTTATCCTCCTGTAGCTGCAGGACGAAAATGGAGGAGATTGGTTCCTCTGTATGCTGCCCCCGCCACTCCTCCTATCCAGTTCACTTGTGTTCGGCTGTCTCTGGGCCCCTGTGTGCTCCCCTGGTCCCCCCCCCCCCCCCACTGCGCTCCCTCCCCTCTCCTGCTGGCTGTTGCAGGATATGTGTCACAATAGAGAACCAGGAAGGGGTCGATAAATATGTAATTTACCAGCTCCTTCCTTTTCTGAATGAACAGAGCCATAGTCAGTGACATTTTGAAATGTCACACTTGCAACCAGGCCCTGGCACCACCGTGGGGAGGCCCCAAGATGGCAGGAAGGGGGCCCACTGCAAAACTTGTGAAAGGGTCCCGCTGCGGGACCATAATAAAGGGCCCCGCGACGAGAGTAAAGGGCCCCAGGATCAGTGGGAAGAGCCCCAGGCTTGAAGGGAAGGCCCCCGGCCAGGGGTCCGGGGGGCCATTCATGATTTCTTGCACCGGGGCCCTGAAGTTTCTAGTTACGCCTTTGCAAAGCATTATGGGAATTGTAGTCAATCCCTCGTCACAGCGCCCTATCTTGTCTGCAGGAAAAGACTACAACTCCCAGCCGGCCTGGTCCCTCTGAGTTTACTTTTCCCCAGTTACACAGTGTGACAGAGAATTATGTGACAGGGGCCTCCAGAGCAGGGACAGGTTAGCAGTTGCGACCTCTGTAGCTACGCCAGTGGGTGTCACTCCTCTGGCAGGTGTCACCTGTGTACGGTCGGCACCCCCGCATCCCCATAGCAACACCACTGCATCCAAACACACCCAGCCTATGTTACTGAATGGGAATGGATCGCCTGTATGAACACAGCCACACATCCTACTTTGACAGAAGTGCAGAGGTAGGTACATAGCCCCAAACACACAGTATCTGCCCACCGCTGCATGCTTGTCAAATTAGGATGCGCCTATCCAGATGCGCAACATTCAGCAACATAGGCTGCCTGCATGCAACTCCAAACATTTAAACAAACGCATTAATTACATGGAGCACCCTCTTTTGCTAGAATAGGTGTAGGAAAATTGACTTGACTCATGGTAGTTGCATGAGTCTGATTTTTTTGGGTCAGGGTTCAGATTCAGGTCAGGCTGAAAGGCTCTGCAGGCCAGGCCTCCATCACTTCCCCCTGGTTCTGGAGGTTTCATGGAAACTTCAAGAAGTTAGTAGGCGGGGGTATAGGGACAGGGATCTGAATATTTATGGGAATCTGGCCAATCCCCAGGCAAGAGTACTGGCAGGGTGGCTGAACCAGCCCATAACTATTGTGGAGCGATGGAGTGAGAAACCTGTACCGTTTAACCTGGGAGGGGACCCTGGGGCTGAGAGGGCTCTGCCTCCAGGCTGAGAGCCAAGGGCTGAGGACAGAGGAAACATCACTATTCTGCCACCTCCTCTGAGATACCCTGGCTTGCATAGAAGGACCTGGACAACAGGAAGACTGTACAGTAATCTATTCTAAAGCAGCAGGATTTCCAGGGACATTGTGAGTACCTCTATACCCCCAGGGCCTATAAGGGAGAAGTCTGCTAGATGCAAGTTCTTTGCAAGTCTTCAGGGAACAGTTTATTGCTTGCCCAAGCCCTTGCCTTGGGATCAGATGCCATAGCAAGGTGGGTTGGTATTTTCCACTAAAGGGGACCTAGAGCTCCTACAAATTGGGACTTTGTTAAAAATCCACCCAGGGAGCTCCTAGAAGGGGATTACACTTGCTAAAGGCTGTTGCTCTTCCGAAGGGAATACAATCGAGTGTCGTCATTTACAGTGTTTTAGAGAAGGAAGTTGTCCTCATTTTGTTGTTCTTTGCGTCAAGTTGGGCATCCCATAATCCCTTACCCTATCCAAGTTAAATAATAAATAATAATAGTTAATTCATCTTAAAAACCAAACCCATGTACTGTTTCTTTTCTCTGCCTGAGAGGGAAAAATGCATGTTGCCTGGTTGTGTAGGGATAAGGGGACCTGAAAATTCAGCGGTCCTTTAAGAGGGTAGCGCTACATACACAGTGTGCAAAAAGAATAATCAGCGCAATTATATAAATTAAATAAATATAAAGTGATAAGGTGCTTAGACCCAATAAAATTGGGACGACAAATCAATCAATAGTGTACTATTATACAGCAGCTATATTGAAACTCCCTCACTAACGGGAGTAGGAAAGTATAATAATAAATAAATAAATACAGCGCTATATAAAAAGAATACTGAATAAAACAACCAATAAAGTGACAATGTGCATCATAAAAAAGTAATACATCTCATAAAGTGCAATATATCAAGTGTCCATAAGGTGCATTCAAAAATTGGGTGCATAAGACAGTCCAATCAACAAATAGGTCAAGCCGTGAAGGAAGACAAAAGTAAGGTGCTTGATAGGTGTTTCAATATATTAAAGTGCTCGTAACACCACCACCATCTAGCCACAAGATGGACTCTCACCTCACTGGAATGATATACAGGCAATTAATCCTCTATCGGGATGAGCTCAATTCATTGGATGCCACTTCCTGGACCAATATCTCTTATGGACTCATGGATTATATATGCAGATAAAAAATAACAGGATCTAAGTGCTCACTGCTACAATCCTTTTATTAAAGATGAAATAAAAAATACACTCACGTAAGGGGCACAATAGGGTTTGTGCAGACCGTACACGCGGAACAATAATAGCTGTAGGGAGCCGTGCTGGAAGGTCGCCGCTTGTCCGTCCGAGGCTCCGCCCCCTATACGCGTGGCGTCTTACGCTTTCACGTCACGACTTCCTCAGTGTGTTAGAAAAGAAGTTGTCCTCATTTGTTGTTCTTTGCGTCAAGTTGGGCATCCCATAATCCCTTACCCTATCCAAGTTAAATAATAAATAATAATAGTTAATAAATCTTAAAAACCAAACCCATGAACTGTTTCTTTTCTCTGCCTGAGAGGGAAAAATGCATGTTGCCTGGTTGTGTAGGGATAAGGGGACCTGAAAATTCAGCGGCCCTTTAAGAGGGTAGCGCTACATACACAGTACCGACCTCAGCGTTGGAGTAAATGAAGTGTTTTATGCGCCAAATAAATAAGTGTCGAACAACAATCTAACTTGTTGTCTGATGGTGTTGTGCTGTCCATCCATACTCATCCAGCCTATGTTACTGAAAGGAGATGGTGCGGCTCTACAAACACAGCCTAATGTGACATGTGTGCATTGGTGGGTGTGCAGCCATGTACACACAATGTTCCTGCCACTGCACGCCTGTCAAAGTAGTCTGTACAGCCACTGCGCCCCTATTCAGTAACATAGGCTGTCTGCCGGCAGATCCGGGCAGCTCCAAACATCTAAACAAATGCCTCTTACACTTTACAGACCTCAGCGCCTGTGTGAATTAGGCATTTAAAACTTTATAACCACAAAAAAACAAACCAATAATTATTTTGCAATAAGGTCACATTTAGATGTGCGGATGGGGGCACTGTTGAACGTGTTTTTGTCACCCGATTAGCCACCCCCCCTTAAGCTTCCAGCCTGCAGCAATGTTTACCCGATTTGTAGTACTACACATTCAAGTCAATGGGTAAAAAAATTGTGTTAAAACAGGCAGTGAAGAGGCGTCTCATCGCTTCACCACCCATTAGTAGCCTCTGAAGCGCAATCCAAACAATGGGAAAAAAGCAGAAGAGGAAAACACCACTAAGTGTAGCAGGACAGGTACGTTTTATTTACCCTACTCAAGGCTACTCACATAGTTAGGTTAACCACTTCCGGACCGGAAGGTTTTATCCCTTAATGACCAGGCCATTTTTTGCAATTTGGCACTACGTAATTTTAACTGGTAATTGCGCAGTCATGCAATGCTGTACCCAAACAAAATGTATGTCCTTTTTCCCCCCAGAAATAGAGCTTTCGGTATTTGATCACCTCTACGGTTTTTATTTTTTGAGATATAAATGTAAAAAGGCCGAAAATCTTTTACATGTCTTTGATAAAAAAATCTCAATAAGCGTATATTTATTGTTTTGCGCAAAAGTTATATTGTCTACAACTACGGTGTACATACTGGAATTTATGCAGCATTAACTTTCTGACTGCCTTTCTCAATTCTTGAAGTGCTAAAATGGCAGGGCAGTACAACCCTCCCCCAAATTACCCCTTTTTGGAAAGTAGACATGTTGAGTATTTTACAGATCTCGCTTTTTGTCACAAAGTTTGGAAAATTGAATAAACTAAAAAATACCTTGGGGTGTCTACCTTCCGAAAAGGGGTCATTTGGGGGGGGGTTGTGCTATCTTGGCATTTCACGGCTTTCAAAACTGTGATAGGTAGTGAGGAGTGAAATCAACAATTTACGCCCTTAGAAAGCCTGAGAAGCATGAGAAGAGGTTGAAGATGTTGAGGGCTTGATCTGGCGCCCCGTGCTTACCGGTGAGTGGTCAGAGAGTGTGGGGCAGCTGGTCAGCAGCTGGTCAGAAAGATGGAAACAGTTTTTTATTTTTATCTAATAAAATTAACTTTTTATTATTTTTTCATTCTCTCCCAGTCATGCCACAAGGCCCCTTTTACACAGGCTGTCTGATCAGGTCCGCCTGTCAGTTTTTCGGGGACCCTCCAGTCTCCTCTATATAGCGACGGACATTCTGACAACCGCCGCCATCCGATCCTGTCCGCTAAAAACAGACAGATAGTGGTCCTACTTTCCATCCACCCGACGGATTGAATCAGATGGCATCGGATGGAAATGGACAGGCAGTTTATTTTCATCCGCCTGCCCTATAGAGAAGGGCAGGACTGTGTCCATGTTCGCTCTGCATAGCCAAGCGGACAGAATCTGTCATCCGCCTGCTCATATCCCTGCTGAGTAAGCAGATTCTGCTTAGTGGAGGTGCCCATGTGAAAGGGGCCTAAAGTGACATGAGTTACTGGATCACTGGATCTCCTATCACCTCCATCTTGCTGCACTGTCTTTCCCTAGTGAGCCACTGCCAATCACACCATCAAGCCAAGTACACATGACCGGAATGCCAAGCAACATCAGCCAGTTCATTAAAAGCTGGCCGCCATTTAGCCCATGTGTATGGCAGCCGGTCTGACAGAAGCCGGTCATTCGGCATGCGTGGAAAAAAAATTGCTCCTAACTTTTTTAGTTGTCTCCTAGATTCCAAGCAAATTTGTCAAGCCCTGGCACTTCCTCTAGTATACACTAAGTCAGTGTGGTCCCTGCAGCATACCATAGGTTAGTGCGGTCCCTGCAGTATACACTAAGTCTGTGCACTCCCTGCAGCATACACTAAGTTAGTGCGCTCCCTCCATTATACACTAAGTCAGTGCGGTCCCTGCAGCATACCATAAGTCAGTGGGGTCCCTGCAGTATACACTAAGTCTGTGCGCTCCCTGCAGCATACACTAAGTTAGTGCGCTCCCTCCATTATACACTAAGTCAGTGCGGTCCCTGCAGCATACCATAAGTCAGTGGGGTCCCTGCAGTATACACTAAGTCTGTGTGATCCCTGCAGCATACACTAAGTTAATGCGCTCCCTCCATTATACACTAAGTCAGTGCGGTCCCTGCAGCATACACTAAGGGGAGCTGCTTTCACAGGACACCCGTGGTGTATCAAAAACAAGGCGGCCACCCTGCCGCAGTATAACTGCGTGGGGCGGTCCTTAAGTGCTAAACTCATGCATTTTAATTATTTATTTCCTTTAGTGCATTGACTTTAACACCGTGTTATGAGGTATTTCCTGATTGTTTTTTGCTTTTTGAGGTAAATACCTCATTGGTGCTTTAGTGAACTGACATTTTCAGCATTGCATGAGATTATTGGAAAAAATGTGTCACGTGATTCAATTATCTCCTGTGATATTCTTTAGTGAATTCAGCACAGTAATCTGTCTGCCACTGGGTGCCTGTCAAATTAAACGATGTGGCTGTGTCAGTACCAGTGTTGTAAAGTGTGAATATTTTTTTTTTACTCCTGCCAGTAAATGCCAGTGACAGGAGAAGTTTGCCAGTAAAAAATATGGCTGTGATGCTCGGCTCAGGGGTGCGCATGTGCAGTTCCGGTCTGGAGCTGGCCAAGACCATCTGAGTGCCTGCTACAGTGCGCTTGGGCGGTGCCGGCGGGGGGGGGGGGGGGGTGGGGCTCTGGCAGAGGCGATCCCTGAGCGTGTCGTCTAATGTCATAGTGCAAGGGAACCAAGCAGAGTTATCGGAGCCTCAAATGCAGGTCTGTGGGATGGGAGCAAGGCAAGCCAGGAGCGGGACTGTCAGTGCTGTTGAAACTGGAGTTGCCTGAATGGACCACCTGGCATGGGGAGAGACTGTCACTGTGACTTAGGAGGGGACATGTCATGTTGGTAAGGTGTCATCATCATCTGTATGCTACACACTGCTGTGTGTGTGTGCCTGCCCATTCTCAAATCTTGCCCTCCTGTCCTGAGTCCTGTCCCTGAGCTACTAACCTACTATATCAAAAATAAAATAAGAAATATGTTTTTTGCCTAAATATCTGCCCTAAAGTGGAGCTCCACTCGAAAGGGGAAGCTCTGCTTGTTTGCTTCCTCCCCTCCCCCCTTCACTGCTACATTTGCCACCTTTCGGGGGGAAGGGAGGAGCAGATGGATACCTGTCAAAACCCAGGTACCTGATTCCACTTCCGGTTAAGCTTGCCACAATCATTGCGTGGCGATCTACGAAATTTCCAGACAATTGCGCGGTCCTGTGATGCTGTACCCAAATAAAATTGATGTCCTCTTTTCTCACAAATAGAGCTTTCTTTTGATGGTATTTGATCACCTCTGCGATTTTTATTTTTTGCGCTATAAGCAAAAAAAGACCAACAATTTTGAAAAAAAAAAAAAACATATTTTTTACTTTCTGCTATAAAGCACATCCAATAATTTTTTTTAAAAAAAAATCAGATTTCTTTATCAGTTTAGGCCAATTTGTTTTCTGCTTCATTTTATTAATTGGTTTGCGGGAAAAATTATAGCGTTTACAAACTATGGGATAGATTTATGGACTTTTTATTTCTTTATTGTTTTTATTAGTAATGGTGGCGATGAGCCATTTTTAGTGGGACTGCGACATTGCGGCGGACAAATCTGACACTAAAGGGTTGATTTACTAAAACTGGAAAGTGCAAAATCTGGTGCATCTCTGCAAAGAAACCAATTCCCTTCCAGGTTTTATTGTCAAAGCTTAGTTGAACAAGCTTAAGTTAGAAGCTGATTGGCTGCCATGCACAGTTGCACCAGTTTCTGAGTGCTCCAGTTTTAGTAAATCTCCCCCAGTGTGACACTTTTTAGGGACCAGTAACACCAATACAGTGGTTAGTGCTATATAATATGCAATATTACTGTATAAATGACACTGGCAGGGAAGGGGTTAACATCAGAGGCAAGCAACGGGTTAAGTGTTCTCCTAGGGAATGCTTTCTAACTGTAGGGGGACTGGACTGACTGCAGGAAGAGAGAATTCTGTGTTCCTGATTAGTAGGAACAAACAATCTCTCCCTTCCTGTCTGACAGAACAGCTGTCTGCCTTGTTTACATAGGCAGATGGCTGTTCTGTCGTTCTCCTTCACAATCGCGGGTGGCCGGCGGCCGCGTGGACTGGCTCCTGCATTGTCTAATCACACCTCGCTCCCTGGAGCCCTAAAACAAAATCACGTAAATGTATGTGATTTTGTGCTTAAGGGCCGCCCTGCCGCAGTATATGTACAAGGGGCCGTCCTTAAGTGGTTAAAAACCGAAAGATACCGAAAGATACTCTGAAAAAGGATCTCCAAATATTTGGAACAATAATTTAAGTTTATCAAAAACACCACAATTGACATGCGTGTAACTGGTTGAAAAAAAAGCTTGCCAAAGACTTCCAATTTAAGAAAAAAATTTTTTCTGCAAAACAAAATTTCAAAATGTATGTTCTCCACAGTTCATATATTTATATAAAATCGATATGACTCCAATCCTACATGCAATTCCACTGAAATGCTCATAGCACAAACAAGATGATTCCAAAATAAAAGTGCATCACCACCATGCTGTGTAAATAAAGTCGGCTGCTTACCAGAAAATATAGTCCCAACAAGAGATCATATGCATGCATGTAAGTTCCCCTCTGAAGGCAAGTGGTCAGCTGGCTTCAGGAAGGATATCCAGGCAAATTTTTCTCCTTGATCTCGTGTGTCTCATTAAGTGGCATATAAAGCAATGGAAGAGGCTCATAGTGCATTACTGTACTAAAACTCATTAACTGAATAAAATGATGAACTTATATCAAAGACATTGAAATCGAGCAATGTGTAGTAAAGTCTTTGCACGGCTGTCTGCAGAATGGTCCGCACACACACTGACGTCACGATGCTAGCTCCGACCCAACGCGTTTCCTCTCAGAAGGTATCAACTGGGAATTGAGCCTCCATTCACAGTTGATGCCTTCTGAGAGGAAACACGTTGGGTCGGAGCTAGCATCGTAACGTCGGTGTGTGCAGACCATTCTGCAGGCGGCCGTTCGCAGACTTTACTACACATTGCTCAACTTCAACGTCTTTGATATAAGTGCATCTTTTTATTCAATAAATTTGTTTCTATACAGTAATGCACTATGAGCCTTTTCCATTGCTTTTTATGCCACTTGATGTGACACACGAGATCAAGGAGAGAAATGAGCCTGGATATCCTTCCTGAAGCCGGCTGACCACTTGCCTTCAGAGGAGAACTTACATGCACGCCAGTGTTAATTTTGGCAGCAAATTTCAATTTAGTTTTAGTCTTAGTCTTAGGACTAAAATGGCATTTTAGTTTTAGTCCCATTTTAGTCTTCTGCAAGTGTTTTAGTTTTAGTCGTATTTAGTCGACTAAAACTCCAGTACATTTTAGTCAACTAAAACGTCCTACATTTTAGTCGACTAAAACTCATTTTAGTCATCTATAATCGAATGGGTGTAGTTCAATTGTAATTTGTAATGCATTATTTAAGCATTTCTCTACAATTTCCAAACTCATTATATACTACTGCTGGTCCTGGAGTGAAAAATCGAATATGTTATTATTTATGGTGGTATTAACCTTTCAGCATGCACCAGTGTTAATTTTGGCAGCAAATTTCGATTTAGTTTTAGTTATAGTCTTTTGACTAAAATGCCATTTTAGTTTTAGTCGTATTTTAGTCTTAAGACTAAAATGCAATTTTAGTTTTAGTCGTATTTTAGTCATCTGAATTGTTTTAGTTTTAGTCGTATTTTAGTCGACTAAAATTGTGTTAACTTAGTCGACTAAAACGTTTTAGTCGACGAAATTAACACTGATGCACGCATATGATCTTTTGGTGGGATCATATTTTCTGGTAAGCGGCCGACTTTATTTACCCAGCATGGTAGTGATGTACTTTTAATTTGGAATCATCTTGTTTGTGCTATGAGCATTTCGAAGGAATTGCATGTAGGATTGGAGTCATTTCCTTTTTTTAAAAATATGTGGAGCATATACATTTTGAACTTTTGTTTTGCAAAAAAAATGTTTTTCATCATTTGCAAGTCTTTAGCAAGTACACATATGTCAATTGTGGTGTTTTTGATGCACTTAAATTATTGTTTCAAATATTTGGAAAACCTTTTTTCTTTTGGTTTTTAGTGCCGGTTCACACTGCAGCAGCATGACTTCGGGGCCACCTGTGAAGTCGCGTGCACCGCGACTTTAGCGCGACTTGCACGGACTTCATAAAAGTAGTACAGGACCCTTTTTCTAAGTCGGAGAAACTTGAGTCGCTCCTATTAGAACGGTTCCTGTACCAAACAATGGGAGCGCGACGGACCGCGACTTGTCAGGCGGACAAGTCGCGGTCCAAGTCGGATCAGTGTGAACCGGCACTTAATGTCACCAATGTTAAATTGTTGCCATTTTATGTTGGGAATAGTCAATAACAGCGCATCTTCTATACTCACCAAAAAGTTAGCTGTGCCAGTAAATGTTAGGTGTGGTGTCAGTAAATTTCAATCTGGTAGGTTGGCAACACTGGCCAGTACAGACGCTGCATCCCTATTCGATTACATAGGCTGCCTGTATACAGCTGTGGGCAGTACGGACCATGGCACCCATGTGGATGAGGCCTACGCGTGCCCGTAGAACATTTTTTTCCATCCCTAACGCCCAAAGATGTGGCGTTTAGAAGAGTAATAAACAGAAACAGCAGTGCAAAGTGACTTTGTGTGAGAATACGAATGGGACATATTTGTTGTGTGGTAGCGCCTTTATTAGAACCCTCAGTGTCCCGCCATCCCTCATTGTCCCTGCCATCCCTCATTGTCCCTCAGTGTCCAGCCATCCCTCAGTGTCCCAGGCATCCCTCAGTTTCCGACATCCCTCAGTGTCCCTCATTCTCTCGCCATCCCTCAATGTCCCCGCCATCCCTCAGTGTTCCGCCATCCCTCAGTGTCCCCACCATCCCTCAGTGTCCCCGCCATCCCTCAGTGTCCCGCTATCTCTCAGTGTCTCGCTATCCCTCAGTGTCCCTGCCATCCCTCAGTGTCCCGCTATCCCTCAGTGTCCCCGCTATCCCTCTGTTTCCCGCCATCCCTCAGTGTTCCGCTATCCCTCAGTGTCCCCGCCATCCCTCAGTGTCCCGCTATCCCTCAGTGTCCCTGCCATCCCTCAGTGTCCCCGCCATCCCTCAGTGTCCCGCCATCCCTCAGTGTCCCGCTATCCCTCAGTGTCCCTGCCATCGCTCAGTGTCCCTGCCATCCCTCAGTGTCCCTGCCATCCCTCAGTGTCCCCGCCATCCCTCAGTGTCCCGCCATCCCTCAGTGTCCCGCTATCCCTCAGTGTCCCTGCCATCCCTCAGTGTCCCGCTATTCCCTCAGTGTCCCGCCATCCCTCAGTGTCCCGCTATCCCTCAGTGTCCCTGCCATCCCTCAGTGTCCCACCATCCCTCAGTGTCCCGCTATCCCTCAGTGTCCCTGCCATCCCTCAGTCTCCTGCTATTCCCTCAGTGTCCCGCCATCCCTCAGTGTCCCGCTATCCCTCAGTGTCCCCGCCATCCCTCAGTGTCCCCGCCATCCCTCAGTGTCCCGCTATCCCTCAGTGTCCCTGCTATCCCTCAGTGTCCCGACTCCCTGCCATCCCTCAGTGTCCCCGCCATCCCTCAGTGTTCCACCATCCCTCAGTGTCCCGCTATCCCAAAGTGTCCGCGCCATCCCTCAGTGTCCCGCCATCCCTCAGTGTCCCGACTCCCTGCCATCCCTCAGTGTCCCCGCCATCCCTCAGTGTTCCACCATACCTCAGTGTCCCGCTATCCCAAAGTGTCCGCGCCATCCTCCCTCAGTGTTCCGCCATCTCTCAATGTCCCGCCATCCCTCAGTGTCTTTCAGTGTCCCGCCATCCCTCAGTGTCCCTCAGTGTCCCACCATCCCTCAGTGTCCCGCCATCTCTCAGTGACCCTCAGTGTCCCGCCACCCCTCAGTGACATGGCCTGTGCCGTGTGGTGTGGTGCAGACATTATTACTTTAGCTAAAATTGGATCTTTGAGAGTGGAAAGAGAGCTCAGGAAGCTGAGGGAGGGAACCAGCGATGAAGGGGAGGGAGGTGGCTGTGTGGAAGGAGACACACACAGGACTATGAGGGAGTGAGTGAGTGAGGAGGGCAGACATGGATGAACTAGAAGCAGAACTGTAAGCGGAGTGTGGCCCCTCAGGCCGGAGCAGCCATGAATTGTGTAGTGAGTTGTGTGCCATGACTGTACAGGGAACTCATTAGAGCGAAGCGAGGCACGGAGCCTGAGGAGCGGACAAAGTCCAGAGCCTGCCACACACGGGACCCGGAGGAAGAACTCGGCTCTACCAGGGGAGGAGGAGGAGGGGGACTCAACTCTTCTTCTACTTGGGAGAGGACTTTTGTGGACTAGGATGGGACAGGAGACGGAGCCGTTGTGTGCGGATCTCCCCCTCACATTGGTGTAGTGTGGGAGGAAGGAGAGCAGAGTCCCGGGACAGGAAAGGGAGATTAGCAGACAGAGGAAGACGAGGACTGAGTGCTGTGTGAGTGCCATGCCCTGGCTGAGTGCTGGAAGGAGGAGAAGACAGCAGCAGTCACAGCAACAGCATCAGCAGCAGCAGCAACAACAGCAGCCACCAGCATGTCCTCCCCAATGTGCACTGCCAGGCATGAGGGAGAGCTCAGAGCTGCCTCTACCTGCTGGCTGGGAAGAGGCCAGGGACTACGATGGGAGGGTGTTCTACATCGACCACAACACCAGACAGACCTCCTGGATCGACCCCAGAGACAGGTAATCCTCTTTTGTATACGATACCACTTAGTGCCCATTCACGCCAAGTGCGGTGGGCAATGCCAGGGCAAAATGCCTCGTCTGCTATGTGCAGGCAGCAGGCCCGACTTTTTTCCAGGCAGTGCAGTCCAATCCACTGCGGCGGCCAACAAAACTTTATGTGACATTTTAATAAAATTTGTTATAAAAAAATAAATAAAAAGAGCGCGTTAAGCAGCAACCAGTACATGGGCACTGCAGTCGTCTCGCTGCATCGCACCGCACAGCACCCACTGCGTTAGGCCTCATTTAGACTAGCGGTTGGAGGGCAGCAAATGTGCAGTTGCGCTGCCCTCTTAGCCGGAGTTCACACTATTGCAAACACTGACATTTATTTATTTCAGGTTCTTATATAGCGCTGTCAATTTTACGTATACATATACATTGCACATTCACATCAGTCCCTGCCCCCAAGGAGCTTACAATCTAAGGTCCCTAACTCACATACATACATAGTAGGGCCAATTTTATACAGGATCCAATTAACCTACCAGCATGTCTTTGGAGGGTGGGAGGAAACCGGAGTACCCGGAGGAAACCCACGCAGGCACAGGGAGAACATGCAAACTCCAGGCAGATAGTGTCGTGGTTGGGATTCGAACCAGCAACCCTCTTGCTGCAAGGTGAAAGTGCTAACCACTACACCACTGTGCCACGCTCGCATGTGATTCCACTGCATTGATGTGCAGATCACATGCGATGTCTGTGCGATGCAAATTCAGCCATGCAGTTTGTATGGCTGAACTTGCATTGCATTCGCATGAAAATGCTGCCAAAACCTTTTTTTTCCCACACAGGAATCAGATCGCATGGGTGTTCAATCCAATTCCTGACCCAATTCACAGTTCACACTGCAATCTGCAAACCGATTTGGGGGTGTCATTACCTTTGTATTGCCACCAGCAGCGGTTCACAGAGGGTAGTGTGGACTGCCTGCGAGGGAGATGCGATGCGGGCACCCACACTAGATTTGCGCTGGTTCCCACATCGCAATAGTGTGCACCCAGGCTTAAACTGCTGTGTGTGTATGTGTGTGTGCATTGCATACTAGCACGTTATGTTAAACTTACCTTAGAGTGCATGCGCCAGTGATGTCATCGCCTGCTGTTAAAAGTTGTGTACACACTAGGCGAGAATCGGACGATTTCACATCGGGCGGGAATTTTCGGCAGATTTTCTACTAGTGTGTACCCCACTTAAGTAAATATCTCCTAAAGAGTGTACATTTAGGAGATATTTACAGTACCTATAAGCCTTAGTTGGCAGAGTTGATCCGACACGTGTCGTTCAGCGGGTGGAAGCCCACCCAACGCTACGCATGAAAGTCAATGGGAAAAAAACACAAGTGCCTCACAACCGCGTACAATGCACACAAGTGCAGAACGATTGCTGGCCCAAATTGAGATGAAACAGGCAGTGAGAAGGTGTCTCATCGCTTCCTCACCGCCTGTCAGTAGCGTGATCCCGAGGCAAGGGAGATTAGGCAGGTCATACACGGTTCGAGTCTCAGCTGGTTCCTGCTGAACCGGCCAAGTTTCAAACTGTGTATGGGCAGGCTGAATGTACCAAGTTGATACATTGATCAACTTGGCTGCAACCAGCCTGAAGAGTTTTACCTGCGATTATCGCTAGCAGCTGCTATAGCCACTAGCAATAATCACTGCCTTCTCCCGCCTTCTCCTTCCTCCTTGCCGGGAGAAGACAATGGCCTGGCAGGAGGAATTCCCGCATCAACGCTGTCTGGGTTGATGGGGGCATTCACTCAGGGCTGTCTTTTCCAATGGGCATGCCCGGCGGTTGCCCAGGGACCCCACTTGTCAAGGGGCCCCACATGGATGGTGGCAATTACTGTCCCTGGTGGTCTAGGGCCCCCCCGTTGTCCGCTGCCCCCCCCCCCCCTTGTTGTCTGCCGATGGCCGTGGCTCGAGTCTGCACTGCACAGACACTGGTTGCTAAGGCCAGCCCGATTGGCATCTAGCAACCAGTGACGTTAGCAGAGCAGACCCATGATGCACAGCGGAGGAGGATCCTCCTTGTCGGCTCGTCTTCCTCTCCTCTCCGTGCCTAGAAGACTGGCTCCGCCTCCACCCACCTCCTCCCATGTGCAGCCGTTGTGAAAGGTAAGGCAGCCAGTCCAGCTGCCAGGCTGCTTGATTTTCTTTCTTTTTTTAACTCTCTCCATGGCATGATCGACACAAGAGACAACTACCTGTCCTGGAGGATATACCTTACTATATATTGGTCCCTGTAATATGTATATAGTAAGATATATACTCCAGGTAGTAGTTGTACTCTCTTGTAGTATAGTGTTCCCTGGAATGTGTATATAGTCTATATACATATTCCAGGGAACACTATATACTACAAGAGAGTACAACTACTACCTGGAGTATATACCCTACTATATACACATTACAGGGACCAATATATACTACAAGAGAGTACAACTACTACCTGGAGGATATACCTTACTATATACATATTACAGGGACCAATATATACTACAAGAGACAACTACCTGGAGGATATACCTTACTATATAAATATTACAGGGAACACTATATACTACAAGAGACTCTTGTAGTATATAGTGTTCCCTGTAATATATATATAGTAAGGTATATCCTCCAGCCTAGTTGTACTCTCTTGTTGTATATATTGGTCCCTGTAATATGTATATAATAAGGTATATACTCCAGGTAGTTGTACTCTCTTGTAGTATATTCTCGTGGGTGATTGTGTAGGCAGGGGGCCCCAGTGCACTGCATTGCCCAGGGGCCTATAAGGCTCTTAAGATGGCACTGCATTCACTCCGTGTATGGCTGGCCTAATGGGTCATACACACTATACAATTGTCTTTAGATTTTTTCCTTGAAATTTACCAAAACCATATAATATGAGGTCAAATCTAAAACCTTTTAATTTGTATGCAATCGGGCAGGCCCTTTCACTACATAGTTGAAGGTAAATCTAAAGGAAATCTACCAACAAAAGTTGTATAGTGTGTATCCAGCTTTAGGGTCAGTTCACACAACATGCAGTCCAATGCCTTTTTTTTCTGCATCAAAAATGCATGGAAGTAGATTATATGGTTTCCAATGGCATAGTTCACAGCAGTGCGGTCAGTTCCAGGGAGTTCTAGCTCCAGAAAAAAGTAGAACATACTGCATTTTTCCTGCACTGGACTGCATCAAAATGCATCAAAAATGCACCGGAACCCAGTACAGTAAAAAAAAAAAAAAAAGAAAACAGGAAAAAAGAAGAAAAATGCATCAAAAACGTGCTGAAACTTGTCAAAAACCGGTTACAAACACGCATGCAGAAATGCACCTGGAACGGATCTAGAGAGCGTTTTTGTGGTGTGAACCAGCCCTAAAGCTCCATGCACACTAGCGTTTTTTTAAAGTCCTAGATCCTATTCTGAGCATTTTCTTATCTGCTCCTAGGAGCGAAGTTATCCATGCACACTATTTTATGCTAGAAGCATTTTTCAAGCTTCAGCGTTTAGCAGCAGAAAAAACATTTTTTTTGTAGAGTTTTTGGGAGAGTTTTCTCAGCAAAAAAAAAAAAAACAGCAAATGCTACTAAAACGCTCCTAATAGCTTTTTTCAAGCTTTTTTTTTCCTTCATGTACTGTAAAAATGCTAATAAAACGCTCCTAAACTCTCCTAACACCTTCTAAAAGCTACTAAAACATTACTACAAACTTGGCACAAAAATACTATTGTCAGCGATTTTCACCCTGCGTTAGTGTGCATGGAGACTGAATGTGCATGGACCCCAAAGCCAGTGTTCTAAAATTTAGTCGGACCCGTGAAAATTCCGGACCCTCGTCACTTCCGGGGACGCTCCGTCACCACCAGCTGCTGCGAGCCCCGGTGCGCATGCGCACAAGGCATTTTCAAGGTCCGATGAAATTCTAAGACTTACGAACAGCTGACTGAGAGGAGGAGGGGCTGAGGTGGGACGCACATACCGCTGCGGGAAAATGTTACAACACCACCGCGTAGAGCTGACTCAGAGGAGGCGAGAAGGAAGTGAATACTCATACTAAATAGTCATGATAAAAAATGTTTAGTATTTCTTTTTTTTTTAATCATTACTATTTAGTATGAGTATTCACTTCCTTCCCGCCTCCTCTAAGTCAGCTCTGCAACATGTTCCTTGCTCAATGACGCGGCGGTGTTGTAACATTATCCCGCAGCGATGTGTGCGTCCCACCTCAGCCCCTCCTCCTCTCAGCTGTTCGTAAGTCTTAGAATTTAATCGGACCTTGAAAATGCCTTGTGCGCATGCGCATCGGGGCTTGCATCAGCTGGGTTATGACGTAGCGTCACCGGAAGTGACGAGGGTCTGGAATTTTCACGGGTCCGACTAAATTTTAGAACACCGGCCTTTCATGGATTGCAATTATTTATGTACGGGCAGGCTGGTTGTACTGATCGAGTCTACAACCAGCCTGTTGGGTTTTTCCCACTCGATCAGTGCCTCCGAATATAGCCTGCAACTCTGATCAGTGTATTCTGACGTCGGGGAAGTCTGCCAACTGTCAGAATACGATAGCTCGGCACACATCAGGTGTGTGGATGGGAGAAATTAGTAATTTTTTAAAATTCAACATTCTGGGTAAACGTAAATAAATGATTTATCTGTGAACTGCCTTATGCTGGTCTTGGACCTATAGATTTTTAGATGAGAATATTCGTATGAAAATACTTTGTACATTCCATGAATGGACGAATGTTGTTTGAAAACTTCACTAGTCTTTACCTTCGATTTTAAAATAAATAATGTCATTACTGAATGAAAACCACAAAATGCGTTACACACTATAAGAAAATCGCAAGAAAAATTCCGTACGAGTTTTAGATGAGAATATTCGTATGAAAATGCTTTGTACATTCGATGAATGGACAAATGTTGTTCGAAAATTTCACTAGTCTTTACCTTCGATTTTATAATAAATAATGTCATTACTGAATGAAAACCACAAAAGTGCGGTACACACTATAAGAAGATTGGAAGAAAAATTCCTTACGAGGCACGGTCATTCGATTTTTGTAGAGTGTGTACGGAACTTTCGACATCTGATTCAGACTTTCCAAATGGAAGTTTCTGTAGGGAGAAACCCCAACATTTTTCTCGTATTTGAACAGAATGAACGATTTTCGTTAAGAGCCGGTTCACACTAGTCCATTGACCACTACAGGACCGGTTCTGATAGGAGCGACACGAGTCACTCCGACTTAGAAAAAGGGTCCTGTACTACTTCGGGGCGACCTCGGAGCGACTTGCATATACTTCCATTATGTGAAGTCCCTGCAAGTCGCTCCGAAGTCGTGGTGCATGGGAATGCACAAGTTGCCCCCGAAGTAGTAAGGAGTCGTGCCGCCCCAGAGTGAACCGACTCTAAATGGGTACTGTTTTCTTACAAGACAAAACAGATATGAAAGACTGTGCGCGATCAGAAACATTACACAGCAACAAAAGCCTTTGTCGTATGAGAGATTTCATGCATTGGTTCCATCCTGGGTTTTGACTTGCTTTGAAACATTGAGGAAAACCAGACAATCGTAACCCGATTTTCTCATAGTGTCTACCCACCTATACAATGTCCGAAAATGAATTTGATCGGGAAACGTTTTCTATTTATGTTGTAAAGCGCTGTTTAAACTGTTGGCGCTATATAAATCCTGTATAATAATAATAATATTCTGCTCCTTTGAATTTTCCTGTCACTATGGTCAACAACGAATGTCGATTTGACCCCACTAAGGATTAGAAAAGCGAATGCTCCTAAAACAAAAACCAATATGTGTATGACCAGCATTAGAGTCCGCACACGTTACAATCTCTATACAATAAATTTCCATAAAATATACAATCTGATTGTGCAAGCTCTGTACATTAGATTTACCAAAACTGTGTAATAGGAGGACATACCTGAATAATGCAATCAGGCAGGTCCTTGTTCTATTGTACTATGCTGTAATAAGAGGGCCTACCTAGTCAATCTGTATACAGTCAGACGGACCCTTGTACTATGTATTATCACCATTAGATCTGCCAAGCCTATGTAATAAGAGGGCCTACCTAGTCAATCTGTATACAGTCAGACCGACCCTTGTACTATGTATGGTCACCATTAGATCTACCAATCCTATGTAATAAAAGGACCTACCTAGTCAATCTGTATACAGTCAGACCGACTCTTGTACTATGTATGGTCACCATTAGATCTACCACACCTATGTAATAAGAGGACCTACGTAGTCAATCTGTATACTGTCAGACAGACCCTTGTACTATGTATTATCACCATTAGATCTACCAATCCTATGTAATAAGAGGACCTACCTAGTCAATCTGTATACTGTACAGTCAGGCAGGCTCTTGCACCACATGTTTGTTGGTAGATCTAAAGTTGGCCATACAAGTTTCAATTTTGTTATCGATCAAATCTTTAAAAATGTAATAGCCATAAATTCCCTTCCGAATAATTAAGACTCAGTTTCATTATGATTTGATCAAACTGGGTTGATCGGCCGGGGGAATGCACCCTGACAGAACAACTCAGTTTGATTGAAGCTGATGGAAATTGAGTTATTGAATTATGGATCGTTTTGCAGCAGTTGGCAGCACCAAGAGTGATCAGATTAGGAGATTACATGATGTTACGATTGTATTTTAAGTATGATTGAAAATCCTCTTCCCTGTGTGAAAACGGAAGCTGATTATTTATCAAAGCATGTACAACCACCATTAGTCCCCATTCACACTAGCGCGACTTATCAGGCGACTTGGTCGCCTGCCATTGGTTAGCACTGGACCCGTTCTAATAGGAGTGACACAAGTCGCTCCGACTTAGCCCCGATTCACACTTAGGCAATGCGGGAAGGCTGCGAAGTTCCCGCATCGCAAACGCACCCCTGGCAGTTCACACTGCCATATGTGATACACTGGGGGTGTCAATGTAATCTTAACGACACCCCCAGTTTGATCGCATATCGCAGTGCGATCTTGCAGTTCGCACAGGATCGGATCGCACAAGTGTGAACCGCTGTGCTATCCGATCCTGATGCGGCTGCAAAAAAGGGTCCTGTGCGTCTTTGCTGCGGGTGCGGTGCGAATTTAGCCATACAAAGTGTATGGCTAAACTCGCACCGCACAGCCGATCGCATGTAATGAAGGAGCAGTGCGCTCCGAGCCTCCGACATTACATGCGATCGCCGCAGCCGCATCAGTGTGAACCGGCATTTAGAAAAAGGGTCCTGTACTACTTTGGGGCGACCTGGAGGCGACCTGCATTGACTTCAATGATATGAAGTCCGTGCATGTCGCGCTTCACAGGTCGCCCCAGCAAGTCGCGTCGCCCCTGTCTGAACGGGGTCTTACGGTAACCACACACATTGCAATCTGATCACACAATCTCTGTACAATCAATGTTAAAATCTGTCTAAATTTTGTGGTTTGAAGACCTTCCTAACCCATCCAATAAATCTGTATATTATCAGGCAGGTCCTTGAACTGCATACCTGTTGGTAGAACTAATGGTGGCCATGCAGGCTTCATTTCCTTTCTATATCTGATTGAGGTGCAATTTAAATAAAACTATTGAATCTGCAAACAGTTGAATAATTGCGCTCCCGAAACAAAATCAATTCGGATGAGTGTTGCTCATCCATTCACAGGAATACTTGTGTTTTCTGAAGAGTACAAGGCTTCAGGATGCCGGGTGGAAGATGTTATGATCCCCACCTGAGCCAATCAGAGGAAGCCTTGTACTGAGTCTTAAAATACAAAGCTTCCTGTGAATGTATGAGCAGCCCTCACTCAACCTTAATTATGTTATGGGGAGAGAATGGGAAGCCAGAATACAGGGCCATATACTGTATGTAGCTGAGGCTCATCTGCTGCATGTGTTAGGGCTGTCTCGCACCTGAATAGCACAGGAACGCAGTCTGCATTCCTGTGCTATTCAATGTGGTGTGATGGGCTGACATAGCACTGGATCTCACCAAATGTAGTATATGCACTACTTTTGAAAAACACACTGCACTGGATCACATGGACCTGCGGTACCATGTGATCCACTGCAGGCAAACTCACTAGGTTTGCAATCTGCGTTTATTGTGTCATTAGAAATACATTGACACCCGCAGCAGATCACACACCCAGCGAGTTTTGAACGCGTTCCAGAAATCGCGCATGGAATGCGGGCTTCTCACACTGCGTTCCGGTATGAACGAGCCCTTAGTGAAGGAAGTCGTTTGAAGCAGGTTTGTCCAAATGAACTTTATAGTGTATTCAGTACTTTTTGTGTGTTCAAATGAAGGGGCTGCAAAATCACACTGCAGGGAATGAGAAGGAATTGTTCAGAAACTTGATTCTGGTGTGAACCAGCCCTCAAAGTTTTAAATAGTTCCACGTGTGCCTGATGCTGGTTAGGAAACAGGGACCTCATGAACAGTAGGAGGATACTAATACAACATATCCTAAATAGCAGGAAATAAACACAGATAGGAGCAATTCAAAGGTCCACAGGCAGGAAGAACCATGGAGGGATGCTGGGATCTGCGCTCACAATAATCATAGCCAGAAGAGTTCAGTTAAACTCTATGAAGAAACAAAACTTTTTTGTTAAAACCTCTGACAGTTTGTTGTTCCAGTGGCAGAACACTTTACAAAATCTGTTGTCATTTTTTCTAGACCAGGGGTCTCCAAACTTTCAAAACAAAGGGCCAGTTTACTGTCCTTCAGACTTTGGGGGGGGGGGGGGGGGTTGAGCTGTGGCCATTAGAAGATTTTTTTGTGTCATTGGGAGAAATTGTGCCCCATCATTGGTGTCATTCTGCCCAATTGTTGGTGTCATTGGGAGGAATTGTGCCCCGTAATTTGTGTCATTCGACCCAGTTGCTGGTGTCATTGGGAAATTGAAGCTCCATTGTTTGTGACATTTGGGCCCAGTTTTTGGTGGGATTGGGAAAAAAATGTGGCCCATCGTTTGTGTTATTGGAAAGAATTGTGCCCCATCATTGGTGTCATTGAGCCCAATTGTTGGTGTCATTGGAAGGAATAGTGCCCCATTGTTGGTGTCATTGGAAGGAATAGTGCCCCATTGTTGGTGTCATTGGAAGGAATTGTGCCCCATTGTTGGTGTCATTGGAAGGAATTGTGCCCCATTGTTGGTGTTATTGGAAGGAATTGTGCCCCATTGTTGGTGTCATTGGAAGGAATTGTGCCCCATTGTTGGTGTCATTGGAAGGAATTGTGCCCCATTGTTGGTGTCATTGGAAGGAATTGTGCCCCATTGTTGGTGTCGTTGGAAGGAATAGTGCCCCATTGTTGGTGTCATTGGAAGGAATTGTGCCCCATTGTTGGTGTCATTGGAAGGAATTGTGCCCCATTGTTGGTGTCATTGGAAGGAATAGTGCCCCATTGTTGGTGTCATTGGAAGGAATTGTGCCCCATTGTTGGTGTCGTTGGAAGGAATAGTGCCCCATTGTTGGTGTCGTTGGAAGGAATAGTGCCCCATTGTTGGTGTCGTTGGAAGGAATAGTGCCCCATTGTTGGTGTCGTTGGAAGGAATTGTGCCCCATTGTTGGTGTCATTGGAAGGAATTGTGCCCCATTGTTGGTGTCATTGGAAGGAATTGTGCCCCATTGTTGGTGTCATTGGAAGGAATTGTGCCCCATCATTGGTGTCATTCAGCCCAGTTTTTGGTGTCATTGAGAGAAATTGTGCCCCATTGTTAGTGACATTTGGGCCCAGTTGTTGGTGTCATTGAGAAAAAAATGTGGCCTATCTTTGTTGTCATTGGAAGGAATTGTGCCTCTTTGTTTGTGTCATTGGGAAGAATTGTGCCTTTTTACTGGTGTCAGTGGGGGGCATAATTATGCTCTATTGTTGATATCAGTGGATAAAATAGTGCCCCAAGGACCAGATAACAGCAAACAAAGGGCCACCGCTGGCCCCCGGGCCGCAGTTTGGAGACCACTGTTCGAGACAGTCTTCTGTTTTCTCCTATTATTACTATTGTAAGAAGTGGACCTCTGTATGTGATAGGCAGGTGTGTATACTGCTAGTTCTCGGGGACCAAGATACAAGCATAGGTGTGTTAAGGGTTATACACACTATAAGATTTTCTGAAGACTTTTTCCTTCAGATTTACCTTTTCTATGTAGAGCAAAGGGCCTGCCAGATTGCTTACAAATTGAAAGTGTTTAGGTTTGACCTCATTTGTCAGTTTATGATGCCTCAAGTCAGGTATGGGATTTTAAGGGCAGGAGTAAGACGAGTAAACAGTAGTAGTACAATATATAAGTAAAATTTATTCACATGTATAATTTATATACAGAGATTCGAGTGAGTTAATGGGTAAAGTCCCATTGTGATGGTGAAGAGAAAGTGGTAAAGTGTGTTTACACGTGGAAAAGGTGACTTTGAACAAGAATAGTGGATGGTCCTGCTCTGCTGTTCCTCATATCAAAGAATGGGAAATGATTGCAGAGAGGGGCCAGATCGGTATTTCCGACATGTTTCGGCCTATAGCGGCCTTTATCAAGGATGTTACCGATTCTAGGAGTAAGTAAAAAGGGTTTGTCAGTGGTAGCAATATAATAGTTCAGATTTAAATATATGCAAGGTTTATAATGTAACATACATATTTTTTGTCCACTTTCTGGAGTATTGCTTTCCCAGATTTTCTCCGGGAGCTGCAGGAACAATGCTGTGTTGGGTGAAAAAGGTGTGATTGGGTTGTAGTTGAAACCACAGGTAAAGACAGGAAAGGTTTTTTTGTTGGTAATGAGTAATAAAAAATATATAATAATAATTACTTCTTGGGCCGCGTTTGTCTGGTCCAAATGGTTCAATGTGGCTATGATATAAAGGTTTCCACAATGATAGAGGTCATCTGTGGTGTTTCCACATTGATGGAGATCATCTGTGGTGTGGGGTATATAAGGTATGGTATATGGTAAAGGATGTGGCTTTTAGTAAAATAAAATATTATATTACATCCTGGGGGTGAGGTGCAAAATAGTTCGAGACTTGGAAAATGTATAAGGAATTTAGACTTGGTGAAGAGATGTTTCCACATCTTCACCAGGTCTATGCTTACGCTTAGTAGAGAGAGTTTCCGTATAGTGTCACAGCGTGTTGCCTCCAGGTCCTGTCTTCCCTCGATCCGGGAGAGACTGAGGACTTGGAGGTGTTCCCCGGCCTTTTAAAGGCTGTCGCACATGCGCAGTGATGCGTTGTGTGACGCCTGTGGGCGGTGTCCGTGGTGTGGCAAGAGGTGCGCCTGCGCACGGCAGATGCTGCATCCCTTGTAGCCATGCGGACGTGCCCGTACGGCCGCCGACACGGAATGAAAGCCGCAATCCCCGGCTGGGATAGTGGAGGGTACTAGACCAACCGATCGGCTTCAAAATTGCCCCGATCCAAGAGAGGATTCGGGGCTTACCGTGCCGGGAGTTCCTAGAGTTCTGGAAATGGGCAAAAAAGGAGAAAAGTGGACGAACAGTGTCATAGCAGTATATTTGAGGTGGTACACAGCACAGGAGTGTGCTCACCAGTTTAATACATATAAAGGAAAAATAATGGAAAAATAAAGATTTGAACAAAACATGAATATATCAACAGTGTCTTATTGCAGCAATAATAATAATGAAAGGAGAAAGAATGTGAGAAGGTCTGGATCGGGTCGGGGGGGGGGGGGGGGCTCTGTGGTCAGGCATCACCACATCATGTCTGGCGATGTATTGGAGGTTGGATGACAAAATAGTGTCAATTTTGGTTGGTCAGTTCGAATGATTGGTCAATCTATGATATAGATTTTAGTCTTTTTTGCCGGAGGAAAAGCCTGGGAGGAAAGGACGGAAGCTTTGAGCTTCATTTAACCCCGGTGGGGTAGTAGCCTTGAGAAGTGTGATCCAGCGCATTTCTAATTGTAACAACGTTTTGTTCCAGTCCCCGCCACGTAGCGGGATATGGATCCTGTCCAGGGCCATGAAGTTGATTTTTGGCATTTTATAATTGTGGTCATCCCTCACGTGTCTGCCTAGTGGCACATAGAAATTGCCAATGTGCATGGTCTGGAGGTGTTGATTGACCCTTTTCCCAAATTCTTGTCGGGTCTTTCCTATATAGAAGGACCCGCATTCGCAGGTCATTATATACACTATTCCTCTGGTTTTACAGTTGCAAAAATGTTTTGGTTGGAATGGGTCTCCATTCGGTAAAATAGTGTTTGTTGTTTGACGAATAACAGGGCATTGGGCGCAACCTCCACAAGGGAAGGTGCCTTTGTTCTTGCATGGGTCTCTTTTAGATCCTTCCTGAAATTCACTGCATACTAGCTGTTGTTGTAAGGAGCCTGCCTTCCTAAAGGTGATGGGTGGATGTTGTGGTAGTAACTTAGAGGTGCTGGGTTCTTCCATGAGGATGGGCCAATTCTTTTTAAGGATATTTCTAATTTCCTGGTGTTCGTTGGTAAATCTGATGATGATGCGGGTATCAAGCCCCGTTTTGGTTGGTTCCTTGTTCCTGAAGAGGAGCGTTTCTCTGTCTTTGTTGTTGGCCCGATTAAACGCTTTGCGCAGTGAGGTTTTGGTGTAACCTCTTTCTAGAAATCGGGAGGTGAGTGCATTAGCTTCTAATTGAAAGTTGGCTGGATCATTGCAATTTCTCTTTATTCTGAGGTATTGGCTGTAGGGTATGGAATGAATAAGAGGTTGTGGGTGAAAGCTAGAGGCATGGAGAATGGAGTTGCCTGCTGTCTCTTTTCTGTAGAGTGTGGTGGAGATTTTTCCAGTGGGGTCTTTATATATTAAAGTATCCAGGAAGGATATTTGTTGTTTGTTATAAGACATTGTAAAAAACATGTTATGTTCATTTTGGTTCATCCTGGTAAGTAGGTCAAGTATCATATATTCAGGTCCGTTCCATATAATCAATATGTCGTCAATATATCTTTGCCATATGAGAATCTTGTCAGTATAGATGGTATTTTCTTCTTTTCTTTTCTTTTTTTTGCCCATTTCCAGAACTCTAGGAACTCACGGCACGGTAAGCCCCGAATCCTCTCTTGGATCGGGGCAATTTTGAAGCCGATCGGTTGGTCTAGTACCCTCCACTATCCCCGCCGGGGATTGCGGCTTTCATTCCATGTCGGCGGCCGTACGGGCACGTCCGCATGGCTACAAGGGATGCAGCATCTGCCGTGCGCAGGCGCACCTCTTGCCACACCACGGACACCGCCCACAGGCGTCACACAACGCATCACTGCGCATGTGCGACAGCCTTTAAAAGGCCGGGGAACACCTCCAAGTCCTCAGTCTCTCCCGGATCGAGGGAAGACAGGACCTGGAGGCAACATGCTGTGACACTATACGGAAACTCTCTCTACTAAGCGTAAGCATAGACCTGGTGAAGATGTGGAAACATCTCTTCACCAAGTCTAAATTCCTTATACATTTTCCAAGTCTCGAACTATTTTGCACCTCACCCCCAGGATGTAATATAATATTTTATTTTACTAAAAGCCACATCCTTTACCATATACCATACCTTATATACCCCACACCACAGATGATCTCCATCAATGTGGAAACACCACAGATGACCTCTATCATTGTGGAAACCTTTATATCATAGCCACATTGAACCATTTGGACCAGACAAACGCGGCCCAAGAAGTAATTATTATTATATATTTTTTATTACTCATTACCAACAAAAAAACCTTTCCTGTCTTTACCTGTGGTTTCAACTACAACCCAATCACACCTTTTTCACCCAACACAGCATTGTTCCTGCAGCTCCCGGAGAAAATCTGGGAAAGCAATACTCCAGAAAGTGGACAAAAAATATGTATGTTACATTATAAACCTTGCATATATTTAAATCTGAACTATTATATTGCTACCACTGACAAACCCTTTTTACTTACTCCTAGAATCGGTAACATCCTTGATAAAGGCCGCTATAGGCCAAAACATGTCGGAAATACCGATCTGGCCCCTCTCTGCAATCATTTCCCATTCTTTGATATGAGGAACAGCAGAGCAGGACCATCCACTATTCTTGTTCAAAGTCACCTTTTCCACGTGTAAACACACTTTACCACTTTCTCTTCACCATCACAATGGGACTTTACCCATTAACTCACTCGAATCTCTGTATATAAATTATACATGTGAATAAATTTTACTTATATATTGTACTACTACTGTTTACTCGTCTTACTCCTGCCCTTAAAATCCCATACCTGACTTGAGGCATCATAAACTGACAAATCATACTCCTGGGATGGTGGCAGAAACTACTATTTTCCCTTCCAGCCAAGATCCAAAAAACCATTTCTTCAACTAGGTTTGACCTCATATTATCTGGTTTTGGTAAATCTAAAGGAAAAAGTCTTCAGAAAATGTTAGTGTGTATGGCCCATTAGTAAGGAGCTTCTCACAGAAAATCACATTAGGTCCACTGTGGCTTTGTGAAACAAGCTGGAAAATGTCTTCCATTCACACCAGATGCTGCACTTTAGTATTCCTAAAGGCCAGTGCTCTGCAGCATTTTAAATGCTTTGTGACAGTCCTTTTTACAGTATATTGACTTGAAGGGGGTAAAGTATAGGTAAGTGCACCCAAGGAAAAAGGAATGTGGTCACATCTGCCATTTCCTGCCCCCGCTTCCTATTCTGTCCAGAAATAAACATAGGACCCATTTACGCTATACAGTGCTGCATTAACGAATATGCGACAGTGCACTTTATTGAGACGAACTGCCTTAATGCAGTCCATTCTGGAGTCTAGTGCCAGAAAAATACTTCCTGTAGTATTTTTTTTTTTAACTGCAATATATTTTGTGCAGTGTGGTGTGCTGTAAAGCTGGCACATTGTGTTTTTCCATTGGGGGGAGGCTTTCAAAATGATTGCATTGCCCTTTGACATAGTATTGTAGTGTTCTGCGGTAAAGCATACACGGTGGATTTGCAGTGAGTTACTTTTCAGAGACAAGTGCAGCTAACAGGCATTCAGCAGGTGACAGCCAATCGGGTTTTTCAGTGGAAATACCACATCACAGCTATGAGCCAAATGCTAAGTTTGGTGGATGTGGCGCGGTATTCTCTTATTTACTTGATTGAGTTGCCTTCGGCTGTGTGCAGCATGTGTACAGCCCCATTCAGCTGCTTAAAGGAGTGGTGAAACCACCTAATTTTACCGCTTCCCCTGACTGCAAGTGTAGACAAACCCAAAAGCCTCGTACACACGCAACGATTATCGGCCGACCGATCGTCCGTCTTTTGTCCAGAGTGGTGTTTTGTTGGTTGGAATGTGCCTAGACTGCGCAACGAATTTTCTCGCCCAACAAAAATCTACTTCAGAAGTGATGTCATGTGTTGGATTGCTTTCTTTGTGTTTTTTCTTCTCTGAGCATGCCCAGTCTTGCTCATAAGATTTTTCCCTGTCCAAATCTGTACTGACTGACGGAAAATCGGCCGTGTTTTGATGGCGGACAAAAATTTTATAGCCTGCACACCAGATTTTTTTCGGCCGAAAAGTCGGAGTCGGTTGTCGGAAGCATCATACTAACAAGCCGAAAATCGGCAGATCGGACGTTGGACGAAAATTCCCTGCCAATTTTCGACGAGTGTGTACGGGGCTAAAGGGAAGCAGTACATAT
The DNA here is from genome assembly GCF_965119305.1 of Pelophylax lessonae. Taxonomy (NCBI): domain Eukaryota; kingdom Metazoa; phylum Chordata; class Amphibia; order Anura; family Ranidae; genus Pelophylax; species Pelophylax lessonae. Next base: position 199,548,314 of record NC_138769.1, read on the forward strand.
ACTGTACATTTTTGTCTAATTCTTTTTGTTTTTAGATATAGTAGATTATATTATGGACTTTTCCCCCATCCCTCCTGCTTTTCATCCCAATAGAATGTTCAGTACAGCTCAGTGACTGTTCTTTATGCTTAAAGTCTAAAAGCCTAAAGCCTAAACATTTTTTACCCTAATGCATTTTTTGCACTAAGGTAAAAAATAATTAGGAATCAATTTTAGCCCCTCACCACTCTTTTACTTACCTGATCCTTCAGTCCATCCAGTGCTGTGTACATCTGCAGCTCTTCTCTATCCCTCATTTCCATGTGTCCCTGGCTTCTCTGAGGCACCAGCCAATCAAAGCCAGTCACGAGGGAGCGGGGGGGCGGGGGGGGGGGGGGTTTGGGGCCGAGTCCTGCTGTCTGTATCAATGGAAGCGGCTTCCCGTGGGGGCACTGGACAGAGAGGTGGAGCCTGAGAAGAGGAGGTTTGGGGCTGCTTTGTGCAATTCCATTTCAATTCCATTGCACAAAGCAGGAAAAACACACGGCCATTCACTAAAATGAGAACAGAAGTGGTTTAACTTTAAACTGCGTAAAGAGTTCTTTACCGTCAGAGTGGTAAAGATTTGGAATTCTCTTCCACAAGGAGTGGTATCAGCAGGGAGCATCGATAGTTTCAAAAAAACATTAGATGGGCACCTTAACGACCAGAACATACAGGCCCCGTTCACACTGGGGCGACGCTACTTTGCCGGGCGACCTCATAGGTCACGGCGCACTGTTCGCCCCGCGCCCTCGGAGCGGCCGGCACGGACTTCATAACATTGAAGTCTATGCAGGTCGCTCCGGGTCACCCCAAAGAAGCTCCGGACCCTTTTTCTAAGTCTGAGCGACTTTTGTCGCTCCTATTAGAACGGGTCCGCAGCTTCTCTATGGAAGGCGACCTACGGCGACCTGTCAGGCGACCAGGTCGCCCCAGTGTGAACGGGGGCATGGGGGGGTCTATGATGTACTATTGACAGCAAACACACGCACATCATAGGTTGAACTGGAAGGGCTGGTGTCTTTTTTCAACCTTACTAACTATGTAAGTATAGAGATGTTTGTTATTTAAAAAAAAAAATTCCTTTACAATCAATTTAAAATGAAGCTCCACCCAAAAGGGGAAGGTCTGCCTGCCTGCCTCCTCCCCCCTCCGCTGTCACATTTGGCATGTTTTGGGGGGAAACTGGTATCTGGTTTTGACAGGTACCCGCTCCCACTTCCGGCTGAATTTGCCATGGCGAACTCAGCCGGAAGTGTGGACCCTCTCCTCTCTCCCCTCTCCCCCAGGCTTCCCTTAGTGGAGATGGCGGCGGCAGCACTCGATAGCCGATCGGAACAGGTAAGTGTCCTAATATTAATGCCTACTAGGCCTATTTTTGACATTTGGTGTTTATAAGTTAAAATCAGTTGTTTTTGCTAGAAAACTACTTAGATTCCCCAAACATTATATATTTTTTTTTAGCAGAGAAAAAAATCACTTTTTTGAATTAAAAAATAAGAATCCAGTAAAGTTAGCCCAATTTTTTTCCATAATGTGAAAGATAATGTTACGCCGAGTAAATAGATACCCAACATGTCATGCTTCAAAATTGCGCACGCTCACGGAATGGCGACGAACTTTGGTACTTCAAAATCCCCATAGGCGACACTTTAAAAATTTCTACAGGTTGCCATCTTAGAGTTACAGAGGAGGTCTGGGGCTCAAATTATTGCTCTCGCTCTAACGATCGCGGTGATACCTCACATGTGTGGTTTGAACACCGTTTACACATGTGGGCGGGGTTTCCGTGTGCGTTCGCTTCTGCACGCGAGCTAACGGGGACAGGATGCTTTTTTTTTTTTTTTTTTTTTTTTTACTATTTATTTTATTTATTATTTTTTATTTTTACACCGTTTTAAAAAAAAAAAAATGATCATTTTTATTTCTAATACAAGGAATGTAAACATTCCTTGTAATAGAAATAGGCATGACAGGACCTCTTTTTTGTGAGATCTGGGGTCAAAAAGTCCTCAGATCTCACAAGTACACTAATAAAGATGGAAAGGAAAATTAAAAAAAAAATGACAAAAAAAAAAAAAGGGACCTTTAAGCCGGTTGCTCGGCAACGATGTTTGCCGTCGCTCCGGTCCTCCAAGACAATAGAGTCGAGTGAGGGCAAGCTTGCCCTCACTCGACATCCTGTCTGTGAGGATCCGGGACCCGATCGTTTTCCCCGCTGCCGGCGGGTCCGGTAAGCGGGGAAAAGGACCGGGATGCGGCGGGAGGGGGGGGGGGGCACCCCTTCCGCCATCCCGGAGGGTGATCTCGCGGCGAATCCGCCGCTGGGACCACCCTTATCGGAAAGCCCATCGCCTGCAGTTTAAAAAAATACCAGGGTTATGGCAGCTATCTGCTGCCATAACACCGGTATTTAGCTTTAAACTCAGGACGTCAATTTACTATGGGCCGGTATTGAAGTGGTTAAAAGTCAGCAGCTACAGTATTTGTAGCTGTTGACTTTTATTTTTTTCTGCAGGAGCCTGGAGCTCCTCCTTTAATATACAGGATTGGATAGGTATTGGAGATCGCTTGCTCAGTTTTTCTTTCTCTGTTCATGAATCTTCCACCTTTTCCTTTTCAGCTCTTTACAACATAAGCTTTGGGTCAGAGTGTGGAAAATGCATGCTTCGTCATATGATCAGCATAACTAAATCTGAAGTATTTTAGCTTTGCAAGGTTGGAAGTCCATACATCAGCCACACTGAAGTCTTTGTCTGTATCATGCCAGCTACCTTGGAGACAGCAATGAAATAACACTAAAGCTGGCCTTTGATGGATTTCAAATGAAAATTCTTAGGAAAGTCTCAAGCTGGCCATAGATTAGTCATTTTTGTTCGTTCAACCAGAAAAAAAAGACCCTGGTTTCCCCATCTACAAATTCAAGGTGGATGGGGGAATAACTCCCGCTGTGCTATTGTGTTCTGATGGCGGGGAGCCTTCCCTGCTGTCAGAACACACCGATCAGTGTTGCCAGGTATAGGCAGCGGCACTGATCGTCCAGGAAATCCCAACAGGCTGGATGTACATCGATCGATAGATCTACTTCTGTACAACCAGACTGCCAATACATGGAGTGAATATGCTGATTCCTGCTAAAGCAGCCAAATTTTGATCCACCTATGGGCACCTTTAGGAAACTTTTTACGAAACTTCTCAAAACTTTCCCAAGGCTTTCAAATGTCCTTCAAAAGATTTTGTTTTCTTTTAGTGCTGATTCACATATATGCAATGTGGAAACCCTGCGAATCCACTGCGGAATCCTGCATCGCATTCAAATTGCAGGCAGTTTACACTGCCATATGCAAATCGCTGGGGGTGTCAATACAAAGTTAACCACTTTCCGACCGCCGCAAGTACATATACTGCGGCGGTCAGCCCCTCACAGGCAAAGCGACGTACCGGTACGTCACTAGCCTGTGAGGCTCTGGGGAGCGAGTGCGTGCCGCCAGAGACCCGCTCCCGCGCGGTCACGGACCCCCCTGTGCGTGTGAGCGGCGGACCCGATGTCCGCCGCTCACTCACGATCGTCCGTGACAGCGGGAGAAAGGCAGGCGGCTGATGTAAACAAGCCGCCTGTCATTCTCCCCTGTGTAGGAACACTGATCATACGGTTCTACTATGTAGGACCATTGATTATTGTTCCTACACCTCAAGCCACAGCCAATCACAGTTAGAATCATGCACCTAGGGACACACACAGCCCCTCCCTCTCAAAAAAAAGTTAACCCCTTCACTACCAGTGTCATTTTACAGTAACAGTGCATATGTATAGCACTGATTACTGCAGTAATGTCACTGGTAACCCCAAAAGTGTCAAAATTGTCAGTCAAGGGTCCGATCTGTCCGCCCCAATGTCGCAGTACCGCAAAAAAAATCGCAGATCGCCGCCATTACGCGTTAAAAAAAAAACAACAAAAATGACAGAAATCTTTCCCTTTGTTAGTAAACGCGATAACTTTTGCGCAAACCAATCAAAATACGCTTTTTGCAATTTTTTTTACCAAACATATGTAGCATAAAACAAATTGGCCGAAAATGTTAAAAAATCTAGATTTTTACTTTTTGGGGGGGAATTTCATATAAAAAATGTGAAAAATATTGTTATTTTTGTAAAATTGATGCTCTTATTTTGTTTATAGAACATGATCAAAAAATCGCACAGGTGATCAAATACCACCAAAAGAAAGTTCTGTTTGTGGGAAAAAAAGGACATCAAATTCGTTTAGGTACAGCGTCGCACGACCGCGCAATTGTCCGTTAAATTCACTCAGTGCCAAATTGCAAAATACCCCCTGGTCAGGAAGGGGGTAAAATCTTCCGGGCTTAAGTGGTTAACGACACCCCCAGATCAGTTTGCATATTGCAGTGCAAACTGTCAGTTCGGACATAAATCGGATCGCATAGGTGTGAACACCCATGCAATCCGATTCTGCTGCGGACCCAAAAAAGAGTCCTGTGCGTGTTGTGTCTGAATCCAATGCAAATTCAGCCATACAATTAGTATGGCTGAATTTGCATCGCACAGACATCGCATGTGATTTTCAGAGCAGTGCGCTCCGAATCACATGCAATGTCTGTAATCGCACATATGTGAGCTGGGACTTAACATTTGATTTTGGAATGAATGGACTTCACCAAACAAAAACCAGGTACACAAAATTTTCCATCCTGTTCCTTCGAAATTTTCTGACCACTGTAGTGGAAAATTAATGTTGATCTGACCCATTAATAATTAGAAAAATGAACAAACATTCTTCTCTTAAAGTACAGCTAAAGGGAAAACTTTTTTTTAGTTTTGAATAGAGCGGAGAGAGATTAGAACACATCACTTTTTGTGCCCCTGTAGAATCCTTCCCTCTGTTTGTCCTGTTTTCCATTATCAATGAAAGTGAAGTTAAAAGAAAATCTCAAATTGTGGGTTGTCCCCAGAAAAGTAATAGAGGGGAAATCTTCCAATGGAAACACTAGTTCTGATGACCAAGGGATTCCCTTATTTTGCAGGGATTTCCTCTTACTTCCTGTTTGGCTGTAGGACAGGAAGTGAAGAGAAATCTCTGCAATGGAACACAGATGGCGAAAAAAAATCTGACAGAGGTTATAACCCTCCCTTGCTCTATCCGAAATAGGGAAAAAAAAACATTTTGCCTTTAGTTCTAATTTAAGAATTTTTTTCAAAATTCTACCTATCTATGGCCAGCTCTAGTAAAAGCAGTTTGTTCTAGAGGAGTCTTCTTTTTTTGTCACAGATGCTTTGCTAGCTTTCTTTTGTGTTTCATTGAGAACTATAAGTCTGTCTGCTGCAGTGGCAGATGGGACTTTTATTTCATTCATTCACAGATCTCTGTGTGCAAGGAGCCAGTTTCAATAGTAACAGCTGCTGCAGGGGGGGGGGGGGGGGGGAGCACAACCCCAGCATGCTGTCACAGGATGGGGCGCTTTGGGGGAGAGGGGGGGTTGTGTCCCATTTGCACCATGTTTGCATGTGACACCCAAAATACCAGTGTCATATGTAATGTAGTGCAACAAAAAGGTAGAGTTATGCTGGCCATACCCGCACAGAATTTCGGCCGTTTGCAGACTGAACGATTATTCGTCGGTCGAAAGCGAATTGGCCACTAACTGACAGAATAAACTCTTTAACATAATCGTTTTCATGATCATAATGATCGTTCGATAACATGCGCAATACGAGTCAGAATATTATTTTCATTTCAATTTTACCATACACGTAAAAACTTTCGTAGAAACTATAAAAGTTTTCGCTATGGATCCATCGACATTAGCCGGGCACACAATCAAAATCGTTGTTGTGTTCACTAACAGCCCGATTTTCGGACGATCTTTCCTAAAACTACCATTTTCGGCAGAAATTCTGTGTGTGTATGGTCACCTTTAGACTTTTAACTTACCTTGGCTGGCAGATTGTGAGAGGAGTCTAATTATTAATCTTCTAATCATGTTTTCTTTATGCAGCCCATACGTTGATGCCTGCAATTCCACTCCCAGCAATGTCAGTAATAAAGCTCCTGACTAGGGGGGTTATCTACTAAAACTGGAGAGTGCAAAATCTCGTGCAGCTCTGCATAGAAACCAATCAGCTTCCAGGTTTTATTGCCAAGGCTTAACCACTTGACCTCCGGAAGATTCACCCCCACTTCATGACCAGGCCATTTTTTGTGATACGACATTGTGTTACTTTAACTGACAATTGAACGGTCATGCAAACGCTGTACTCAAAAAAAATGTATAAGATCCCCCCCCCCCCAATAGAACTTACTTTTGGTGGTATTTGATCAACACTACATTTTTATTTTTTGTGCTATAAATAAAAAAAGACCGACAATTTTGAAAAAAAATTTCCACCGGTTCCACCCCCCTGCGAGCGTCATGTCGCAGGAGACAGAAGTCGGGGCACAGAGCATCGGGAGGAAGATTCGGCCGCCACACACTGCTGGGATACATCGCTGGATCCTGGAGACAAGGTGAGTACCCTCTCTTACAGGATCCAGCGATCTCCCTGGCGGTACCCTGAGTGTGGCTCGGGGTTACCGCTTTTGGCACTGAAATTTAACCCCGAGCCACCACTAGGGAGGTTAAAGTAGAAATTGTGGTGGAGTTTTCCCCCAGCTTCCTGTCATAACAATGGCTTGGGATTGTCAGTAAGTGCCGGTTCAAATTGGTGCGATGCAGGAACCCTGCAAATCCACTGCTACTTGTACCCGACTTGCAGGCAGTTCACACTGCCATATACAAACTGCTGGGAGTGTCAATACAAAGTTAATGACACCCCCAGATTAGTTCACATATATCGCAGCAGGAACTGTCAATTCTTACAGGAATGGGATAGCATAGATGTGAACACCCATGCAATCCGATTCTGGTGCGAACCAAGAAAAGGGTCCTGTGCAACCTTCGTCTGAATGTGATGCAAATTCAGCCATACAATCTGTATGGATGAATTGGAATCACACAGACATCACACACACACATACAGACATCGCTTGTGATTTGCAGAGCAGTGCAGTGCGAATCACATGCAATGTCTGACATCGCTACATGTGAACCGGCACTAAAGGTTACTAGTTAAAAACTGGTAAAACATGACAAAGATTCTAGATTCCCTCCAATGTATCCACATTATTTATTTGCCTGCAGTGCAGTGAGAAAGTTATGGAATCTGCATTTGCTGTTTTCTCCTGAAGATGCTTGTCTGGCTAATCTTGTGGTTTTAGAGCTGTTTGAATCACAGACCTACAAAATTGTGCTGCATGCTTGTTTCAAGGCAGTGGCTTTAAAGGGGAATTCCAGATTTGGATATTTTATTAAAACTGTAGGTACGCATCGATACATTGGTCCAGCTTGGAGCTTGTAACTTTGCATTTACCTGACTGCGTAATGCACGCCTCCTTCATCACCCTTCTGATTGGCCACAGCATCTTGGACATCTGACAGCTCCTTTGACAGATTGAGTCTCCCGCAGCATTTTCTCCAGCGGTTCTAGTGGGGAATGAACTTTGGACTGGGGGCTTCACACTGAGCTTGTTCTATGCCTGTCTGTGAGTGCAATACTGTTTCATTTTAACCCTTTTATTGAATAAACATTGCTAAACTATTTATTGGCGGCTTGGTGCCTCTCTCTCTCACACTCTTCTTGTGCAGTGCAGGAAACCACATGTGATTCAGACAGGAATTGCACCACATTCCTGTTCAAATCTCATGTGATTATTTGCAGTGCGATTTAGGCCCATTCATTTTGTACTTGTGCAAATGCTTAGTATCAGCAACGATACCGGTATCGGTGCAACTAGTGTATACATCATTACATTAATCCAAGCCGGACCAATGTAACTATGTATAAATTTCCATACCTGGAATCCTTTGCTGAACTCGGGGCATACATTTTAAGAATATTTATAATTCACATTAATAAACATTAAAAATATTGTCTGCTTTATTAATCCAGTGTTGCAGCCACTGTGAAATCACCATTAAAAAGCAGCATTATACAGTAAGTGCTCAGTGTCTCTTATTTCCTCTTTGCAAGACTGGTGGCTGCTGTTCTGCTTGGTCCCCAGACCACCTCTCTTAACCACTTAAGCCCCGGAAGATTTTACCCCCTTCCTGACCAGGGCCTATTTTGCGATTCGGCACTGCGTGACTTTAACGAACAATTGCGCGGACGTGCGACGCTGTACCTAAACGAATTTGACGTCCTTTTTTTCCCACAAACAGAGCTTTCTTTTGGTGGTATTTGATCACCTGTGCGATTTTTTTTGATCATGCGTTATAAACCAAAAAAGAGCGACAATTTTGCAAAAATAACAATATTTTTCACATTTTTTATATGAAATTCCCCAAAAAAATGTAAAAATCTAAATTTTTTAACATTTTCGGCCAATTTGTTTTATGCTACATATGTTTGGTAAAAAAAATTGCAAAAAGCGTATTTTGATTGGTTTGCGCAAAAGTTATCGCGTTTACTAACAAAGGGAAAGATTTTTGTCATTTTTGTTGTTGTTTTTTTTAAACGCGTAATGGCTGCGATCTGCGATTTTTTTTGCGGTACTGCGACATTGCGGCGGACAGATCGGACCCTTGACTGACATTTTTGACACTTTTGGGGTTACCAGTGACATTTCTACAGTAATCAGTGCTATACATATGCACTGTTACTGTAAAATGACACTGGTAGTGAAGGGGTTAACTTTATTTGAGAGGGAGGGGCTGTGTGTGTCCCTAGGGGCGTGATTCTAACTGTGATTGGCTGTGGCTTGAGCTGTAGAAACAGTGATCAACGGTCCTACATAGTAGAACCGTATGATCGCTATTCCTACACAGGGGAGAATGACAGGTGGCTTGTTTACACTAGCCACCTGCCTTTCTCCCGCTGTCACGGACGATCGTGAGTGAGCGGTGGACGTCGGGTCCGCCGCTCACACGCACGGGGGGGGGGGGGGGTACGTGACCGGCGGCGCGTGCTCGTTCCCGAGAGCCTCACAGGCTAGTGACGTACCGGTACGTCACTTTGCCTGTGAGGGGCTGACCGTCGCAGTATATGTACTTGCGGCGGTCGGCAAGTGGTTAAACACATTCCCACAGTAGTCCAGTTTTACCAGCAGCAACATATTTACATCACTCCTGACTGTAGTGGGATGACTTAAGCACCTAATGCTGGCCATACACCAAAAATCGTTTGAAAATCTGTCATTTGGTCCGATCGTCCATTTTTCGTCCAGTTAATGGGCACAAATAGAAAATTGTTTTCAACTTTTCAGAGTCTAAAAACCGAAGGAACAGTTTTGAAAATCTGCCAGCCGAATGATAAACGAACGATAACTTGAAAGGTTAATGTGTTTCTCGGCCGACCTGTTTGCAATAGGTATATGTAACAAACTGAATTCATTTATGTCCATTGAACGATTCATCTTTTCGAAATTCGGTCATTACATGATGGCACGATCGTCTGCTTTCACGGCTGATTTTTCATTTTTCAAAAATGAGTTTGTCGCATATTTCGTCTAGTGTATGGCCAGCATTAGACTCCTGGTCTGCCCCATCCACTAAGTTTTTGCTGTCTGAGCAGTGTCAACAAACCTGTCCACAGTCCTGCCCACATTCTGTCCCATTAATGGCTACAATTCCCATTTCATGATAAGAATTGTATCTTTTTGCATGGGCTCTGCACAGTGACATATAGTGAGGTAGGGGTTTCTCCAATACCTCCTCCCTTGACCCAGGCATAGCTGCAGTTTCCAGTACACAGCAATCACATCACCATCCATTTATTGAGAAACGAGGTGGTATTCAGGTTTGCAGTGTATTATGGACAGGAAAGTATAGGTCAATATTAGTAACCAGCCCAGAAAACCAGACAGACAACTAACATCTTCAGTACAGGATCAGCATTACCACCCTCCATATTTCTCTCGGTACAGCAGTGTTTCTGGCTGCATTTATAATTTCTGAGGTTAAAATTGTACCTGTGAAATATCTTGTGGCAAATAAAAACTTGAGCAGCGTTCTGGTATTTGTTTACCCTTGGGCATGATATGTCTGTAATTGTGTAGAGGTAATCTGTAATGATTGGAGGAAAATAGCCATTCATACACCAGGCACGCAAAGGGAAAATTCCGGCCCTAGCCAATAGGTCTCCAATAAATTTATCATTATGTGATCTTGAAAAGAGAATCACTGTGCCCATATGTTATGAAGATAAGCCATAATGGATTGATTTCATGGGCATTGGCTTTTACTGTGGCTGCTAGTATTTTTAGAGAACATATAAAATTATTAAAGTGATTGTAAACACTAAATTTTTTCATAACTAATTTGTAAGCCCTTCATTTTTAAAAAAAATAAACATGTTATGCTTACCTGCTCTGTGCAATGGTTTTGCACAGAGCAGCCTCGATCCTCCTCTTTTGGGGTGCCCCACCGGCGCTCCTGGCTCCTTGAAGCCACTTGCTTCGGGGGGCACTCATGCAGACTTGCTCCTGAGCTGGCTGCTCCCGCTGATGTCTCTCAGCCCATGGGGAGGGAGAGAGCCGCTACTTCCGTGCACATGCCTGGATTGAGATTGGGCTCAGGTAAGTATGAGGGGGGGCTGAGGAAGGGAAAAGGAAGGAAAAGAGATTTCATCTCCAAATACGGAAAGGTTTCTTCACAGTAAGAGCTGGGAAAATTTAGAATAGACTCCCCCCAGAGGTGGTTCTGGCCAGCTCAGTAGATTGCTTTAAAAAGGCCTGGATTATTTCCTAAATCTATATAATTTAACTGGGTACTAACATTGATAGGTAAAGTTGATCCAAGGAATATCCGATTGCCTCTCGGGTTATCAGGAAGGAATTTTTTCCCCTGTTGTAACAAACTGGATCATGCTTTGCTGGGGTTTTTTACCTTCCTCTGGATCAACTGTGGGTATAGAATTGTGTAAATGGGATTGTATGATTTATTTTATTGGTTGAACTAGATTGAATTGTGTCTTTTTTCAACCTAGCTAACTGTGTGTAACTGTGTAAGAAGGTTTTTTTTAGAGAATGAGAGAATGCATTAAGGTAAAAAATCTTTAGAACCCCTTTAAGATAGGAAAAACCTTCCACTGTGTGTTCCCCCTCCCTTAACTAAGTCTTCTCTGGATCCAGCACTGTGCCTGGCTGGAGGTCTTCTCTCCTTCTCTACTTGGTCTCATGGGGTTTACTGAGAGCCATTGGCTCCTGCCACTGCCAATCAATGCTGTAAAGAGGAAGCGGGGGGGGGGGCTGAGCCATGCTGTGTGTGTATCTATGGACACACAGAGTGCAGCACAGGAGCCAGCCTGCAAATCTGCCCCCATAGCAAGCAGAGCCCATAGGGGACCCCAGAAGAGGAGGTTTGTGCGATACTGTTGCACAGAGAATGTAAGTATAAACATGCCTAATATTTTACTTTCAATAGTTTTTATTGGAAAATTTTCAAGCACAGAAATCAACTGAAAATAAACAACAATAAATGCAACAAAGTAGGTATGGTGATACATGGAATAATAAGCCGGAAGAGTAAGTGGATAAGAGGGTGGTGTTCCTCCAGGGAAATCGCATCAATGTAAAAAGCCATAACAGATGAGTGGGCATGGTCATGAAAGGTAATAGCTTAAATTGGAGAAACAACAATACAATGCCCAATTGAATAAACGGGAAAGACCAAACCTATATTAGGGTACACGTATTCAAGCGAGATATGGGAGTACCCCCCAGCAAAAGGAACAGGAAAGGACGCCGTGCCCCCCAAGGGTGGCGATACATCCGGGTCCAGTCCGGTCCCCCTCCGAGGGCCAGTCCGAAAATCTCTGGGATGGTCGAAGGGAGCCTGGGGGAGGACAGAAGGGGAAGAAGACACAGAGGGAAAAAGAAACGAAAGAGAAAAAAGGAATAGAGTGGGAGCAGGAGAAGGAACGAGAGAAAAGAGCAAAACAGTCCCGCACAGGGTTTATAAAGATACTTGCACATATTTGGCCCAGGGTTCCCAAACCGCTTCATATTTAGGGACCGTGTCATTTAGCACACTAGAGAGCTTCTCTTGTGACATGATCCAAGAGATTTTTAGTTTGCATTCCCGGAGAGAAACCCTAGGCTTTTTCCAGGCCCTGGCAATAGTAATTTTGGCACAGATGAGGATGAACTATGTAATAGCATGCGGGCCGGTTTGGGAAGCTTGGGAACCCTGTCATTTAGCAGTGCGATAAGGGGCGATTGCTGTATAGGACGGTCGAGCACTTTGCGAATAATCTGGAACAACTTATTCCAGAAAGGTCTAAGCTTAGGACAAGACCACCAGGTGTGTAAATAGTCCCCCCCTAGCGCCACAACCCCGATAACAGAGGGGACTGGCACCAGGGAACATAGTAGCAATACGCGTAGGGACTAAGTACCATCTTGTGAGCAGTTTAACGTTAGCTTCTATAAGAGACACGTTCATGATACCTTTATAAGAGCGAAGAAGACAGGAGCCCCAGCGGTCCAGATCCCAGTCCATCTCCAGGTCCCTCTCCCAATCTAGGGCATACTTAGGCTTCACCTCAGCGCTAGCTAGAGCGGAGTAAATTAGAGAGATCCCACCTCGTGTATCCTGAGCCTCGGCACACCAACGTTCGTAGCCTGTGACCTGCGGGGGTTCCGGCTTGTTGTACCAGATAGAGTGTAAGAAATTAGATATTTGGGAGTGCCTAAATCTTTCCGTAAGTGGCATTTTGAGGGTAGAGACACAATGTGGGAAGGAGAGAGGACCCATGGAGTTAAAAAAATGTCCTATACGGAACAAGCCTTTATTGAGCCACCAGTGGAATGTTTTTATATTTTGGCCCGGGGGAAAATTGGGGTTATTGAAGATATGAGTGAGGGGTTTAAGTTTAGACACTAGGGCAGGGTGTTTAATGAGTTGATCATGGAGGGAGAAGGAGTGGGAAAGGGTAGGAGCAAGTATAGGGGGCCTATTTTTCAGGGGGCACCAGGCCAGGAAGTCAAGTGTGAACTGGGGTACTGCCTGAAGTTCCAGGTGGACCCAGTCCGGTTTCCCTCCCCTGCGATAGATAGTGGAGAATTGTGCCAGTTGGGCAGCAAGATAGTAGCGGCACAGGTGGGGAAGAGCAATACCACCTTGTTGGCGGGAGCGAAAGAGAGTTGATTTGTCGAAGCGATGCCCCTTGGCACCCCAGACGAAGCAAACAAGCAGATTGTAAGTCTTGCAAATGTGTGCAAGGGACAGGGATTGGGAGGGAGCGAAAGAGGTAAAGGATGCGGGGGAGCAGTGTCATTTTAACGGCATTAATTCTGCCCAGCCAGGAGAGATTATGGGAGGACCAAGAGGAGAGGTCCGCTTTGAGTTTTTTAATAAGGGGAGGATAATTAGCGGAAAACAGAGAACTAATGGAGGGGGTGAGTGGAGTGCCCAAGTAGGGGATGGAGCCAGAGCTCCAGCTAAAGGGGAAGGTGGATTGTAACGTAGAGAGTTCAGTGGGGGATAGGGATACATTAAGGGCGCTGGATTTAGTCATATTGACCTTGAGGCCTGATAAGTTGCCAAACATCCGAAGGGTGCGGAGAAGGTTAGGTATCGTGATTAGTGGGTTGGTGATAAACAACAACATATCGTCCGCGAATAACGCGCATTTATGCTCAATATCTCCACTAGGGACTCCCCGAATGTCAGGATTTTGACGTATAGCAATAGCCAAGGTCTCTATCGCAATGGCGAAGATCAGTGGTGAAAGAGGACACCCTTGTCGGGTGCCCCTAGCGATGGGGAATGAATCCGAGTAGTAACCTTGGAGACGGACCCGAGCAGACGGGGAGGAGTACAATGCCCGGAGGGTACCTGTGAAGCGGGGGCCAAACCCCCATCTCTCAAGCATATCAAAAATGTACGTCCAGGAGACTGAATCAAAGGCCTTCTGGAGATCTAGTGAGAGGAGGAGGCCCTTACGTTTAGGCTCCCCATCCCACGCAGACCCCAGAAGGGAAATGATATCAACAGCTCTACAGACCTGGTCCGTGCCCTGTCTACCTGGTATGAATCCGGATTGGTCCTTGTGAATGTAACACGCTATGAAAGAGGATAATCGGTCTGTGAGGAGTTTTGTGAGAATTTTGACGTCATTGTTAATCAATGAAATGGGACGGTAGTTAGAAACATCGCTAGCATCCTTGGAGGGTTTAGGGATAACTGCCAAAAGGGCAGAGTTGAGTTCACTAGGTAATGGGGTCCCAGATTTTAAGGAATTAAAAAATTTAGTGAGGTATGGGGAGAGCGAATCGGCGAAGGTCTTGTAGTATAGCGCCGGGAACCCATCGGGGCCCGGGGCCGAGCCTAGCTTGGGCTTTTTAATGACATCTAGAACTTCCCTCTCTGTGATGGGAGCCTCCATCTCCGCTCTGTGTTGGGCAGATATTCTGGGAAGAGGAACATCAGCCAGAAATTTCTGGTCTGCAGAGGATGGAGGTGAGTCTCCGCCTGCATACAATTTATGATAAAAGGAGCGGAAGGCCTCCATCACCGAGACCGGGTTCTGAGACAAAGCACCAGAGGGTAATCTAATTTTGGGGAAAATTACAGATCGTGGTTTGGGTGTAAGTTTAAGAGCTAGACGAGATCCTATGCGATCTCGAGTCGTGTAGAATTTGGCCTTGGTCCAGCGGAGGTGTTTCTCAGCTGCCGTCGTGAGGGCAAGGTTCAAGGCGAGGCAGCATCTAGGCTGGCTAGCGTGTCTCTGGTGGGATGCCGTTTGTGATTGTGGCGGGCAGAAAGGAAAGAGCTCTCCAATTTTCTTACATCAGCTTGCCTTTCCCTTTTGAGTTTAGAGGCTAATTGAATGATCTTCCCTCTAATCACGGCTTTATGGGCCGCCCACAGTGTGGGTGGGGAAATGTCCCCAACATTATTAAGGAGGAAGTATTCCTTGATGTCCGCCGCTATCATGGAGCAGTGGGCCGGGTTTGAAAGAAGGGCTTCGTTAAGCCTCCAGATGGAGGGGCCCTGAGAGGGGGCTCGGGGAGTTAAGGAAAAATGCACTATTGCATGGTCAGAAAGTGGAGTATCTCTTATACCAGCTTTCAAGACAAGAGGGACAGCCATGGTGGGGATAAAAATATGATCAATACGGGCGTACGTATGGTGAGGGGCGGAAAAATGGGTATAATCCCGCGTTCGCGGGTTCAGCTCTCGCCAAACATCAACCAGACCCAGGGAAGAGATGAGCCTGGCTACACGAAGACTGTGTTTTGAAGGTGGCTTATATGACGGGGCTAGAGGTTTAGACTTTTCGAGACGCTGATCAAAGGCCAGGTTCGAGTCCCCACCCATGATGAGCGTACCGACCGTTTTGTTCGATAATAGCTTAGCTAGAGCCGTAAAGAAGCGAGTCTGGCCCTGATTGGGGGTATAATAAGTCAGCAGGGTATAGGGGGATCCATTAATTTCCCCCGTTAGGAGGAGGAATCTGCCTTCCGGGTCCTTAATAATCTTATTGGGGGTAAATTTGACAGATCTGGAGAAGAAGATCCCCACCCCTTTGGTCTTAGTTTCTGAGTTGGACAAAAAGAAAAGGGGATATTTCTGGTGGATAAAGGAGGGATTGTAGGAAACAGGGAAGTGTGTCTCTTGGAGGAATATAATGTCTAGGTGCATGGAATGGTAATATTGAAATAACTTACGGCGTTTGGTTGGTGAGTTGAGGCCTTGGACATTGTGTGAGGCTATGCGGAGCGTGGGAGTTGTAGTGTCAGGCGGAACCATTCTTCCCGGGAGAGAGAGACGTCAATACGGGATCCAATCTTCCTCGAAGGGGAGAGGGAACCAGGAGATGAACCAGGGCCAAAAAGGCAGAGAAACCTGTGGAGGAAAGAGCAGGAGAAAGGAAAAGAGAGGAGAGAAGGAGAGCTAAGAAAGAGACAGAGACATCAGGGAAGGGAGAGGGGACGGCAATGTTAGTGCTTTCCAAAATGAACAATGTAGAAACACCGTACCTTAGCATATAAAGCTGCGAGAAAAACAAAAAAAACAAACATGGTGGCAAAATGCCACTCCTGGACCAGCCACGGGATGCTACGTCACCCGTGGGGGCCCAGGAAGACACCATCGGAACCCCCGAGGGGGGACCAACAAGTGCTCCGCGAGGGCACGAGACAGCCGTCTCGTGGGGTCTACCAGAGCAAGTGGAGGCGCATGTGGACCGCACCGACACCCACTAAAAGAGAACGGGGAAAGACACGGGCGGGAAAGGAAAGAAATTCCCCATTTGCCTGCCGTGTTCCCCCCCCTTGAACACCAAGGCAGTCGGTAGGGTGGACATGGAGAGGCCCATCCCAAAAACAGGATGGGAGCCATAAAGACAGTACCTGACATCAGGAAAAAACTATAACGGGAGTCTCCCTGCCTGTAAACGACAGGGCAGGGAGGTACCCACAGGGCCCCTGAGAAAGCCAAAGGGTCAGTATAGAGACTGTCATTAAAGAAAAAAAAACAACACTCAACATCAAACATTGTGATAAATACGCGGACAGAGTAAGAGTCCCCATATGAAAAACCAGGGAAAAAAAAAAAAACGAAAAAAGAAAAACAGTCCTTCCCATCAGAAAAAATCGTCCGTGTTCCAAAATAGGGATCGGGGGAGTGCAGATAGTTCTTGAAGATCACCAAGAATGGGAAGGTAATCGCGTAAACAAATACCCCCCCATTGTGAGGGGAAAAAGTCAGCAGCCGAAAAAAGAAAAAACAGGAAAACAAAAACTCAAAAATGAGAACAGTTCCAGAGCAAAGTGCCAGGATTCCACCACACCGGGTGGAAGGGAGACAAGTGAACCAGGGTCCCCAGGAGGGGGGATGGGAGCTCATCATGGAGGCCTGGACTCCTTGGATTTCTTAGATTGTTGCTTTTGCCAAAGTGGGACCAGAGGACTTCCAGGGGTAGGTCGCTTGACTGAAGAAGCTCTTTGAGAAGAAGCAGAGGCTGGATCCTGGGATATGAGGCCCAGTCTCAGTAATAGCTTCTCCCCCTCTTCCAGGGAGGAAAAAACAAATGTCCGCTGTTGATGAGAAAAGCTCAGGCGAAAAGGGAATGACCACCAATATTTTACGCTTTTCTGGGAGAGAACGGTAGGGAGGGGCTTGAGGGTACGTCTCCGTTGAATTGTGGTAGGCGAAATGTCCGCAAAAATCTGAATAGTGTGTCCCAGTAATGTGAGTTGGTCAGCAGAACGAGCATGTTTCATGACTTCCTCCTTGACAGAGTAAAAATGTGGCTTCACCACAATGTCCCTGGGGAGACCATCTTTACGCGGTGGTTGGAGGGATCTGTGTGCCCTGTCCAATTCCAGGCGGTGGGTGGGAATGCCCGGGATGATACCCGAAATGAATTAGTGAACAGCAGCCTTCACATCTGCGGCCATCTTGGAAGGTGAGGGCCGGAGTGATGCCGCACTAAATGCGCTGGAAAGGTCCCTCCTGGCGGAGCCCCCCGACATAAATAGGATGCCTGATGCCCGGCTGGGAGTGAGGGGGTCTGTCCGGATGCGATCGGTGGTGTGAGTGGTTTACCGCGGGCTGTGCAGTGTCGGTGCGGGACGGAGCTATTTGCTCACACGTCCATGCAGGGAGCCGTCGCGCATGCGCCTCTAAACATGCCTAATATTTTAAATACATTAACCACTTTAAGACCGGAAGGAATTGCCCCCTTAACCTCCCTGGCGGTATGATTCTTTTGGATTTTAGGTGCTGAAAGCGGTACCATTATTTTAGGTGCTGAAAGCATGTAATTCTTGTGAATGAGCAGCCCAAACCAACTGTATACATTTATTATACATATTATATATATATATATATATATATATATATATATATATATATGTATGTATACATATATTATGTATACATATATTATATATATATATATATACGTATATATATATATATATATATATATATATATATATATATATATATAATGTATACAGTTGGTTTGGGCTGCTCATTCACAAGAATTACGTGTGTGTATATATATATATATATATATATATATATATACGTGTGTATATATATATATATATATATATATATATACATATATATGTATATATATATATATATATAATATGTGTGTGTGTGTATATATATATATATATATATATATATGTATATGTGTATATATATACGTATATATATACTGTATATATATGTATATATATATATATATACTGTATATATATGTATATATATATATATACATATATTTACATAAAAAGTACAGTAAAACTGCAGGAAAGGGCACTGGGGGGTAATGTAATGTGATTTTATTTTATTTTGAACGATATCAGTGTGTTTGGTGCATTTTACATTCGAATTTGCCGCCGGTTCCACCCCCCGGCGGACGTCACGTCGCCGGAGACGGAAGCCGGGGCTCGCAGACGATCGGGAGAGAGCTCCGCCGCCGCACACCGCTCGCAGACATCGCTGGATCCCGGAGAAAAGGTAAGTAAAACCTCCTCCAGCATCCAGCGATCTTCCTAGCGCTACCCCGAGTGTGACTCGGGGTTACCGCTTTTGGCACTAAAATCTTACCCCGAGTCACACTCGGGAATACCGCTAGGAAGGTTAATGACCAGGCCCTATTTTGTGATTCGGCACTGTGTTACTTTAACGGACAATTGCGTGGTCGTGCGACGCTGTACCCAAACAAAATTTACGTCCTTTTTTTCCCACAAATAGAGCTTTCTTTTGTTGGTATTTGATCACCTGTGCAATTTTTATTTTTTTGCGTTATATAGCAGAAAGTGAAAAAGATTGTCTTTTTTCAAAATTGTTGCTCTTTTTTTGTTTATAACATTCCCAAAAAAAAATGTAAAAATCAAAATGTTTTAACATTTTAGGCCAATTTGTTTTCTGCTACATATTTTTGGTAAAGAAAATCGCAATAAACACATTTTGTTTGGTTTGGGCAAAAGTTATCACGTCTACTAACTACGGGAAAGATTTATGTCACTTTTATTGTTTTTTTTTTTTTTTACTAGTAATGGCGGTGATCTGCGATTTTTTGCGGGACTGTGACATTGCGGCGGACAGATTGGACCCTATCTGACATTTTTTACACTTTTGGGGGTACCAGTGACATTACTACAGTAATCAGTGCTAAAAATATGCACTGTTACTGCAATAATGACACTGGCAGGGAAGGGGTTAACAGTATAGGTGATCAAGGGGTTAAATGTGACCCTAGGGGAGTGATTCTAACTGTAGGGGTGTGTGGCTTCTGAGATGACCATAGAGACATGTGATCCTATATAGAAGGTGCCCGTCCTTCTCTCTCTGTGGGGAGCAATCGCGGTTGTCAGGCTGCAATCGGAACCGCCTGACAGACGCATTGGCTTCCCCGCTGACGATCGGGGGCGGGAGTGTGCTGGCGGTGGTGCGCGCTCAGACCTACGCCGTTTTGCCTGTACGAGCCAGCCTGCCGCAGTAAATATAACGTAAGTGGTCGGGAACTAGTTAACAAAAAATACTTTACAATCACATGCATGGCATACATTAAGGTGCACACACACATGGCCAAAAATTATAGTTTAGTCTGAATGCATGTGAGAAATGACACATAATGCTCTTAATTTATACATACTATAGAGGGATATGCACTGTTCATATTTAATGTCTGAGGTTTTCAAACACTTTAAAGGCTCAAGGACACATTGCATGCCCAGCATCACAATGGCAGCTGAAGGCCTTTAAGAAGGGGTGGACTGCCTCCAGGCACACTTGCCCTAATCTATCCACTGCTATATATGCTCCAACTTTGCATACTTTGACAATTATGGAGTTAGAACTGCAGTATATAGAGGAGCCTTGGCGTGGGCACTGCAGCTTACACATATACGTATTATGCAGGCTAGCTGGTAAGTGTGCTGGGAAATCGTTTTTTTTTTTTTTTGTAATGTGCATTGCTCTTCCATTATCATCTTACTGCAAAGGCTAGTTAAAGGTTGGGGTGGTTGCCATTTTTTTGCACAGTGATCATAGGTTGAGAACAGATTTCTGTAGAATGCCCAACATATTTTACTGACTGTACTGATCACCAACCATATTTTATTGACCTCCCTACACATTGTAGTTCAGGTTGACAGATAAACAAGAGATGGGCGCACAGACCTAGTGCAAACACACAAGACATTTATTGAGAGATTAAAAGACAGGCCATACATTATACTTACAAACATATGCTAAAGGTAAGCATGAGAAAGGTTTCTTTTTGCAATTCGGAGACCTCCAGAAAAGAAGTGCTTTTCGGTACAGCAGGAGGACTGGAAGGCCTCCATGGTGATGGGGCTGATGCGTTTCAAGGGAGAACCCTCTTCATCAGAGCCCTCTGAGTCCTCCTGCTGCATAGAAAAGCACTTCTTTTCTGGAGGTCTCCGGATTGCAAAAATAAACTTTTCTCATGCTTACCTTTAGCATATGTTTGTGAGTATAATGTATGGCATGTCTTTTAATCTTTCAATAAATGTCTTGTGATATTGCACTAGGTCTGTGCGCCCTTCTCTTGTTTCTTACATTGTAGTCCAGTTCCTCCCCTCTGTATGAGGATTTTTAATGTTCAATAAAGTATGTTGGAGTAATTGGTAAATATCTACTTGGGGTTTTACAGAATGTCTGCTTCACAATAGTATGGTTGTTTTAAGGTCCCTATACCTTTTTGTCTTAAGTTTGGGGACCAAAGTCTTGGTTTCATACTTCTTTATGCAATAAGCTGGAAGATTCTGAAATAACCGTGCAAGCTCTGTATAATCTTGAAATATAAATGGTCTCCTGTCAAGAAAGAGTAGACATCATACTTAGAAAACCTATTTTCACCAACCTGAATAAATAAGTTGTTGGAAAGTATCCATACGGAGCCTAGAAGTTGACAAATTCTTCGCCTATTTTTGCACTCTTTGGCTATTTTGGCCCACCACCTTTAAATGGGAGTGTCTGGAGAGCTTCAAGAAGTGTATTTATATGAAGTCATCTTTGCCAGTACAGTGCTAATGCTGTCTCAGGGTAATTGCCACAATAGTACATTTGCCACATTCATTTAGATTATGTTAAATTTTAGTTAAATGTAATTTTTCTGAAAATAGAACTAAGCAGGACTGGAGGAGCATTACTGAAATTGGACCGTGTTGCTCTGCTTTCAGCTTTTATTGCCAAAGTTTAAGGGTCCATTCACACTATGGCGTTCGGATCGCGGGTGGAATCGCCACAATTCTTCCCGAGATTCCGAATCGCCACAAATTGCAGGACACTCTTGCGATCCCTGTTTATTTTCAATTGCCGCTCAACGAATCATGGTTAAATCATGCAGACGGAATTGCGGAACAAAATAAGTTCTTCTTTTGGGCGACAAGTGTCCTGCGATTCTGTTTGCGCAATTTTTCCAGTGATTCGTCAGGTGATTTGAGGGCCATTGAAAATAACAGGGATCGCAACTCTGCCCGTGACTTTGCCCGCGATCCGGAACACCATAGTGTGAAAGAAGCCTAATTGAACAAGCTCAAGTTAGGAGCTGATTGGCTAACGTGCACAGCTGCACCAAACTGCTCCAGTTTTAGTAAATCTCCTGCACTGTGTTGCCAGTCATTTTGTGGAACATTTCCGATTACAAATCTTTCTGAAGCCAGCCAGAGACAGATCGAAATTTGTCCGGTTCCCTAATTTAGATCAGTCTATGGACAGGCTGGTGGTACTGCAGTTGATTGATAGAACAACTGCAGTATAACCAGCCTGTCAGTTTTTCTTTACCCAATCACTGCCAGTGGTTATAGCCGCTAGCAGTGATCATTGAAATCTGCCAGTGTGGAAGGCTCCCAGTGGGTAGAAGACAATAAAGCTGCGGTAGGGATTCCCCCATCAACACTGACTGTGCTTTTATTTCCTGCAAACCATTGCATAATGTATGGTCTGCCTAAGAGACTGCAGCAGAGGTGGATTTTGGTCTGTAAATACATTATTTACACCCAGTGGTGTGCATTAATAAAAAAGGGGTTCAAGAAGTACATGTGGATTAGTAACAGCAGTCATAGAGGTTTGTAGAACAGTAGAGCCTGCTGCATGGAGTCAATTGAAGGCATTTTGTGGGCTTCTGCCTGTTTAAATGACAAGTTTTTATGTACTGAAGAATAATCTTAAAGAAAATCGCACCGTTGGTATGGAAATCTTAAATAATAGTATTTGAGATTATCATTTTATAAACTGTTGCTAAAAGAAGGTTTGTGATTCTGCTGCAGCAAAGTGACAAGTGCTCTTTAAGTATAAATCTAGTGGGGTTTCTGGTCTTCCAGTGCAGGTAACAAAGAAAGTTTGTGGCTCTAGCTTTTATAAATAGTATTATGTATAAATACAGTATAAATTGTAGTGCATGAAAAATGACGTGGTTTATCACCAGCATTTTTATTGTTAAAAAAGGAAATATGCACCTCTACTTTGCAAAGCTAAGCAATATGTTACCTTGAAAGAACAGTAGAAAGAATTCTACCTGATTGCCAAATGCTTAACGGGAGTGCTTACCGCACGTTCCTGGTAAGTGCTGAGCGTTCCCCATTGCTTGGTGCTGAAGATGTGTAATGAGCTGGATGGCTTAATTAGGGCAAGCACAAGGTGAAGTGATAGCTTCTGGTGATTTCTTGAACAGTTTTTATTAATGCAGGTTTTCACTTTACCTTTGTTATCCTAGACCGCTAGGAATGCTTTGGAATGCTACAACTCAGATTAGGGATGCTGTGTGTCTGCAACTTAGAGGAAGAGAGCAGGGCAAAGGTAACAGAGGACATCTTATATCTGCTATGTATTAACAGAAATCATTTGTAGATTGGTGTTGGAAGGTGCAATAATGGAAATGACACTTGTTTCAGTACTCTTGAGTCAGAGGTCCCTAATTTACTTCTGTGTTCTGTGTCTGCCTCACATTACCTGCTGGCTGCCTGAAGCACAGGGGTTTTTGTCACTTAGTATTTACAGATGTACAGTAGAACAGTTGTGGTTAACTTTCTTTATAAAGGAGGCCTCAAGTGCAGGCCCTGACATTAGCAAAGAGCTACACATTTTATTCAGCGAATGCAATGCTACAGAAAACTGCCATACTTACTACAGGAGATGATTATAGCAGCGTTTCTCAACCTTTTTTCAGTCATGGCACCCTTAAGTAAAAGTATTTCTAGTTTCGAGCTGCCCCAGTCTAGGGGCTGGTTGGGGGATGATAAAACCATGTGGTTTAGCTGCGTTTTTAGCTACTCCCTCTTTAACTGCAGGGGCAGCAGCTGGGGCTGTACACATCCTTGCTTGGATCGGTTTTCTAAGGACTGGCAGTTCCTGCCGCTATTGTTAACGAGCCCTAAAAAAAGCAGTTTTAAATGTACATCGAAAACAGGATTAAAAGCAAGGTACATATGTACATATACATAAAGTACCTACACAAACATACATAAACTCATATACACATCCAGCATACTTATAACACACATGCATACATGAACTTACATACACACACATACTGTACATACATACTCACAAAGACTGCATATATGCAACAGCAGATGTTTATAGACCAGAGGCATGCTGCAAGGGATGGGCTTAGACTGCATACAAACATAGAACAGGAGATGGACATAGACAAGAGGCATGCTACAAAGGATGGGCATAGACTGCATACATAGAACAGGAGATGGACATAGACAAGAGGCATGCTACAAGGGATGGGCATATACTGCATACATAGAACAGGAGATGGACATAGACAAGAGGCATGCTACAAGGGATGGGCATAGGCTGCAAACATAGAACAGGAGATGGTCATAGACCAGAGGCATGCTACAAGAGATGGGCATAGACTGCATACATAGAACAGGAGATGGACATAGACCAGAGGCATGCTACAAGGGATGGGCATAGACTGCATACATAGAACAGGAGATGGTCATAGACCAGAGGCATGCTACAAGGGATGGGCAAAGACTGCATACATAGAACAGGAGATGGACATAGACAAGAGGCATGCTACAAGGGATGGGCATAGACTGCATACATAGAACAGGAGATGGTCATAGACCAGAGGCATGCTACAAGGGATGGGCATAGACTGCATACATAGAACAGGAGATGGTCATAGACCAGAGGCATGCTACAAGGGATGGGCATAGACTGCATACATAGAACAGTAGATGGACATAGACCAGAGGCATGCTACAAGGGATGGGCATAGACTGCATACATAGAACAGGAGATGGTCATAGACCAGAGGCATGCTACAAGGGATGGGCATAGACTGCATACATAGAACAGTAGATGGTCATAGACCAGAGGCATGCTACAAGGGATGGGCAAAGACTGCATACATAGAACAGGAGATGGACATAGACAAGAGGCATGCTACAAGGGATGGGCATAGACTGCATACATAGAACAGGAGATGAACATAGACCAGAGGCATGCTACAAGGGATGGGCATAGACTGTATACATAGAACAGGATATGGACATAGACAAGAGGCATGCTACAAGGGATGGGCATAGACTGCATACATAGAACAGGAGATGGTCATAGACCAGAGGCATGCTACAAGGGATGGGCTTAGACTGCATACAAACATAGAACAGGAGATGGACATAGACAAGAGGCATGCTACAAAGGATGGGCATAGACTGCATACATAGAACAGGAGATGGACATAGACAAGAGGCATGCTACAAGGGATGGGCATATACTGCATACATAGAACAGGAGATGGACATAGACAAGAGGCATGCTACAAGGGATGGGCATAGGCTGCAAACATAGAACAGGAGATGGTCATAGACCAGAGGCATGCTACAAGAGATGGGCATAGACTGCATACATAGAACAGGAGATGGACATAGACCAGAGGCATGCTACAAGGGATGGGCATAGACTGCATACATAGAACAGGAGATGGTCATAGACCAGAGGCATGCTACAAGGGATGGGCAAAGACTGCATACATAGAACAGGAGATGGACATAGACAAGAGGCATGCTACAAGGGATGGGCATAGACTGCATACATAGAACAGGAGATGGTCATAGACCAGAGGCATGCTACAAGGGATGGGCATAGACTGCATACATAGAACAGGAGATGGTCATAGACCAGAGGCATGCTACAAGGGATGGGCATAGACTGCATACATAGAACAGTAGATGGACATAGACCAGAGGCATGCTACAAGAGATGGGCATAGACTGCATACATAGAACAGGAGATGGACATAGACCAGAGGCATGCTACAAGGGATGGGCATAGACTGCATACATAGAACAGGAGATGGTCATAGACCAGAGGCATGCTACAAGGGATGGGCAAAGACTGCATACATAGAACAGGAGATGGACATAGACAAGAGGCATGCTACAAGGGATGGGCATAGACTGCATACATAGAACAGGAGATGGTCATAGACCAGAGGCATGCTACAAGGGATGGGCATAGACTGCATACATAGAACAGGAGATGGTCATAGACCAGAGGCATGCTACAAGGGATGGGCATAGACTGCATACATAGAACAGTAGATGGACATAGACCAGAGGCATGCTACAAGGGATGGGCATAGACTGCATACATAGAACAGGAGATGGTCATAGACCAGAGGCATGCTACAAGGGATGGGCATAGACTGCATA